>NC_083406.1:117489914-118089914 GCF_020745735.1 Hemiscyllium ocellatum
ACAGATCCCAGCACTTTTCCAGACCCCTGCCCACTAACACCTACAACCTCTGCCTGATATCTAACAGCATAGAGCTATCCAATGCTCTTGTTGTGTAAAAAAAAACTGCCAATGCTGGAAATCTGAAATAAAAACAGAAATTGCTGGAGAAACTCAGCAGGTCTGGCACCATCTGTGGAGAGAGAGCAGAGTTAGCTTTTCAAATCCAATGACTTTCTTAAGAATTAAGTCTGAAGGTCTATGAGGAAAGATTAAATGGATTAAGCCTATATAGGCCAGATTTTTGAAAAATGGCTGTTGGATCTCATTCAAACAAAATCAAGTTCTTGCGGGGATTCAGAAGAAAAATGTTTGCCTTGGCTGACTAATGGTCTCGGACCAGAAGAAGCTGCCTCAGCATGTGGCACAGCTGAAAAATGTGTTGCTGGAAAAGCGCAGTAGGTCAGACAGCATCAAAGGAACAGGATAATCGATATTGCGGGCATAATCCCTTCTCGGGAATGAGGAAGGTGTGCCAAGCAGGCTAAGATAAAAAGTAAGGAGGAAGGACTTGGGGGAAGGGCGTTGGGAATGTGATAGGTGGAAGGAGGTTAAAGTGAGGGTGATAGGCCGGAGAGGGGGTTGGGGCGGAGAGGTTTTTTAGATTAGATTAGATTACTTACAGTGTGGAAACAGGCCCTTCGGCCCAACAAGTCCACACCGACCCGCCGAAGCGCAACCCACCTATACCCCTACATATACCCCTTACCTAACACTACGGGCAATTTAGCATGGCCAATTCACCTGACCCGCACATCTTTGGACTGTGGGAGGAAACCGGAGCATCCGGAGGAAACCCACGCAGACACGGGGAGAAGGTGCAAACTCCACACAGTCAGTCGCTTGAGTCGGGAATTGAACCCAGGTCCCTGGCGCTGTGAGGCAGCAGTGCTAACCACTGTGCCACCGTGCCACCCGGTGAAGGTCGGGAAGAAGATTGCAGGTCAAGAAGGCGGTGCTGAGTCTGAAGGTGGGGACTGAGAAAAGGTGGGGGGAGGGGGAAATGAGGAAGCTGGAGAAAGCTACATTCATCCCTTGTGGTTGGAGGGTTCCTCGGCTGAAGATGAGGTGTTCTTCCTCCAAGTGTTGTGTTGCCATGATCTGGCGATGGAGGAGGCCAAGGACCTGCATGTCCTTGGCAGAGTGGGAGGGGGAGTTAGTGTTCAGACACGGGGTGGTTGGGTTGGTTGGTGCAGGTGTCCCAGAGGTGTTCTCTGAAACATTCCGCAAGTAGGCGGCCTGTCTCCCCAATGTAGAGGAGGCCAAGTCGGGTGCAGCGGATGCAGTAAATGATGTGTGCGCAGGTGCAGGTGAATTTGTGACGGATATGGAAGGATCCCTTGGGGGGGATGTGAGGGGGGAGGTGTGGGCGCGGGTTTTGAATTTCTTGCTGTCGCAGAGGAAGATGCTGGGAGTGGAGGTTGGGTTGGTGGTGTGTGTGTGAATCTGACGAGGGAGTCACCGAAGGAGTGGTCTTTCCGGAACGCTGAAGGGGAGGGGAGGGGAGGGAAGGAAAATATATCCTTGGTGGTGGAAATGATGAAGGATGATTATGTATCTGGAGATTGGTAAGTGAGGACCAGTGGGGTTCTGTCCTGGTGGCGATTGGAGGGGCGGGGTTCAAGGGCGGAGAAGCAGGAAGTGGAGGAGATGCGGTGGAGAGCATCGTCAACCACGTGTTATGACAGACCCGCGGGGTCCCGTCTTTGCGAATGTGTCACAGGCCTGCACACGTCTGAGGGGAAATTGCGGTCTTTGAAGAAGGAGGCCATCTGGGCTGTGCGGTGTTGGAATTGGTCCTCCTGGGAGCAGATGCGGCGGGGCGAAGGAATTGGGAATATGGGATAGCATTTTTACAGGTGGCAGGGTGGGAGGAGGTGTATTCTAGGTAGCTGTGGGGGTCAGTCTATAGTAAATGTACGTGTTGAGTCGGTCGCCCGAGATCGAAATGGAGAGGTCTAGGAAGGGGAGGGAGGAGTCTGAGACAGTCCAGGTAAATTTGAGGTCGGGATGGAAGGTGTTAGTAAAGTGGATGAACTGTTCAACCTCCTTGTGGGAGCACGAGGCAGCGCCGATACAGTCATCAATGTAACGGAGGAAAAGGTGGGGGGGTGGTGCCAGTGTAGCTGCGGAAGATGGACTTTTCCACATATCCGATGAAGAGGCAGGCATGTCTGGGGCCCATGCCCCGCAATTTACCCTCAGATGTGGTTGATGATGCTCTCCACCACATCTCCTCCACTTCCCGCTCCTCTGCCCTTGAACCCTGCCCTTCCAATCGCCACCAGGACAGAACCCCACCGGTTCTCACCTACCAACCCACCAACCTCCAGATACATCGTATCATCCTTCGTCATTTCCGCCAACTCCAAACAGACCCCACCACCAAAGATATATTTCCCTTCCCTCCCCTCCCCTATCAGCATTCCGGAAAGACCACTCCCTCTGCGAATCCCTCGTCAGGTCCACACACCCCACCAAACCAATCTCCACTCCCGGCACCCTCCCCTGCAACTGCAAGAAATGCAAAACTTGCGCCCACACCTCACTTCCCTCTAAGGCCCCAAGTGATCCTTACAAATCCATCACAAATTCACCTGCACCTTCACACACATCATTTACTGCATCTGCTGCACCTGATGTGGCCTCCTGCACATTGGGAAGACAGGCCGCCTACTTGCGGAACGTTTCAGGGAACACCTCTGGGACGTCCGCACCAACCAACCCAACCGCCCCGTGGATGAACGCTGTAACCTCCCCCCCCCCCCCCCCCCACCGGAGGAAGAGCGCCTCATCTTCTACCTAGGAACCCTCCAACCAAAAGGGATGAATGCAGATTTCTCCAGCTTCCTCATTTCCTCCCACCCCCCCACCCCTTTATTTCAACCCTCGGACTTGGCACCACCTTCTTGACCTGCAATCTTCTTCCCGACCTCTCCGCGCCCCACCCCCTCTCCGACCTATCACCCTCACCTTAACCTCCTTCTACCTATCGCATTCTCAACGCCTCTCCCCTAAGTCCCTCCTCCCTGCTTTTTATCTTAGCTTGCTTGGCACACCTTCCTCATTCCTAAAGAAGGGCTTATGCCCGAAACTTCAATTCTCCTGCTCCTTGGATGCTGTCTGACCTGCTGCGCTTTTCCACCAACACATTTTTCAGCTCTGATCACTAGCATCTGCAGTCCTCACTTTCTCCTTTCAGAATATGGCACAGGCCATTTAGACTGAGATGAGGAGGAATTCATCAGCGGATGGTGAATCTTTGGAATTCTAATTCCAGAGGACTCTGGATCCTCAGTCATTGAGCGTGTTTGAGACTAAGATTAACATTTTGTACATCTTGAAAGCATTAAGAGTTAAGGACAAAATGCAGGAAAATGGTGTTGAAGTAGATGATCATCTGGTTGAACCAGCTCTGTCGGCCTGTGTGGTTGACTCTTGAACCATTTTTAAAAATATTCTGTTTATTCTTTGAAGCCTATGTCTTTGGATGTACTTTTGGGCAACTGTCCCAACATCTCTGCTTGGCTTGCTGTCGAATCTTGACCTCGTGCCTTAGTAGATTCCTTGTTATAGTATGTCCAAGCTGTAAGTGCGTTTATAAAAATGTTCCTGTCTTTGGACATTTGGTATGCTACACCATCCTTTTATTAATTATTTTAGTTTAATCATTTTATCTCATTTCCTCTTAGCCTCAAATACTAAGACCTATCTTGCTTTGCTGCAGCCTTTGTGTTCCCATAGTGCTGCTAGCTAGAGTTCCAGGTTGGGTGAGTTGCAGAGCATCGCAGTGCGTGCAACTTGAGTGATTTGAGCCCCACAGACTGTGGCAATATTTTATGATGTTTGAATTTTTGTTCCAGTAGTAAACTTGTAACACGAATCTATCCTCTGTTTTCTGCAGATAAAACAACAGATGGGTATGCTTCTTCAAATGCACTGGTAAGTTATTTTATTCAAATTGTTGTGTTAATGGTGGTTTGGAAATGGTTTCTTTTACAATTGGCATCGCCGATAAGTGGTGCTCATGGTCAAAAGCTTTTATTGTCCTTTTCCCTGACCGCTGTTGCTCTGGGAATTAGAGACTAGAATCCATTTGTGGGATTCTAGGGATTTGTATGTCAAGAACATTTCAGAACAGTGTTCCCTCACTTACTGTGCGTGGTCAAACTGCATGGCCTCAAGAGTACTGAGCATCTTCGAGGTATTGTTGTATGCAGCTTGTTTGATCTGCATGGAAATTTCCCAGTTGCTGCTTAGTGATGCACCTTTGTGTTGTTTACGGGTGAGATACAGGTTAAGATCTTAACGAAATGTTTAGGTGCTTGATTTGTAGAATAACTCCATATCATAGGAAAATATTTCAGAAACTACTTGTGTGTTTTAAGAATGGAATATACAAGCTTGAACAAAATATCTGAGCCAAGTAATGTGCTTTGTGAAAATGAAATATCAGCAGCTGTGCTAGTCCAGTTAGATTGCAAATACACTGAGTTGTAAAAATACGAAAAAGAGAATTTTTCCAGAATTTGATATTGTTAGATTGCAGAGTTAATCTGGATTTACTGTATAAACGCACAAGCTGTTGGAGAAGAAAAGACCAAGATGCGCTTAGCTGATCTGTGCCGTTCTGATAGTCATAATAGAGTCGCAGAGAAAGGTCATTCGACTGAGCACATCTGCACTGGTGAAAAACACCAACCTAATTATTTTAATCTCAAGAACGTTACTGGGTCTTTAGATTTCTGGACCAGCAGCAGTACCACTCGACCTTCAGTTGTCCTGATTTGTATCGTAGACTATTAACAATGTTAACATGATGTTGATCAACTGTTGATATAATGGAGTTGTTGACTAACTAGAGCAATTGATCTGCAACAGACCCAGATGTGAAGTGAGGAAAATCATGGTGGCAGAGAGCTTTGGGAATCAGAAGTTGAAAAATCACTTGTTCTTTCCTAGAACATGTAGAAGTTACTCCTATTTTAATGATCTGAATTGTCTTTCAAGCATCTGTAGTTTGTAATGTGTAAATACTCATGTACCAATTTCCAAAGCACTGGTGTAGTCTATATTACCACTTTTCTTCAGAACTTTAGTATCCATATTGCATTTCCTCCTCTTATTCCGACCCTTTATTCCCTCAATCGAATGTTCTCTACTGATTCCTCTGAATTGCTACTTTACCTTTTCCTAGCAAACCAATAATTGAATGTGGCTGATGGGTCTTTTAACAGTCGTAAATGCTTGCATTAAGGGCCCCTAAGGAATAAACCAGGGTATTAAAACGGCATATTTTTAACTCAAAGAACACAGAGGCATAGTGGTAATGTCTAGTCAGCCCAAGGTCTTGGCTAAGTTTCAGGGAGTACAGCTTCATATCCTACCATGGCAACTAGTGGACTTTAAATTCAATCAATAAATCGGAATATCAAGCTAATCCCGTTCATAGTGACCGTATGAACTATCATAGTTTCTTAAAACAATGGTTTATCTGGTTTAGTGAAGTAATGTCTTTTAGGGAAGGTATTCTACCAACCTTACCTGGTCTCTGACCTACTCATGACTCCACATCCACAGCAATGTGGTTGATTCTTAAGTGCTGTCTGAAATGGTTAAGATCCTCAGTTCAAGGCCAATTAGGAATAATTAAGGGGACCAAGGATTATGGAGAGAAGACGGGAGAATGGGGCTGGGAGATACATCAGCCATGATCAAATAACAAAGCAGACCTGATGGGTCAAATGACCTAATTATGTCCCAAAACTTATGATCCAAGGCAACAAATACTTTTACTGCTGTAAGTCTAGAGTTCCCCTATGACTGAAGTTCCACAATCATGGTAATGGTCTAGTAAAATGAAGTACATTTGGTAAAAGCAAAGTGTGTTATTTGAGTAACCATGCCTTTATCTGCAGAGTACTAAGAATGTGTCAGAATCTCCAGCTGTGCCTCCAGTTTCGGAAGACGATGATGAAGATGAAAGTGTTCCACCGCCTGCAATTGCACCACGACCAGAACACACCAAATCGGTCAGTACACCTTATAACACAAGGAGCAGGAGAGGGGTATTCAATAATATCTTGGCTGAATGTTTACATGAATGCTACTTATCCACCTTATCCACATTCAGTATCTTAAACATGTACTTATTGTACCTTTTAATGTATTCATTGATTGAGTATCCACAAACTCTAGAGTAGAGAATTTCCAAAGATTAACAGCCCTTCTTAGCTCAACACTCTGAGACAAAGACCCTTGATTCTCTGCTGTTCAGCCCTGAAGAGTTTTCAATTAGACCATCTCTCCTCATTCTTCTCAATTCCAGAAAATATAAGGGCTTAGTTCTCCTTGGGGGAGATCTCTTATTGTAGAAATGTAGGAATCAATCTGGCACCTGCCAAGGAGCAGCACATGAGAATTTTTAATTAACTATTGTAGGCACAGACCTCTTTGAGGTACTAAACTGACTCTATTATATACTACCTCAAAATGGTTTCCCCACCTGAGAGAAGTTCCTTATTGTCAATGATTTTGTTCTTTCCTGTACATTAACACCAAAAAGAATGTTTCTGTAGTGGTGTTGGCTTCTAATGCCTTGCTGAAATAATCAACGAGGCTGCAGGTGTCATCAGACAGTGTCAATCCCTGTGTGACTTTCCATTCATGGTACTGGACAGTAATGAGGCAGACTGACCCTGGTTAGAACCATGCCCTGCTTTGTGTTGCCCATCTGACATTTGCAGGACCCAAGTGCCTTGCTACCACCTTCAGTTGAAATTGGCTGACTCTGCGCAGATGGACTTTTGACATCTTAGTGGTATTATGACTGAAGGGCTACTTTTTTATTTATATGGCTGGATGTGCAGTTATAATTTAATGTCAAGGTTGGTCATTTTTATTTACAGTCGCTTGGGAGGTCTGGTGTTGTGAGGTTGATCTGTTATCAGTCTGAAGGAGGTGGAGAAACAAAGAAATTAGAGTATGAGAGAAAACAAGCTACAAAGCTAAAAACAGATAGCGAGAGTTTCTATAGCTGTTTAAAAGGTAAATGTGTAGCTGAATTGAGTGTTGGTCTTCTGAAGCAGGAGATTTTTTTTTAAAAACAACAAAAGATTACCAAAAAAAGGGAGAAAATAGACTTTGAGGGTAAACCAGCAATTGACATAAAAATTGACCTTAAAAGTTATAAATATATACGAGAAAGGTCAAATGAACATTGGCCTTGGAGAACAAGGTTAGGGAAATAATGGGGAATCAGAAGATGGCAGAGGAGTTGAGTAAATATTTTGCATTGGTCTTCACAGCAGAAGGCATCACAAAAATACGAAATAATCAAGGTAAAAGGAATATAATAACTATCACCAGACAAAAGATGCCACAGAAACTAATGAGGCTCAAGGCTAATGAGTCAGTTTGCCCTGATGGATTGCAGCCTAGCATTTTAAAAGAAGTGGCTACAGAGTCGTTGCATTAGTAACAATCTTGCAAGAATCTTTCAATTTTGGAAAAGTCCCAGAGAATTGAAAAACTCCAACATAATTCCCTTTTGTTTAAAAAGTGAGAGACTCAAAAGCAGATGATGATAGGGCAGTTAGCTTATCACTTGTTGGGAGAATATTGGATTCTATTGTAAAGGATGTGATAGCAGAGCATTTACAAATACATAATATAAACATGGAGGGGAAATCATGCCTGATTGATTAATTAGAATTCATTGATTAGCAAGCAGGATAGTTAGAGTAAAAAGCGGATGTAATCTATTTAGGTTTCCATAAGGCACCACGTGTAAGATTGTTTGATAACATAGGAGCTTATGGTGTTAGGACAGCATATTACTATGGGTAGAGGATTGGCTAACTAGTAGAAAATGGAGTTAGGTTAAGAGTGTCATCCTAAAAATGCCAATCTAACAAGTGGAGGAATCAGTGTTGGGGGTCACAGTTATTTACAATATGTGTTAATGACCTGGATGATGGAAGTGGATGTATCACCGTGTTTGCGGATGACACAAAAGATTAAGTGTATAGACAAAAGCTAGGCAGATAGATTTATAATGTTGTAAAAGGGGAAGTTATTCACAGCAGGTAGGATAGAGGAGCTGAATATTGCTTAAATGGAATGGAGGAAGACTGTAAGACATTAAATGCTGAGAAGTTATTTTTCTTTATGGGAGAGTCAAGACCAGTAGGCACAATCTGAGTATAGATGGCCTACTTAAGACAGAGGTGAGGAGGAAACTTTTCGACGGGGAGTGAATCTGTGGTTTTTTTTATTGCAAAAGCTGGATTGTTAAGTATCCATCTTAGCCTAGAATATACTTAATCAGTTACAGAATCAAGAGTCATATGGAAAATGCAGGAAAGTGGAGTAGAGGGTTACCAGATCAGCCATGATCTCACTGAAAGGTGGAGCTGACTGCATGGGCTGTATGGCTGACTTCTGCTCCTACATCTGATGGTCACAGTTGAGATCTGCATTATCTGGAAAACTCTTCTAAATTTTAAAACTTGCAACTGTCTAGTAAAGCGTTTTGACTTTTCTTCAGAGTAGATGTGGAGAAGTGTATGCAAATGGGTGAAAATGATGGGAATTCCATAATTCCAAATGCAGAAATGCCGATGAAAATAAATGAAAGTTGTAACCCTGAGACATTAATGCATCAACGCACTACAACCCCATCAGCACAGTGTTAACAATGTAATCGACAATGCACATCAATGTGAGAGAGATGTTCTAACAGGAAATAATTTTGAGTCTGAAATATGTTCAAAGAATAGCCTCTGTGTAGTGCAGCCACAAGTGATAAACAGCAATGAGTGGTAATCGTAAGTGGTTGCCTCCCAAGTGTCTGTTTTGATCTATAATTAAAACATTTTTGTCCATCAATTAAAATGGCTTTTACTGAAGCGAATGCATTGTGATTTTATACTGATAAACAAAATGTGGCTCATTCATCTGGAGCATCCTGTACAATCAAACTTAAACGGCAATTAATTTTTATCTCTATGCACGACAAGGAGAGATGAATTAGAAATTATTTGCACTTGTCAAAAAAGTAATTGGAATGATTTTCTTTTTATGTAATATCACTTCCAGGACGAAGAGCATTTATCTCATGAGTTTGAATCTATTTTGTAAACCCTGTTCTCGTTTTCCCTAACATCTCTTGGAAAAATCTGTTTGGTAAACAAAGTAAGATTCTTTCTTGTCAAGATATCACCCGTTCTAATCTCTGTTTAATATCTCTGGCTTGGATATACAGTTGACTGTAGCCAGAATAAAAATAGTGTTGGAGAAATTAACATCTGTGGCAAGAGAAACATAGTGAACATTTCCAGATTTGAAGAACTGGCCCTTCAGCCCATTGAGTATGTGCTGCCAAAACTATACTACGACCTACATTAGTCCCATTTTCCCACACGAGGCCCATATTCTTGAACGTTATGACACTTCAAGAGCTCATCCAAGTACTTTTAAAGGTTGTGAAGTTTCCTGCCTCAACTACCCTCCCAGGCAGTGCATTCCAGACCCCCACCACCTTGTGGCTGAAACATATTTTCCTCAAACCCCCTCCTACACCTCCTGCCTTTCCACCCACAAGTGTGTCCCCTTGATTTTGACCTTTCAGCTGAGGGGAACAGCTGCTTTCAGTCCATCCTTGCATACCCCTCATTGTCCTCCATACCTCTGTTAGGCTTCTCTTGACCTTCTCTGCTCCAAAGAAAACATACCAGGCTCAATGTTAATTCTATTTATAGCCCTTCAGGTTCTGCTGGACCCTGCTGAGTTTCTCCAGCACTTTCTGTTTATATTTCAGATTTCCAGCATCAACAGTATTTTGCTTTTATTGGAGTGTGACTCAAGTGTTTTATTTCTAGTTGAATTACCCCATATTGCTTACTGCCTGGTTGCACCTATTTTGGAATAGTACTTATGTAGGATATATACCTATATGATACAATCCTATAGCTGATTATATTGTTCTATATTGTCAGGATGAGTTGCCTTCTTTAGGAGAGGAGAAAACTGAACCAATTCTTCATTGATCAAGTGCGATATGCAAGTACTTCCCTTGCGTCACAAAGCTTCCTATGAATACCACAGCGAATTTTTTTGTTTTTATTCATGTCATTTTCTTTCCCTTCAAGCTTGTCCCTTTATCCTGAACCTTATGCCTATTTCCTTTCTTCCCTTTCCTGTAGATGTATACACGGTCTGTGATAGACCCTATCCCTCTTCCACCCACCAAAGATGCAGCCACGTCTCCCATCTCCTCGCCCTCTGAGAATAACACCACCCCTTCGAACACCTTAACGAGGAATGCAGAGAAACAAAAGAAAAAGACCAAAATGACAGATGAAGAGATATTGGAAAAATTGAGTATGTTAACCATCGAACTTAACCTTGCTTCATGTTTGCACACTGAACTGAGTTGGAAACCGGCCTTTTTGTTTTTGCTACAGAAGGTGTGAGTTCAAATCTAGCTCAGACTGGTCAGATGCAAGTCTCCTTTCTGCGAGTTGCAGCATCAGCCAAGCGGATATGGCCCCAGTTTGACTGACCTGACTTGATAATGATTTGGTACTAAATGGCAAACTTGCTTGGAGAAGCCACTAGGTCAACTAGTGTGGATATACAAGTATCACAGTGGTGGGATTGAGGGATGGACAGGAGGGAGTTCTGTTCTGCACCTGATGCTTGCTAATACCAGTTATTTAGTACTTCACAGCAGAGCCAGGTAAAAGTGAGCTGTTCATTGCTCTGTGGTATAGTATTGCTTTTTAGTGTTCGTTCACCCCTACATTATTTTCTCTCCATATACTCTTGTTAAAATTGATTCTTTGTAAGGGTGTTATTACATTGGCATCAGTCCTCTATACCTGTATACCACCTTACAATCTGCCAAAATGTGAGTGACAGTGACCAGTCCACTGACTATTACCCCATCTGTAGTTTCCCTGAGATCCTGGGTTAGATTTTATTGTTATGAACTGGTTTATTAGGCCACTTCAGTGGTCATTGAGCTCATTATAGAGTGGTCTGAAGTCAAGTTTTGATTATTACAGTGGTAGCAAGTTTAGTAAATAACCCAGAAGCTTTCCTGGTTGGTTTTGCTAGTGGCCAATCCCTAAACCAGATTTATTGCCCTGGTGGAAATTAAAAAAAGAGTTATCTGGTTGTTGCTGGAAAAGGTGACCTACATGTTATTCCAGTCCCACAGCAACAAAGCTGATTTTTAACTCCTCAATTTAAAGTCAAGGTTGTGTTATGAGGAGAGATTGTACAAATTAGGCCCGTTTACTCTACAAAATAGAAGGTCAAGGATGATCTGATGGAAGTCTTCAAGATATTAACGGGAAACGACAGGGTAGAAAAGATAAACAGTTTGCACTGGTTGGGGATTCCAGAACAAGGGGCGTTTGAGAATTAGGAATTAGACTATTTGGGAGAGATACTAGGAAGCGCTTCAACACACAAAGGGTGGTTGATTTTGGAACTCTTCTGCACAAATGGCTGTGGATGCTGGATCAGTTGTTAACTTTAAGTCTGAGATGAATGTTTGTTAAGCAAAGGGATTAAGAGACATGGGCCAAAGGCAGGTTTATGGAGTTAGAACACAAATCAGCCATGATTTCATTGAATAGTGGAACAAGCTGAGGGACTGAATGACCTACTCCCGTTATTATGAGGAATGGCAAAGAAATGTTGTTCTGATTGGCAAAGTCCTGATTCTGTTAATTAAATAACGGAAAGTAATCTACTAAAATATCGCAGCCTTTATATATTCCATATGTGCTTTTCCCCCTTTTTTTAAAATGGAAGTTTGTGGTTTTTTTAAAACACCTTCCAATCCATGGTTTGCCAAGAGATTGGGCAGTTGACATGCTTACATTGTTTCCCGTTTTTAAACATTGACTTTCTGAACAATGAGAATCTCTAACCTCCTTTTCCCAATCTCCTAGGGAGTATCGTAACAGTGGGTGATCCGAAAAAGAAGTACTCCAGATTTGAGAAAATTGGACAGGGGTTAGTATAAAGTTGTGTGTTTGATGTTGTGCAATCGAAAGTGCATTGCATTTCTGTTTGTCAAACTATGGATTACAACATTGGAACCTATTTCACTGTAATTCGTGATATCACAGGCTGCCTGTTTAACATGTAGTACCATTATGTCATTGAACCTGTTGAGTGCACTGAACACCCAGTGTTACCTTTCTAACATTGTAGACTTGGTGATGATTCAAAGAGCATTGATTTTTGAGTCCTCTGAAATGGTAGTTAATTGTTTTTAAACTGCCACTGGCCAAGTTTGTTCGTCTGACCTTTTTATGTCCTTATGTGACTCAGATCCTAATTTATTTTATACTGTTCCTGTGAAGCGAAGGTGCTTTACACTACAAGTTGCTAATTAAAATGAACCGTCTGCTACAATGGCAAATGATTCTTTCGTTTCAAATAATTTAAGCGTATTATTTGCTCTCCACCAACAGAGCTTCGGGCACAGTATACACGGCAATTGATATAGCCACAGGGCAAGAGGTAAGTGCAGCTAAATAAATCACTTGTGTGCAACCAGGATATGGCTTTGCTAAACTAAATCCAGGGATGACTTTTCTTTTGTTTCTTATTGTTTTCAGGTTGCTATCAAACAGATGAATTTACAACAACAACCCAAGAAAGAGTTGATTATTAATGAGATTCTGGTCATGAGGGAAAATAAAAATCCAAATATTGTTAATTATTTAGACAGGTGAGTAATTTCTACGTTCCAGGATCTGTCTCTGTCTCTCTCTCTGTCTCTGTCTCTCTCTCTGTGTGTCTCTCTCTCTCTCTCTCTCTCTCACTCTCTGTCTCTCTGTCTCTCTGTCTCTCTGTCTCTCTGTCTCTCTGTCTCTCTGTCTCTGTTTTATATACTCTAGTTGCAAGCACCTGAGCATAGAATGTCTCTCACGATTGTGTCTAATCTGACCATTTACATGTCCTGTCTGACTGGGTTGTCTAGATCTGTCGTTATGCCAGATTCCAAGTACAATATTGAGTATTTATCCCCACGATATATATGATCCATTGTGTCATTGTCAATAGATTATAATTCTTTAAAAAAGCTTTGAATCAAAATAATATTGTATTGCCATATAAATATTGTGTTTGCTGTGGTCAAGTTTTCATCTGTTGTAAAAAAAAAGTGTGCAATGTTACAATACAGAAATGAAGACTGGTGTGATATCACGTGTGCTTGAGCTTGTTCTCTCTGACAGCATCTCTGTTTCCCTGCCTTTTAGTAGAGCAAAGTTAGAAAAAGAATCTTTAAACTTTTATTGAACAATCATACACATTTATACCACTGACAGTAAAATTATGCTCTAAGATTATGCTTTAAATCACTGTTATATGTTGGGCAGTGTGTTACTTTGTGGAAAAAATAAATACTGAAACCCAAAATAAATGTACACACCAAAGAAGCTCATAACTATTTGTTAATTAAAGAAAAGTGGAGAAACAGGGCACACCTCCTGATCAAAGAAAATTCATTTTCCAAAATACCCAACCCATAACCATGAGGATCTCTCATTTCATTTCCCAACAACATTGGTATCTATTTGGCCTTTTGTTCAGAATTGCTCTCCCCTATCAGCTTTGCTCTGTGAATTAGTTTTTTTAAAAAAATCCTTTCTACAATGTTATGATGGTGGAGTTGCTGAACTAAAAATCCAGAGGTCTGGGCTCTCAAAATAAAAGTTGAATGCCATCTTAGCAGCTTTAGAATTGCAATTAAGGTCTTAAACAGTTAGATTGTCGTCAAAGACTCAATTGATTCATTAATTTAGGAAGGAAACTTAATGTTAATGTTCTATCCAATCAATGTTTTGTTTGAATCTCTCATCAATGTAATTAACTCTCTGCACCCTGTCAAGTGCCTAACAAGCTACTCCGTTGTTGAAGGTGAGCAATAAGGTCCTTGATGCAGTGGTGATGTCCCTACCATCGGGGACAGAAGGCCCAATTTCAAATTCTGTTGACCACATAGATGTCTCATAACATCTCCCAGAATCGGTTGATGCAAAAAATAAATTTGTTGATGCGTGCCCACGTTTTGGGCATTAATTAATGTTTTGCACCTTCCATCGATGTGACAGTAGTGTGTGAAGGGGTGCTTCATTAGACCTACTCATCAATTCAGAACTCAATTACACTTTAATCAATCTGAATGTTAGCATGGAGATGCCTCACACTACAGATGGGAAAAGAGTCTTCCATCGTTCAGTTGCACATTATATCCAGTGAAGAAGTTCTGAGTAGAAGCAGTGGCATTTCTTGGCGAGTTTTCAGAGGGGCTAAAATAGGAGGGTGTGTAAATCAACACGTGCATTCATTTAGCAGTAGCATTTAAACATGTGTCACTTCACTATGGACACTAAGTGAGACAGATGACAAAAATAAGTTTGGCAGAAGTAAATGTCCTAGCCAATTGGCGGCTCAGTGGTTAGCACTGCTGTCTCACAGCACCAAGGACCTTGTTTGATTCCAGCCTCGTAAACTGTCTGTGTGGAGTTTGCACATTCTCCCTGTAGTTGCATGGGTTTCCTCCAGGTGTTTCGGTTTTCTCCCACAATGCAGATTCGGTGGATTGGCCATGATAATTTGCCCATAGTGTCCAGGGATGTGCATGCTTGGTGGGGGTTGGGTTTGGGTAGGATGCTCTTTGGAGGATCAGTGCAGACTCAATGGGCTGAATTGCTTCTTCCCATACTATAGGGATTCTATGATTCTAATTGCTAACATGAATAAACAGAAGTAGAGTTGACAGTACTTGAGCAGAGAGATAGAGTTGATGTCTCGGATTATTGATCTTTAACCAGAATTGGAAGATACAGAAACAAAGGACAAATAAGAAACTAAAGGCAGAGGTGTGTCTGTGATTAGGTGGAGGAATGATTCAATGACAAATATGATATTGCAAGACAGAAAGAAATTAGCGTAGGGTCAGTGTTTATATACATCGGACACAGTGACAATGTCAGTGAATTAGTAATCTAAAGGCCCAGGCTTTGGGGAAAATCCTACCATGGCAACTACTATACTGCAATTCAAATTCAATCAATAAGTTTGCAACTGAAAGCTAGTTTCAGTAATGGTGACTGTGAAAGTATCATTGATGTGAAAACCCATCTATTTCACTAATGCCCTTAGCAGAGAGAAATCCCCCTTTGTTTCCCAATCTGGCCTACATGTGACTCCAGGCTCCTAGAACGGTGATTGACTCTTAACTACCCTTTGAAACAGCCTAGCAAGCTATTCAGTTAAAGAGAAATTGGAAATGAGCAACAAATGTTGGCCTTGCCAGTGATGTCCACAGCCCACGACACCATAGTGTTTCAGTGGTTAGCACTGCTGCCTCGCAGCGCCAGGGACCCAGGTTTGATTCCACCCTTGGGCAGTTGTGAAGAGCTTATGCTCAAAACGGCGACTCTCCTGCTCCTCAGATGCTGCCTGACCAGCTGTGCTTTTCCAGCACCACCGTTTTTGACTCTGAACTCCAGCATCTGCAGCCCTCACTTTCTCTTTGGGTAGCTGTGCAAACTCCACACAGGTATTCTCCCTGTTTCTGTGTGGGTTTCCTCTAGGTGCTCCGGCTCCCTCGCACAGTCCAAAAAGACACAGGTTAGATAGATTGGCCATACTAAATTCCCTGTAGTGTCCAGGGATGTAAAGACTGAGTGGGCTGGCCATGGGAAATGCAGGGTTACGGGGATAGATTAGGGGGATTGGTTGGGGTGGGATGCTTTTTGGAGGGTCAGTGTGATTGATGGGCCAATTGGCCTGCTTCCACACTGCAGAGATTCGAAGATACTAAAGGAAAAAATTTCTTTAAACAAAGATTTCCTCTACCATTCCCCAGTTATGAAGGAAGCTTATGGGCCTGAAATGTTAATGCTGACTAACATATGCTGGCTGACTGACAATTCCAACTTTTTACCACTTTACTGGTTTGTGAATAAAATGGCCGAGTTTTTCTGCAGTTTTTAGACCATTCACTGAGTTTTTCTTCCTGCTAGTTACCTCGTAGGAGATGAATTATGGGTGGTGATGGAGTACCTGGCAGGCGGTTCACTAACTGATGTCGTCACGGAAACCTGTATGGATGAAGGACAGATAGCGGCTGTCTGTAGAGAGGTGAGTCTTAGAGGCTGACATGAAGAACTTGATTTATGTAGCACCTTTCATGCCCTTGGTACATCCAAAGGAAAGCCATCAATGTGCCATTCAAATATAGTCAATGTTGTAATCATCTAACAATGGTATGGGGAAAGAAGAGACTGCAAATAAGCTGTTCTGAAAGATACCCTTTGTTGTAGAATCTCGAAGCATTGAAGAAGGTCCATTGTGTCTGTGCCAATCTTATTGAGGTCTGTACATACACAGTCGTTAACTTATTATAGTTTCCAAGTACTTGGGGTTGACAGCATACTAGGAGAATAAGAGCTGATTTTTTTTTAAAAAATCGAGCATTCGAACTGTGATCCCTTCAAACTTGGACCAGTGCTGGAGAAGTTAAAAAGGATGATAAACTGGAACAAGAGACTCGGGGCTGCACCGCTTGCCCCTAATCTCATTCACAAGCCTGTGAATGAGAAGCTTTCGCTGTAGATGCAGGCTCAGCTCTGCTCTGCCCATTCCTGTCCCTGAACTTGGAGAAGCCTCTAAAATCCTATATAGTCAGTTCTGCTAATTGACGAATTTATGCTAATTAATTAACGCAGTTGAAGAATTTAGACCATTATTTGTAGAACCTGAACCTTCCTTACCTATATTGGTTATAACATGATTCTGGCCCCATTAGTTTAAATGGCGAGGCTGTTGCATGACTTTCTTATAGCCCGAGATTGCACAACAGCAGAGCTGTCCCGTGATATTAGAACTGACTGCAGTAGGGTGATGATCAATTGAAACTGACTTAATACTTAAAGAAAAGCAACAGGAGCACACTTTCTTTTAAATTAAAATAATGGAAGTTATTTGACACGTTTTGTCAAAGCCTTTTGTTTTGCAGTAATCAGGATTTTGTTAGGAATACTAATGTAAAAGGGAGGGAGCAACACTTTACATAGTCTGAGAAGAGTTCTGATTTGATTGGTTAATGGACTGTGATTGTAGAAGTGTAACCATGGAGAATGCACCATGCAACTACTTAAAATTCATTCATGGCTGTCACTGGCTGGGCCGATTATATATTGCCCATATCAAGATGCTCTTGAGAAGACAGTTGCAAGCTGATACCTTGAACCGCTGCAGTCCATTTGGTTTGGGTAAACCCATAATGGCGATAGGTTGGGCATTCTGGTTGATTGACTAGCTCTACTTAAAACTAAACTAGGCACGCTAACTCTGGTCGAGGCATTGTCCGAGCAATTCACCAAAGAGTAGGTATCTCACGTTTTGTAACATTAAATCAGGTTTCACGTGTACACATAATTATCAAAGCAAAATATTGCAGATGCTGGAAATCTGAAATGAAAACACAGTGCTGGAAAATCTTGGCAGGTCTAGCAGTAACTGTGAAATGAGGAATGTGTCCAGTATATTCCTGCATGAAATTTCCAGTGTATGCAAGTGCGCATTGGTTGTCTGTTATTCTTAGCACAATCAGGATTTAGCAAATGTGGTCCATTCATTATTTACAAGATGTATAATCAAGAGAAGGTTATAATAAGACTAAGCAGAGCTGTTCGTTATTGTTTGATTTTATTAAAAGTAAAGCATTTGCGGGGGGTGGGGGGGGGAGATGTGTTTTCACTGGCAGGTGGACTTGTGATCAGCAGACATGGATTTTAGCAAAAAAAAAGCTTTTTTTTTCATGTAATGGGTGCTGTCATAAAGGGTGGAAAAAACAAATGGGACAGTCATTATCGAAAAGGAATTTGGTAAATGCACAAGTGGGAAAAAACCTACAAGGCCTCTTGGGAAAAGCAGGGAAATCACAACGACTCACTTCATTCCAGCACACACAGCCAGCATCAGCAGGATGGATAATTGGCCGTCTTCTACACTACTCTGATTCCAACCTACCTGCTATCTGTAATTATTAATATAGCTCATCACTTAGATGAACATCAACATTAGCATATTATTTGAAGCCTCATTTTTAAAAAGCCTGAGCAATTTTGAGATTCTGTTTAGAGCAAACAGTCGCTTGTTGAATACTGCATTTATTTCTGGTCTCCCTGCTATAGGAAAAATGTTCTGAAACTTGAATGAGTTCAGAAAATATTTACAAGAATGTCGTCTGGATTAGAGTGTTTAAGCTACAGGGAGAGGCTGAATAGGCTGGGGTTGTTTTCCCTGGACCATCGGAGGCTGAGGGGTGACCTTATAGAAAATCATGAGGGGCATGTCTCTGGTGAAGAGGCAAGGTCGTCTTTCCAGAATATGGGAATCCAAAACTAGAGGGCAATGGTTTAAGGTGAGATGGGCAAGGTGTAGAAGGGACCTAAAGGGCAACTTTTTCTCACAGAGGGTGGAGCTGCCAGAGGAAGTGGTGAAGGCTAGTACAATTGCAATATTTAAAAGGCATCTGAATGTGTATATGAATAGGAAGGGTTTAAGAGGGATATAGGCCAAGTGCTGGCAAATGGGACTAGATTAATTGAGGATATCTGGTTGGCACGGACAAGTTGGACCGAAGGGTATGTTTCCATGCTATACACCTCTATGACACGATAGCTTGTGTTCTAAGGAGAATAAAGGATAGGGTTCTCACAGTTAGAGCTGAGAATGTGTTGCTGGAAAAGCGCAGCAAGTCGGGCAGCATCCAAGGAGCAGGAGAGTCGACGTTTTTTTTGCATGAGCCCTTCTTCAGCAAACTGAAGAAGGGCTCATGCCCTTCTCACAGTTAGACCTGAAGATGATGTAGATCCCTTTATATATTTAAAAAAAAACTAAAGTGCATCACCTCTCTCTTTCTCTGATGTGATTTGATACAGTGAAGAACGTTAGTGAACACAGCACAAGAGTCAGAGTCATAGAGATGTACAGCACTGAAACAGACCCTTTGGTCCAACTCATCCATGCCAACCAGATATCCCAAACCAATCTAGTTCCCCCTGCCAGCACCTAGCCTATATCCCTCCAAACCCTCCCTATTCATATACCCATCCAGATGCCTTTTAAATATTGCAACTGTACCAGCCTCCACCACTTCCTCTGGCAGTTCATTCCATACCCGTACCACCCTCTGAGTGAAAAGGTTGCCCCTTAGGTCTCTTTTATATTCCCCCCCCCCCCACTCAACCTAAACCTATGCCCTCTAGTTCTGGGCTCCCCCACCCCGTGGAAAATGCCTTGTCTTTTTATCCTATCCATGCCCCTTATGATTTTGTAAACCTCTATAAGGTCGCCCCTCAGCCTCCGCGCTCCAGGGAAAACAGCCCCAGCCTATTCAGCCTCTCCCTATAACTCAAACCCTCCAATCCTGGCAATATCCTTGTTCTTTTCTGAACCCTTTCAAGTTTCACAACATCTTTCCGGTAGGAAGGAGACCAGAATTGCACGCAATATTCCAACAGTGGCCTAACGAATGTCCTGTACAGCCGCAACATGACCGTCCAACTCCTGTACTCAATACTCTGACCAATAAAGGAAAGCATACAAAACGTCGTCTTCACTATCTTATCTGCCTGTGACTCCGCTTTCAAAGTGCTATGAACCTACACTCCAATATCTCTTTGTTCAACAACACTCCCTAGGACCTTATCATTAAGTGTATAAGTCCTGCTAAGATTTGCTTTTCCAAAATGCAGCATCTCACATTTATCTAAATTAAACTCCATCTGCCACTTCTCAGCCCATTGGCCCATCTGATCAAGATCCTGTTGTAATCTGAGGTCACCTTCTTTGCTGTCCACTACACCTCCAATTTTGGTGTCATCAGCACACTTACTAAATATACCTCTTATGCTCGTATCCAAATCATTTACATAAATGATGTAAAGTAGAGGGCCCAGCACCGATCCTGTGGCACTCCACTGGTCACAGGCCTCCAGTCTGAAACCCTCCACCCCCACCCTTTACCTTCTACCTTTCAGCCAGTTCTGTATCAAAATGGTGAGTTCTCCCTGTATTCCATGAGATCTAGAGGTATTGGATATGATTCAATCCTACTTGACTTTTTATAAGAATATAGTGTAAATCTTTAGGAGATTTCTTTCAAAATTCAGGAGGATTAATGTAGACAAAATGTTGCCTTGAGGGGAGAATGACTGGTCTTATCTCAATGCTCGCCTAGTATATTCTCTAAGTTTTTATTTATAAGATTTCCTGACTAACCTTTGTTTTTAAAATTATTTATATATTTCAAAGAAGACACTTTATTCTGGCATATAACAAAACGAGAGCAGTTCAACCAAAAGGTTACAAGGATTAGAGCACCCAGATTTAATGTCTTGGGTAAGGGTTACAGAGGTTTGTAAGAAAGAATGTTTGTTTATATGCACAATTGGAACTTACAAAATGTTGATGCTGTGAGAGACTTTGTTGTACTTCTATGAGGAACAGAGCATGTTATCATGCCAGTAAATAAGAACAGGAGTAGGCCATTCAGCCCAGAAGCCATCTGAGCACTGTAAATTATTGAGCACAGTGCCATATTCTGTTAACCCTGTTTCCATATCACCTTGATGTCATTGATAACTCAATCTATCAATCTTTGTCTTCAACTTACTTAATGACTGAGGCTCCACAGCCCTTGGGGGGAAATGAATTCCAAAGATTTGCTCATCTGTCATTCTTCTAAACTCCAGGCAATGTAGGGTTGATCTCTCCTCAGCGTCTCGCCATCGCAGGAGTCCATTTGTTGAACCTTTGCTACACGCTGTCCTTGTTTCTACAAAGGAACCAGAGGTATAGACAAAACTCCAGATGTGGTCCCACCAGTACTCAATACAACTGAAACAAGATTTCTTTGTTCTTGGTACTCAAAGCCACCTGTAATAAAGGCGAACATGCTGTTTGCTTTCCACATTGCTTGCTGCACATGCATGCTAGCTTTGTGACGTGAAGAGTGGGCAAGAGAAGGACCCCTGAGAGAGCAAGCAACCGGGAAGACAAATTATATGTTGGCCTTTTATTGCAAGGGATTGGAGTGTCATTATAAGGAAGTCTCCCTACAGTTATATAGGGCTTTGGCGAGACCACAAATAGAATGCTATGTACTGTTTTGCACTCTGCTTTAAGGAAGGAATTACTTGCTTTGTGGGCAGTTCAGTGAAGATTCACAAGATTGATCCCTGGAAGGAGAGGGTTATTATGACAGGCTGCATAAATTGGGCCTAACATCTCAGTGTTTAGAAGAATGAGAGGTGATCTTGTTGAGACATGGAAGATTTGAAGGAACTTGACAGAGTAGGCAGTGAGAAATTGGTACAGCTGTCTGGGCAATGCAGGAAACCAGTCGTCTGAAGAGAAGGGTCTAATCATTTAGTTCAGAGGTGAGAAAAAATTCACTTGTGCAAATGATTGTGAATCTTATTTTACTCAGAGGTGCAGCAGGTAATTGGGAAGGCGAATGGAATGTGGGCTCTTACTTCAGGAGAGTTGGGGTATAAGACTAGGGAAGTCTTACTGCAACTGTACAAGATGCTGGTGAGATCACATCTGGACCACTGTGAGCAGTTCTGTTCCCTTATTTAAGGGAAGATGTTATTTCATTGGAGGCAGTTCAGAGAAGGATCACTAGGGAGATCCTGGTATAGAGAGATTATTTTATTAGCAAAGGCTAAACAGGTTGGGACCTTACTGACTAGAATTTAGAAGAATGACAGGTGATCTTATTAAAACATATAAGTTTCCTAAGGGACATGACAGCGTAAATGTTGAGAGGATATTTCCCCCCTTGGGAGAGTCCAAGACCAGAGGGCATAGTCTCAGAATAAAGGGACACCGATTTAAGACTGAGATGAGGAGGGATTTCTTCTGAGAATTGAGAATGCTGAGAGTGGGGGACATGATCTATATGGACTTCAGTAAGGGATTCAACAAGGTTTCCTATGGGAGACTGGTTAGCAAGGTTAGATTTCATAGAATACAGGGAGAAATAGCCATTTGGATACAAAACTGGCTCAAAGGTAGAAGACACAGGGTGGTGGAAGAGGGTTGTTTTTCAGATTGGAGGCCTGTGACCAGTGGAATGCCACAAGGATCAGTGCTGGGTCCTCTACTTTTCATCATTATGCAAATTATTTGGATATTAACATAAGAGGTATAGTTAGTAAGTTTGCTGATGACACCAAAATTGGAGATGTAGTGGACAGCAAAGAAGGTTATCTCAGATTACAACGGGATCTTGATCTGATGGGCTAATGGGCTGAGAAGTGGCAGACGGAGTTTAATTCAGATAAATGCGAGGTGCTGCATTTTGGGAAAGCTAATCTTAGCAGGACTTATACACTTAATGGTAAGGGCCTAGGGAGTGTTGCTGAACACTCATAGCTCCTAGAAAGTGGAGTCGCAGCTAGCTAGGGTAGTGAATAGGGGTTTGGTATGCTTTCCTTTATTGGTCAGAGTAGATTAGATTATTTAGTATGGAAACAGGCCCTTCGGCCCAACAAGTCCACACGACCTGCTGAAACGCACCCACCCAGACCCACTCCCCTACATTTACCTCTGCACCTAACACTGCGGGCAATTTAGCGTGGCCAATTCACCTAACCTGCACATCTTTGGACTGTGGGAGGAAACCGGAGCACCCAGAGGAAACCCACGCAGACACGGGAAGAATGTGCAAACTCCACACAGTCAGTCGTCTGAGGCGGGAATTGAACCCGGGTCTCTGGCACTGTGAGGCAGCAGTGCTAACCACTGTGCCACTGTGCTGCCCACAACTGTATTGAATACAGGAGTTGGGAGGTCATGTTGCAGTTGTACAGGACATTGGTTAGGCCATTTTTGGACTATTGCATGCAATTCTGGTCTCCTTCCAATGGAAGGATGTTGTGAAACTTGAAAGGGTTCAGAAAAGATTTACAAGGGTGTTGCCAGGGTTGGAGGGCTTGAGCTACAGGGAGAGGCTGAATAAGCTGGGGCTGTTTTCCCTGGAGCATTGAAGGCTTAAGGCTGACCTCATTGAGATTTATAAAATCATGAGGGACATGGATAGGATAAATAGACATGGTCTTTGCCCTGGGGTGGGGGAGTCCAGAACTGGAGGGTATCGGTTTAGGGTGAGAGGGGAAAGATATAAAAGAGACCTAAGGGACAACGTTTTTACACATAGGGGGTCCGTGTATGGAATGTGCTACCAGAGGAAGTGGAGGAGGCTGGTACAATTGCAACATTTAAAAGGCATCTGGATGGGTATACGAATAGGAAGGGTTTGGAGGGATATGGGCCAAGTGCTGCCAAATGGGACTAGATTAAGTTGGGATATTTGGTCGGCATGGACGAGTTGGACTGAAGGGTCTGTTTCCATGCTGTACATCTCCGTGACTCTAATTGAGAGAAATTTGAAATTCTAGCCACAGAGCTCTGTGGGGCCAGAGCCCTTGTGTTTCTTCAGGGTTGAGATAGAAAGATTCTTGATCAGTTGGGGAATCAAGGGTTATGGGGAAAAGGGCAGGAAAGTGGGTGTGGGATGATGGTCCGGAACCTGCTGCCCACTAGGATGTTACAAAGGTAAGAACATCGGTGATTTCAAAGAGAAATTGATGGTCATTTGAAGCAAACTTATGGGACAATGGGGATAGAACTGGGGAGTAGGACAGAGTAGCTTAATCTGCAGAAAGCTGGAATGGCGTTGATGGGCTGAATGACTGCGTCTTGTGTTACAATGGCTGTGTGAACTGTTTGAATTGAAACAGAGTCAAGGGGCTGAATTAGGCGAAAGTGGTTACTACAGATGCTGGAGATTAGAGTGGTGCTGGAAAAACACAGCAGGTCAGCATTCGAGGAGCAGGAACATGTGTGTTTCGGGCAGAAGCCCTTATTAACTCAAGGGGCTGAATTGCCTAGTCCTGTTCGTATGTTCCAAACCAAAAAGCTCTGGGAGAGATGGAAAGGGATGGAGTAGATAGTTGAAGCAAGAGAGCAAGCAAACTGAAAGAGCCAAGCTGCCTTCTCTTGTATAATTCTATAAAGACTCATTGCCCCTACAACCAGTTGTAAATGGCTAATAGTACATATCATCTGGTTTCATAATAACATTTTCAGCATCTGCTCAATCACTGACCTGATGATTCTTGAGGAGTGTAGCTCTCCAGTGTAATCCTGAGAAACTGTTGGTCTACATCAATTTCCAATTTGTGAAAATTGACAAATGAACTGCCTTCTGTCACCAGGCTGTAAAATGGGAAACGTTTCATTGGAAATAAAAATGCATAGAAATAACAGGTAAACCTTAAGGTCTAGCAATTCATGGAGACTGAACCATCTGTAAACAAAAGCCTTATGTTACATGGGGGAATATTTGTCCAGAGTGGATGCAGGGAGTGATGCCCACTGCCAGGAGGTTTACAACTTGAGTTGAAAGGAAAGAAAAGGGGAGGGGTGGCGGTGTTGGTATTGCTATGATTAGATACAAGAGGTAGAAGAAGAAACAGTGGACTTGAATAATTTCCAGAATTTGTGTTACTGTTGATTATCCAGAAAACTGCTTATTGACGTAATCCTGTCAGATATTGATGTTCTTGTAAATTGGAAGTGGTTCTTTTGGATGAGGGAATTATATCGCTACTGCTTCCCTCTTTGTTTTTGTCGTTAGCACGCCCCCCCCCCCCCCCCCACCCATATCGAACAGCTATCTTTGTCCTTTTACCCTTTGACCTGTTTCTTCTCAGAATATCTTTTCAGATTTTTAAAAAAATCTGGACATGAAAACAGCTGATACAACCAGTCACACAAATAACTGATTCAGCAGCATGTATCATATCCTTGGTTATGTTGGTTAACAATGCTACATGGCTACCTCAGAAACAAGAATTCTTGAAAAAGCTCAACAGATCTGGCAGCACCTGCAGAGAGAAATCAGAATTAATGTTTTGGGTCCAGTGACCCTTCCTGAGAACTCCTATATGGCTGCTGCTTTTCCAAGCTGAAAATGTGTTGCTGGAAAAGCGCAGCAGGTCAGGCAGCATCAAAGGAGCAGGAGAATCAATGTTTCGGGCATAAGCCCTTCTTCAGGAATGAGGAGGGTGTGCCAAGCAGGCTACGATAAAAGGTAGGGAGGGGTGTTGGAAATGCGATAGGTGGAAGGAGGTTAAGGTGAGGGTGATAGGCCGGAGTGGAGGTGGGGGCGGAGAGGTCAGGAAGAAGATTGCAGGTTAGGAAGGTGGTGCTGAGTTCGAGGGTTGGGACTGAGACGAGGTGGGGGGAGGGGAAATGAGGAAACTGGAGAAATCTGAGTTCATCCCTTGTGGTTGGAGGATTCCTAGGCAGAAGATGAGGCGCTCTTCCTCCAGCCGTCGTGTTGCTATGGTCTGACGATGGAGGAGTCCAAGGACCTGCATGTCCTTGGTGGAGTGGTAGGGGGAGTTGAAATGTTGAGCCACGGGGTGGTTGGGTTGGTTGGTCCGGGTGTCCCAGAGGTGTTCTCGGAAACGTTCCGTGAGTAGGCGGCCTGTCTCCCCAATATAGAGGAGGCCACATCGAGTGCAGCGGATGCAGTAAATGATGTGTGTGGAGGTGGAGGTGAATTTGTGGCGGATATGGAAGGATCCCTTGGGACCTTGGAGGGAAGTAAGGGGGGAGGTGTGGGTGCAAGTTTCGCATTTCTTGCGGTTGCAGGGGAAGGTGCCGGGAATGGAGGTTGGATTGGTGGGGTGTGTGGACCTGACGAGGGAGTCACGGAGGGAGTGGTCTTTTTGGAACGCTGATAGGGGAGGGGAGGAAAATATATCTCTGGTGGTGGGATCCGTTTGGAGGTAGCGGAAATGACTACGATGATACAATGTATGTGGAGATTGGTGGGGTGGTAGGTGAGGACCAGTGGGGCTCTGTCCTGGTGGCGATTGGAGAGGCGGGGCTCAAGGGCGGATGAGCGGGAAGTGGAGGAGATGCGGTGGAGAGCATCGTCGATCACGTCTCGGGGGAAATTGCTGTCTTTGAAGAAGGAGGCCAACTTGGTTGTACGGTATTGAATCTGGTCCTCCTGGGAGCAGATGCGGTGGAGACGAAGGAATTAGGAATATGGGATGGCATTTTTACAGGGGGCAGGATGGGAGGAGGTGTAGTTTAGGTAGCTGTGGGAGTCATTCGGTTTATAGTAAATGTCTGTGTTGATTCGGTCGCCCGAGATAGAAATCCTTCCACCATTGAGCTTGAATCTATCATCCCTCGTTTTTGAAGTCTCTGTGAAGGGAGGCAGGTTCTTCTTGTTTACTCTATCTCTACTCATCACAACCTTGTATCCTTCCATCATGTCACCCCTCAGCCTTCTCTGTAGCAAAGTAAACAACCACAATCTCTCTTCCTAACTACACCTCAACTTAAAAAACACCACCACCAACAGTACAGCATTCCCTCGGGATTGGACTGGGCAATCATTCTCTTGCGTCTGTGCTGAAGCTCTTGAAGTGTTACTTGAACTCCATGTGAGCCAGATTCAAGAATGTTAACAATTAAACTTTGACTAACATCATGAGAATGGACATTTTGCCATTTGGTGCAACAATGTTTAATTTCCTTGTTTTTTTTAAAAAAAAAATTGCAGGGTGGAAGCAGGCCATTTAGCCCATTGAGTCTACTCCAAACCTCTGAAGAACATTCCCCCCGAACCTATCCTTGACCCCTCCATTCCCCATGGCTAACCCACCTAGCCTGCACACCTTTGGACTGTGCAAGGAAACCAGAGCACCTGGTGGAAACCCATGCAGACACAGGGTGAATGTGCAAACTTCACACAGACAGTCACCGGAGGCTGAAATTGAACCCGGGTCCCTGGCACTGTAAGACAGCTGTGCCCACCATTGAGCCACTGTGCTGCCCTTCCTTCCTGATGTGCAGACACCTGTCAACATCATGTAACCTGACAGCATGAGTCCAATTGGGATTTCTGTTGGATTTGCTCTTTTCAATGTTTTATGTCTTTTTATATTTTCTAGTGTCTACAAGCTCTGGAGTTCCTACATTCAAACCAGGTCATCCACAGGGATATAAAGAGTGACAATATCCTACTGGGAATGGATGGCTCTGTCAAGCTAAGTATGTATTTAAACCTGGAAAATTATACTCCAGCAACTTAACTGCAATACTATTTTGGCAGACCTTCTGTAATACAATTGAGGAATTTAGGCCATTATTTGCAGAACATGAAATTTTCCTTACCTATATTGGCTATAACGTGATTCTGGCCCTGTTAGTTTAAATAGTGAGGCTATTATGTGATTTTTTTTTACAATGCAGGATCTCACAGGAGTCTTGAACTATCGCGTTATATCAGAACTGACTGTATTGCAATGTTTTACATGTCTTATTCTGAACAGAGCCCTAGAGCTCAGTTTGTGTTTAGAAGGTGGAATTTAGACAAAGTTTTTAAATGTGGCAGGATTGACGCTGGGAGTCTGGTTTCCCCAATGTAGAGAGCCTGGCTCTGGACAGGGGTGTGTCATTGTCTTATGATGATCATCTGCTATTTAAGGCTGAGATGAGGGGTGTTTCTTCAGATGGTGGTTCTTTGGGATTATCTATCCCCCAGAGGCTGGGGGATGTTGAAGGCTGAGATCTATAGAGTTCTTGGCACTGCCATGGAGTCAGAGGTGTACAGCATGGAAACGGACCCTTTGGTCCAACTCACCCATCACCAGATATCCTAAATAAATCTAGTCCCACTTGCCAGCATTTGGCCCATATCTCTCCAAACCCTTCCTATTCATATACCCATCCAGATGCCTTTTAAATGCTACAATTGTACTAGCCTCCACCACTTCCTCTGGTAGGTTATTCCATATGTGCACCACCCTCTGCATGAAAAAGTTGCCCCTTAGGTCCCTTTTAAATCTTTCCCCTTGCAACATAAACTTATGCCCTCTAGTTTTGGATTTCCCCACCCTGGGAAAGTACTTGCAACCTTTCAAGTTTCACAACATTCTTCCAGTATCAGGGAGACCAGAATCATTGCAGTATTCCAAAAGTGGCCTAAGACATGTCCTGTACAGCTGCAACATGACCTCACAGCTCCTAACTAAATGCACTGACCAATTAAGGCAATCACATCAAATGCTGCCTTCACTACTCTGACTACCTGAGACTCCACTTGCGAGGAACTTGCATAAGACCATAAGACACAGGAGTGGAAGTAAGGCTATTCGGCCCATCGAGTCCACTCCGCCATTCAATCATGGCTGATGGGCATTTCAACTCCACTTACCTGCATTCTGCCCGTAGCCCTTAATTCCTCTTGACATCAAGAACCTATCCATCTCTGCCTTGAAGACATTTAGCATCCCAGCCTCCACTGCACTCTGCGGCAATGAATTCCACAGGCCCATCACTCTCTGGCTGAAGAAATGTCTCCGCATTTCTGTTCTGAATTGACCCCCTCTAATTCTAAAGCTGTGTCCACGGGTCCTAGTCTCCTCGCCTAACGGAAACAATTTCCTAGCTTCCACCCTTTCCAAGCCATGTATTATCTTGTAAGTTTCTATTAAATCTCCCCTTAACCTTCTAAACTCCAATGAATACAATCCCAGGATCCTCAGCCGTTCCTCGTATGTTAGACCAACCATGCCAGGGATTATCCGTGTGAATCTCCGCTGGACACGCTCCAGTTCAAGATCTCTTTGTTCAGCAACACTTCCCAGGGACTTTACCATTAAGTGTATAAGTCCTGCCTTGATTTGACTTTCCAAAATGAAGCACTTTACATTTATCTATTTAAACTCCATTTGTCATTCCTCAGCCCATTGGCCCACCTGATCAAGGTCCCATTGTATTCTGAGGTAACCTTCATTGTCCAGTACACCTCCAATTTTGGTGTCATCTGCAAACTTATTAACTATACCTCCTATGTTCACACCCAAATCATTTATGTAAATGAGGAAAAGCAGTGAACCCAGCACGGTTCTTGAGGCACACAACTGGTCACAGGCCTCCAGTCTGAAAGGCAGCCTTCCACCCTCTGACTTCTACCTTTGAGCCAGTTCTGTGTCTGAATGGCTAGTTCTCCCTGTATTCCATGTCAATGGAACAACAGGTAAGTGTGTCGAGCAGGACAGTGGAATTGACCAAAAAGATCAGCTACTGAAGCTTTTGGCCAAAGCTGTTCAGTGGCTCAAACCCGTGTTACTCAGCCCTGAGGAAATTTGTGTCGAGGTGCTCAGGTGTGGAGTAGGCTTCCATCTGAACAAATGCTATTTTTGACAGAATCGCATCCTGCCTCAGGTCCTGTGTCCCCGCGTTGAGTCGCCGTGAGGAAATTCTCTCTGCTCTTGTGTAGAGGTGTTTCCCACGTTGTCTGCTATTGCACACTCTTCTTTGCCCTCATCTGCCATCTGGATGTACCACCTTGCCACCCAGTGGCAGATGAGATCCCTGGTATTTCAGTGGGAGCCCTCGCCCTGGCCATTGGGCTCCTAGAGTGAAGGATGCTGCATGTAGCTGTCCCATGGTTCAGTCGGTTCATGGATTCTGAGAGTCCATGAACCATAAACTTTTAAAGGCTTTGACTGCTTTGTGTCTTTTGAAGGGGCCTCTACTAATTCCTATGTGTTGCACAAAGGTGACAGCTGTTGCCCTATGGGGAGGAGAGTGTTTTCTCTGAGTGTGACACATGTCACCTCCTGTCCTCTGGAGTAACTTGTCCTCCCAGGTTGACAGAGTGCCCTTGACTTCACTTGCTACACGCAGCAAAGTAGAAATTCTACCAAACCCCCTCAAAGACAAACTACATAGCAAATGAAACTTTGGAGTTTGTCCTTCTGCCAGAGATGGTGTGTACCTGTAATGTAGTGCAATGATTACATTACACGATCAGTACCCATGTGATCCAGGCTAATAAAGCAGAGAAAAAGAGTTTAAAGCTATACCCCTGTTATCCTTTCCCACCTCCCCATTCATGCTTAGACATTTTATTTTCCTTTGCAAAGTCTTGCTATGTCTAAGAGTGTGGGCTGTCCAATTGACATTAAAAATCCAACTGGTTGACTAATGGAAGAAACTCTTCCATTTTTACCTGAGTTGCTGTCTCAGTGATCTTGGAATTCACTCAACTATGTCAGTATGCCATATGCATGACTGACATTGTGGGAGCAACACTATCACCAGGACTGCAGAGGCTCAAGGAAGTCAACCACAGCCCAAGATGGGCTAGGTATGCCACAATACATTGCCAGAAATACGCAAGTGAATTAAACACAGCTTCTAAATGACATGCATTAATGAATGCTATTGTAAACTTTAGTGGCAGATTTCTGGTGTGTCCCCTCCATGTCCAAGACAATGCAGCGAGCCTGCAGACGTGCAGGAAGATCGGCTGTTGTGCGCACTCAGATGAATTTAGAACCAGTGTACAGCAAACAAATTTGTTTTTACTGACTGCACTGTCTACATTTGTAACACAAGATGGCGCTTTTACCATTCCTGGTGTGAAATGTTTATTTAGGATGTACATGAATACATTGACCCAGTCTGTGTGGTCAGTCTACCTTCATAGCCAGTAAGGAAACAGACCTTTCAGTCCAACTTGTCCATGCTGACCAGGTTTCCTAAACTAAACTTATCCCACTTGCCTGTGTTTGCCCCATATCCCTCTAAACCTTTCCTATTCATGTATTTATCCAAATATTGTTTAAATGCTGAAACTGTATGTGCACCCCCCACTTCCTCTGGCAGTTCATTCCACATACTAATCACCCTCTATTGTGAAAACATTGCCCCCACCCCAGGTCCTTTTTAAAACTTTTTTTCCTTTCACCTTAAAACTATGCCCGCTGGTTTTGAACTCTCACACCCTTGGGAAAAGACCTTTGTCATTCACCTTAACTGTGCTGCTGATGATATTATAAACCTCTGTACAGTCACCCTTCAGCCTCCTACACTCCAGTGGAAAAGTCCCAGTCTATCCAGCGCCTCTTTATAACTCAAACCCATCATTCCTGGCAACATCCTGGTAAATCTTTTCTGAACCCTCTCCAATTTAATAATATCTGGCCTATTGTAGGGTACCCTATTGGACAGTGTACAGGACTCCCAAAGTAGCCTCAAAAACATCTTGTACAATTGCAAATGAATGTGCCAGTGGCTGACTAATTTTAAACTGTTCACTTAGCATTTTATGCTGGAGCCTTTTCATGGTCTGACCTTGGCTGTAGAAGGGATCCAATGGCAAGCAGAGTTGGGATTCCAAGTGGCAAGTGTAAATCCAGGGAACCCAAACCACCTTTTGTATCATGGGATTGAAAAGGCGCCCTTTTAAGATATTTCTTCAGTTCGTTCGCTTGCACAGCCTTTAAGAGGGGCCACCAATAATGTTCACGCTCTTGCCTCTGACCGATGTTCATCACTGACCATGCTAACTCTGTCTCGCATGACAGTGCTCACACCTTCCAACTCCAAGCAGTTCCCCCATCTCACTTTTTTCTCAACTCACTCCTCTCTCAGCCGTACTCCCCCTCTCGCTACCCATTCCAGCAATGTTGACCCTGTCCACCCAATGAGCAGCAGTGTTTGCCTGTGGATGAGGGGAGGAACAATCATCATTGCCTCCCCCTCCCTGCAGCAGGGCTGACCTCCTCGACATTGACTGACTAGACAGGAGCCAGAGATTCGAGAAGGTGAGTTGTCAGGATGGGGTGAAGGTTGGCAGGAGTGGGTAGTGAACATTATCTGAGGTGGGAGAAGTGATGGGGAGGGGCGATGGGAAATTGACAGGTGGTGGGATACCATAAGCAGCATCTGAATGGCAGGGTGCTAAAAGCTTTGACACTCCAGCTGATACCTGTACTGGGAAAAGCTCTCAATCCGTGTAAAATCTTCGAGTAAAAAATGAGGTCTGCAGATGCTGGAGATCACAGCTGAAAATGTGTTGCTGGTCAAAGCACAGCAGGCCAGGCAGCATCTCAGGAATAGGGAATTCGACGTTTCGAGCATAAGCCCTTCATCAGGAATGAGAGAGAGTAGCCAAGCAGGCTAAGATAAAAGGTAGGGAGGAGGAACTTGGGGAAGGGGGCCTCCTTCCACCTATCCCACCTCCATCGCCCCTCCCCCAAGTCCCTCCTCCTTACCTTTTATCTTAGCCTGCTTGGCTACTCTCTCTCATCCGTGTAAAACCCAGGTTACTATAGGGCCGGAAAAAGATTTAGATTGAGGTCTCTGATATGACTACTCCCACTGCCATGGGAACTCGTGCTGCTGTCTCAGCAGGGTAAAGCTGGCAATTTGAAGTTTAAACTTCCTGTATAGGGAAGTACTGTTCTGCACAGGTGAACACATTGGAGCTATTCAGGGGAACGTTTGAGGAGGCAAGTTCAAAGTCAATGTGAAGGGCAGTTTTTTTTAATACAGTGATAGGTGTCTGGTACACGCTGCCCGGGGTGATGGTGGTGGTGGTGGAGGCAGATATGATAGGGGTGTTTAAGGGGCTTTTCCATAAGCACATGAATATGCAAGGAATGGAGGGAACTAGACTAAGGGCGCGCAGGAGGATTAGTTTAAATTGTCTTGTTCAGCACAGTCTCCTGGGCTGAACTGTTTTATGTTCTAATCAGGGGTCCTTTGCTCCTCCCCATATCAGAAAATCTCTGTGGACTTTTGTGTTCCAGCCTTGGATTGTGACCAGTTTATGTTTAGTGGTTGATTGGGTGACGACAATGAATCCTGCAGTGGGTGAAAGAATTGACTCTATGCATTGATTTCCATGTGAAAGGTCCTACAGAAATGCAGATTTTTTTTTGAAAGCGCTATCCAATCCATCATCCGTGATATTTACCTGCCCTTTTGAAGGGAGAACATTATTTCTGAAGGGCAGCACGGTGGATCAGTGGTTAGCACTGCTGCCTCACAACATATGGGTCCCCGGTTCAATTCCAGCCTTGGGCAACTGACTCTGCAGAGTTTGCACATTCTCCCTGTGTCAGCGCGGGTTTCCTCCGGGTGCTCCGGTTTCCTCCCACAGTCCGAAGATGCGCAGGTCAGGGTGAATTGACCATGCTAAATTGCTCGTAATTTTAGGTGCATTAGACAGAGGGAAATGGGTCTGGGTGGGTTACTTGTCGGAGGGTTGGTAGAGACTGGTTGGGCCGAAGGGCCTGTTTCCACACTGTGGGGAATCTAATTTTTACATTCTTTTCAGTACTTGGAGGAAGACATTATACTGGCCAGATCCTAAAGTGGGAAACAGACATTGGGTATAGAAGCCTGAAAGGCTCAAGGTTATTCTAAGGCAGTGTTGGGGTATTTCTGATTCTGGATATTTGTGAACAAAATTGCTGCTCCGTTTACAGAGTATGCCTTGACCATTGATTGGATGACTATAGGAACACGCAGTATTTACATAGGATGATGTAGGACTTACAGCGCAGAAGTGGGTCTGTGCTGGAATTTACTCTCAATACCAGCGTCCTCCATTTCACCCCATCAATACTGAATATACAGGTTGTTCTGCTATAACGCAACAGTTGCGTTCCTCTGCAACACCATGCTAGACAAAATCGCACTATGGAAAACCACTATAGCAAATCGCACTGTAGAAGATTGCTGTAGAAAACCACTATAGCCGTTCAGTAGAAGGTTTGTGTTATCCATACAGCACCCACAATTCATCAGCCGCATTATAGCCAATTTGTGTTAACAAGCCATGCATTATATCAGAACAATCTGTACGCCGATTCCTAATGAAATATAAATTATATCTGAAAGCCCTAATCCTTATTGGCCTCCCCGATCAGATAAATTAATTGTGTTAATACTGTTAAAATATTCTGGAACTAGTTATCGCTGCCTTGGAATTAGGAGGTCACCCATTTAAGACAGATTTAATTTTTTTTTCTCAGACGGTTTGAGTTTTTGAAATTCTGTTCCTTTAGAACACGGTGGAAACAGAGCTCTTGAATTTACGTAATGTAGATAAACTTTCACCTCTTCCACATCAAGAATTTATTGCACGTAGGTGGGAGTGTGGAATAATTGATGATCCATTTAATATGGATATATTTCCTGAGGAGTGGTTGATATTTTTTGCCCAGTGAGGAAAGTCTCTATAAGGCTGACAATACAGGGTAGCAATAGAGTGAAAAACAGATGGGAAGGGATGAGGGAAGTCAGTTTATATTTTTTCTTGTATTTCCAGGACAGAAACAGGATACTGAACCACCTTGTTCATATTGGTTTTTAAACCTCCCGTAAAACTCATCCCACCTCTTTTCAATAATCTCACCTATTGATCCCAGTCTTGGAAAATTATGAGAAGGAGAATTGAAGAGAAACATGACATGAACATTTCAGGGCAATATTGACCATACTTATGTGATAAATGGGTAAATAAGAGAGTGGGATAGGATTCATGATTATGGCTACAAAATGCAACGGCTGAGTGTGCTGACAGAGCATTAGGGCACCCCGGGGTCTGTGCACTCTTAGAAATCTGTTCACGGCAGAGAGACATCCTTAACAGAAGTGAACTTGCTATGCTCTGGGTAACAACATGGAATAAACAAGGCTTCAGACCAAAACAGTCACATCTCCAAGGTCCTCTGATATGGCATGGCAAGATACTCAGTACTTAATGCCAAGTTCTTGAGGAGAAACTGGGGATGGTCAATAAGTACCAGCCTTGCCAAAGGTGCCAATGCACTGTGAATGAATTGGATCAGTACAAAGAATGTCTTAGTCCTGCTTCGTCCTCACTCTGAAGGGAGAGACACTGTTGGAAATGACCTTTACTTTGTCAGGCTTTTCTTTAATATATGGAGATCATGTTTTGTACATGGCATGTTGCGAAACCTTAGTTTTCTTGAAGAAATGTGTGAATGGTGGGAAAATGAACCTGATTTTCAGGATTTCGCAACTAGCATCTGTTCGTCTGGAACAAATCCAGTTGGCAATATGCTGTGTGCCAGACTTCACAACATGCACATCCTGTGGCATGTCCCTTATGGAAGTACATGCTAGTGCAATGATTAGATGCAGGAGTAGGCCTTCTCCATTATTTAATAAAATCATGGCTGCTCTGATTGTGACCCCAAAACTATAAGCCTGCCTATCCCTGACAGTGCTGCCTTGTTTGGCAAGGACCTGTCAAAAATATTCAATGATCTGCCTCCACTGCTATTGGGCAAAGAGATTTCCAAAATGACTCAACACTGAAAAACATTTGTCCTCAACTTTGTCTTAGATGTGAGACCCCCTTAGTTTTAAACTTGTCCGCTAATACCAGCCTCCGTCACAAGTGGACAATCAGTACTTTGCCCGATACATTTTAATCATTGGGCACATTCCTGTTTTCCAGATAAACTTCTTTTTTTCATTTTATGACCAATTCAATCAATTACTGGTCATCCAATTACAACCACAGCCCACAAGGGTCAGTGTCCAAATAAAAATTGGAAAGGTGAAGAAACAAAGGAGTTGGAGCAGACAACGCATTGCAGCTCCAATGGTGCCCACCTCCCTCCAAAAGCTTTGACTGTACCAGTGGGGTGCTCCCTCTCCCAGGACACCTGGACACAAAGGTTGGGAATTATGACCTCCTCTACAAGCTGCTGCCTCAGCATGTTGCTGGCTTCTTTAGCCAGGCCATGGAGCAAGCCCACAAGGAGATCCTCCTGACCAGACTACACTGGGTAAATGTAAAAATATCACAGAGCTGACCTGACTGCAGTCTTTCCCTAAATGTTTCAGCTAATTGGTGAATAGCCAGGGCCTTTTTCCAAAGGTGGATGAGGACTTGAGGGGAAAGATTTAAAAGGGACCTAAGGGGCAACTTTTTCATACAGAGGGTGGTGTGTGTATGGAATGAGCTGCCCGAGGAAGTGGTGGAGGCTGGTACAGTTACAACATGTAAAAGGCATCTGGATGGGTATATGAATAGGAAGGGTTAAAGGGATGTGGGCCAAATGCTGGCAAATGGGACTCAGTCAGATTGGGATATCTGGTCAGCATGGATGAGTTGCACTGAAGGGTCTAATTCCATGCTGCATGACTCTCCTTGCATTGTGTAGCTGAGGTTGGAAGCAGTTATAGAAAATGTCTAGTCATGTTGCATCAGCCATTGGTAACACAGCAGACTCTGTGGAGCAGCTGACCTTTTCCTGCCCATCTTTTCATGCACTCAACATGCCAGTTGCTTGCTATTGAGTAATGTGACACTAATCTCTCGCTCTTGTTTTCTTTCCCTCAGCCGACTTTGGCTTCTGTGCTCAGATTACGCCAGAGCAGAGTAAACGGAGCACGATGGTGGGGACGCCATACTGGATGGCCCCTGAAGTGGTCACAAGAAAAGCATATGGCCCCAAAGTAGACATTTGGTCACTGGGAATCATGGCAATTGAAATGATTGAGGGAGAGCCTCCGTACCTGAATGAGAACCCCCTCCGGGTAAGACTGTGTTTATTTAATTTGAGTGATTTAAAAACATTAACAAAATGCTGAAATACAATAGCTGAGAGACCTACTTTCATGAGCAGCTTCCTGATCTATCTGATGTAGGTGCTAGGTTTTATCACTGAGACCTCCTGGTATATGTTCAGACTTGAACTCCTGCCCAGAGCTAATGGGAAATTGATATCCTAGCAAGCAGTGGGCACTTGGCTGACTGAGTCCATCATGACACCATTGAAGCCAACCTTGTGACTCCTCATTCTTTTAGGGAGAGTGTGCTCTTGCTGAGTCGAGTTTAAATTTGCAAACCGTCAAATCATAGTGGAATATGGGTGGCCCACTTTACCAAATCCACACCCACTCCTACCCCTCACACACCCACGTGACACGTGCACACATGCCACTCAGTCACCCACTCTGTCATTTCTTATGGGGGTTGGCTAAGATCATAAATTGAGGCCTAATTTATTTAAAATTTCGTACATTTTTTTTAATCCAATTTTTCAGTGGGTGCAATTTATCAATTCTCGACATTTATCAGTTTTCACAGCAAATTGTGGCCTTTGTGTTCTAAATGTATCTTCCCAACCAATTCAATGTCACAGCTCAGCGGTTTAGAATCACATAAATCATGAAAAGAAATTTTTGGCAATAACTTCAAGCAGGACCTAAGTCAACTACAGTTGAATTTTTGTTTTCTATTGATGACCTATTAATTGTATTTTTTTTGGTTATTTCACTTCACTAGGCATTGTATCTGATAGCAACAAATGGCACGCCAGAGCTACAGAATCCTGAAAGGCTATCTCCTGTATTCAGGGATTTCCTGAACCGTTGCTTGGAAATGGATGTCGAGAAGAGGGGTTCATCCAAGGAGTTGCTTCAGGTTAGTTAGGTGTTAATGTTAGCGGTGTTAGCAGTGGTCTGTTACAGAGCATTCAGGGCAAATGCAAGAATGCCAAACTTCAAATGAGCACTACAATTTATCAGAGAGTAACTGGATGGCTCTTGAAACAGCTAGTAGTAACATGATAGAACAAATGGCCCACTGTTCAGTAAGCTTAAAGAGTTACATTGAGGATGGGTTACAGAGCTTGGATTATGATTAGAAACAAGATCAGGATGAAGGGCTTTTGCCTGAAACGTCGATTTTCCTGCTGCTCGGATACTGCCTGACCTGCTGTGCTTTTCCAGCACCACTCTAATCTTGACTCGGATCCCCAGCATCTGCAGTGCTCACTTTTGCCTTACGATTAGAAAGCTGAGCAATTATCTCATTGTCTTGTGTAAAGTGAGAAGACGTTTGATTGGACAGATACAGAAAAGCCATTTCCTGCAACAGTGGAATTCAAAACACATCTTCAAATGAGAAGACCATCTTGTGTCATGTTCATAGAGCATTGACAACAGCTCTATTAATTTACTTTTTAAGTTAAAGGTAAAGTTACTATAGTCCTATCAGGTAGTAGAGCTGGTCTTTCATGAGCAAGAAACAACTGGTGGTGGTTTAATCTGAGGGTCACCACACCTCCGGTGAGGAAAGAGGTAGAGGAGAAGAGTCCTTCATGGTCCCCTCAGCTGATGTGGGAATTGAACCCATGTAGTTGGCATCACCCTGCATTACAAACCAGCCATCTAGCTAATTGAAAATCCTCCTCATCTGTTTTGGAAGTACAGTTAGTTTTAATGTTGGAATTTGGACAGAGCAAGCTTACCAAAAAATCCATAATAAAGTAATAAAAATGGGCCCCACACAACAGTGGTAACTTCCCTTTCTGTTCCATGAACAGTGCTATGGGTCTCTTTCTGCCTACGGGACAGGGCAGGCAGTTACTTGGTTTCATACCTCATCCAAAAGATCACACCTCCAATAGGGCAGCAATCCCTTAATGCTGCATTAGAAATGTGGGCCTGAATTTTGTGTTTTGGTCTTCGGAGCAGTTTTTAAGATGCTAAAGGGGATTGACAAAGTATACATAGAGCATGCGTTTTCCTTTGTGGGGCAATCTACAACAAAAGGCCCATGGTTTTCGGTAAAGGGCACTGAATAACTTTGAGGAGACTGACAGACGGACAGATTTTTTTAATTAGTGAAGGGTTAAAGGGTTATAGAGAGCAGACAGGAGAGTGGAGTAGAGGCCTAGATGGGATCAACCATAATCCTCTTAAATGGTAGAGCAGGCATAAGGAGCTGAATTGGGGGAGAAAGTGAGGACTGCAGATGCTGGAGAACAGAGCTGAAAATGTGTTGCTGGAAAAGCGCAGCAGGTCAGGCAGCACCCAAGGAGCAGGAGATTTGACGTTTCGGGCATAAGCCCTTCTTCAGGAAGGAGCTGAATTGCCTCCTGCTGCTAGTTCTTATGTTCTTATACCAATAACTATGTGATTCAAAGGGCAGAGTGGTACAACTGAGTCATGGCTTCTTGTAGATTGGGCAGGAGGCTTTGTGTGTTATAAATAGACAGCCAAACCACGTCCATCGTGCTTTAGGAAAAAAAACATATCTGAAAGTGGAGCCGCAGGTGGATAGGATAGTGAAGTAGGCGTTTGGTATGCTTTCCTTTATTGGTCAGAGTATTGAGTACAGGAGTTGGGAGGTCATATTGCGGCTGTACAGGATTTTGATTAGGCCACTGTTGGAATATTGAGTGCAATTCTGGTCTACTTCGATTTGGAAAGATTTGTGAAACTTGAAAGGGTTCAAAAAAGATTCACAAGGATGTTGCCAGGGTTGGAGGATTTGAGCTATAGGGAGAGGCTGAACATGCTGGGGCTGTTTTCCCTGGAGCATCGGAGGCTGAGGGGTGACCTTATAGAGGTTTACAAAATTATGAGGGGCATGGATAGGGTAAATAGACAAAGTCTTCCCTGGGGTCGGAGAGTCCAGAACTAGAGGGCGTAGGTTTAGGGTGAGAGGGGAAAGATAAAAGAGATCTAAAGGGCAACTTTTTCACGCAGAGGGTGGAACATGTATGGAATGAGCTGCCAGAGGAAGTGGTGGAGGGTGGCATAATTGCAAATTTAAGAGGCATTTGGATGGGGATGTGAATAGGAAGGGTTTGGAGGGATATGGGCCGGGTGCTGGCAGGTGGGACTAGATTGAGTTGGGATATCTGGTCAGCATGGACGGGTTGGACCGAAGGGTCTGTTTCCGTGCTGTACATCTCTCTGACTCGATGATTAATTATTTTTCCCCACTTTATTCTCTTGTACCCACAGCACCAGTTCCTGAAGCTAGCGAAGCCACTGTCCAGCCTGACCCCACTGATCATCGCTGCAAAGGATGCAGCCAAGAACAATCGTTAGCACCATGTGGGATCAAGCAGAGACCCCCTTGTCCATCTCGATTTGCGTATCAGAGCGGCCCGCTCTCCACGACTGAACCATTCCTGAACCCTTCAATGCAACCATTCCTGACCCAGAGCTCCTCCACTTCAACCCTTTCATCGCCAAATTCCAGGAAAGGGGGTGGGAGGTGGGTGGGTTGGGTGAGAATTGAGGGGAGGGGGAGAGAGAGCGAGCACTGTCAGGTTGTATCTCTGCCATGCACTCCAGTGCATCAGTTAACACATGGGTGAAATTCCTCTCTTGTCTGAAATGGATGTAATGATCTCTCTGAAGTACTGGATAATAGTGCATTGCACCTTTCAGATTGTAGTGTTGGATGATTGAGTGGGGTGCTGGTTGTGATAGAGAGCGGAGCCTGTGAATTATTCCATCTGAACAATAAACTGTTGATTTTGTACCCAACAAATGAGGTACTAGCTGCTGGGTATTGTTTTTGTACATTTCTGAAGCATGGTTTCTCGACATGTCGACAACGAAATGCTTTTGATCTTCTTTTTGTTTCTTCGTCACGTCAGTCAATAAGTTTTGCTTCTCTCCCTCTCTTTCACTTTGAGTTATCAATCAGCTCGTTGGCTTTGGTTCAAGGCTATTCCTAAATCACTGAGAATGTACAACAGGCTGTTTATTAATTATGTACATGGAGTAGTGATTGAGACTGTAGTTTTAATGCACTCGGTGCAGTCTGACATGTAGTTTCTTTCTCTTTTGTGTGTGCCTCTCCCTCCCTTCCCCATTAAATATTTGTTTGTACCAGTCTTCTGAACACTACGACCCCAAAAAGTGGTGCCATACATCTGCCTTGAGTGACTTTCATGCTGCTAAATTTTGAAAATGTCTATAGTGTACAAAACTATGGAATTTTAATTCCTGGGGGATAAAGAAATAAAAGGGTGTGTTATAATAATTCTGACATTGTTTTTCCATTTTTGGGGAGAGTGTTTTGGGTGCAATGATCTACCACAAATTGCTGAATGACTTACACAAGAACAATCATGCCATTCAGTGAGCCTTTTAAATTGGTGAGAAGTTTGGTCATCTCATTGAACCAAGGGTTGAAACTGAATTCCTTTTTAATGCGGATGATAATGATGCGATTGTACAGCATCGAGAAGGTTGTAGCAACAGATTGAATAATGATTTTCAAAAGGGAATTGTATAATTACACAAAGAAGAAAATATATTGCAGAGCTTCTCAGGAAAGGACAGAGAATGGTGCTAATTGGATCCTACTTTCAAAGAGCCAGCAGATGCATGCTGGGACAAATGGATGCCTGTGGTCTGTCACATTCTTACAGGGATTATGAAGCTTTCCCTCTTGATATGAGGCTTTGTCACACTTGCCCACGCACTGACATGTGTTATGGACCAGACCAGACCAGGCCATGCTGCCTCAAAATATTCAGAACATAGTCTCGACACAACCTTTTCTTACTTTAAATGAAAGGTGTTGCATTCCAGATGTACTTTGATTGGTCAGACTACCAGATTTAAAGCAAAACATACTTCATTCATTCCATTACAGTTAAAATACAACAATAAAAAGAAGGAATTGGTATAACTTTCTTGGAAAACTTAACAGAATAATAGCTACAGTAACTTACTAATTAACTGTTCCAATATAGTGTTATCTCAAAACACGCATGGCAACGGCAGATTCAGAAAGTAGATTGTTTCGCATGCAACTCAAGTAGCAACTAGAGAAACCCTCCCCCCCCAATAAAGCTTTTGGCTGTAGCCAAGAGAAAGAAAGAATAGCTTCCACTTCAAGACCCCCCAGCAGCAACTGCTGAATGCTAAAGCTAAAATTCCTGTCTGTGGGTAGAGCTTGACCACACCCATTCAGGCTGCTTCTATTGTTCCAACTTTCTAAAATAAAACCCTAAGGCCTCACAAGCTATTTACTCTAGTGGCTCTGGTAGACTGCTTATCATCTCTGCCTTAAAACCCCTCTTCAAAAAAAATACTGGGACAAAATGACGACTTAAAGCCACAGTATTGTTGCAAATAGTTACAATTGAAAAGGTTGGTTGAAAGTCTGTGTTCAAGCCTTTGTCACCTCACTGGTGTGTTTCTGCAGCACTTTGGCAATGCCCTCTAAATATCATGGATATCAGTTTTAAAAAAGCACCTTCCTTCCTGCATTTTTGTTTCCATGTGATGTGATGACTGTGACAGAATTCCGATGTGGTGGGGCCATATTCATAACGGGAGGTTTGCCAAAGGGAAATCTGTCAAAGTTCCCTATCGTGGATACAAATTCAAGTCTGGTGCATGGTGTCATTGTCATTTATTTTCCAAGCCCCACAAGCCACCTAATCTGAAGCAATATCTGCTGTTAATTCATGGTCACTGGACCAGAAGTTCTGGAATTCCCTATCAGACAATACGGCAGGAGTATGTTAGCTTAGGAATGAGTAGTAAGTACCAACCAGTAATATCAACATCCCGAGAATGACCAATTGGATAAAAAGGAAAGATATTGACCATTACTGAAGAAAGAGCAGCAGATTTCTTTTTCCCCCATTTGTTTATTGGATAGAGGTGTTGTGGCTTGGTCAACATTTTTTGTCGTATCTCTAATTATCCTGAAACAGACGGTAATGAGTTGCTAGTTAAACCCCTGAAGCCCATTTGATGAACAGTGCTGTTAAGAAGAGAGTTCCAAGATTTTGGCCAAGTGATATATTTCCAAGTCTGGGTGGTGAGTGGCTGGGAGGGGAATTTTCAGGTGATGGTGTTCCTACGTATCTTGGCCTTGCCCTTGTCCTTCTGATTGGAAGTGGTCATGGGTTTGGAAGGTGCTGTCTAAGAAGCCTTGGTGAATTTTTGCAGTGCATCTTGTAGATGGTACACAATGCTGCTAATGAGTATTAGTGGTAGAGGGAATGGAGGTGGTACCAATCAAGTGGGCTACTTTGTCCTGGATGTTGTCTAGCTTCTTGAGTGTTTTTGGAGCTGCACCCATCCAGGCGAGTATTGAATATTCCATCGCACCCCTGACTTGTGCCATGTAGATGGTGGGCACAGGCTTTGGAAGAGTCAGAAGGTGAGTTACCCAATGCAGGATTCCAAGCCTATTGTCGTTACAGCATTTATATGGTAACTCACGAGACCAGTTCAGCTTGTAACAAATGGGAGCCCCGAAAATGATAATCACAGGGGATACAGCAATAGCAATGCCTTTGAATGTCACGGGATGGAGCTTGGACTTGCACCACACAGGTACCAGGGAATGTTACTTACCAGATTACACCTGGATATTGTCCAGATCTTGCTGCATTTGTGTTATAACCTCTTCCGTCTGGGTTCAAATGGGTACATGTAAGGAATGGAGTAGTGTCATGCTGATGTGATAGCATGTGATTGACTGAGAATAAAGGTACAGACTTGGAGAAGCTTTAGAATGCAGCTACAAATTCCTTAACCAAATGGTTATGGCCTCTGACATTAGGGAAAATACTAAGAAAAGTCATGGAAGACCCCAAGAAATGTTTTTAACTCATGGTAGTGCTGAGGTACCTCATCACAAAGTGAACAGTGGGATGCAGGAAACTATCCATACTCTGGCTGCCTTGAGACCATGCTGGTGAGGCTTTTCCTGTGATTTGCAGTGCCTGCTTTATAATGGGGTGACTTGCTTTGCCACTTCAGGGGCATTGAGTTAATGGGGTGGTCTGGGTCTGGTGCCACCTGTAGAGGGTGGGGGCTGATGGATTCCCTGTCCAAGAGCACATTGGTAAAACTTTTTAGTAACTGTGCAGCAGCTATCGGGGAGACATTACATGGGGCTGGATACCCTGAGCAAGATGGGATCTGCGATATGAAATCACAGGGTAAAAAAAACTCATTGTTTTCAGAGATACTCAAACCAATTCTCGATGCCACCTGCCTCTCTCTTTATTTGCAGTTGCTGAATAAAATTGAACATTCGATTTGATGATTGTGATGCCCTGGGAGCCTGTTGCCATGGTTTCCGAGTGATTTTCTGATGACTGTTCTTCAAATATTAGTCATAGTGTGCTTTTCGTGATTCACAACCAAAGAAATTATATGCTTGAAGTGTTCAACTTGTTCCAAACAAGTCGATCCTTCCTTTTCTCCCGCAGAGTTGGATAGCACTGCCTTGTCTGGTCTGATTTTTATTTTCTGAAGCTCTCCTGATCATGTTGTGATCGTGCTTGTGAATGACAGCCTGGCTGAGTCTCCGGGATGCTCAGAGCTCTGTATTTGTTTATTTTTTTGAGAAATTCTTTCTCTGCAGCTGAACATCGCAGGCTCTGCTGGGAGTTATTGCCCAGTCCAAATTGACCTTGAGCTGCCTCAATGCAGCCTCTGCCATCTGTAATGTGAGTTTTTGTTTCACAGACGTTGAGATTGGGATCTGAGTGCAGTACTGACCATTTGCCTCATTACAGGACCTACCCTTCAGATGCCAAACCCGGACCACCTCTGCCCGGTGGAACTGGTAGTAAAGAGTTGCCAATTCTAAGGGTGGCTGTCTACAACCTCCTCCCTCTTGGTGTGTGTCTATTGTCTCCAATCACCCAGCAATCCCCTATCTCTTCTCCCTCCTGCACCCCTCACCCCATCTATTTGTACGTCATCCTGGGTTATTGTTTTCCCATGGCCAACTGGAAAAGGAACAGAATATTCCCTGTCACCAAATTGGATTAATCTCAACACTTAATGAACCTTTTCAGGTTTTCCTACCAACTGGGAGGAGACGTTGGGCAGGGCTATTCTGTTTGTTTCGAATTGCATGTCCTCATTTACCTCTGATACCCCCCTTTAAGAATCTATCCATTGCTTTTTTCTAGAAGTTTAGCCTGATACATTGATCTCTGTGGCCCATCACTCATGATGTCTTGCCAACTAGAAAAATACCTATTTTTGCCCTTTTATTTTAAAGTTCATTCACTGGATGTGGGCATTGCTGATGAGACCAGAATTTGTTGTACACACCTCATTTCCCAGAGAGTAGTTAAGAGTCAACTACATCACTGTGGGTCTGGAGAGACCTGTAGGCCAGACCAGGTAAAGATGGCAGTTTCCTTCCCTAGAGGATATTCATGAACCAGATGGGTATTTTCCTCCACAATTGACCATGGTTTGATGGTTGTCATTAGATTCCTAATTCCAGATGTTCTTTTGATATTGAAATCAAACTTTGCCATCTGCCATGTTGAGTTCTGGTTTCCAGAACATACCCTGTGTCTCTGGATTAATAGTCCAGCAATAATACCATTTGGCCATCACCTCCCCCTGCTTCCTTAGCCAGCCACTCTTCTTTTCATGTCAATATGGGGCCCCCTAATCTATTAGCCTATCTTCAATAGCTATCAATATGGCATTTTATCAAATGTCATCTGGAAATCCAAAAACAGTACATTAGCCAGTTCCCCTTTATCCAGAGCACATGATATTTCTTCAAAGAACTCCAATAAATTGGTTAATTATTATTTCCCTTTCAAAAAGGCCACTTTGTCTCTGCCTAATTACCAGGGACTTTTCTCTGTCTTGTTATAACATCTTTAATAGCTTCTATTGGTTTCTCTCTTAGAGAAATCTAAGAGAAATCCCTTCCCAAATCTAAGGAATTTTAGAAAGTTAAAACTAATGGATAAATTCTCTCACTTTTAACTATTTTGAGATGACAACATGAAGCCCATCAGGACCAGGGGACTTGTCAGCTCGCAGCTCTATTTGCCCAGTACCACTTCCCTAGTGATTTGTAATTCTTCCTGAGTCCCTCCTTCCCTACTATTTCCTACCATGAGCACTATAGGCTAATAGTGGCAGGGTTCACATGTTGACATGGATAGAAGAGTGGCTGGCTAAGGAAGCAGAACATTGTGAGACCTCTGGAGACCTCGGTAATGTTCTGGAAACCAGGGTTCAAATCCCAACATGGCAGATAGTGAAGTTTGAATTCAATAACAAAAGAAAATCTGGAATTATACCCACTCCTCTCTAGTGAAGATTGTATTTTCCCAGATTAATTTTCTATCAGACCATTGTTCCCTCTTGAAATCTATATCTATCTCTGACACCCAGTTTTCATTTGTCTAACCATTTTTGGTTTGCACTTTAATTATTCTCTCCTTGGGGTGGATTAGCTCAGTTGGATGGATGGCTAATTTATAATACAGCGTGATGCCAACAGTGTAGGTTTGATTCCTGCACTGGCTGGGGTTACAATGAAGATTCTTCCTTCTTGACCTCACCTGAGGTGTGGTGACCATCCACACCAGTCATATCTCTCTCTGATAAGAGAGGGACTATGGCTTTACCTACAAATTTTTTAGTAGTTCTTTCCTGTATTTTATATTCTGTCCGATCTTCTGACCTGCCACTGTATTTTGCATAATGATATGACTTCTTTATTTAATACGATGCTTAACGTTTTTAGTTAAGCACAGACAGTAATAGATCTTCCCCTTGGCATTTCCTTTCTGGTTGTATCTTCTGAAATATCCCCTAAATGTCTGCCGTTGTATCTCAATCCCCTAACCTAATTTGTTAGTTCTGCTTTCATGCCCTCATAACTGCCCTTTATTTGAGTTTAAAATCCAGTCTTGGACGGACTTCTCCCCCTCTCTCAAACTGAATGTAAAAGTCAGTCGTATTACAGTCACTGCTACCTTGAGGTGGATTCACTGTGAGATGATTAATTCATCCTGTCTCACTGCACAGTAACAGGTTTATTATAGCCTGCTGTCTGGTTTGCTCCAGAACATGGTGTTCTAAGAAACCATCCTGAAAACACTTCAACCGAAAACAGAAAATGCTGGAGGTAACTCAGCAGGAAAGTGAGGTCTGGAGATCAGAGTTGTAAATGTGTTGCTGGAAAAGTGCAGCAGGCCAGGCAGCATCCAAGGAACAGGAGATTCGACGTTTCGGGCATAAGCCCTTCCTCAGGAATTTTTTGACGTTTCGGGCATAAGCCCTTCTTCAGGAAACTCAGCAGGTCTGGCAGTTTCTGTGAGGAGAGAAAGCAGAGTTATTGTTTCGAAACTGGTGATTCTTCAGCATGACAGGCTGTTTTGTATCAGTGGCTAGCCTATCCCCAGAACTGGAAATAAAGATGTCAGGGAAGGGAGAAGTCAGAGACAGACCAGGTGATGGTGAGATTAGAATGGAAATTGACAAACTTTCTCTATTCTGGATGAGAGAGGGAAGCCGCACCGATGATGCCATTGATATACTGGAGAAAATGTTGTGGGTGAGGCTGGAGTAGGATTAGAGCAAGTGATATTCCACGTATCCCACAAAGACCCCGGCATAGCCACTGCAAGTTCCCACGGCAACCCCCTCTGACCTGCAGAAAATGGGAGGAGTTAAAAGAGAGGTTGTTCAAAGTGAGAATGAGCTTGGCCAGGTGGAGGAGGCTGTTGATGGATGGAATGATTCTGACCTTTTTCCAGGAAGAAGTGAAGGGCCCTGAGACCATCCTGATGGGGGATGGGCACGTAAAGGCATTGCACAGATTTGTGGATTTTGCAGAGAATGTAGAAGCAGCTGTGAAACAGTGAACGTAGAACAGTTCAATGTTAAATAACCTGGACCAGATGGACTACAGTCAAGATTAGAGTGGTGCTGGAAAAGCACAGCAGGTCAGGCAGCATCCGAGGAGCAGGAAGATCGATGTTTAGGGCTAAAGCCCTTTATCCCAATGAAGGACATTTGCCTGAAATGTCGATTCTCCTGCTCCTCAGATGCTGCCTGACCTGCTGTGCTTTTCCAGCACCACTCTAATCTCCAGCGTCTGCAGTACCCACTTTTGCCTAGTTGATTTTAACCTTACTTCAAATCCAAGGATGCCTACCTTGAAGAAGTTCTCCTCTCTCTACAAAGATTCCTGATGAAGGGCTTTTGCCCAAAACGTCGATTTTCCTGCTCCTCGGATGCTGCCTGACCTGCTGTGCATTTCCAGCACCACTCTGATCTTGACTCTGATCTCCAGCATCTGCAATGCTCATTTAGCCCAGGGATGATACTAATACCACTTTATCTCACATCCCCTCCATGACTGACCCCTTTCACAAAGTGTTTGAGCTAAAGAACAGCAGGAGCAGGACTAAGTCTTGATTTACTCTCCGGCCAGTAAAATTCATCAAACCCTTTGCCATTGTTAGTTAACTGTGTCACGATGCAGTGGAGCAGATGTAAAAGTAAGCAAGCTTCCGTGATTTGGTTTTCATCTCCAGAGGCCCGTATTTATCCAAGTCAGAGTTCCGCCAGTTCCTGAGTCACCCCCCACTGCAAAATACATCTGTCCCGTTAGACACTGAATGGAAGGCAGCAAATGTGCTGCCAATACTTTAGGCTTTTACCTGGAATCTTCGGGAATCGAAGACCAATCACCGGAATGCTGCCACGAATACCCTGGAGAAAAGTCGTAAAGACAATTAAAAATATTTTGTCTTCTAAAATATTGCTTGAAGAATCTGACTGTATTAGTGATGACTGTGTTGGACACTAGGTCAACAAGGCATACATTGTTTACAAATCAAAACAGAAGTTGCTGGAAAAGCTCAGCAGGTCTGGCAGTGTCTGGGGAGAGAAATGAGAGGTAATTAACAAATTAATTAATTACCCTTTCCCGATGTAAAAAAAAATAAGCCTATTGAAAGTGAAAGCCCAAATCCTTTTTGTTTCAGGCTAGATTAAATGTCCTCTGATTCCTGATAAAGGGCTTCTGCCCAAAATATCGACTCTCCTGCTCCTCGGATGCTGCCTGACCGGCTGTGCTTTTCCAGCACCACACTTTTTGACTCAGTGGTGACCATGATAACCCTCCTTGGCCAGGTAAACCCATCTGGGGTATTGAAGCCAGGAAACCTGCCATCTTTACCCAGCCTGGCCTACATATGACTTCAGAGTCAAAAAATGTGGCGCTGGAAAAGTACAGCCAGTCAGACAGCAACCGAGGAGCAGGAGAGTCGACGTTTCGAGCATAAGCTCTTTGAATTCCTGATGAAGAGCTTATACTCGAAACATCGACTCTCCTGCTCCTCAGATGCTGCCTGACTGACTCTACTTTTCCAACACCACACTCTTTGACTCTGATCTCCAGTATCTGCAGTCCTCACTTTCTCCTCAACCAGATGCCATGTTAATCAAGGCTTTCATGGGGCAGTTTGGTGCTGCCAGCATGGGATGTGGGGGGAGGGGTAATTTATAAGAACAGCATTCCCAATCGTGCTAGCCCTTCAGTGGAGCAGTTGAGGTGCTGGTGTTCCCTGTAGATGGGATACCAGCATTCCTGTCCACACTGGTACTAAGAGCTAGAAAAGAGATTGGGGCTGAAATCCTGGCATCAGGATCTCTACTACCCACCAACTCCACCCCCTCCCCCTCCACTAGAGCTCCAGAGATTACCTGACCCTGAGAGACACCAGGCCTTACTAACATAGGGATCTAGCTCAAGAGCTTCCAGATCGCCTCCTCATATCACTGAGTTATATTTAGCTTTTTATATAACATTACAGAAATAGTGGAGAAGTTGAACATTATAACTTGACAAATAAGTTTTGCTTTAACTTCCCACCTAGATGCATGCACATTACTGAGTTGAGCAGTTACAGATAAGGGAGCACACTACTTCAGTCAATGTGTCGGCTATACACTCAGAGCAATGCACCACTGAATAAATCATGTAGGATTTGATTTACATTAATCTGCACACTGTGACTCAGAAAATGCAAATGGGGGCCATAGATGAACATACATGTGTACCTCTGTCTCCCTGTGTGTGAGTGCATATGTGTACGTGGCCCTGTCTGTGTGTGGCCCTGTGTTTGCGTGTATGTGTACATGATTCCCTGTCTCTGTGTCTGCATGTATCTGAGTCCATGACTCTCTGTATATGTGTCCCTGTGTGTGTCTGTATATGTATGTGTCCCGGTCTCTCTGTTTGTGTGCATCTGTGTTTTCCTGTGTAGGTGCCCCACTCTCTAAGTTGTTGTGTTTTCCTGTGTATGTGTTTTCCTGTGCATGTATGTATGTGTCCCTGTCTCAGTGTTTGTGTGTTTTCGTGTGTGTGTGTGTGTGTGTGTGTTTATTTTCCTGTGTTGTGTGTGTGTGTTCCTGTGTGTGTATATGTTCCTCTGTGTGTGTGTGTGTATATGTTCCTCTGTGTGTGTATATGTTCCTGTGTGTGTATATATGTTCCTGTGTGTATGTTCATGTGTGTGTGTATGTTCCTGTGTGTGTGTGTGTGTATGTTCCTGTGTGTGTGTGTGTATATTCCTCTGTGTGTGTGTATATATGTTTGCGTATGTGTGTGTGTATATGTTCCTCTGTGTGTGTGTGTGTTTGTGTGTGGGAGAAACTTGGATCCTTGCCTCCCGTTCCCTTCTCTCAAATGTAAAAGGAAGCAGGGGAAATAAAACAGTGCAGCATGGTTGGGGTTCTGGGCTGTGGTGATTTATAGTCTTTGTACCCTAAGGATTAGAGTTTAAAAATAAGCCCCATCCCCCCACCACCCCATTTAAAATAGGGATGAGGAAACATATTTTTTCTCTCAGAGGTTATGAGTCTTTGGAATTTTCTTCCTTGAAAGGCAGTGGGTAAAGAATCTGTAAGTATTGTATGGCAGAGGTAGATAGCTTCTGGTCAAAAAGTGTAGTGCTGGAAAAGCGCAGCAGGTCAGGCAGCATCCGAGGAGCAGGGAGAGTCGACGTTTTGAGCATAAGCTCTTCATCAGGAATGTCAGCACCACACTTTTCCAGCATCACACTTTTTGACTCTGGTCTCCAGCATCTGCAGTCCTCACTCTCTTCCAGTAGCTCGCTTCTTGATGACCAAAGGGATGAAATACAATCAGGGAGATATGGGAATGTAGAGTTGTGGTTAAAATCCGATCTTACCGAATGGTGGAGCAGGCCCGAAGGTCTTTCATTCCCTCTCCGTGTGTTCACGTGTTCGTTAGCCTTCACAGAGCCGCATGTAGCACTCGCCTCTATGTCCCAGAGGGTCACCATGGTGCAGGGATCTATGAATGGATAATGAAGATATTCCATCATCAAACCCATCAGCAAGTGACCACCTCCCACAAATACCATGGATTCAAAAAACAGGAGTGTGGTTTCCGTGGTGATGAGTCTTAGTAACACTGCAAGCAGTGGTGCTGATGAGGCTGATGTGACATTGATAACACTGAGGCCAGAGGGTGAATAAATAAATCAAGAGCTAGGTGAATTCTTGGGAAGCATCAGCTATAAGAGTAAATTTAACTCTTCGGTCACCATCCTGACTTGGAAATATATCACTGTCACTGGGTCAAAGTCCTGGAGTTCCCTACTTAAGTACATTGTGGGACTACCCATAGACTGCAGCAATGTGAGAAGCACTTAGCCAATTAACTTCTGTGTCTTGTCATTGTCCAAAATGATATGAGAGGTTCTGTGACTGTGCATCCAGCTGCTAGGCCTCAACTTCTGGAATTTCCTCACTAAATCTCCAGCATCACCTGCAATTACCCACCACCTTCTCAAGGGGCAACTAGGGACGGGCAATAAACACTAGCTCAGCCAACAGCACCCACATCCCATAAGTGGATTACCATTTCTGGAGTGGACTCCAGGGGCTGAATGGTCTTCTCCTATTCCTGTATTCAACATGATCTTTGCTATAGAAGGATGCTATCACCAGTCCTCTTCCCTAATCTGGGTCTCAGGGTCTATTTGGGTCACAATGATGGGGGATTAACCAAGAGTGAGTCCTAACAAGAAGAGGCACTTGTCTTAACGAGATGTAGTTTATTGCATGGTGGCAATTCAGTAGAACTTACATTAACTAGTTAGACATTGTTTCTAAGAATATTGAGAGACAATTAATGGTACATCTGTATCCTTCAAAATTCAGAGTTATTCCCTTCATTTCCCTCCCCAAGACTGATAACATCATCAATTTGGGTGGGGTTTACCTCAGTCTCCAACATTAACCCTTTCAATGATTTAATTTATTGTGGTCACGTACCTGAGTACAGTGAAAAGCTTTGTTTTGCAAGCAGCACAAGCAGATCATAGAAAACAGGGACATACAGATCATTGGGTGCTTAGACAGAGTGGGGTATACAGGTTACACTGCACAGGAAGTGTGCAAAGCAGGATCAACATTATTTGAAATTGGAGATGTCCATTCAGCAGTTTCTAACACCAGAGAAGAAACCGTTCTTGAACCTGTTTTGTGTGTGTGTGTGTGTGTGTGTGTGTGTGTGTGTGTGTGTGTGTGTGTGTGTTCAAGTTTCTCAGAACCATTACTTTATATAACAAAATCTGATGCCGCTGTGCAATATTTTGCGGGCAAATTATACTGTATCGCAGTGACAACTTTCAAAAAAGTGTAGACTCTAAACATCTTTTATAAAATACGCTTGGATGATATAAGATCCAAAAAAACACACACAATGTATAAATGCAAGTCTGTAGCTATTGTCTGACCAATATGTTATTCAAATTTAACCTCTTTATGTGAGAAAGAATGTTATGCCCAGCATCTATGTTTGGGCTTACAAAACAGTAACAGTACACTATTCCAATGCTAGGCATTGAACATTTGTAATGAAGAAGTATAATTACCTCCCCATAAGTGTCACTGAATCCCACTCCATCAACATCCTGGGGGTTACCATTGACCAGAAACTCATTGACCGGTCATATAATTAGATTACATTCCCTACCGTATGGAAAAAGGCCCTTCGGCCCAACAAATCCACACCGACCCTTCGAAGAGAAACCCATTCCCCCACCCTATATTTACCTCTGACTAATGCTCCTAACACTATGGGAAATTTTGCATGGCCAATTCACTTGACCTGCACGTCTTTGGATTGTGGCAGGAAACCCACGCAGACACGGGGAGAATGTGCAAACTCTACACATGCAGTCATCCGAGGTGGGACTCAAACCTGGGTTCCTGGTGCTGTGAGGTTGCAATGCTAACCACTGAGCCATCATCCCACCCCAAATGTTGGGAAGTAGATTCCTTCATGGTAACCTCCATCAGGACAGAAATTGAACCCATAATGTTGGCTTACTCTTTCTGACAAACTAGCTGCTTAGCCAACTGGACTAGCTAACCTCCAGTATATAACTACAGAGGCTGCAAGAGCAGGTCAGGGGCTGGGGATTCTGAGGTGAGTAACTCATCCCTGAATCTCCAAAGCCTGTTCACCATCTACAAGGCACAAGTCAGGTGTGTGATGGAATAGTCACAGAGTTGGAGAGCCCACTGAGTCTGCGCTGACATTGGCATCACCTTCAGTTCTTCTGACGCAGGTGCCCATTGACAGTGGAGAAAGTGAGGACTGCAGATGCTGGAGATCAGAGCTGAAAATGTGTTGCTGGAAAAGCGCAGCAGGTCAGGCAGCATCCAAAGAGCAGGAGAATCAATGTTTCGGGCATGAGCCCTTCTTCAGGAGACAATCCTGAAGAAGGGCTCATGCCCGAAATATCGACTCTCCTGCTCTTTGGATGCTGCCTGACCTGCTGCGCCTTTCCAGCAACACATTTTCAGCTGCCCATTGGCAGTGTCCACTAATTACTGCTGTAATTCCCCAAGTAAGTTGCTAAATCACCAAACAGCCGATCTCTCCAGGATACAGTGGGTAAATGATGGTAATACAGTTGAATGTTGTGAATGCTCATTGTCCCCAGCGTTTAATGTCATCCAGATCTTGCTGAGACTGCCTCAGTCTCCGAGAGGGTATGAATATAGATTTGAAGTTTTTAAAATTTCTCAGCTGGGCGTGTGCAATTTTAACTTTGTGACTGGAATCTGACACGAGGTGGGAAGTGAGTATTACTCACTCCTCAGCATTTAGAGGATCCATTTCTTTGACGTTGCAATGATGTTTCTTCTGATGAAACTTCATGCTTTTTTTCTTCAATTCCGTTCCGATAATCATTTTTATCATGGTCTAGCAGGGTGACAATGTAAACAGAAACAATGCAGTTGGTTACTTCCCAGGCACCCTGACATTAATCCTTCAAGATACTGATTCGGAAATTATATCAGGCGAAGGTGAGGACTGCAGACGCTGGAAATCAGAGTCTAGATTAGAATGGTGCTGGAAAAGCACAGAAGGTGAGACAGCATCCAAGGAGCAGGATTGTTTCATTCCTGATGAAGGGCTTTTACCCGAAATGTCGATTTTCCTGCTCCCCGGATGCTGCCTGACCTGCTGTGCTTTTCCAGCACCACTCTAATCCAGACTCGGAAATTATATCACTGTTCCTTCAGTGTTGCTGGGTCAAAATCCTAGAAATCCCGCCACCCCCACCAACTGCACTGTGGGTCTACCCACAGCACGTGGACAGCAGCAGTTCAAGGATGCTCTTCCAGGGCAATTAAGGATGGCCAATGAAAGCCCCTGTTTTTTGATGCCCACATTGTGAGATGGAATCAATGGATGTAAGAGTTAATCTGAAGTTGTTTTACTTTCTGTTAAAAACAAAATGTGTCATAGCAGGCCCCTCACAGCAACATCTGAAACTTACGTCAGCCGTTAAGTGGAAGCTCAGGCTGCATGTGGTGCTAACAGGGTGTTAATTCCTGAATAGAAACCAAAATAATTGCGGATGCTGGAAATCAGAAACAAAACAGAAAATGCTGGAAAAACTCAGCAAGCCAGGCAGCATCTGCAGAATTAATGTTTCAGGCCCAGCAACCCTTCTCCATAACTGCCCTCAGGAAGGGTCACTGGACCCGAAACATTAACTCATGTTAATCCCTGAAAGCTGGATCCGGTTCAACTTCAGCACCATCAGTGAGTCAGTGAAAAGATGCAGATTAAGGGTACCATATGTTTTTATCATAGAGTCATAGAGATGTACAGCATGGAAACAGACCCTTTTGTACAACTCGTCCATGCCAACTAGATGTCCCAACCCAATCTAGTCCCACCTGCCAGCACCCGGCCCACATCCCTCCAAACCCTTCCTATTCATATACCCATCCAGATGCCTTTTAAATGTTGCAATAAAGGTTTCCAATAGGAACCTCTCTACCTCTTTTTGGTATTTGTTCAAAGTATTAAAACTGGGTAAAAACCGAAAGAACTGTGGATGCTGTAAATCAGAAACAAAAGCAGATATTGCTGAAAAAGCTCAGTAGGTCTGGCAGCATCTGTGGAGAGAAATCAAAGTTAACATTTCCAGTCCAATGATCTTTCCTCGAGACTGTTAACTTTGATTTCTCTCCATAAATGCTGTCCGACCTGCTGAGCTTTTCCAGCAACTTCTTTTTTTGTTATTAAAATTAGGTCACAGTGGTGTGGGATGAGAGAGAAGTTACTCTTGTTTAGTGCCAATTGATTTTTTTTTATCATCACTCTAAAGCTCCCTTGCAATTGGTAAATTTTGCATTTACTTTATTGAAGATTTGCATAATTTAAGCTGCTATTTATGTTATTTCATCAAGATAAGATCTCACACTTTTACTCGGTTACTGAGGGGAGGTAGGTACATCTGCCTACATCATTATTTACGGGGAGCAGGGCAGCAGAGTCCCAGGACAACAGCTTTAGAGAATGTTCCCATAACGTCCCTGAAGAGGCCAAATATCCCATCAACTAACAAGCCTCTGACTAACCCAAACAGAGGGAGTTCGGGAATGGACTGAACACATTGAGAGACTTCCGGTAAAGTTGGAGTTTTGGAGACAGCATACAACAAACTAATGCCCCCTCCCAGAACCCCTGAGACCAGTATTCCAGTGACCCGGAATATTGGTCTTGTCTTGGAATGGGGTTCCATCCTGCTGTGTCTTCACAGTATGCCATTGTTTCTTAATTGGCTTTCCCTGAGATCAGGAACTATTAACTGAGCTGTGCTGAACTTTGTCTTAATTTTACTTTCTTTATTATTAAGTATGACTTCTGTCATTGATGGAGGTGTAAGCTAGGGTGACTTATATATCTTTTCACTGTATTTTTCATGTACAGTACATGTGACAATAAATTCCTATTCTATTTCAATCATAAAGAACCAGATAATCATAGGATACAGAGGAGGCCCATTGTGTCTGTATCACCAAAACTCCACTAAATCTACATTTCCCGGCACTTGGATGTTACAACATTCCATCAAATATTTTTTAAAGGTTGTGGTGTTTCCTGCCTCAGCTACCCTCCCAGTCAAAGAAAGTGGTGCTGGAAAAGCACAGCAGGTCAGGCAGCATCTGAGAAGCAGGAGAGTCGACGTTTCGACCATAAACCCTTCAGCAGGAATAAAAATCAACTACCCTGAAGGCAGGGCATTGCAGACCCATACCACCTTCTGGGTGATAAAATGTATTTCCCCAAATCCCCTTTAAACCTCCAACTTTCCAACTTAAAATTAGACCCCCTTCTTACTGGCGTCACCTAGCCACTCTTCAGACACTCCCTGCCCCTGTGTGACAGAGCTCAGTGCACTGGACTCACCAGCCATCTCCAAATCCATTGTCCCAATGTGAAAGGAGATCTGCCTTGATCCCATTAACCTGGATTCCAGATCCAGGGATCTGCCTAAGGAATGTCTAAGATGGGGACTGCCGCTATGAAAGAAGGCAGCTCACCACCGCCTTCTCAAAGGGAAATTGAGGATGAGCAATAAATGCGGACCTCTCCCGTGAAGCTCATATCACAGGAAGGGATTTGGGAAATCTCGATTTTACACTGTCTGAAAAAATTTCTGGCCTGCCTGTCAATGAAGCTAATTTAATGTCACTGCTTTTCATTTTATTGCTATCCTCTAGTTGTTCCCTGGAGACAGGAAGATATTTCATTTCCTTTCGCAATTATTTCATTGGGTGTGAAGTGTTTTGATTCCTGTGGTTGTAAAAAGTGCGATATAGATACAAATTTATTTTGGCCTGGTGTGTTAACTCTGGCCCATTATCTTTGGAGCACATTAATTTCACTGCACGATTCTCCCTCAACTGGCTTTGTATCCAGAGAAAACACTCAGCCAATCCCAATCGGATTGATCCCTGGATATTCACCAAACGAATTCCTGGGATGGAAAGATTGTGCAGTGAGGAATGATTAAATAGACTGGGCCAATATTCTCCAGAGTTTAGAAGACTGAGAGTGGATTTTGTTTAAACTTACAAAATTCTTATGGACTTTGATAAGGTCGATGTACAAATTAATGCTTCCCCAGTCTGGGTGAGATCTAGAACCAGGCTCAAAGTAAGAGGAACAAATTGCACAATGGCTTAGCACTGCTGCCGTACAGTGCCAGGGACCTGGGTGACTGTCTGTTTGGAGTTTACACATTCTCCCCGTGTCTGCGTGGGTTTCCTCTGGGTGCTCCAGTTTCCTCCCATAGTCCAAAGATGTACAGGTTAGGGTGGATTGGCCATGCTAGATTGCCCTGTGGTATCCAGGGATGTGCATCAGATACCATCAGAGCGCCTAATCAGCCCATTTCACAGTTTAGAGAATGAGAGGAGAAACATCATAGGAGCCAATGAAATTCATGCCAGGATAATCACAGGAAGTGTGTTCCTGATGACCACTTGCAACTCTGTCACAACCTTTGTTAATAAGAAAAACCAGGGCAAAGTGCACCTCTTATAGCCACAGGATTATCCCAGCCCAGAGCAACTATTTGCTCACAACCCTGCCAATCGCTCCATCTCGAATCTGTGTCCAATTGCCTTTCTTACGTTTTAATGGAACCTGCTCCTACCTTTCATTTGACTGGATTGTATGTTTGTCTGTTGGTGGGGTCAGACGCAGGGAGGGGCTTGTAAAATACAGCGAGGGGGAGGTCTTCCAGAGTGTCCGGTGCAGCTCAGCTCCCTTACCCGTGTGAAACTTTACAGAGGGTGGTAAAGGCATGGAGTAGCCTGGTCAGCCTTGGGCCAATGGAGGTCCCTAACTGGTCAAGCAGTGGGGAGGCCCATGGCTTGTGAGGAATGGAGGTGTAGACCATCTTCTGAAAGGGAAAGGAGTCGGAATTCTGAAACCCAAAAGAATGTAGTGCGTCCTGGTTCAGGATTCTCAAGGTTTACATGCAGGGTCAGTTCACAGTTAGGAAAGTAAGTGCAATGCCAGCATTCTGATTGAGAGGGCTAGAATACAAGAGCAGTGATGTACTGCTGAGGCTGTATAAGGCTCTGGTCAGACCACATTTAGAATATTATGAGCAGTTTTGGGCCCTGTATCTAAGGAAGGATGTGCTGGCCTTGGAGGGGGGTCCAGAGGAGATTTTGTAAGAATGATCCCAGGAATGAAGGGCTTGTCATATGAGAAGTGGTTGAGGACTCTGGGTCTACACTCGTAGGAATTTAGAAAGATACGGTGGGGGGGGGGGAATTCTCATTTGAAATTTCCAGAATACTGAGAGGCCAGGATAGAGTGAATGTGGAGAAGATGTTTCCACCAGGAGGAGAGAGTGATGGAATAGAACATAGAACAATACAGCACAGAACAGTCCCTTCGGCCCTCGATGTTATGCTGACCTATGAACGATTCGCAGCTCGATTCCCCTACACTATCCCAAAATCATCCATATGTTTATCCAAGGATTGTTTAAATCTCCCTAATGTGGCTGAGTTGACTACATTACCAGGTAGGGCATTCCATGCCCTTACCACTCTCTGCATAAAGAACCTGCCTCTGACATCTGTCTTCAATCTATCACCCCTCAATTTGTAGTTATGCCCCCTCGTACACGCTGACGTCATCATCCGAGGAAAAAGACTTTCACTGTCTACACTATCTAATCCTCTGATCATCTTGTATGTCTCTATCAAATCCCCTCTTAGCCTTCTTCTTTCCAATGAGAACAGACCCAAGTCTCTCAGCCTTTCCTCACATGACCTTCCCTCCAGACCAGGCAACATCCTGGTAAATCTCCTCTGCTCCTTTTCCAATGCTTCCACATCCTTGTCAAAATACGGGGACCAGAACTGTACACAATATACCAAGTGTGGCCACACCAGCGTTTTGTATAGTTGCAGCATGATATTGCGGCTCCGGAACTCAATCCCTCTATGAATGAAACCTAACACACCGAATGCCTTCTTAACAGCACTATCCTCCTGGGTGGCAACTATGTACATGGACTCCAAGATCCCTCTGCACATCCACAATACCAAGAATCTTTCCATTGACCCAGTATTCTGCCTTCCTGTTATTCTTTCCAAAGTGCATCACCTCACATTTAGCTGCATTGAACTCCATTTGCCACCTCTCAGCCCAATTCTGCAGTTTATCCAAGTCTCCCTGCAACCTGTTACATTCTTCCAAACTGTCCACTACTCCACCGACTTTAGTGTCATCTGCAAATTTACTAATCCATCCACTTATGCCTGCGTCTAAGTCATTTGTAAAAATGACAAACAGCAGTGGTCCCAAAACAGTTCCTTGTGGAACACCACTACCAACCGGACTCCAGGGTGAATATTTTCCATCAACCACCACTCGCTGCCTTCTTCCAGAAAGCCAGTTTCTAATCCACCTGCTAAATCACCCTCAATTCCATGCCTCTGCAGTTTCTCCAACAGTCTACCATTTGGAACTTTATCAAAGGTTTTACTGAAGTCCATGTATACTGCGTCAACTGCCCAACCTTCATCTACATACTTGGTCACCTTCTCAAAATACTCAATGAGGTTTGTGAGACACGACCTGCCCTTGACGAAACCATGTCAACTATCTGAAATCAAATTGTTTCTTGCTAGATGATTATAAATCTTATCTCTTATAATCCTTTCCAAAATCTTTCCCACAACAGAAGTAAGCATCCAGGGAGCAGGAGAATCGACATTTCGGGCATGAGCCCTTCTTCAGGCCCATGCCTGAAACGTCGATTCTCCTGCTCCTTGGATGCTGCCTGACCTGCTGCGCTTTTCCAGCAACACATTTTCAGCTCTGATCTCCAGCATCTGTAGTCCTCACTTTCTCCTACAACAGAAGTAAGGCTCACTGGTCTATAATTACCTGGGTCATCTCTACTGCCCTTCTTGAACAAGGGCACCACATTTGCAATCCTTCAGTCCACTGCTACTAAACCTGTACACAATGACAACTCAAATAACAAAGCCAAAAGTTCTGCTATCTCTTCCCTAGCTTCCCAGAGAATCCTCGGACAAATCCCATCCGGCCCAGGGGACTTGTCTACTTTCACTCCTTCTAGAATTGATAACACCTGTTCATAACTAACCTCGATCCTTTCTAGTCTAATATCTCACACCTCATTCTTCTCCTCTACATTATTCTCCTTTTCCTGAGTAAAAACCAATGAGAAATGTTCGTTTAGCACTTCTCCAATCTCCACAGGGTCCACACTCAACTTTCCACTTTTGTCTTTGATTGGCCCTATTCCTACCCTAGTCATCCTCTTATTCCTCACATACCTATTGAAAGCTTTAGGGTTCTCCTTTATTCTATTTGCTAAAGACTGCTCATGTCCTCTCTTTGCTCTTCGTAACTCTCTCTTTAAATCCTTCCTAGCTGATCTGTAACTCTCCATCGCCTCATCTGAACCATCTGAACCAGATGGGTTTTTATGACAATCAAAGGTTACCATTAAGTAGTAGTTGAAAATGTGTTGCTGGTTAAAGCACAGCAGGTCAGGCAGCATCCAAGGAACAGGAAATTCGACGTTTCGGGCATAAGCCCTTCATCAGGAATGAGGAGAGGGTGCCAGGCAGGTTAAGATAAAAGGTAGGGAGGAGGGACTTGGGGGAGGGGCGATGGAGATGTGATAGGTGGAAGGAGGTCAAGGTGAGGGTGATAGGCCGGAGTGGGGTGGGGGCGGAGAGGTTAGGAAGAAGATTGCAGGTTAGGAAGGCGGTGCTGAGTTGAGGGAACGGACTGAGGCCAGCTGTTTATTCCAGGTTTTTTATTCAATTCAAATTCAACCATCTGCCACGATGGGATTCAAGCTCATCTCCCAAAAACATTCGCCCTGGGTTCTGGATGATTAGTCCAGTGGACATTTTATACTTGAAAGCAAGACTTCAACTCAAAACTTTCTGACATGGAGTGGGGAGGCTGCTACAACTGAGCCACAGCATTTACAAAGAGCACCTTCAATTTTGAGCAGAAGGGAATGGGAATGCCACACACCGGAAAGTTCCCCTCCAAGGGACGCACACCCTCCTGGTTTAGGATTGTTATTTTTAACTCATGGTGTGATGATGCTGCCCCTTTAACAAGGTTATTTTGTCCTTTTTCTTTCAATAGGGACCGTAAGGGCACAGGTGCTGATATGTCTGGATGTGGCTACTTTAAACAATGGCAGGGGAGTGGCCAGTTCTCCCAGTTCAAGTTTGTTTTTCATTTGGTTTGTTTTAGCAGACAGGCAGAGAAGCTGCTGCTGTGAAGAAAGGTCCATGCTTCAACAGATGTTTCTTGTCTGACTCTTCTCTCTGTAATCTCTCCTGCCTATAAGAACCTATGTTTGAATTTACCATTTGCCAAGGGGTGTGTTTATGGAATTTTGCAGGTATTGGAACAGCTCCTTCGTTAAGTTGCAATAGAGTCAGTTGGGTTTCCAAATAGTTGTTCTTCTAAATTCTGTTTTCTTTTGTTTGTGTTTCTTCTATAGTGTTTAAATCAATTCTGTTTTGCTTAAAGCAGAGTGGTTTGACCAGCTGCATCCCAGCTGGAATATCCACTTCCCATCTGTCTTTAAACTACGGAAAAGTTAGAATTTCAGCGACCTTCTTGAAATGTTTTGAGGGGACAATAGGATGTGGGCATCACTGGCTAGGCCATCCTCTATTGCCCATTCTTAGTTATCCAGAGGGCAGTTAAGAGTCACTAACATAGCTGTGGATCTGGAGTCACATGTAAGCCAGGACAGGTAAGGATGGCAGATTTCACTAAAGGGCATTAGTGAACCAGAAGGGGCTTTCCCCTGTGACGGCTTTCGTGGTTATCATTAGATTTTTATTGGGTTCAAATTCTGCCACCTGCCACAGTGGGGTTTGAAACCAGGATGCCAGAACATTATTTGGGTCTCTGAATAAATAGACCGGTGGTAATACTGCCAGGCTGTTACCTTGCCCATTCCTTCACTGTCACTAGGTCACAATCTTGTAACTCCCCCCATAGTTACACCAAATGGATAGCAGTGATTCAAAGAGACAGGGCACCATCGCCTTCCCAAGCACAGTAAGTGATGGACAATAATAAGCCCAGGTTGTTATTGTATTGTCTTGTAGTGAGATAAGGTTTGCCCTTGGGTAAGTCACAATTAATCGGCATTATTAAATATAACAGCACACTGAGGATGGAATGATGGACATGCTAATCTGGTATAACAAGATAAACTCTACCTTTAAACAATGTTAAAGAACTATTCCTGCAGGAAAGATTAGAGTGGTGCTGGAAAAGCACAGCAGGTCAGGCAGCATCTGAGGACCAGGAAGCTGATGAAGGGCTTTTACCTGAAACATTAATTTTCCCACTTCTTGGCTGCTGCCTGACCTGCTGTGCTTTTCCAGCAACACTCCAATCTAGACTCTAATCTCCAGCATCTGCAATACCCACTTTTGCCTGTTCCTGGAGGAGATAACCATTGTGTGGATTCTGACCTGGCAGTTCTCTACATTTCACCAGGGAGTGCTCTTAGTATTAACAGCCTGTAGCTAAATTATTAAGGTGTGGCTAAATTATTATTGTGTGCTTAGACTTAAATTGAACCTAAGGTCTCACAAGCAACAATTGTGTCTCTTAGATGCAACATAAATAGCTATTAAGTAATAAGTAATAAGCTTTTACAGAGAAACAAAGAAAATAAGAGCAGTATTAGGTCATTCAGCCCTATGAGCCTGTTCATCATCATTATTCAATCATTATTTACCATTCATCATGATCATGGCTGACCATCCAAATCACTAGCCTGTTCCTGAGCTTCCTCCAGACCCTGATAGCTCCACATCCAACTCCTGCTTGAAGTTTTGGCCAGGGTTGCTTTCCGTGGTAACGAATTACCTGCAGGCTCACCATTGTCAGGGTGAAGACATTTCTCTTCATCTCAGTCCGAAATGGCCATGTCCTTAGACTGTGACCCCCTGGTTCTGGACTCCTCCATCATTGGGAACATCCTTCCTGCATTAACCCTTTCCAGTCCTGTGAGAATTTTGTAGGTTTATATGATCACCCTTCATTTTCTTGAATGTAATCCTAACAAATTCAACCTCCTCTTTTTCCATTATAGAGCACCTTCCTTCTAATTAATCCCCCTTCCCCACAAGGTGCCACAGCCCTGAACGAATGCCAGCAAGAAGTGTTAGTGGCATTGAATCTAACCGAGTTATCTCAGATCATAGCCAATGAAGTGGCTGCACAGTGGCCAGTATCCCATTACCTGGTCACCCTTTGTTTATAAGTTCACAGTACATGGGCTCTGACCAGCCAGCTCAGAGCCAGTCCCTAGACTGAGGAGATTCTGAATCTCCTGTTTATTTCTTCTTTTGTGCAGGTGTGAGACACAGTGAGAGACACAAGGTGCACGAATCTTTATTCAATTTCCACCACCAGGAAGAAAGGAAACACTTAAATGGCCAGTGACAAGCAGTGCCCTTCACATCAAAGGGCAATGCTGTGTGATCAAACAGTGAGGGGGAGGGCAGGGGTTAAATCAAAATAGACTTGGAGGGGGGAATAACGCATCCCACTCCCTGTGGCACCCACCTCTCCCTGAACAACTCCAGGGTGTTGGTGGACACAGCGTGCTCCTTCTCCAGAGAAGCCCTGGCCTCTAACTCCTGTTTATTTTTTTTTATTATTAACCCCCACACTACCGCCTAACTGTGGTAGTGCTTATTTTCCCCAGCACCCATGGTGTGTGTGTGTAGTTGTGAGACACAGTGAGAGACGCAAAGTGCACAAATCTTTATTCAATTTCCACCACCAGGAAAAGTAGGAAAACACCCGAGTGGCCAGTGACAAGCAGTGCCCTTCACGTCAAAGGGCAATGCTGTGTGAACAAACAGTGAAGGGGAGGGCAGGGACTAAATCAAAATAGAGTTGGAGGGGGGAATAATGCACTCCACTCCCTGCCGCGCCCACCTCTCCCTGAACAACTCCAGGGTGTTGGTGGACACAGCGTGCTCCTTCTCCAGAGAAGCCCTGGCCTCTAACTCCTGTTTATATCTGTCGGTCAGGGCTCCCTGATTTGTCTAGGTTAACAGCCCCAATCAGGGGACTCATAGTCAATGAGATCGACCTGGTCCTGGTTAATCTCGACACCCAACTTTATAAGCAGTGAAGACGAGTCAGTTACTAGAACTATGGCATGGTTACTTTCGTTTATGCTCAGTAACTATACTTAGAGTAAAAGTATAATTAACCCTTTGCACTACACTACCCCTTGACAATTTATTTTTTAAAAATGATCAGGTGATGAGGCCCATATTAAATTCTACTTCAATGCAACACCATAAAAAAGCACAAAATAAGAAAACAGGAGTTTTACTCTAATGTAAAATATTTAAAGGATAAGCATAATGATATTTCCTTCTCATCCAAATATTTGTTTCTTTGAGGTAGAAGTGGTTTGTCTCATGTATTTAACCATTGCTCTTAATACAATGTTGATACAATGTCCATTAACTCTGTAACAGCTTGATGGATATCTGCTTGACTGTTTGAAGGAAGCTTAAAGAATTATTATAGATGTAGTTAAAAGGCTTTGAAGTTATGAGTCTAATGGTTATGTCACAGAACTAATATTCAGTCCCGATGTAGTTTAAATGTCATCAGGAGGTTATGGATTTCAACTCAGTTTCAAAATCTTGGAAATCGAAAAGCTAGTCTCCAGCAGAGGTGATGGCTTAGTGGTTTTGTTGTTAGACTTATTAATCCTGAGTGATAGTGACAATGGCAGATGCTGGTGAGTCAGAGTCAATAAAATGTGGCACTGGAAAAGGCACAGCAGATCAGGCAGCATCAGAGGAGCAGGAGAACCAATGTTTCAGGCAGAACCCTCCATCGGGACTCTGATGGGTCTTGATGAAGGGTTCTGCCCAAAATAAAATCAACATCGACTTCACCAGTTTCCTCATCGCTCTGCCCCCCACCTCATCCCAGATCCAATCCTTCAACTCAGCTCCTACCTGCCCATCTTCCTTCCCACCTATCTGCTCCACCCTCCACTCTGACCTATTGCTATCACTCCCCACCTGCATCTACCTATCACATTTCCAGCTACCTTCTCCCTAGCCCCACCACTCATCCTATTTATCTCTCAGCCCCCTTCACCATCAGCCCCCCCACCCTACATTCCTGATGAAGACTTATGCCCGAAATCTCGATTCTCCTGCTGCTTGGATGCTGACTGGCCTGCTGTGCTATTCTATATACTAATACATGGGATCTTATCTTACTAAGTAGTGTTAATTAAACCAAATACTCAGAAAAGCTCACTTAGTAATCTGTCAAAATATGAGTGACAGAGAACTCCCAAATTCCACTATTTAAAGAAAATAACATCAATTTATTTTTAACTCAAAAATTAAACATTAAACAACAACAATTCACAACTCTAAGCCCCTTTTCTTTTAACTACTTATTACCTGCTCCAACTCTATAATAATATGCTGTTGCAATAAGACACTTATTAAAATTACATCAATTTAATTTCAAAGCCATACAGCCGCTGTCGTCTTCTGGCTGAGGATCTCCCTGGGTTATCTCCTTTCTATTGACTATCGATATGAAAAGTACCTGAGATAGAAAGTGTTTCCTAATTTCTTGCAGAGCAAGCTGTTATTTCCTCATGCATTTCTGTCTTGACAGTAGTTGCTCTCTGACTAATTTTCAAAACATTTGCACTTTATACCCCTAACATTGGATCATCTCATTGGCTCGATGTTGGCAAAACAATAAATTCAAGCTCAGTTGGGTTTAGTACCCTGGGGCATAATTTAAATTGCTTGTTAAGATTAGATTAGACTTACAGTGTGGAAACAGGCCCTTCGGCCCAACAAGTCCACACCGACCCGCCGAAGCGCAACCCACCCATACCTTTACATTTATCCCTTACCTAACACTACGGGCAATTTAGCTTGGCCAATTCACCTGACCCGCACATCTTTGGACTGTGGGAGGAAACCGGAGCACCCGGAGGAAACCCACGCAGACACGGGGAGAACGTGCAAACTCCACACAGTCAGTCGCCTGAGTCGGGAATTGAACCCGGGTCTACAGGCGCTGTGAGGCAGCAGTGCTAACCACTGTGCCACCGTGCCGCCCACAAAAAATTCGAATTGTTGTCAAAACAGCAATTCGATGTTGACAAAATAATAAATTAAAACTCAATTGGTTTTAGTATCCTGGAGCATAACTTAAACTGTTAAATTTGAATTGTTGTCAAAATAGCAATTCGATATTGGCAAAACAATAAACTAAAACTCAATTGTGTTTGGTGTCCTAAGGCATGATTTAAACTGGTTGTTAAATTCGAATTGTTGTCAAGACAGCAACCAACTCAGGTATCCATTTTAAAGGCAAATGTTACATATTTTCCATTTTCAATGACTGCCATCTAGTCATATAAACAGGTGCTTGTAAACTCTCAGTTCAGAACAGCATTCACTCTCTCTTAAAAATACAGTACATGCCTTCAAGTTCATAACAGTAGCCCACATCATGGTACCCTATCAAACACTTCCTGAAAACCTGTAAAATGACATTTCCTGGTTCCCCTTTATGTATCTTATGTGTTACCTCTTCAAAGAATTTTGATGAATCTATCAGGCATGAAGTCATGTTGACTGTGCCTGATTATATTGTGTATTTCTATTAGCTCAACTATTATGTCCTTTATCAGAAACTCAACATTTCCTAACAGCAGATAGTAAGCTGGATGGCCTCCTTTCTTAGTAATAGTGTTACATTGGCAGCTCCGGCCTTCTGGGACTTTATCCAGAATTGAATGATTCTTGGAAGATTACTACCAACGCATCCACCATCTCCATACCTGCTTGTTTTAATGTCCATGGATGCATCCCACCTGTGTGCTTTCTCAAGTGATAGCTAATTGTATTTATTTCCTCTTCCCTTTATTTGCTTGATTATTTTGTGTCATTAGAATCCTATTATTTTTCTCTACTGTAAAGAGTTGTCCAATTCATCTGTCACCTTTGAATCATAGAGTCATAGAGATGTACAGCACAGAAACAAACCCTTCAGTCCAACTAGTCCATGCCGACCAGATATCCTAAACTAATCTAGTTCCATTTGCCAGCATTTGGCCCATATCCCTCCAAACCCTTCCTATTCATATACCCATCCAGATGCCTTTTAAATGCTGTAACTGTGCCAGCCTCCACCACTTCCTCTGGCAGCTCATTCCATACACGTACCACCCTCTGTGTGAAAATATTGCCCCTTAGGTCCCTTTTATATCTTTCCCCTCTCACCCTAAACCCATGCCCTCTAGTTCTGGACTCCCCCACTTCAGGGAAAAGACTTTGTGTATTTACCCTATCCATGCCCCTCATGATTTTATAAACCTCTATAAAGACACCCCTCAGCCTCTGACAATCCTGGGGAAACAGCCTCAGCCTATTTAACCTCTCCCTGTAGCTCAAATCCTCCAACCCTGGCGACATCCTTGTAAATCTTTTCTGAACCCTTTCAAGTTTCACAACATCCTTCCGATAGGAAGGAGACCAGAATTGCACGCAATATTCCAAAAATGGCCTAACCAATGTCCTGTACAGCCGCAATATGACCTCCCAACTCCTGTATTCAATGCTTTGACCAATAAAGGAAAGCATACCAAAAGTCTTCTTCACTATCCTATCTACCTGCAACTCTACTTTCAAGGAGCTATGAACCTGCACTCCAAGGTCTCTTTGTTCAGCAACACTCCCTAGGACCTTACCATTAAGTGTATAAGCCCTGCTCAGATTTGCTTTCCTGAAATTCAGTACCTCACATTTATCTGAATTAAATATCTGCTACATTATTAATTATCATTATTTTCCTAAATTTGTTCACTTTGGGGTCTCTCTCTCTCCATTTTTATAGATTTGAAGAAACTCTTAATGGCTGCTTTTTTTAACTAAAAACTACGAATGCTGGAAATTTGAAACAAAAATGGAAATTGTTGGAGAAACACAACAAGTCTGATGAAGGGTCCTGGATCTGAAACGTTGACTCTGCCTTGTCTCTCCAGCAATTTCTGTTTTTGTGCTATATCAATAATTCGAGGAGATGCAGAATCATCATCAATCTTACTCTCTGCTGAATTTGATTTCCTTGCCATTAGGGCTTTTCTTTAGAATGAGTTCAGAAGGGATTTATCAGGTTATTGCCAGGTATGGAAGGTTTGTCTTATAAAGGATAGGCTGGGACGCCTTTCACTGGAGTGTAGGAGGGTGAGAGGCGCGAAGTTTAAAAAATAATGAGGGATATAGATAGAGTTAATGGTAGTTGTCTTTTCCCTAGAATGGAGATTTCAAGACTAGGGGGCACATTTTTAAGGTGAGAGAAGAGAAATTTTAAAAAGACACGAGGGACAAATTGCTTACACAGAGGGTAGTTAGTGTGTAGAATGATCTTCCTGAGAAAGTTGGGGATATGGCTATAAATACCATGTTTAAAATACATTTGGATGAGTACATGAATAAGAAAGGTTTGGAAGGTTATGGGTCCGGAGCAGGCAGGTGGCACTAGGTTAGTTTGGGATTCTGTTCAGCATGGACTGGTTGGCCCGAAGGGTTTGTTTCTGTGCTGTATGACTCTGACTGTATGGACACACCTGTATAAAATCCAGCAACAGTGCTTCTATAAAAAATACATTTTATTTAATATACAGCCAACACTATATCAAATCAGACCCTGTATCTGAGAAAAAATGTTTGTAAATAAAAGATCAATGATTTCCTCCATGTTAGTGTTTTGTTTCTACAAGGAAGTGCCATATCAAAAGATAATTAGTGATAAGATCAACAATAAATTCTTTATTACCTTTTATCAATTTACCAGTCTTGTATCTATTACATTTAATGCCAGGAATGTATATTTGAGATTGTGATCTTAGCAACCAGTTTAATTGTGAAACCTGGCAACAGATTACTTTCCTGACAGCCAATGCTGCATTGAAACCTAAGCTTCATTTGGAATGAAGAGCTTAATGAGAAATGTTTGGCAGTTTTAAGAGCTGTCCAGTTCCCTTCCCCTCTCAGCTCTGAATCCATGTCACCCCACAGCCGTGTCTCGGTACAGGCTGCCACATCATCATTAATCATCTCCACTCGGCTGCTCAGTTCATCTGGTTTGTTTCAAACCTTGCATCCTTTCAGATGTAGAGCTTTTAGTTCTGTCCATTTACTCTCTTTGTAAATTCTCATCTTATCTATTGGGTTACTTTTAGATTGGTCCTCTCTACACCTTCCTGTCACGGTCTGTGTATCATTTCCTGCAGTGGTGCCTTTCTCTCTGGCTGAGTCCTCACTCTGATTTTCCACTTGCTCCCAAATTCGCTCCTTTGCCCCCAGTATTCAGTTTAAAATGCTCTGTACTTTGCTAATTGTGTAGGTGCCAAGAACACTTATTTCCTCCACCACCCCAACCCCAGCATTGTTCAGGTGGAGACCACCCCGTGGTACAGATCCCACTTTCTCCAGTGCTGACCAACCTGACTTCATCTCCCCCACACCAGACTTTGCGTCACGCATCCATCTCTCCAGCCTGATTTACCTGTGGCTCAGGTTATAATGCAGATATTGTAACGTTTGATGTTCTGCTTCTTCATTTGTCATCTCAGTCATTACACCGATGATGAAGAATTGTCTTCTTTATCCTCCTCATGTTTGTACCTCATGGACGCAATGATTGGATCCTCCCGTTCCCTTTGCAAGTTGCTCTCCAACCAGAGCTGATGTCTGTAAGAGCACAGAGTCATAGAGTCATACAGCATGGAAACAGACCCTTTGGTGCAGATAGTCCACACCAACATGTTCCCAAACTAAACTGGTCCCATTTCCCTGCATTTAACCCATATCCCTCCAAATCTTCCCTGTTCATGAATTTATCCAGATTGTCACTATGTCCGCATCCACCACTTTCACTGCAGTCATTCCATGAACAGCTCTCTGGGTAAAACATGTTGCCCCTCATGTCCTCTTTCAATCTTTCTCCTCTCATCTTAAAAATTTGACCTCCAGTTTTGAATCCCCTCCCCCTACCCCAGGGAAAAGACCCTTGTCATTCACCTTATCTTTGGCATTCATGGTTTTATAAACCTCAATAAGGTCACTGCTCAACCTCTACACTCCAGTGAAAAATGTCCCAATCTTTCCAGTCTATTTCTATATCTCAAAACCTCCGTTCCCAGCAACATCCTGATAAATCTCCTGTTTAATAATATCTTTCCTATAACAGGGAGACCAGAAGTGGATACAGTACTCAAGATTAGGCCTCACCAATGTCCTGTACAACCTCAACATGACGTCCCAATCCTGTAGTCAAAGCCTGTGCAATGAAGGCAAGTGTGCTAAACACTTTCTTAACCACCTCGTCCACCATGACACAAATTTCAAAGATTTATGCACCCGAACGCCAAGGTCTCTCTCTTCTACAACACCATCCAGGGCCCACCATTAATACCTCACATTTATCCACATTAAACACCATCTGCCATATAGCACGACTGGCTGATGTCATGCTCTTTGCTGCAGAGAATGATGTTGATCCTCCTCACTGTCCTATACACTGCATAATCCACCCACCATCCTTTGTGTCCTTCGTCTTTAATGTATCACAGTACCGTGGTCAGTATCTCATCCACATTGCTGCCCACACTCTAATCCAGACAATCTAAAAGAACCTCAGACCTGGTAGGCAATTACAAAGGCTAAGTCACTTGCCCTCTGTTACCTCTTACCTGCCTCAGCTGTCAGTTCACCTTTGCTTGCTCTGCTTTCATGCCCTCAGAATTGCCAATATTTACGTTTAAGACACTAATCATGGACTGACTCTCTCTCCCTCAAACTTAATGTTATGTGCAATCATACTATAATCGCTGCTATCAAGGTGCACTTTGAGGTTGAGAGTTAGTGAAATCAAAGTTTATGAATATTTTTAAGGCAGTGCGAGAGAGATTCTTGACAAGTGATGGGGTGAAAGGTTATCAGGGGTGTTGGGGGCGGGGGTGAGGTTCAGTGACAATGTGAATTGTTGAGTTCAGCCATGGACATGTTGAATGCAGGAGCAGGCATGAGAGGCCGAGAGGTTGGTCCTAATTTGCATATTCACACGTTCACTAGACACCAGTGTCAACGGCTCTCTGAAGGGAAGAGTTCTAGATTTTCAGTACCCCCTCCTTTTACAAACAAAGTGGGGTCTGAGAACACGCTGGATTGGCTGGCTATAAATTTGGGGGAGATACCCTTTTGTGCTGAACTCACCCACCAAAGAAAATGGTTCTTCACTATCAACTCTTTTAATCCTCTTCGACACCTCAGTTAACTTGCTGTGTTGTTTGATTCAACGTAGCTTTGTAGAATGAGAGGTGACCTTGTTGAAACATAAGGTTCTGAGAGGGATTTTTTTTATTTCAAAAATATACTTTATTCGTAAAATAATCATAAAATAATTTGATGGTCTGTACATTTGGTCATGCCATACATATGTCAACATTTACATACACAGATCAGAAATTTTCATTGGTATATACAGGTCTGTGCCTTTCTCACTCATATGCCCATATGAGTGGGATTGATGGGGGGAGATGCTGTGTGGATATTTCCCACCCAGTGGGGAAATCTACACCTCCACGTTATAGACTCAAAGTAAAGGGTCTCCTATTTCAGATGGAGCTGAGGAGGAATTTTTTTCTGTCAGAAGATTGTTAGATTTTGAAACTCTCTTTAAAAGAGAGAAGTGAAGACTAGGTCATTGCATATATTCAAGCCTGAGTTCAAAAGCTTTTTCGTTAATTTATAAATGACGAGGCAGAAGACAGGCAGGAGGCTGGAAGAACACAACAAGCCAGGCACATCAGGAGGTGGAGAAGTCGACGTTTCGAGTGTAACCCTTCTTTAAGATTGCCTAGAGGGCAGATTGGCCAAATTCTGTTCTGATTAGTATGTTCTTAAGTAAAACGAGAATAGCAAGCCAATAACAACTGGGCCCCGGCAAGTTTAACATCCATGTAAAACGTATGCTGTAAGTGTGCCCTAAGGCTACTAAAAGGATTTATCGTGATCGTTGTTATGCCTTTCAATGTTATTTGTTTTCTGCCGTTTAGTTATTACCCAACCTGCCTGAGTAACATTTCACAACCAGACTTTATAATTATTTCTCTCGTGTTTCCACATCCAGGCGTGATGTTGAAAGCGTTCAGACCTGTCTGCATGAACCTCCTTTACTAACCTGCTCTGTCTCTTCCTAAATAAAGGGCTAGAGAAACTCAGCAAGTGGAGAGAGAAACAGTTAATATCGCAAGTCCAATAACTTTCTGTGCTTTCATATTCCTACTTCACCTTCACAATCGTAACTTGGTGCTGTCTATTCAATGGATATCTTTGTTTGTCCCTTAAATGAAATGTTAAATTTAATTCTATGACCTTATTTTTGAAGTCCAGTAGGTATCTTCTTGCCAAATTGATCTCTGAATCTTGGCCATTTATTTTAATGATCATTCATTAATCTGTTGAAAGGAAGTTAATCTGAAATGTTAACTCCGTCCCTTTCTCCACTGATGCTGCCAAAACTGATGAGTATTCTTACTCATTTAGAGTCATAGAGTCATAGAGATGAGGGCCCATGGTGTTAAAGGCAAGCTACCAGCTTGGATAGAAGCTTGGCTGTCTGGCAGAAAGCAGAGAATGGGAATAAAGGGTCCTCCTCAGGATAGCAGCCAGTGACAAATAGCGTTCCGCAAGGCTCAGTGTTGGGACCGCAACATTTCACTTTATACATTAATGATCTCAATGAAGGAACTGAGGGCATTCTGGCTTAGTTTGCAGATGATATAAAGCTAGGTAGAGGGACAGGTATCTCTGAGGATGCAGGGAGGCCGCAGAAGGATTTGGACAAGTTAGGAGAATGGACAAAGAAGTGGCAGATGGAGTACAACGTGGGAAAGTGTGAGGTCTTGCACTTTGGTCGGAAGAATAGAGGCATGGACTATTTTCTAAATGGAGAGAAAATTCAGAAATCTGAAGTCCAAAGAGACTTGGGAGTTCTAGTCCAGGTTTCTCTCATGGTAAACTTGTAAGTTGAGTCAGTAGATAGGAAGGCAAATACAAGGACAGCATTTATTTTGTGAAGACTTGAATATAAAAGCAGCGATGTCCTTCTAGGACTCTATAAGGCCCTTGTCAGACCACATTTGGAGTATTGTGCACAGTCTTGGGCCTCATACCTCAGGAAGGATGTACTGGTCCTGGAACATGTTCAGAGGAGGTTCACGGGTCCCAGGAATGAAAAGGTTAACATACGAGGAACATGTGAGCACTCTGGGTTTATACTCGATAGAGTTTAGAAGGATGAGGAGGGGATCTAATTGAAACTTACTGAATACTGAATGGCCTGGACAGAGTGGATGATGGGAAGATGTTTCCATTGGTAGGAGAGACTAGGTCCTGAGGGCACAGCCTTAGAGTAAATGGAAGACCTTTTAGAACGGAGGTAAGGAGAACCTTCTTCAGCCAGAGGGTGGGGAATCTATGGAAATCACTGCCAGTGAAGGCTGTGGAGGCCAGGTCATTGAGTATATTTAAGACGGAGATAGAAAGGTTCATGATTGTCAAGGGGATCAAGGGTTATGGGAAAACACAGGAGGATGGGGTTGAGAAACTTAGCAGTCATGATTGAATGGCAGAGCAGACTCGATGGGCTGAATGGCCTCATTTGTCTTATGGTCTTATGTGCAGCATGGAAACAGGCCTTTCAGTCCAACTTGTCCATGTTGACCAGATATCCCAAACTAATCTCATTCCATTTGCCAGCATTTGGCCCATACCACTCTAAACCCTTCCTATTCATATACCCATCCAGATGCCTTTTAAATGTTGTAGTTGTACCAGCCTCTGCCACTTCCTCTGGCATTCCATACACACACCACCCTCCGCGTGAAAAAGTTGACCATGCGGTCCCTTTTGTATCTTTCCCCTCTCACGTTAAACCTATGCCCTCTAGTTCTGGACTCCCCTACCCTGGGGAAAAAGACCTTGCCTTTTTATCCTATCCATGATTTCATATACCTCTGTAAAGTCACCCCTCAGCCCCCGATGCTCCAGGGAAAATAACACCAGCCTATTCAGCCTCTCCCAGAGGTATAAGGTTGAGTAAAGTGCTATGTAAATGCAAATCCCTACTTCCCATATCAGTTCAAACCACTTCTTCCTCTCAACTACACCTCCCTTTTAGTTCGTGTTCAAACCTGTACTTCATTTCCAAGTTTCACTGTCTCCTTCTAATCCCATTGGAAGAATTTTGTTTCAGTTCCTACTCATTTCTCAATCATCTGCTGGGGGAGGAAGTGGTCGCCATGGTTACCATATTTGCATTCAAAGGAAGCTGTGCAGCATCGACTGACGTGGCCTGAATTTGCCATCTGCTATCTGTCAGTGACGGTCTCTCGGTTTAGAGTGATCGAAGAGTGTTGTTATCGATTAGTTATATTAAATAAAAGGTGCAACTGCTACCTATCAATCAACATGCCCGGAAACCAATAATCAACAACCAGTTAGATGTCACCTTCCATCATAGTTTTGAGGTTGAGAAGTTTGAATAGAGAAATGCACTTTATATGATCTAATGACATCTCAAAGAGTTTCTAAGCCAACAAAATACATCTGCAGAGTAGTTGTTGGTGTAATGGAAGGACCTCAACAGTCAGTTTGCACAGTGCAGGATCCCACATGTGATAATTCACAGTTATGTTGTTCTAACGATATGGATTGAGGGTTTTTTTTATTCATTCGCAAGATATGGGCATCACCAACTGAGCCAACATTTATTGCTTGTTCCTAATTGCTCTTGAGAATGTGGGGGTGAGTTGCATTCTTGAACCATGGCAGTCTTTGGGACACCCGCAATGACCTGAGGTAGGGAGTTCCAGGACATTGACCCAGCAACGTTGAAGGAAGGTGACATATTTCCAAGTCAGGGTGGTGAGGGGCTTGGAGGGGAATTTGGAGGTGGTGGTGTTTCCATGTATCTGCTGCCCCTGTCCATCTTAGATGGAAATGGTTGTGGGTTTGGAAGCACCTTGTTCGAGGGGCTTTGGTAAGATGTTGCATTCTGTCTTGGAAGATAGTACACAATGCACTAGTGATAAAAGGAGTGAATATTGCAGGTAGTAGATGTGGTGCCAATTTGGTGGGCTGCTTTGTCCTAGATTCTAGATCAGAGTGGTGCTGGAAAAGCACAGCAGGTCAGACAGCATCTGAGGAGCAGGAAAATCGACGTTTCGGGCAAGAGCCCTTCCAGCATCTGCTGTCCTTGTTTTTACCTTGTCGTAGATTGTGTCAAGCTTCTTAAATGCTGTGGGAGCTACACTTGTCCAGGCAAGTCAGTGGTATTCCATCCATCACAATTGTCCCTTGTAGATGGTGGGCAGGCTTTGGGAAATCAAGAAATGAGTTACTGACCACAGAATTCCTCAGTTTTGAACAGTTTTTGTAGCCATTATAATTACATGACTAGTTCTGTGCAGTATCTGGCCAATGGTAGACCCAGGATGTTGATAGTAGGGGATTCAGCAATGGTAATAATGGCAAGGGGTAATAGTGAGATTCTCTCTACTTGGAGATGGTCATTGTTTGTACCTTCTGTGGGACAAATATTACTTACCACTTATCAGGCCAGATCTTGCTGTACCTGGTCATTGACTGTTTCAGTACCTTAGGAGTGCCAAATGAATATCAGTGAACATCTCCACTTCTGACCTTGTGATGGAAGGAAGGTTATTGAAGAAGCTTCTGAAAATGGTTGAAAAACTCCTGCAGAGACGCCCAGGACCTGAAATGACTGACCTCCAACAGCCACAACCATGTTTCCATGTGCCAGGTATGTCTTCAGCCAGTGGAGAGGGTTCCCCCGATACCCATTGATTCCAGTTTCACTAGAACCCCTTGACATCACACTTAGTTAAATGCACCTTGATGTCAAGGGCTGTCACTATCCCCTCCCCTCGGGAATCCAGCTCCTTTTGTCCATGTTTGAACCAAGGCTGTTCCAAGGTCAGGAACTGAGTGACCCTGGTGGAACCTAAGCTGGGCATCACCGAGCAGGCTATTGTGAAGTACTATTAACAGAACTTTCCATCACTTTACTGGGGATTGAGAGTAGACTGATGGGGCAGTAATTGGTCAGGTTAGATTTGCCCTGCTTTTTATGTACAGGACAAGTCTGGGCAATTTTCTATGATCAGGCAGATGCCAGTGTTGTAACCGTACTGGATTGGCATGGCTAGGGGAGGAAACTTAGCAGTCAATTTGCACAAAGCAAGATCCCACATGTGATAATTCACAGTTATGCTGTTTATTTTCATTCATTCATGGGACATAGGCATCACTGGCTGGGCCAGCATTTATTGCACGTAACTAGTTACCCTGGGGAAGCTAATGGTGAGCTGCCTGAGAACATTGAACAATACAGCACAGTACAGGCCCTTCAGCTCTCGACATTGTGCATACTTTTTATCATACTCTAAGATCAATCTAACCTACATACCCTTCATTTTACTGTTATCCATGTGCCTATCCAACAGTCCCTTAAATGTCCCTAATGTATCTGACTCTACTCCCACCGCTGGCAGTGCATTCCACGCACCCACCACTCTCTGTGTAAAGAACCTACTTCTGACAACTCCCCTAAACCTTCCTCTAATTGCCTTAAAATTATGTCCCCTTGTGTCACGTAATATTCAGAGCTGAAAATGTGTTGCTGGAAAAGCGCAGCAGGTCAGGCAGCATCCAAGGAGCAGGAGATTCGACGTTTTGGGCATAAGCCCTTCATCAGGAATGAGGAGAGTGTGTCCAGCAGGCTAAGATAAAAGGTAGGGAGGAGGGACTTGGGGGAGGGACGATGGAGATGTGATAGGTGGAAGGAGGTCAAGGTGAGGGTGATAGGCCGGAGTGGGGTGGGGGCGGAGAGGTCAGGAAGAAGATTGCAGGTTAGGAAGGCGGTGCTGAGTTTGAGGGATTCGACTGAGACAAGGTGGGGGGAGGGGAAATGAGGAAACTGGAGAAATCTGAGTTCATCCCTTGTAGTTGGAGGGTTCCCAGGCGGAAGATGAGGTGCTCTTCCTCCAACTGTCGTGTTGTTATGGTCTGGCGATGGAGGAATCCAAGGACCTGCATGTCCTTGGTGGAGTGGGAGGGGGAGTTAAAGTGTTGAGCCACGGCGTGGTGGGGTTGGTTGGTCCTCACTTAATATTCACTCTATCTATGCCTCTTATCATCTTGTACACCTCTATCAAGTCACCTCTCATCCTTCTTTGCCCCAATGAGAAAAGCCTTAGCTCCCTCAAACTTTCTTCATAAGACCTGCCTTCCAGTGCAGCCAACACCCTGGTAAATCTCCTCTGCACCCTCTCTAAAGCTTCCACATCCTTCCTATAATGAGGTGACCACAACTGAACAGAAGGTCTAACCATGACCTTCTTGAACCAGGGCAGTCTTTGGGACACCCATAATGCCCTTGGCTAGAGGAGTGGCAAGTTCTGAAGCATAAGTCTTCAGTACTATTGCCGGAATATTGTCAGAGCCTATAGTCTTTGCAGCATCCAGTGCCTCAGTTGTTTCTTCAGATCACATGGAATGAATTGAATTTGCTGAAGACTGCCAGCTGTGATTCTGGGGGCCTCTGGAGGAGGCAGAGATCGATCATATTCTCGACACTTCTGACTGAAGATGGATGTAATTGCTTCAGCCTTATCTGACGTGCCGGGCTTCCTCATAGCTGAGGGCAGGTTTATTGGCCAGTGTATTATTCAGTTGATCCATCTTTGATGATGTGAGCCTGGCAACTGATCTCTGCTCGGTGCGTTAGATTGGTCAAGACTTGGTGTGGACTCAGAGCAAAGTAAACCCATACGATGGAACCTACTAGAAGCTCAACTATAAACATGGTTGTAGGTATCTTGTGATTACAGAGATATTTTACAACCTGGGCAAGTCAACCTGTTGCACACGTTGAAATCAATGTCATCTCTGCATGTCTTTGAGAAATGTATAATAGATAATTGCTAGGATACTGGTGACTACATTACCCAGTCTGCTCGACATGTGACTCCCAGTGGTATGACTGACTCATTACAGAAATGGTCTGATAGCCTTTTTGTTCAAGTCAGAATAGGCAACAAAGGCTGCCTTTCCCAGTGCCACCAATATAGAATGTTTCTTTTTTATTTTTTCACCCTCCCTTATGCTAATCTCCTTCCAATCAGTGTCTTAGGATTAAAAATTCATTAGAGAGGGGTGGATAGCTTAATGGCTTATCTGAAAGACACTTAATACTGTGGTGGGAGTTTTATTTAATAGTTTGAAAATGGAATCTTTGTTGTGACACTGAGCTCCATGATGTCTGTCACAGTAACAGAAGCTGCTGGTCAAGCTCAGCATCTGTAGGAAGAAAACAGAGTTAACATTTCAAATCTGATGACCCTTCTTTAGAACAAAAGTCTTCAGATGAAAAATCATCAGATCCCATAAGACCATAAGACATAGGAGCAGAAATGAGGCCATTCAGCCCATCAGGTCTGCTCCATTATTCAATCATGACAGGCAGGAGGCTGGAAGCACACTGCAGGCCAGGCAGCATCAGGAGGTGGGGAAGTCAACCTTTCGGATATACCCCTTCTTCAGGATTGGAGAAGTCTAGAAGAGTCCTGAAGAAGGGTTACACCCGAAAGGTTGACTTCCCCATCTCCTGATGCTGCCTGGCTTGCTGTGTTCTTCCAGCCTCCTGCTTGTCTACGTTGGGATTCCAGCGTCTGCAGTTTTTTGTCTCTTTCCTGCCAATCAATCATGGCTGATAAGTTTCTCAACCCCATTCTCCTGCCTTCTCCCGTAACCCTTGATCCCCTTGATGCTCAAGTGCCTATCTATCTCAGTCTTAAATATAATCAATGAGAAATCCAAAACGTTAACTCTGTTTCTCTCTCCCCAGATATTGTTTTGTTTCACATCTCCAGTAACAGATCCCTTTGTTATATTCTATCTGTGATGTCTGTCAGTTGACTGATTTCAAATGGGATCCAGTCATTTAGAGTTGCAACAGTTAATGATCTCTGCTGATTTTCCACATTTGTCTGCACAGCTTGGCAACTTTAGGAAATCCAGTGTAAATGATACACCAGAGTTAAATCATGAATATTTCAGTGCTCAGTTTTGAAAAACAAAGAATTATTTCATTTTATCTTGGTAAGTGTTCTTGTTCCTTATTCCAATTTCTCCTGAATCAAATAACTAACCAGATCACTTCAGAAGACCTTTATTAGTCAATCACATTGTTAGGAGTCACATGAAGGCCAGACTGGGTATTGATGGCAGATTTCCTTCCCTAAAAGGCATTAGTGAACCAACTGGATTTTTATGTTCAATGATAGTTTCAGGGTTACTACTCTTGAGACAAGCTTTACATTGTAGATTTAATCAACCGAATCTAAATTCTACCAACTCGTGGGCTGAGGATTTGAAGCCACACCTCCAGAACATTAGACCGGATTATCGCTGAGCCACTGCCTCCTATTATTAATTCAATTAGAGAACGTAAAACCACAGTCAGGCTCCTGCACCGCTGGAAGTGTCAAACTGGACCCTTTGCTCACACGCCAGAGTGTGAGATCCAACCTGACATAGCAATCAGGAGAAGGAAACATGGACTGAGGACTTCTGCACTGTCAAATCATAAAATGCAGAGGTAGTTGTGAGGCTGTATGAATGTGGACAGAAGTCACACAGCACCAGGTTATAGTCCAATAGGTTTATTTGAAAACAAAAACGAAACAGTGCAGAACGTTGTGCAGTCATCAGCAAACACATGATATTAGAGTCAGAGAGCTGTTGGTTCCATTCCGATTCAGAGATTTAATCCCAGTTTCCTTCCTAACATTATTTCCTGAACTACATATCTGCTCACAAACACATTGCAGTTTATGGGAGTTTACTGTGTTCAGATTGGCTGCCTCGTCTCAATCATAACAACAGTGAGTACACTTCTGAAATACTTCATTGGCTGTGTAGCATCGTGAACTGAGGTCGGAAAAGATGCTACAGAAATGCAAGCCTCTCATGTCGATAGTTCCACATCACTCTGTTTTTAAACTGTCTGCAGGATGTGGACATTGTTCGCCAGCCCCTCGTTTATTGTCTGTCTCTGAGTGCCCAGTTGCTGCTGTGATACATCTCAGGATATTTTGCCTCATTAAATGATATAGAGGTGCCGGTGTTGGACTGGGATGGGCAAGGTCAGAAGTCACATGGCACCAGGTTATAGTCCTGCAGATTTATTTGAAATCACAAGCTTTCGGACCGTATGCTCCTGGTGGACTATAATCTGATGTTTTGTGACTTCTGACTTTGTCCACCCCAGTCCAACACTGGCACCTTCACATCATGTATGAGTGTGGGGAGCTACCTCAGCATTGGTCAGGGACGTAGCCCCGGAGGTGAATGTTACACTGGGTGTCAGAATGATTGGTGATCTCGTCATTCTTTAATTGCTGTGACAAATCACCACTTCCACTGGAGAAGCATGTGATCAAACTTACCATCACCTTCCATCATCTGCAGAAAGTACTCTTGTCTTGTCGGGGACATGTGAGCAGCTGTGCACAGTCACATTGGGACAAACAGCAGATATGATCCAGAGTTTGCTATTTCAGGAAAACCAGTCATACCAGGCAACAAAAGAGACCTCAGTCTCAGGCAGAGCTCTCGAACAATCAGCACAAAGGAACACTGTGCATGTGTGTCTGTATGAGTGTGGGTATGTGTGTGGGTATGTGTGTGTATGTGCCTGTGTGAGTGTATCTGTGTCTGTGTGTATGTGGCTGCATGTGAGTGTGTGTGTGTCTGTGTCTGTGTGTGTGTGTGTGTGTGTGCGCGCGCGCGCGTGTGTGTGTGTTTTTGAATGTGTGTGTCTGTGCACGTGTAAGTGTATGTGCATGTGTGTATCTGAGTGTGTGTCTGTGTGAGTTTGTCTGCATGTGAGTGCATGTGTCTGTGTGTGAGTGTGTGTGTGAATGTGTGTGTCTGTGTCTGTGTGGGTGCATGTGTATGTGTTTGAGTGTGTGTCTGTGTGTGTGTGCGTGTGTGTGTGTGTGTGTATACATGCGTGTGTGTGTATCTGTATGTATGTGTGAGTCTGTGTGTCTGTCTGTTTGCCTTCTGTAGCTCATAAACAGCAGACAAGGAGAACTCAGTGAAGGAACTTTCTTCTGAATCTTCCTCTGTTCCCGAGGTCTGTATCCTTCCTAGTCTTTTCACGGGTTGAGGAGGGTTGGTCATCACTGGCCATTTGTCACCCATCCCTAACTGCCCTCAAACTGAGTGGCTTGCAAGGCCAGTTCGGAGGGCATTAAGAGTCAAGCTCGGTCTGGAGTTACATGTAGGGCCAGACCAGATTCCCTTCCCTAAAGCACTTAAGTGAACTGGGTGGGTTCTGACAACAATCAACAGCTGTTTGATGGGCTGAGTCGATGCCCTGATGGGATTTTAACCCAGGCCACCAGGTAGAAGGCTCTGGATTATTCGCCCAGCGACATACAAACAGATGTGTTAGGAGCAAAAGTAGGCCATTCGGCCCGTCAGGACTGCTTTGCTGTTCATTCAGATCACGGCTTAGCTGAGTGCAACCTCAACTCTAATGTCTACCTCCTGCTAAGTTTTCACCTCCTTGCTACCTCTGCCTTACCAATATTCAAATACCCCACTCCCACTGCCTTTTGAGGAAGAAAGACACATGCGTTTCTGAGTGAGGACTTTCTCCATGTAAATTGGATGATGGCTTATTTTTAGGCGGTCACCCTGAGTTCAGGGCACCCCCCAGAGGGAGAAACGTCCCTCAGGATCTTATTGGTTGAGATCAAGTTACCTTGTACACTTCTAAATCCATTACCACTATTCCACCAAGTCTCTTTAATGAGTGGCTTTATCAAAGATAGGAAAGTTTCATAGATCCTGACCAAGGAAACAACACTTCATCCCCCCCTCCCACTCCAAGGACATTCAAGTCCTGACCCTCCTCCATCACCAAAGCCTTACCACCCAATGCCTGGAGGAAGAATGCCTCATATTTTGCTTTGGGACACTGCAACCACACGGGATCAATGTGGACTTCACCAGTTTCCTCATTTCCCCTCCCCTCACATTATCCCAGTCCCTAGCCTTCAGCTCAGCACTGCCTTCCTGACCTGTTCATCACCTTTCCCATCTATCCCGCTCCACCCTCCTCTCTAACCTATCACCTTCTCCCTCACTTTCATCCATCTATCACATTCTCCGCCACCTTCTCCCGAATCCCAACCCCGTCCCATTTATCTCTCAGCTCCCCCCACCTCCTCCAGCCCACAAGCCTCATTCCTGATGAAGAGCTAATGCCCGAAACATTGATTCTCCTGCTCCTCAGAAGCTGCCTGACGTGCTGTGCTTTTCCAGCACCACACCCTCGACTCTGGTCTCCAGCATCTGCAGTCCTCACTTTCTCCTAAGGAAATACAGGCAAAATACTGCAGATGCTGGAACTCGGAAACTAACACAGGGAATGCAGGTCTGACAGCATCTGTGGAGGGGGGTGGAGGGGAGGGGGGAGAGAGAATTCTAGGACTGGAAATGTTAACTCTGCTTTGTCTCTCCACAGACGCTGTCAGACCTGTTGAGTTTACCCAGCATTGACTTAGTTTGGTCTGCCTGAGGGAAGCTAGTTTCTCACTGAAGAACAAACCCAAGTTGTTTAAGGGAAGATTCGAGGACATTTCCCACTGCAAGGGTGTGAGGACATTTGCAAAGGAAGGTCAAAATGTCAATCTTCAAACAGAGCCAGGGCTTTTAACAGGGGTGGCAACATTTTCAAATTAAATGATATTGGCAATTTACACTCAAAACAATTGGACTGGTATCTGCCACTGTTAGCAATGAGATATGCTGGCAAACGGATACACATTGGTATGTCATAAATTACGTAAAATCTTGCATGATTATAGTTAACTTAAATCCTCCAGTCCAGAACTCAATATTTGATCTGTTCGCAGTACCATCTTATTTCAGATCTAGCAAATGGTGGCTCCGCACAGATGTTCCCATTTGCCAGTCTATAATTCACTCATTCTCTTTCTGGGTCATCCTCATATCGAAAGGCATTTTTATACAGACAGGTTCTTAACCTGACTCCTGACACCTGACTTCCAACGATGATCATTATTAAAAATAAACATTATAAAACAATGGGCTAGCCTCAGGTGGAGTATTCTGTCAGACATGAGCCTCACCCCTCCAGGACCTTAGAGACATTAGAAAGTTCATAGTCACGGAGATCTACAGCTCAGAAATAGGCCCTTTGGCTCATCAAGTCTGTTCTGATTAGAAACAACCCCCTAACTATTCCAATCCCATTTGCTGGCACTTGGCCCATAGCCTTTTGTGCACATCTAAATACTCTTCAATGTGATGACAGTGTCTACCTCTCCCACCCTTTTGGACAGTGGGTTCCAGATACCCACCACCTCTGACTGAAAAACATTTTCCCTCACACTCCCTGTTAAACCTCCTGCTCCTGATGTCAATCTATGCCCTCTGGTCACTAAGGGGAACAGTTTCTTCGGTCCCTCAGAATTGTACACATCTCAATCATGTCTGAAACAATAACAGAAACTGCTGGAGAAACTCAGCAAATCTGTAGAGAGAAAGCCTCGAGCCCGGTGACCAGAGGATCGGATTTGAAAAGTTGACTCTGCTTTCTCTCTACAGATGCTGCCAGACCTGCTGAGTTTCTCCAGCAGTTTCTGTTTTGATTCGAGTCTCCAGCATCTGCACAGTCCTGCGATTTATTTCAATCATGTCCCCTCTCAATCTCCTCTGCTCTAAGAAAAACCATCACCAGCCTGTCCGATCCCTCTTCATAACTGGAACTCTCCAGCACAGGCAACATCTTGGTAAATCTCCTCCAATCCCTCTTCATAGCTGGAACTCTCCAGCACAGGCAACATCTTGGTAAATCTCCTCCAATCCCTCTTCATAGCTGGAACTCTCCAGCACAGGCAACATCTTGGTAAATCTCCTCCAATCCCTCTTCATAGCTGGAACTCTCCAGCACAGGCAACATCTTGGTAAATCTCCTCCAATCCCTCTTCATAGCTGGAACTCTCCAGCACAGGCAACATCTTGGTAAATCTCCTCCAATCTCTCTTCATAACTGGAACTCTCCAGCACAGGCAACATCTTGGTAAATCTCCTCCAATCCCTCTTCATAACTGGAACTCTCCAGCACAGGCAACATCTTGGTAAATCTCCTCCAATCTCTCTTCATAACTGGAACTCTCCAGCACAGGCAACATCTTGGTAAATCTCCTCCAATCCCTCTTCATAACTGGAACTCTCCAGCACAGGCAACATCTTGGTAAATCTCCTCCAATCTCTCTTCATAACTGGAACTCTCCAGCACAGGCAACATCTTGGTAAATCTCCTCTGCACTCTGTCCAGTGCTATTACATCCCTTCTGTAATGTGGATTCAGAACTGCATACAATATTCTAACCAATAGCTCATACAGTTCCAGCATAACCTCCCTGCTCTTATAGGCAACAGAAAAGACTTAGTAAATTAATTTCAGGGCTGAGGGATTACATCAATTGAGTAGACTGGAGAGGCTGAGGCTTTATCCCCTTCTTAAGGCAGGGGGGTTGAGAGGAGATTTGATAAAGATCTTCAGAATCCCCCGGGACCCTGCAGAGTAGATACAGAAGCTTTGCTTTTCCAGTAGAAGGTGAGATTGGCCGAGGGTGTATTTTGAAAATAGTGCCCCTGGTGGTTTAGATTAGATTAGATTACTTACAGTGTGGAAACAGGCCCTTCGGCCCAACAAGTCTACACCGACCCGCCGAAGCGCAACCCACCCAAACCCCTAACCTAACACTACGGGCAATTTAGCATAGCCAATTCACCTGACCCGCACATCTTTGGACTGTGGGAGGAAACCAGAGCACCCGGAGGAAACCCACGCAGACACGGGGAGAACGTGCAAACTCCACACAGTCAGTCGCCTGTGTCGGAAACTGAACCCGGGTCTCAGGCGCTGTGAGACAGCAGTGCTAACCACTGTGCCACCGTGCCGCCCACACGGTGTTCTGGTGTCCAAAAGCCTCTTGAAGATGCTGCAACTTTCAGTGCGACTTGCTCACCTCCAATGAACTGCCTGTTAAAGTCCTTGATGGAGCTTATTCATGGCCTGGGAGTAACAGAAGGAGGTTTTCAAAGTGGAGACCAGGGAAAGCAAGCAAACAATATTGGTGCTCGGCTTTCAGGAGCAATGCGGGTAACCGTCACATGGTCTGGCTGATGAATAAAAGCAAAGTGATTCAAACTGAGTGGGTCAGGAACCTTGGGATTGTCCACTTGGCTGCACTGTCAGCTCACTGCAAGGCTACTGCAACTTCATGTCTGTCGTTTTATTTCTTTATTTTTCCATGTGATGTGAGGGTCACTGACAAGCCCAGCATTGATCCCCCTAGTTGTCTTGTGAGCTGACTGGTTTTGCTGGGCCATTTCAGAGGGCAATCAACTCCGTTGCTGTGAGTCTGATCTGGAGTCCCATGTCAGTCAGACAGGTAAGGACGGCAGGTCACTTTCTTAAAGGGCATTAGTGAACCAGATTGTTTTTCCCCAAACAACAAACAATGGTTTCACAGTCATCATTAAACCCCCAACTCTAGACTTTTATTGAATTCACATTCCACCATCTGCCATGACAGGGTTTGAACCCAGGTCCCCAGAACATTATCTGGGTCTCTGGTTGAATAGAGAGTGTGATGCTGGAAAAGCACAGCAGGTCAGGTAGTATTCGAGGAGCAGGAGAATCGACGTTTCAGATAAAAGCCCTTCCTAATGAAGTGCTTTTGCCCGAGCATCTATTTATCTACTCCTCGGATGCTGCCTGACCTGCTGTGCTTTTCCAGCAGCACACTCTCGACTCTAATCTCCAGCATCTGCAGTCCATACTTTCGCTTCTCTAGTTGAATAGTCTTCTCTTGCGCCTATGTTCAGATTTCATTGTCTGATGGGAGAAGATTTCTAATGTTTTTACAAACTGGTAGTCTGGTGGAATTTGGGTTCAGTCCCACTGTGTGGTTTTGAGAATTGAAATTCAGTCAGAAAATCTGCAAAGGAGAGATTGGTGGAAATGACCAGGAAGTTGTACCGAACCCCAAATGGCTCATTAATGTCCTCAAAGGAGGGAAACCTGCTGTGAATGTTTAGAGTCACTGAGATGTATAGCATGGAAATAGACCCTTCAGTCCAGCTTGTCCATGCTGACCAGAAATCCTAAATTAATCCCATTTGCCAGCACTTGGTCCATATCCCTCTAAACCCTTCCTAATCATATACCCACTCAGGTGCCTTTTAAATGTTGTAATTGTACCAGCCTCCACCACTTCCTCTGGCAGCTCATTCCATACACGCACCACCCTCTGTGGTCCTATTTAAACTTTTCCTCTTCACCTTAAACCTGTAATTTTTGATTCCCCTACCCCATGGAAAAGACCTTGTCTGTTTCTATTATCCAAGCTCCTCAAGATTTTATAAACCTCTATAAGGTCACCCCCTCAGCCTCCGTCTCTCCAGGGAAAATAGCCCCAGTCCAGTCTCTCCCTATAGCTCAAATCCTCCAAACCCGGCAACATCCTGGTACATGTGATTATCTCCTGCACCAATGTACTCTTTGAAAGTAGCCACATGGTAGCTCCAGTTGGACGAATTTACTCACTTAGCAAATTGCAAACTCCTGGAGTCAGGCGATTGCCTCATTTGCTGAGTTTAAGGTGATCAGTCCACCCCTCAGTCTGAGGAATGTGGTACACCCTAGGAACGTGCAGCATTGTCTGGTCTTTTCACATGTGCTTAAGAGGCTTCTATTGAGGGCCTACTGATGGAGGGTGGCTGGGTGAAGACCCTTGCTAATCCTTACCCTGTAGAGTCAAGGACCTCTCTCACTACTGCGTGCAATTCTGGTTACATTAGAAAGGATATTATTCAACTAGAAAGAATGCAGAAAAGATTTACTAGGATGCTACCTGGACTCGACGGCTTGAGTTATAAGGAGAGGCTGGATAAACTATAAGACCATAAGACATAGGAGTGGAAGTAAGGCCATTCAGCCCATCGAGTCCACTCCTCCATTCAATCATGGCTGATGGACATTTCAACTCCATTTACCAGCATTCTCCTCGTAGCCCTTAATTCCTCGTGACATCAAGAATTTATCAATCTCTGCCTTGAAGACATTTAGCGTCCTGACCTCCACTGCACTCTGCGGCAATGAATTCCACAGGCCCACCACTCTCTGGCTGAAGAAATGTCTCCGCATTTCTGTTCTGAATTGACCCTCTCTAATTCTAAGGCTGTGTCCATGGGTCCTAGTCTCCTCACCTAACGGAAACCATTTCCTAGCGTCCACCCTTTCCAAGCCATGTATTATCTTGTAAGTTTCTATTAAATCTCCCCTTAACCTTCTAAACTCCAATGAATACAATCACAGGATCTTCAGCCGTTCCTCGTATGTTAGACCAACCATTCCAGGGATCATCCGTGTGAATCTCCGCTGGACAAATTCCAGTGCCAGTATGTCCTTCCTGAGGTGTGGGGCCCAAAACTGGACACATTACTCCAAATGGGGCCTAACCAGAGCTTTATAAAGTCTCAGGATAGGATAGGGCTTTTCTACTTGGAGTGCAGGAGACTGAGGGCTGATCTTATAGAGGTTTATAAAATCATGAGCGGCATTATTAAGGTAGATAGCCAACAATTTCTCCCTATTGTGGGGGAGTCTAAAACTGGAGGGCATAGGTTGAAGGTGAGAGGGGAGAGATATAAAAGTGTCCAGAGGGGCAATTCTTTCACACAGAGGGTGGTGAGGGTCTGGATCAGGCTGCCAGAGGTACTGGTGGAAGCGAGTACAATTTCATAATTTAAGGAACATTTGAACAGCTACATGGATGGGAGAGATATGGAGGGATATGGACTAACAGGACTAGTTTAATTGTGAAAACCAGGATATATAGGCAAGTTGGGCCAAAGAGTCTGTTTCCGTGCTCTATGACTCTATAACTCTGGAGATTCAAACTTTGATATTCAACCGATAAGGGTTTGTCACTTCGGGTGCTGCCCACTCCTTGATCCAAAGGATGATTTGCAGGTGGATCTTACTCAGGGAGTTTGCTCCATATGGGGCACTGAGGGGGAAGGCTGGCAGCAGGTGGGTTGAAGAGGTCACCCACATTGGAGTGGGCAAGTGAGGAGCACAGGGATAATAAATATTAGCTTTACTAGATAAAATATTGCCCTTCATTGCAAGAAGTATGGAGTTTAAAATGAGGAGAGGCTATGCTGTATAGGGTGTTGGTGAGGCCACACCTGGAGTACTGTGTGCAGTTTTGGTCTCCTTACTTGAGAAAGGCTGGACTGGCACTGGAGGGGGTGCAGGGGAGGGTCACAAGGTTGATTTTGGAGTCGAGAAGGTTGCTTTATGAGGAGTGATTGAGTAGACTGGAACTATACTCATCCGAATTTAGAAGAATGAGTGGAGGTCATCTTATGGAAACATTAGAAGGGAATAGGTTAGATAGAAGCAGGGGGGTTGATTAGATTAGATTCCCTCCAGTGTGAAAACAGGCCCTTCGGTGCAACACGTCCACACCGACCCTCCGAAGAGTAACCCATCCAGACCCATTTCCCTCTGACTAATGCACCTACAAGTTAGCATGGCCAATTCACCTGACCTGCACACCTTTGGACTGTGGGAGGAAACCAGAACACCCAGAGGAAATCCATGCAGACACGGGGAGAATGTGCAAACTCCACACAGACAGTTGCCCGAGGCTGGAGTTGAACCTTGGACCCTGGTGCTGTGAGGCAGCAGTGCTAACCACTGAGCCACCGTGCCACCCATTGTTTCCGCTGACAGGCGAAACTAGAACTAGAGGGCAGAACCTCAAAATAAGGGGAAGCAGATTCAGGACTGAGTTGAGGAGGAACGTCTTCACCCAAAGGGTTGCGAATCCATGGAATTCCTGCCCAGTGAAGCAGTTGAGGCTTCCCCGTTGGATATTTTTATGGTGTTGATATGTAGATTTTTGAGGAGTAAAGGAATGAAGGGGTATGGTGAGAGGGTGGGCAAGTGGAGCTGAGTTCATGGAAAGATCAGCCATGACCTTATTAAATGGAGGAGCAGGCTCCAAGGGCCAGACGGCTTACTCCTGCTCGTATGTAACCCACATTCCTGACGATCAATTGGTTACAGAGCACAGTGTTACATATTTTAAAAATCACAACACTGAGGCTTCTTGTGGCAGAGTCCTCACCTCTAGGCAAGGATAATCATAGCATCCCTATGGTGAGGAAACAGACCATTCAGCCCAACCTCTGGATCAGTGGTGCTGGAACAGCACAGCAGTTCAGGCAGCATCCAAAGTGCAGCGAAATTGCCTGAAATGTCGATTTCGCTGCACTTTGGATGCTGCCTGAACTGCTGTGCTCTTCCAGCACCACTGATCCAGAATCTGGTTTCCAGCATTGTTTTTACCTCATTCAGCCCAACATGTCCACACCAACCCTCTGAAGTGTAACCAATCAAGACCCCTTCCCTATATTTACCCCTGACTAATGCACCTAACCTATAGGATATATATAACCAATACATCACTGAGCACTATGGGCAATTTAGCATGGCCATATCACATAATCTGTGCATCTTTGGATAGTGGGAGGACACCAGAGCACCAGCAGTGACCCACACAGACAGACACCAAGGCAGGAATTGAACCCAGGTCTCTGGCACTGTGAGGCAGCAGTGCTAACCACTGAGCCACCGTGCTACCCACAGAGGCTCTGCTTAAAATCCCATCAGATGTAATAACATCTCTGAACAGGTTAATTACAAAGTGTTGACAACAGGTGGACCTGGGTTCAATTCCAGCCTCAAGCAACTGTCTGTGTGGAGTTTGCACATTCTCCCTTTGTCTGTGTGGGTTTCCTCCGGGTGCTCCACTTTCCTCCCACAGTCCAAAGGTGTGCAGGTTAAGTGAATTGGCCATGCTAAATTGTACATAGTGTTCAGGGATGTTTAGGTTATGTGTATAACCAGGAGTAGATGTAGAGTAATAGGGTAGGGGTATGGGTCTGGGTGAGTTACTCTTTAAAGGGTTGGTGTGGACTTGTTGGGCCAAATGGCCTGTTTCCACACTGTAGGGATTCTATTGAAAAGAGGCAACAGCTTTACCTACCTTGGTTTTAGATTTAGCTAAGCATAGCTGGTGGGAATTAACCCTTTTTCTGTTGATGAATTGACGCATCTCTTTGTCAAAGGGAAGGTTAACAGGGAGGTTTTGTTAATGGATGAGCAGTTAAACAGTGCATTCCAGCAAACCAGCCAGCATTATCCTTAACTTCACAGGCTGCTAGACGCGGATTAGAACCTCGGTGTTCTATTCCATTGTTTTTTTGCTGGTTGGCGTGGAGTTTTTTTTATGGAAACAGAGGACACAATTGGCAGCACAACAGAGGCCATGTCCTCATGAAGGCTGCATGCCCTAGAAAGTGCTGGATTGTGCTCAGCAGGTCAGGTGGCCTCAGTGGAGGGAGAGCAGGAAGAGGTTAATATTTCAGGTCCATGACCTTTCCTCAGCACTCGGGTGATACTGGAATGGGATTAGCGTCAGAGCTATTTACTGACGGTTCCTGTGACAAGTGAAATCTGGCAGATTGAGCATTCTGTTATATCAACCATTTGATTACGGCACCAGACTCAACTCATTGAGTGAGTACTCCCTCAATTGCTATCCTTCCTCACTTTTTTTCTTCTCTGTCTTTCACGGCTCTTCTCTCTTTCTTCCCCTCTCTTTGCCTCTCCTCTCTGTCCTTCCTTCCCTCCCTCTCTCCCCTCCCACTCGCTTTCTCTCCCCTTGCACTGTCTTCCTCAGATCCACTTCCTCCCAACCTCTTCCCCTTCTGTCCTTCACTCTCCCCTCCTCTTCCCCTCACTTTACCTCTTTTTACTCCTCTCTTCTCTTTCCTCTCCCTCCATCCCTCCCTCTCTCTTCTGGTTTGCTCGTCTCTCCTGTATTCCTCTTGCCTCACCCCTTTCCTCCCTTCTCGCACTTCCTCTTCCACTCTCCTCCTCTTCCTCAGCCTCTCTCTCCTCTCTCACTCTCTAACCCCACCTGCTCTCTCTCTTTCCCCTTCCTCTCACTGTCTCCCTTTCCTGCTCCCTGCTTTATTCCGCTCACACTCTCTCTAGAGTTGAGCATTAAGGAGAGGCTGAACAGGCTGGGGCTGTTCTCCCTGGAGTGGCAGAGGTTGAGGAGTGACTTTATAGAGGTTTATAAAATCATGACAGGCATGGAGAGGATAAATAGACAAAGTCTTTTCCCTGGGGTCGGGGAGTTCAGAACTAGAGGGCATAGGTTTAGGGTGAGAGGGGAAAGATTTAAAAGGGACCTAAGGCAATGTTTTCACGCAGAGGGTGGTGTATGTGTATGGAATGAGCTGCCAGAGGCAGTGGTGGAGGCTGGAACAATTACAACATTTAAGAGGCATTTGGATGGGTATATGAATAGAAAGGGTTTGGAGGGATATGGGCCAGGTGCTGGCAGGTGGGACTAGTTTGGGTTGGGATATCTGGTCGGCGTGGACGGGTTGGACCAAAGGATCTGTTTCCGTGCTATACATCTCGATGACTCTCTAACCCTCCCCGACACTCCTCTCTCTTCTACGCTTACCCCCGAAACTCCCCGCTCTCACTCCTACACTCCCTCCTCTCCTACACTGCCCTCTCTCTCACCTAAACTCCCACCTCTCTCTCCTACACTCCCTCCTCTCCTACACTGCCCCCTCTCTCTCCTGCACTCCCCCCACCTCCTAAACTCCCACCTCTCTCTCCTACATTCCCTCCTCTCCTACACTCCCCCCACTCTCTCTCCCCCACACTCCCCCCACTCTCTCTCCCACACTCCCCACTCTCTCCCCTACACTCCCCCCCTCTCTCCTACACTCCCTTCTCTCTCCCCTACACTCCCCCCTCTCTCTCCCCTACACTCCTCCCTCTCTCTCCTACACTCACCCTCCTCTCTCCTACACTCCCCCCTCTCTCTCCTACATTCCACCTCTCTCTCCTCTACACTCCCCATCTCTCTCCTACACTCCCCCTCCCTCTCCTACACTCGTCCCTCTCTCTCCCACACTCCTCTCTCTTACATTCCCCCTCTCTCTCCTACACTCCACCCCTCCCCTACACTCCCCCTCTCTCTCCTACATTCCCCCCTCTCCTACACTCCTCCCTCTCTCTCTTACATTCCCTCTCTCTCTTACATTCCCCCTCTCTCTCCTACACTCCCCCTCCCCTACACTCCACCCTCTCTCTCTCCTACACTCCCCCTCCCCTACACTCCACCATCTCTCTCCCAGACTGCCTCCTCTCTCCCCTACGCTCCCCTCTCTCTCCTACACCCCCCTCTCTCTCTCCTACATTCGCCCCTCTCTCTGCGCTACACTCCCCCCTCCCCTACACTCCCCCTCCCCTACACTCCACCCTCCTACACTCCACCCCTCCCCTACACTCCACCCTCTCTCTCCCCTACACTCCCCCTCATTCTGTCACTCCCTCTACACTCCCCCTCAGTCCACCCCTCTCTGTATCCTCCCCTCATTCTCTCACTCCCTCTACACTCCCCCTCAGTCCACCCCTCTCTGTATCCTCCCCTCATTCTCTCACTCCCTCTACACTCCCCCTCAGTCCACCCCTCTCTGTATCCTCCCCTCATTCTCTCACTCCCTCTACACTCCCCCTCAGTCCACCCCTCTCTGTATCCTCCCCTCATTCTCTCACTCCCTCTACACTCCCCCTCAGTCCACCCCTCTCTGTATCCTCCCCTCATTCTCTCACTCCCTCTACACTCCCCCTCAGTCCACCCCTCTCTGTATCCTCCCCTCATTCTCTCACTCCCTCTACACTCCCCCTCAGTCCACCCCTCTCTGTATCCTCCCCTCATTCTCTCACTCCCTCTACACTCCCCCTCGGTCCACCCCTCTCTGTATCCTCCCCCCATTCTCTCACTCCCTCTACACTCCCCCTCGGTCCACCCCTCTCTGTATCCTCCCCTCATTCTCTCACTCCCTCTACACTCCCCCTCAGTCCACCCCTCTCTGTATCCTCCCCCCATTCTCTCACTCCCTCTACACTCCCCCTCGGTCCACCCCTCTCTGTATCCTCCCCTCATTCTCTCACTCCCTCTACACTCCCCCTCGGTCCACCCCTCTCTGTATCCTCCCCTCATTCTCTCACTCCCTCTACACTCCCCCTCGGTCCACCCCTCTCTGTATCCTCCCCTCATTCTCTCATCTCTTCTCCCCATTCTCCAACTCCTCCCTCCCTTCCTTTCTGCTCTCCTTCCCTTTCCCATCCCCCTCAGTCTTTCTCTCCTCCCCTGTCTCTCCTCTTTCCTCCGTCTCAGTCTCTCCTCCCTCCTCTTCTCTCTCTCTTTATCCATCACTCCTTCCTTCCTTCTCTCTCCGCCTCTTTATCTCTTCCTCCTACTCCCTTTCTCCTCCCACTCTCTCTCTACTCTCCACCCCTTAACTCTTCTCTCCTCCCCCCCCTCTCCTCCTCACCTCTCTAACTCTACACTTCCTTCTAACTCACAATATATTGAGGGTAGATCGAGCCCAGTTCCCGTTCCCTGTCCCCTCTGACACTGTGCCCGGATTTGGGGCAATTGCGGACAGGGATGAAGAGGGAGTCAGAAGCGATCTCTCTCTCTCTCTCTCTATTTCCTCTCTGTGCAATGTAACAGCTCCAAGTGTTGCTGGCCGCTGTTAGTTCTTTCAGACTGGATTATATAACAGTTATTTATTTTTGAGGGAAAGTTGCAGACGAGTGCAGAGCAGCGCAAACTGAACTCGGATGTTACATTCGGAGTCTTGTGAGAGGATACTGGGCGGACAGTAAGTGAGATTTTACATTCTGAATTGTCAGACCATTTTATAGAACAGTCACAGCCTTTTGCAGGAGTCTGTGGGTGGTGTACCAACATATGGGAACAGCAACAATGAGAGTCAAATATGCAGTTAAACGCCTCGACATTGTTTACTGAACAAATGTATGTTTCACTCGCCTGTAATTAATATTTCCAACAAACATGCACTGCGTTTGTTTACCTAGTTTGTAAGAACTCTTGAACGTTTCATTAACCAGCTTGGGATGATGCTTAGAGACATTTTAGCTTCATCACTGGACCTGCCTTACCCAGGGCGAGTGGTACACAACATTTCTCCCTTACACCCACCTTCTTTCTCTCTCTATAACCCCTAACTTCTGTCTCTCTCCCTCTCTCCATCCCCACCTCTCTCTCTGTAGCCCACACCTCTTTCTCTTTATCCCCCTTCTTCATTCTATCAACATCTTTCTATCTCCACCATCACTATCTTTCTTTATCCCCACCTTCACTCTCTCTCTCTAATCCTCCACCTACCTCTCTGACCCCCGCCTCTTCCTCTATCCCCGTCTTCACTCTCTGTCTATCCCCCACTTTCACCTCTCTAATCTCCCACCTCTTTTTCTCTCTCTCGATCCCCCACCTTAACTCTCTCTCTATCCCCCACCTTCACACTATCCCCTGCCTTCAATCTCTCTCCCTCTGTCCCCCACCTTCATACTCTCTCCCTCTAATCCCACTCCCCTCTCTCGAATTGTCACCTCTCTCTCTTTGTCCCCACCTTCACTCGCTCTCTAATCCCTCACCTTTCTCTACACCCTCACCTTCACTCTCTCAACCCACCCACCTTCTCTTTCAACCCCCACCTTCTCCATCTCTATTCTACATCTCTCTCTCTCTCAGCAGAGAGCTACACCTCTCTATTGAGTGATTTTGTTGTGAGGTTTTGCAGGACTACCCCTCCCAGACCTTAACAGAAACAGGCCTGTACACAGTATAGGAACACCACAACAACAGCAGATTAACAAGGGGAGTTTGTGCCAACATTACCAGTCAGACCAGGCTTTACAGAGACGGTGGGTGTTTGCATGGCCATGCCAGAATCTGAAACAAAGGGTTCACATCACAGCTTAGTTAAAAAGGACTGAGGTGATTTTTTTTAAAGGAAAGCAAATAATGTTGGCTACAGAGAGAGAGAAGGCACTCACAGGTAACCTCAGGAATCACCCCAAATCCCTTAACAACTCTTTTTGAAGCCTCCTTTGTGGAGACACAGCAAGATCCCACAAAACAGCAATGTGATTGGGCTGGAGAAGCTGCAGAGGAGATTCACCAGGGTGCTGCCTGGAATAGAGCGGTTCAGCCATGAGGAGAGACTGGATAGGAGCAGATGGAGCTGAGGGGAACCTGATAGAGGTGTCTAAGATCTCGAGGGGCAAGGACAGAGTGAGTAGAAAGCTGCTGCCCTGAGTGGAAGGGTCAATACCAAAAGGTGCATAATTTAAGGTGTCCAAAGATGTTAGGTCAGATGGATTGGCCGTGCTGCCCATTGTGTCCAGGATGTGCAGGCTAGGTGGATTAGCCTTGAAAATGTGAGGTTACGGGAACAAGGTGGGTCTTGGTTGGATGGTCTTCAAAGGGTCAGTGTAGATTTGATGGGCTGAATGGCCTCTATCGATATTATAGAGATTCTATGATCCTGTGATTTTAAGGTGAAAGGCAGGAGGTTTATGGGGAGTTTCAGGAGAAGTCTTTTCACCCAGAAGGAGGTGGGAGTCTGGAATGTGCTCCCTGGGAGAGTAGTGAGGTGGGAAACCTCACAGCCTTTATGGGATGAGCATTTGAAATGTAATAACATTCAAGACTGTGGGTCTAGTGCAGGAAAGTAAGATCGGTGTAGGTTTACAGTAGCTTTTGGTTGATGGGCTGAAGGGCCTCGCCTGTGTAGTTCTATGAGGGCATTGTTTACTACAAGGGAGCAGACAGAGGGTGTTGGGAAAGGATTGCCTTTCAGACTGGAGGTCTGTGACCAGTGGAGTGCCACAGGATCAGTGCTGGGTCCACTGCTTTTCATCATTTATCTAAATGATTTGGGATGTTAATATAGGAGCTATTTTTAGATGACACCAAAATTGGAGGTGTAGTGGACAGTGAAAAAGGTTACCTCAGAGTACAGTAGGATCTTGATCAGATGGGCCAATGGGTGAAGGAATGGCAGATAGTGTTAAATTTAGATAAATACAAATTGGAAAGGCAAATCAGAGCAGGACGTATACACTTAATGGTAAGGTCCTGGGGAGAGACCTTGGACTTAAGGTTCATAGCTCCTTGAAAGTGGAGTCACAGGTAGATAGGATAGTGAAGAAGGTGTTTGGTATGCTTTTCTTTATTGGTCAGAGTATTGAGTACAGGATATTCGTTAAGCCACTGTTGGAATATTGCGTGCAATTCTGGTCTCCCTGCTGTAGGAAAGATGTTGTGAAACTTAAAAGCGTTCAGAAAAGATTTACAAGGATGTTGCCAGGGTTGGAGGGTGTGAGCTATGGGGAGAGGCTGAACAGGTTGGAGCTGTTTTCTCTGGAGTGTAAGAGGCTGAGGGGTGACCTTATAGACATTCATAAAATCATGAAGGGCATGGATAGGGTCTTTTTCCCCAGGGTAGGGGTGTTCAGAACTAGAGGGTATAGATTTAAGGTGAGAGGGGAAAGATATAAAAGAGACCTAAGGGGCAACTTTTTCATGCAGAGAGTGGTGCGTGTATGGAATGAGCTGCCAGAGAAAGTGGTGGAGGCTGGTACAATTGCAACATTTAAAAGTCATCTGGATGGGTATATGAATAGGAAGGGTTTGGAGGGATATGGGCCATATGGGACTAGATTAATTCAGGATACCTTATCGGCGTGGACAAGTTGGATTGAAGGGTCAGTTTCTGTGCTGTACATCTCTATGACTCCATGATTCTAAAAAGGCATTTACGCTTTCAGTAAGAGGTACAAGTTAGTGTCTCCCCTTCAGCAGTCTCTCGAGATTGAGAATGATTTTCTTCCATTCTGGTGCTGAGGATACTAAGGTGACAAAATGGATCCATATAGCTAGCTAGGGTGGGCCAGCTGATGTCAATTGAAAATCCTGAAGATGCTGGAAATCTGACGTCAGAACAGAAAGAGCTGGAGATACTCAGCAGGTCTGAGGAGTGAAGTCCAATGTGACTCTTCCCCAGAACTTCTCTAAGTTGATGCTTTGTTTAAAATACAGCTTTTATCACATCCCCACATCAAACTGGATTCAAATGGAGGACATACATGTATTTGGAAAGGCAAGGACTGATTAGGGATAGTCAACATGGCTTTGTGCGTGGGAAATCATGTCTCACAAACTTGATTGAGTTTTTTTGAAGAAGTAACAAAGAAGATTGATGAGGGCAGAGCGGTAGATGTGGTCTATATGGACTTCAGTAAGGCGTTCGACAAGGTTCCCCATGGGAGACTGATTAGCAAGGTTAGATCTCATGGAATATAGGGAGAACTAGCCATTTGGATACAGAACTGGCTCAAAGATAGAAGACAGAGAGTGGTGGTGGAGGGTTGTTTTTCAGACTGGCGGCCTGTGACCAGTGGAGTGCCACAAGGATCGGTGCTGGGCCCTCTACATTTTGTTATTTACATAAATGATTTGGATGCAAGCATAAGAGGTAGTAAGTTTGCAGATGACACCAAAATTGGAGGTGTAGTGGACAGCGAAGAGGGTTACCTCAGATTACAACAGGATCTGGATCAGATGGGCCAATGGGCTGAGAAGTGGCAGATGGAGTTTAATTCATATAAATGCGAGTTGCTGCATTTTGGGAAAGCAAATCTTAGCAGGACTTACACACTTAATGGTAAGGTCCTAGGGAGTGTTGCTGAACAAAGAGACCTTGGAGTGCAGGTTCATAGCTCCTTGAAAGTGGAGTCACAGGTCGATAGGATAGTGAAGAAGGCGTTTGGTATGGTTTCCTTTATTGGTCAGAGTATTGAGTACAGGAGTTGGGAGGTCATGTTGTGGCTGTACAGGACATTGATTAGGCCACTGTTGGAATATTGCGTGCAATTCTGGTCTCCTTCCTATCGGAAAGATGTTGTGAAACTTGAAAGGATTCAGAAATGATTTACAAGGATGTTGCCAGGGTTGGAAGATCTGAGCTACAGGGAGAGGCTGAACAGGCTGGGGCTGTTTTCCCTGGAGCATCGGAGGCTGAGGGGTGACCTTATGGAGGTTTACAAAATTATGAGGGGCATGGGTAGGATAAGTAGACAAAGTCTTTTCCCTGGGGTGGGGGAGTCCAGAACTAGAGGGCATAGGTTTAGGGTGAGAGGGGAAAGATATAAAAGAGACCTAAGGGGCAAAGTTTTCACACAGAGGGTGGTGCGTGTATGGAATGAGCTGCCAGAGGATGTGGTGGAGGCTGGTACAATTGCGATGTTTAAGAGGCATTTGGATGGGAATAGGAAGGGTTTGAAGGGATATGGGCTGGGTGCTGGCAGGTGGGACTAGATTGGGTTGGGATATTTAGTTGGCATGGACAGGTTGGACCGAAGGGTCTGTTTCCATGCTGTACATCTCTATGACTCTGTGACTCTATGACAACACCAGAACCTGGCAGTTCCTTTTTGCGAAAGGGAATGGAAAAATCTCAAAACCTTTCTCACTGTAACAATCATTTAAGGCAAAAACAGACATTGCTGGAGAAACTCGGCAGATCTGGCAGCATCCGTGAAAGCACAGATTGTGTCATTATCTGTCAAGAGTGAGTTTAAATGAATCTTGTAAACAAGGAAGTAGAACTTGGACCTGCCCTTGTTTCAGAAGGTTGTTTTAAAGTCTAGAGCATATAAAGCTTATCTCAGATACCAATTCTGTTCATTCCTTTGAGATATGGCAGGCTGGAATGCGATTGTCTGGTACATTACGAGGACTAGTGGTTGACTGATCAATCTTTGTATCTCCCTAATTCTTCACTTGCGATCTTGTTCTAACCAGAAGCTGTACACAGTAGAACATGCAAGAATTTACATAGAGAGAAGCAAAACAACTATAAGCTCCAATAGAAAAATCAGTAAAACCTGTAAATGGGTGATACTGATCTGAGCTGGAGTTGAATATTTTAAAAATGGAACTCCAGTTTGTCGACTGATGATTAGGAGCAGCATAGAAGGCAGGAGACACGAATGAAGGAATATTTTATGTTGTGGACTAAGATCTGGCTGCACTGGGTACAAATCTTATTCGTTCATTGGATTTGGGTATTTATTGGCACACCTCTAATTGCCCCTGAATTAAATTGCTTACTTGGCCATTTCAGAAGGCAGTTAAGAATCACCAACTTGCTGTGGGTCTGGAGTCACATAGCAGCCAGGCCAAGGAAGGACAGCAGATATATCCCCTCCCCAAAAACAATATTTAAAAAAAATGCAAATACAGCAATCAATGATAGATTTATGGTCATTAATTCCAGATGTTATTAGTAGAATTTTGCCAGCTTTACATTCTCAGCAGACAATAGACTAGCTCCTGAGGGCAAGGTTCAGAAATTTAAAATTAAAGTTGTTTCAAAGACCAGAAGGGTTTGTCATGTGACAGACCCATTAAGGAGTCCGTTTCAATTTATTAATTGATTTTCTGTCCCACCAACCACGTGTCCGATATTCACTTTAGGAGGCGGGCTGTTAGCACCTCCTCTGGTATAATGGGGTTAAGCTTCTGATCCCCTGGGTACACCACCAATTGCAACAAACACAGAGACTTCTGGAGACACTCAGCAGGTCTGGTAGCATCTGTGGAGAGAGAGAGAGAGAAGCAGAGTTAATGTTTTGAGTCCAGCATGACTTTTCTTTCGAACTGACATGTGCTTGTAAGTTCCCTCCAAGCAATGCACCATCCTGTCTTGGAACTATGTCATTTTTTTCCTTCATTGTCACAGGGTCAAAGTCCTCAAACCCCCTTCTTCACAGCACTGTACATAATCCTGCGTCTTGTAGACTATATCGGTTCAAGATGGTGGTGTAAGGAGCTGAGTGGCTAACTCCTGGTACTTACTCTGATGTCCATCTGTTCTTCCAACAATTCCTAGCTTCCACCACTTGCTCGATATAAAAGGACAGTCAGAGGAAATGTAAATCAGGTCCATTTTCTTCACTCCATCAGGGCCCATTCCATCTCCCTCTCACAATAGGACAGTGAGTCTGGTTAAAGACAAAACCGCAGTTGGAGCTTAGTTCCTCAGTTTCTAAATTTGCAGATGACATCAAGCTGAGCACAGTGTCGATACTGAGAAAGACTGCAACAAATTACAAAAAAGACCTGATAATCTTGCAGAACCAGCATAAAGCTAGCAAATGAGTTTCAATACAGATAAGTGAGCTGTTACATTTTGGTAAGAAAGATAGAGAGTTTGCACGTTATGCATGAAGTAAAATTCGAGAAGAGAAACCAAGGAACTGCAAAGGCCATCACGAGAACTGGCAATGCGAGGCAATATGGTCATGTGTAAACAAATTAAGCACTGGGCCTTTTTCTCCCCCACAGAGATGGATTGAAAACAGGAAGGCTATGTGAAAGTGAGGACTGCAGATGCTGGAGATCAGAGTCAAGATTAGAGTGGTGCTGGAAAAGCACAGCAGGTCAGGCAGCATCTGAAGAGCAGGAAAATCGACGTTTTGGGCAAAAGTCCTTCAACAGAAATGAGCCTGGGAGCCTCCGGGGTGGAGTGATAAATGGGATGGGGGGGTGGGGTGGGGCTGGGGAGAAGGTAGCTGAGAGTGCACCAGGTGGTTGGAGGTGGGGGTGAAGATGATAGTTCAGAGAGGAGGGTGGAGCAGATACGTGGGATGGGAGATTGGCAGGTTGGACAGGTCATGACAGTGCTGAGCTGGAAGGTTGGAACTGGGGTAAGGTAGGGGGAGGGGAGGGGAGGAAACTGGTGAAGTCCATATTGATGCCCTGGGGTTGAAGGGTCCCAAGGTGGAAAATGAGGCATTCTTCCTCTAGACATCGGGCGGTGAAGGAGGCCCAGGACCTGCATGTTCTCGGCAGAGTGGGAGGGGGAGTTGAAGTGTTCGGCCATGGGGTGGTGGGGTTGATTGGTGCAGGTGTCTTGGAGATGAGTAGGCGTCCAGTCTCCCCATTGTAAAGGAGACCACATCGGGAGCAACGGATACAATAAATGACGTTGGTGGATGTGCAGGTGAAACTTTGATGGATATGGAAGGCTTGGATGGAGGTGAGGGAGGAGGTGTGGGTGCAGGTTTTGCAATTCCTGCGGTGGCAGGGGAAGATGCCAGGATGGGAGGGTGGGTTGTAGGGGGGCGTGGGCCTGACCAGGTAGTCACGGAGCGAAAGACCGGAGGGGAAGGCTTTGCTGAATGTTTATCAGGTGTTGGTTAGTCTGCATTTGAAGGACTGTGTACTGTTCTGGAGTACAAATTCTGAAAGGATATGGAGATAATGTTATTCCTATCAGGTTTTGGGGCTCTTATGGCACAGTGGCAATGTCCTTACCTCTGGAGCAGGAGGCCCAGGTTCAAGTCCCACTTTCTCCAGTGGTGTGTCAGCATATCTCTGAGCAGGATAATTAACAGGATCTGAAAACAAATTACTGCAAATGTTTTGACAAAGGGTCAGTTAGGTTCGAAACATCAGCTCTTTTCTCTCCTTACAGAGGCTGCCAGACCTGCTGAGATTTTCCAGCATTTTCCCTTTGGTTTCAGATAACAGGTCCAACCCCAACCTTGTCATCAAACCTGCTGACAAAGGGGGTGCTGTTGTCGTCTGGCGCACTGACCTCTACCTCGCAGAGGCTGAGCACCAACTCTCAGATTCCTCCCCCTGCAGCATGACCACACCACTGAGCATCAGCTTTGACAAAGGGTCAGTTAGACTTGAAACGTCAGCTCTTTTCTCTCCTTACAGAGGCTGCCAGACCTGCTGAGATTTTCCAGCATTTTCGCATTGGTTTCAATCAACATGATCTACTGGGTCTTTTTGTCCTGGAAAGGCTGAGGTAAAATGATGAGAGGTTTACATGCAGGGGACACAGAGAGAAGGCTTCCCCTAATGTAGAAGAACAAAACAAGAGAAGGCAGTCATCAAGATATCCAGCAGAGGATTCCAAAGAAATGGCTGAGCCGGAATAGTGCTATTTGCTAATGTCGGATCCTGGGTTTAATGCTGCACTGTCAGTGGATTTGGATGTGGTTGAAGCTTGTTAAGTATTTGCCTTTTCACCAGAACCACTCCAATTAAACCAGTGGTGGGGGGGGGGGGCAGCGAGGGGGTTGGAGAGGGTGAAACTGGCTGACCCACCATTTTGTTGGCCAATTGAGACACTTGAGTGATCAAATGATATATCCCTGACACCCCGATCACCAACATTTAGACCCAACAGGCCTGGGTGCCCTGCGCAGACGGGTAACAGACTGGTTACTCACTCCACATTGTCTCTCAAACCCTCAGCCTATTCCCTTCATCAGTGACCCTACCTGGTCTACATCACCAGACCTGTCAGCTTGGCGCCCAGTCAGATGCCCAGGTATAGTGCAATGAGCTAGTACCATGAACCAAAAACACCAGAGAGAAAGATCCATAAAATTCACCAATGTTTGGTGTTGAGTTGACAAAATCTGATCATAACAGTTGTGCTTTTTTGTTTAGTTTTTGAAGTGGACTTTGCTGTCGATTACACAATGCAAGTTGACCATAACTCTGGGAAGTCCCTGATACCTGTTCCAACATCAATAAAATCATGGCTGGTCTGATGCGACCTCAACTCCCTACTCCCATTGTCTCAATAACATCTCAGTCTCCCTTTGCTTATCAAGAATGGAACCATCTTTGCCCTAGAAATATTCAAAGACCACTATTTAAAGGCATAGAGTCAGAGAGGTGTACAGCACGGAAACAAACCCTCGGTCCAACTCATCTATGCCGACCAGGTATCCTAACCTAACCTACTCCCATCTAAACTCTTCCTATTCATATACCCGGTTGAAAATGTGTTGCTGGTTAAAGCACAGCAGGTTAGGCAGCATCCAAGGAATAGGAAATTCGACGTTTCGGGCATAAGCCCTTCATCAGGATATACCCATCCAGATGTCTTTTAAATGTTGTAATTGTACCAGCCTCTACCATGTTCCCAGGTAGCTCATTCCATACACGTGCCACACTCTGTGTGAAAATATTGCCTCTTAGGTCCCTTTTATATCTTTCCCCCTTCACTCTATAACTTTGCCCTCTAGTTTTGGACTTCTCCACCCTGGGGAAAAGACTTTGTCTATTTATTCTATCCATGCCCCTCAAGATTTTACAAACCTCTATAAGGGTACCCCTCAGCATCCGACACTCCAGGGAAAACAGTCCCAGCCAATTCAGCCTCTCCCTGTAGCTTAAATCCTCCAACCCTGGCAATATCCTTGTAGATCTTTTCTGGACCTTTTCAAGTTTCACAACATCCTTCCTATAGCAGGGAGAAGAATTGCACACAATATTCCAAAAGTGCCCTAACCAATATCCTATACAGCTGCAGCATGACCTCCCAACTACCATACACAATGCTCTGACCAATAAAGGAAAGCATACCAAACACTTTCTTCACTATCCTGCCTACCTGTGACTCCACTTTGAGGATGAAAGTGATCCGCTGTGAGAGAAAGATATTTTTTTCTTTCTTCATTCATGGGATGAGGGTGCCACTGGCCAGGCAGCATTTATTGCAGATTCCTAATTGCCCAGAGGACAGTTAAGAGTCAACCACATTGCTGAGGGTCTGGAATTACATGTAGGCCAGACCAGGTAAGGATGATAGTTTCCTTCCCTAACGGATATTAGCGAACCAGATAGGTTTTTCTCACAATGGATTCATGGTCGTTGCTAGACTCCTAATTCCAGATTTTTAATGGATTCAAATTCCACCATCTGCCATAGTGGGACTTGAACCCAAGTCCCCAGAATATTACTAGGGTCTTTGGATTAATATTCCAGTCATGAGGTAGAGAATTGCACAGGTTCATTTCCCTTTGAATGAAGAAATGTTTACTCACTCAGTCCTAAATGGCCTATTCTGAGTCCTTGTGCCCTGCTTCTAGAAAGGTGAAAGTATCTTCCTTGTATCTAATCTGTCCAGCCCTAGTAGAAGTTTATGTTTCAATCACATCCTCGCTCACCCATTGAAACTCTAAAGAATACTGACCCAGTTGGGGATGCTGTGGAGTTGTTACTCAACCTATTACTCCAGAGAGACCAAGGGATATTCTGCGGCCCTAGGTTCAGATGCTGCCATGGTACATGGTGGAATTAGAATTTTTTTAAAAACCTGGAATAGAATCAGTCCACTGACTGTGAAACTTGAGTCAAAAAGTGTGGTACTGGAAAAGCACAGTTGGTCAGGTAGCAGCTGAGGAGCAGGAGAATCAACGTTTCGAGCATCAGCTCTTCTCCTGCTCTGCTGATGCTACCTGACCTGCTGTGCTTTTCCAGCACCACACCTTTTGACTCTGATCTCCAGCATCTACAGTCCTCACTTCCCCCCTTTGATTCTCACCTCACTGCAAAGCCTCTTCCAAAGCCTCTTGAGGAAGTTCTCCTCCTCCCTCTACAAGGATCTCAGTGAGTCTCTCTCTCTCTCTCTCTCTCTCTCTCTCTCTCTCTCTCTCTCACTGCACCCCCTCCCAGGTCATCTACCTCCTGCTCCTTGGATGCTGCCTGACCTGCTGTGCTTTTCCAACCCCACACTCTTCAACTCTGATCTCCAGCATCTGCAGTCCTCCCTTTCTCCCTGGCTGTGAAACTTGCTAATTGTTATGTTACAGAGTTAGACCCCAGTCCAGTTTTATTTAAATGCTGCCAGGGCAAGTTGTGAATTTGAATTCAGTTTCAAAATCTTGGAAATCAAAACGGAGAGGCGGTGGGTTACTATCATTATCGATCTGGGTTCAAGTCCATATTAGATGGTAGAATTTGAATTCAATAAAAATCTGGAATTAATGACATGAAAATGTCAGGGCTAAATCTGTTTGGTTCCCTAATATCCTTTAGGGAAGGAAACTGTCATCATTACCTGGTCTGGTCTACATGTGACTCCAGACCCCCAGTAATGTGGTTAGCTGTTAACTCTCCTCTGGGCCAATTAGGGATGGGCAATAAATACTGGCCAAACCAGTGGTCCCCTGAATGAATAGAAACAAAGATGGACGATCTCTCCTCATATTGGCCCAGTGAACCTCTGCTACGCCTCTTCCCTGCGGCATTGAGGACTGCAGATGCTGGAGATTAGAGTCGAGAGTGTACCGTGTTGGAAAAGCACAGCAGGTCGGGCAGCATCCAAGGAGCAGGAGATTCCCCGTTTCAGGCATAAATTCTTCATCAGGAATCACTCCTTCTATGGCATGTATATCCTGTCTTAAGAGCAAAATTGCATGCACTATTCTAGGCATGGTATTTAGACTAGATTAGATTCCCTACAGTGTGGAAACAGGCCCTTCGGCCCAACAAGTCCACACTGACCCTCCAAAGTGTCACCCACCCAGACCCATTTCCCTGCTGATTAATGCACCTAACACTATGGGCAATTTAGCATGGCCAATCCACCCTAACTTGCACACATTTGGACTGTGGGAGGAAACTAGAGCACCCAAAGGAAACCCATGCAGACGTGGGGAGAATGTGCAAATTCCACGCAGACAGTCACCTGAGGCTGGAATTGAACCTGGGACCCTGGTGCTGTGAGGCAGCGGTGCTAACTGCTGAGCCACTATGCCACCCTATTTGTGACCGTATAGTGCAGCAAGTCAACCAGTCTACTCTGATAGCACCGACCAAACCCACACTCTGTACCTCTCAGGAGGACAAGGGCAGCAGATACATGGGAACACCACCATCTGTAAGTTCCTGTCCAAGCCACTCACCATCCTGACTTGGACGTACATCCCCTTTCCTTCAGGGTCAAAATCCTGGAATTCCCTCCCTAATGGCATTGTGGGTGTCTTTGGACTGCAGTGTTTCAAGAAAGCAGCTCACCATCTTGTCAAAGGTATCTAGGGGCAGGTAATAAATGCTGGCTGAGCAAAGCCCACATCCCATGAATAAACTAAAAGGTCACACTTGAACATCTCAATGAGATTTCAGTTTGGGAAGTACAATGATAGCGAGCTGAAGAAATGGGATTTGGGAACCGAAGTGAATTTTTTTTTAAGGAGTACAGTTGGTGTGGAGTGTGAATGGACTGATTAGGCTCAGAGTCTAACACTTCCATAGCATTAAAAAAGGCCCTTTGGCCCATCTCATCTGTGCTGGTCAAAAATGTGTTACAGGTCATTCAGAATCATACTTACGTCGGGGTCAGGGGTATGGATAATGATGGTGATGCTCTATGCAATGTCAGGAAAAAAACATCAACATGAAGGAAACAAGGCAATGCAGATTTATCGTTAAAGGGCTGCATGTTACATTACTTGTGGCCTTTTTTATTCTTCCTTTGGAGCAGTTTTGCTGCTGCTTATGGGATGTAAGGCACGCAGAAAGTGAGGACTGCAGATGCTGGAGAGTCAGAGTTGAAAAGTGTGGTGCTGGAAAAGCACAGCAGGTCAGGCAGCAGCGAGGAGCAGGAGAGTCGACGTTTCGGGTATAAGCCCTTCATCAGGAATGTTGGGGGAAGGCAAAGGGGGCTGAGAGACAAATGGGAGGGGGGGGGGGGGTGCGGGGGGTGGAGGTAGCTTGAAAGTCCAGCCGTCCAACTCAGCACCACCCTCTTGAACTGTCCCACCTGTCCATCTTCCTTCCCATCTATCTGCAGCACCCTCTGCCCCAACTAATCACCATCACCCCCCACCTGCATCCACCTCTCGCTTTCCCAGCTTCCTTCCCCAAAGCCCCACCACCCACTCTTACTTATCTCTCAGACCCCTTCTTCCCCCCTCCCTCCACCCCTTCCCCCCACATTCCTGATGAAGGGCTTACGCCCGAAACATCGACTCTCCTGCTCCTCGGATGCTGACTGACCGGCTGTGCTTTTCCAGCACCACACTTGTCGACCCAGAAGTGGACGTAACTGCACACCATTCGGTTTAATTGAGGTTGGTCCCTTTAAGGTGTCTGCTGCTTTTGTTGACGGTAAAACAGATCCCAGGGGAGATAAATGCTGCCTTTCACCAAGAGACAAGGTGCAGGCAGAGAAATCCCATGGAAAACGAATGTATACGGGCAGCTAAGAGACGCATGGAGAAACAACAATAATTCCAGATCACAGGAATCCGGGATCATTTGCAAAGATGGATAGATTTCCAGGTATAAATCTTTTGAATGATAGAAGGTACTTCTTGAAGATTCCCATTTCATTTTCCAGGAAACTGGTTGTTGTTCCTCAGGTGAAATGTTGTGCTAGGATTCCAGTTGATACAATTCAACACAACACAGGAGTAGGCCCTTCGGCCTACCTGTGCTGATTCCTAATCCTTATTTAGATACTTACCTTTCACACTTCTTTCTAAACGTGATTATGGAAGTTGGAATTATTTGTGTATTTTTCGTTCTTAGGTCAAATTTATTTTCTTCCAGTTTCTGGAGCAGGGTATGAACATAATTTAGATGTTTGGGTTGAGCTTCTTTGAAATGATTTCAATTTTTTAAATGATACGTATTTTATGATTTTGTTTCTGTTTTGAATGAGGGTCTGCAGATTGGACTGTGGGCAGAGTTGACACAGGTTGTCAGAATTGCGGAGGCTCTCTGGGAAGAACATTGCCACCTGGAAGAAGGCCCGAGAGCCAGAGGACACAGGTTTAGAGGTGATTGATTGGCAAACGAGGAAAGATCAGGCGCACGATGAGGAGTGAATGGCCAATATCTGTAATGCGCCCAGTGCATCCTGGGAGCAGATTTAATCTCACATTTCAAAACAGAATTGGATTACTATTTGAAGGGAAATCCTTTGCGGATCACATGGAACACATGGGGTGAGCTCAATTGCCTTCACAGACAGCTGGCATGGTTTAGATGTGTCAAATGGCCTCTGTTTGTGCTGGAACCATTCTACCATTCCTGGACCCCTGCCCGGTATATTTTTTCCAGGCCCAGGTCCACAAAGAGGATTTCTGCCTCTGCTCCAGTCTTTGGGTTTGTTGTGATTGCACACTGGCCAACTCACCCGTTATGCACGCTGCTGGGATTTCTCTGCTTGAAGTTCCTTGTCTGTGGGATGATGAACAGCATATGATTGAAACTTTGACTCTCCTGCTCCTCAGATGCTGCCTGACCAGCTGTGCTTTTCCAGCACAACTGACTCTGATCTGCAGTCCTCACTTTCTCCCATTCCTTGTCTGCAGACTGTTTTAAGATTTCATTCCCCTCGCCACAATCTAAATGAACATGGGACAGTCCATCAGAGGAACAGGCCCTTAAGCCCACTATTCCTGTGATAACCATGATGCCATTCTAAATTAATGCCATCGGCCTGCACATGGTCCATATCCCTCTATTTCCTGCTTGTTCATGTGTCTGTCTAAATGCCTCTTGCTATAGTATCTGCTTTTGGCACCTCCCATCTGGAATACCCTGGTTGACTCTTCCTTCACTCCCAACAACCGCCCCCCCCCCCCTCTTCCACAGCCCCATGGTACCTTTCCCTGCAACCGCCAAAGGTGTAACACTTGTCCATTTACCTTCTCAGTCTCCAAGGGCCACTTCCAGGTGTCGCAGTACTTTACCTGCACTTCATACAATCTAGTGTTGAGAGTGTGGTGCTGGAAAAGCATAGCAGGACCAGGAGGATTGATGTTTTGGACAAAAGCCCTTCATCAGGATTGAGGCCTTATGCCCAATTCCCAATGAAGGGTTTATGCTTGAAACGTCGATTCTCCTGCTCCTCAGATGCTGCCTGACCTGCTGTGCTTTTCCAGCACCACACTCTCAACACTGATCTGCAGCATCTGCAGTCCTCACTTTCTCTTCCTTCATGCAACCTAGTCTACTGCATTTGCTGTTCACAATGTGGCCTCCTCTACGTTGGGGAACTGAAGGATAGACTGGGTGATAGCTTTGCAGAACATCTATGTCCTGCCTACGAAGGCGACCCTGAGTTTCCAGTTGCCCGCCATTTTAACACCCCAAAATTCATCGGCCAAAGGCTCTGTCTCAGGCTTGCTGCAGTGCCCCAGTGAAGCTCAACACCAAGCTGAAAGAACAACACCTCATTTTCCATTTGGGGACCCTGCAATCCTCCAGACTCAATATTGAGTTCAATAATTTTAAGGCCTGAACTCTCCCATATCCCCCACCCCCATACACCAGGCCTTGTTATCACATAGTGTACTGTTACAGTGTTAACCACTAACAGTCTTCATTAACATCTACTCACCCTCCTCAGCTAGGTCGTTATCCACTCCTTTGTCTGTCCATCTGTTCTCGCCTCTCCTTGGGCTCTATCCCCACCTAACGTTTACTCCTTACCCCCTTCCGCACCCTATCTTCTGCTTATAAACTGACATTTTCCTAGCTACCATCAATTCTGAGGAGGGGGTCACTGGACCCGAAACGTTAACTCCGATTCCTCTTCACAGATGCTGCCAGACCTGCTGAGCTTTTCCAACAATTTCTGTTTTTGTTACAAGCAGTTTTGCTTTTTTCAGATAGCAAAGGAACATATGAACCACAGCCCCTCCATGGATAGTAGAACAGGCTTGAGAAGCTCAATAGACCATTCTTGGTTCTGACGTTCCTGGTGAAGCCCATGGTAGTTGAATCCAGAGGCCCAGAGCTACCCCTCCCTGGCCACGGATTGAAACCCTACCATGAGGTCAGTAAATGAGATTCATGAAATCTGGAACTGAAAGCTTATCCCAGTGATGCTGGAGAAATTGGTGGTGTTATCAATTGTTGTAACAACCCATCTGTTTTTCTTATGTCCCTCAGGGAGGGAAATCTGCCATCCTTTCCCAGTCTGACTCCAGGCCCACTGTAAAGTGACTGGCTCTTCAATTCCATCTAAAATGGATCTCACAGGCTCCTCAGTTCAGGGGCAATTAGAGATGGGTTCACAAATTCTGGCACTTTGCCACTGTTCCTGTGAAATAATAAAAAAAAACAAATGGAAATGAGGTGTCCTGTCCAAATCTTTCCTCCAATGTTTCTGCTCATTACTGACACCTTGTTGCTCAGGGTTCAGTGGTTTGGGAAGCTCAGGCATTTTATAAGTCGGCAATATCATCAAACTAGGCAGTACCTGGTGTCCTTTCCAAGGTATGTCATCTCTCAGATAAAATGAAAATAAACTGCAGATGCTGGAGATCTGAAACAAAAAGATAATGCTGGAGAAACTCAGCAGGGTTGGCAGCATCTGGTAGAGAGAAAGCAGAGTTAATGCTTCCAGTTCTGAAAAAGTATCACTGGACGCGAAGCATTAACTCTGCTTTCTCTCCACAGTTGCTGCCAGACCTGCTGAGTTTTTCCAGTAATTTCTGTGTGTTTGTTACACCATCGCTAAGCTGGTTTTCCTGATTAACTTGGTGTCTTACAATTTCACTTTTGTATTGTAGATAACAGGTGCCTATTGCTCAGCTTTCCATCTTCCACCCATCAGGACAAAGGCACAGTGGCTCAGTGGTTAGCACTGCTGCCTCACAGCGTCAGGGACCTGGGTTTGATTCCAGCCTTCAGCGACTGTCTGTGTAGAGTTTGCATATTCTCCCCATGTCTGCGTGGGTTTCCTCTAGGGGCTCCGGTTTCATCCTACAGTCCAAAGATGTACAGGTTAGGGTGAATTGGCCATGCTAAATTGCCCATGGTGTCCAGGGGTGTGCAGGTTAGGTGCATTAGTCAGGAATACAATGTAGACTATCGGGGAATAGGTTTGGGTGGGATACTTTTCGGAGGATCGGTGTGGACTTGTTGGGCTTGTTTCCACGCTGTAGGGATTCTATAATACCAAATTTCAAGCAGTCACAATAATCTTTGCATCTGTCTTAATGAGTTTAGCATCTCGACAAGATGGGTTGTGTTAAATGACAGATTTGGAGAGATTACGTTAATACTGTATGTATACTAGTCAGACTTCGCTTGGGTAATTAGGTTGAAGAATTGATGTTTCTGTTTGTGACCCTGATTGTATCGACATCAGAAAAAAGCTCCCCATTCTTCAACTTATTTAATCAACTGTTTGCTGCAGCAATCATTTGGATGCATGCCCTGAGTCCTTAATTGGTACACATTATGCAAGATAAGCTGGACAACAGGACATTTGTTATTGGAACAGCGATTACATGGAATTTACAGGAGCAACAACTGACTGTGTGCTATGCAGTCGCCCCGTTTCCAGCATTACAGCAGTGATCACACTCCAGAACTACTTTGGCTGCTTTTGGGACATACTCAGTGTGTGAGAGGCGCTTTGTAAATGCAGGAGGAGGATCGACGAGTCTGCCAAGGGGTTATGTGTGTGGGCAAGTTTGGCGTTAGGTGCAATGTGGGTATGAAGAATAGAAAACATTATTTTTAAACGGTGAGAAACCATGAGATGTTGGCATTCAAGAAAAGTTGGACATCCATATCAGAGAAACTCAGATGCTAAACACATTCATCCAACAGTTGGGGAGGGTTTTTGACTTTAGTTTTATTTTTTTCATTCATTGGATGTCGGCATCATTGACTGAGCCAGCGTTATCACCCATTTATTGCCTATTAGTGTAAAGTAATTGAAAATAGAAATAGGGGCTGTTCTCATTGGAGAAAAGAAGGTTTAGGGGAGATTTGATCGAGGTGTACAAGATGATTAGGGGTTTAGATAGGGTTGACAGTGAGAACCTTTTTCCGCTAATGGAGTCAGCTGTTACTAGGGGACACAGCTTTAAATTAAGGGGTGGTAGGTACAGGACAGATGTTAGGGGTAGATTCTTTACTCAGCGGGTTGTGAGTTCATGGAATGCCCTGCCAGTAGCAGTGGTGGACTCTCCCTCTTTATGGTCATTTAAGCGGGCATTGGATAAGCATATGGAGGTTATTGGGCTAGTGTAGGTTAGGTAGGCTTTGGTCGGCGTAACATTGAGGGCCGAAGGGCCTGTACTGTGCTGTATTTTTCTATGTTTTCTATGTTCTATGAACAGAGAAGACATGCTACAGCTGTCTAGCATGCTAGTGAAGTCACGCTCAGCAGTCTGCAATTTTGGTCTTTGTGACTATGGGAGGATATTCATAGAATCCCTGCAGAGCAAAAACAGGTCAACAAGTCCACACCAACCCTCCAAAGAGCATTCCACCCAGACCATCCCCCTGCAACCCACATTTCCCATGGCTAATACACCTAATCTTCACATCCCTGAACAGTATGGGCAATTTAGCACAGCCAATCTACACATCTTTAGACTGTGGGAGGAAACCAGAGCACCCAAAGGGGACTCACGCACACGTAAGGAGAGCATGCAAACTTCACACAGACAGTCACCCAAGGGCGGAATTGAACCCAGGTCCCTGGAACTGTGAGGCAGCACTGCTGACCACTGAGCCACTGTGCTGCCCTGTATAGTTACCTTAAGGTGGTTTAATGTGAAGCTTTCTTAGACCAGTTTCCCAGAGAGAGAGGGCTATCCTTTTGAGGAGAGATTTAATCTTTGTTGATTGCAAAGTCCATGTTTTGCGAGGGTTTGATGATGCAGGAGGATAGTCCAAGTTCTATCCTGGTTGGAACTTAGAATCAATTTGCGTTATATGTATTTTAGTCGAGGAAAGACCATTTCAAAATTTAGACAAGATGGCATAGCTTTTGTGATCTCTCTCAAGTCTAGTGGAGCTGACACTAAGCAGCTAATCACATTGAATTTTCTCAGTAAGAGAGCCTCTCCTGTACACACTTTCAACCCTCCATTGTTGGCCACGCTTTAATCTGCCAATACAACAACCTCTGGGGAATTCAGTCTCAGATCCTCTCCATCTCTCTATCTTCTCCTTCATTTTCACTTCTTAAACGTCTCCCTCGGTCTGACCAAGACTTTAGAATAGACAGACAGCAGGCTGGAAGAACACAGCAAGCCAGGCAGCATCAGGAGGCGGAGAAGTCAACAATTCGGGTGTAACCCTTCTGCGGTCCTGAGGCAGGGTTACACCCAAAACATTGTCTTCTCTACCTCTTGATGCCACCTGAATGGCTGTGTTCTTCCAGCTTCCTGCTTATCTACCTTAGATTTCAGCATCTGCAGTTTTGTTGTCACCAGCGAAGTCTGCCTCTCAAGCCTGAATTCATTTCGTTAGATCATGGCTGATCTAATTACTCCATATTCCTGCCTACCAACAATAACCTTTTGACCCCCTTAGTTGCAAATGTGTTGCTGGTCAAAGCACAGCAGGTTAGGCAGCATCTCAGGAATAGAGAATTCGACATTTCGAGCATAAGCCCTTCATCATCGCTTATGCTCGAAACGTCGAATTCTCTATTCCTGAGATGCTGCCTAACCTGCTGTGCTTTGACCAGCAACACATTTGCAGCTGTGATCTCCAGCATCTGCAGACCTCATTTTTTACTCGAAGACCCCCTTAGTTATCAAGAATCGATTTACCTGTCCCTTAAAAATACTCAAAACCTCTATCTCCATTGCCTTTGGAGGAAGGGAATGTCAAAGACTCACAATCCCATGTGGAAGTTTCTATTCATCTCTGTCCTAAATGGTGTGTGCTTTTCTTGAAACATCTAGTTTGAGAAACTCTTGCAAGAGGAAACATTCTCCCCACTCAGGGAGATAAGCAGGAGGCTGGAAGAACACAGCCATTCAGGTGGCATCAAGAGGGGTATTATTCCTACTTCTACTCCTAACTCGTATAGTGGGTCACCTGCCTGACTGTTTTAGTGTCTTGGTTAGCAGTGTTGCCTCACAGCACCAGGGACCAGGATTTGATTCCAGCCTCAGGCGATTATCTGTGTGGGGTTTGCATGTTCTCCCCGTGTCTGCGAGGGTTTTCTCCGGGTGCTCCGGTTTCCTCCCACAGTCCAAACATGTGCAGATTAAGTGAATTGGCCATGCTAAATTGCCAGTAGCGTTCAGAGATGTGTAGGTTAGTTGTATTAGCCATGGGAAGGAGGGTGGATGCTGGGTCTGGTTGGGATGCTTTTAGAGGGTCGGTGCAGACCAAATGGCCTCTAGCTGCACTATCAGGATTCTGTGATCTCCTTGTGTAGTCTCTCAAAGTGATTTACAGTGTTAAAGGTGCTGAATCAAGGCACATTATTGATGTTACTGCCATAGATATTGAAGAAATGCTATGGGTAATTTTCAATTTGGATAGTGATGTGAAGATCTGGAGATCATCATCTGAATTGTCCCATCGTTGAAAAGGAAGCTGAGGTGGGGTCTGGCAATTTTAGTGGTTACAACATGTCAAGTCAAATCGCCATAGCCTTACTAGGCCGTAAGGCCGCACTCTCATTAGAGAGAGAAGTTTGCTTGTGATTTAACTTGAGGGTCACCATACCTCAAGAGAGGTTAGAGTTTGAGAAGAAGAGACTTCATGGTATCCTCAGCCGGTGTGGGGAGAAGGATGAGAGGTGACTTGAGAGAGGTGGATGAGGTGACTTGCGAGAGGTGGACAAGGTGATGAGGTGCATAAATAGAGTGGTTAGACAGGGACTTTTTCCCCAGGGTGAAAATGCCTACCACGAGGAGGCATAATTTTAAGGTGATTGGAGGAAGGTTTCGGGGAGATGTCAGAGGTAGGTTCTTCACACAGAGAGTGGTGGGTGTGTGGAATGTGCTGCCAGTGGTGGTGGTAGAGGCAGATACATTAGGGACATTTAAATGAATAGGCACATGGATGATAGTACAATGAATGGTATGTAGGTTAGTTTGATCTTAGAGTAGGATAAAAGACCAGCACAACTTCGAGCGCTAAAAGGCCTGTACTGTGCTGTATTGTTCTATGTTCTATACGAACCCACGCTGTTAGTATGACACTGCCTCACAAACCAACTGTCCACCCAATGAGCTAACTGATCTCCTGTTAGAATATTATGGCATCTGCAGCCAAACCCAGACTTAAACGGATCCACCCCCCCCAGATTTGAGATTCCTGCAGGAATACAGAGCTTGCTCTAATACTCTGGTCCCCAGACTATACAGAGGATGCTTTTGGTGGACAGTCTATGCTGGGTTAGATACTCAGTCCTAGGCCAATCCCGAGTGAGGCAGCAAGAGGAAAACAAGCCTCAAGGCAATGTTTGTGAGGAAAAAAAGGTCAGCATGGTCTCCACTTTTGCTCACAACTTTCTGGGAAGTGAAGTGTTGGCTGTGTACAGCAGGAGCTGAAAATGTGTTCCTGAAGAAGGGCTCATCCCGAAACGCAAATCTCCTGCTCCTTGGATGCTGCCTGACCTGCTGTGCTTTTCCAGCAACACATTTTCAGCTCTGATCTCCAGCATCAGCAGTCCTCACTTTCTCCTGAGTACAGCAGGAGGAGATTGATAAATTCTTGATCTCGCAAGGAGTTAAGGACCATAGAGAGAGTGTGGTCAAGTGATGTTGAAATGCCCACCGGCCATGATTAAATAGTGGAGTGGACTCGATAGGCCAAATGGCCTACTTCCATTCCTATGTCTTATGGCTTTATGGACTCACTCCTGAAACCTCCTCATGTTTCAGTGAGAGATTGAGGCTATGATTTGATGCAAGGGTTCAAATCCCACCTTAGACACCAGGTTGATAACTTAAAGAAAACAAATTCACAATTTATTATTTAGAATGTAACTTTAGCAGAACACAGATGACCGACAAGGTAATCTAATTATTATTTATGACCTAAGCTCAATCTTCTTTGATCGCAAGCTCCCTCAAATACCAATGGACAGAGAGAATAGTTACGGGATAAATTATGGAAAAGAATTCTAATTTGCCAGTTCAATAACTGTTATAATAATGAATACCAGTCCTTCATGAAATTCTTGATTGATGGGGTGTAATGCACGCACAAAGGACTGTATCACAGAATCCCTCAGTGTGGAAGTAGACCATTTGACTCATCGAGTCCACACTGACCCACCGAAGAGCATCCTTCCCAAACCAACCCCATCCCTGTAACCTTGCATAGGAAACCCACGTACACACGGGGAGAACGTGCAAACTCCGCACAGACAATTGCCGGAGGCTAGAATCGAACCCGGATCCCTGGGACGATGAGGCAGTAGTACTAACCACCGAGCCACAGTACCTCCCACAAAGTGACATGCCTTGCTTGAATTGCAAAGCCAATGCAAACAGCTTCTGCAGACCTCTGGAGACATTTACTGGTTTCTTACAGGCTAGGGTTCATTTCTCAGAATTTTAACAAATCAATAACTGGAAAATAACTTGAGAAAGCAAAAACCAAAAACAGCTAGCAATTTCTAAAGCAAAATAATGCCTCAAGCCCCAAAAACCCAGTCAAAACCAGTTCATTCTATTTTTCCTCTTTCTTTCTGAGTTTTCTCCATCACTGTCCAATCAGCATTTGTCCTCCCTGTCCTCCCTGATTGATCCATTCAATGTGTTACTGGTTGCCAATCCCTGGGCATAACGACATCTCATTGCCGGTTCATCGGCAGTGCTATTCAAACATTAATCAACTGCATTATCCCTCCAGGCCAGTTCCCAACAGCAAACATCAGTCTTCTGTTCTGAAGAAGGGTCACTGGACGGGAAACATTAACTCTGTTTTCTCTCCACTGACATGCTGAGGTTTTCCAGCAACTTTTGCTATTTGCATCGGTCTTTCTTTCTCTCTGTTAGCTGTACAAAGTGTAATTCTCAAATTGAAGTCACAGTCCCAAACTGAAAAGGAATAAAAGAGAACAAGCAGATGATACCAAAATTGGAGGTGTAGTGGACAGCGAAGAAGGTTACCTCAGATTACAACGGGATTTTGATCAGATGGGCCAATGGGTGGAGATTTGGCAAATGGAGTTTAATTTAGATAAATGTGAGGGTGCTGCACTTTGGGAAAGCAAATCTTAGCAGGACTTATACACTTAAAGGTAAGGTCCTAGGGAGTGTTGCTGAACAAAGAAACCTTGGAGTGCAGGTTCATAGCTCCTTGAAAGTGGAGTCGCAGGTAGATAGGATAGTGAAGTAGACATTTGGTTTGCGTTCCGTTATTGATCAGAGTATTGAGTACAGGAGTTGGGAGGTCATGTTCCGGCTGTACAGGACATTGGTTATTGCATGCAATTCTGGTCTCCTTCCTATCAGAAAGATGTTGTGAAACTTGAAAGGGTTCAGAAAAGATTTACAAGGATGTTGCCAGGATTGGAGGATTTGAGCTATAGGAAGAGGCTGAACAGGCTGGGGCTGTTTTCCCTGGAGCGTCAGAGGCTGAGGGGTGACCTTATAGAGGTTTATAAAATCATGAGGGGCATGGATAGGGTGAATAGACAAAATCTTTTCCCTGGGTTGGGGAAGTCCAGAACTAGATGACATAGGTTTAGGGTGAGAGGGGAAAGATATAAAAGAGATCCACGGGACAACTTTTTCACACAGAGGGTGATGCGTGTATGGAATGAGCTGCCAGAGGAAGTGGTGGAGGTTGCAACATTTAAAAGGCATCTGGATGGCTATATGAATAGGATGGGTTTGGAGGGATATGGGCCGGGTGCTGGCAGGTGGGACTAGATTGGGTTGGGATATCTGGTCGGCACAGAGAAGTTTGACCAAGGGTCTGTTTCCGTGATGGAGTTCTCTATGACTCTAGTGATATCACAGAAATGCCTCTATTGCACCTGGCTCAGGGCTATTTCAGTGACATTGTCACTCCGAAAAGTCCCTCTTCCCTGGAAGCATTTGAGTAAAACTTTCCTGAACTCCTTCTCATGCATTTACACCATTTCTTCAATAAAGAGATGATAATTGTACACAGTGCTCCAGACATGGCCTCACCAGCATCCTACAGCAACACAAGCAGTCATTTCACTTTGAAAGGCCTTCATTGAATGTGAACCATTTTGGGATGTCCTAAGATTGTTGAAGGCACTATAGAAATGCAGCTTTGTCCTAGTCTTTGGCTAGTGTAGTATTAGGAGAAAAGTGAGGACTGCACATGCTGGAGACCAGAATTGAAAAATGTGTTGCTGGAAAAGCGCAGCAGGCCAGGCAGCATCCGAGGAGCAGGAGAATCGACGTTTTGGGCATAAGCCCTTCTTCAGGAATTCCTGAAGAAGGGCTTATCCTCGAAACGTCAATTCTCCAGCTCCTCGGATGCTGCCCGGCCTGCTGCGCTTTTCCTAGTGTAGTATTCCTTCAGTATGTGCCCAGGGTGTATCAGCCTAAATCTTTGTGAAGCCAATGTTCAGGAGTGGGATTTGAACCCACAATTATCAATCTCCGAAGCAAGAGGCAACTATGAAAAGCCAAATCTGAGCTGCTGAGCAGGTCGGAGTGACAACATGACATTCCTGAGGCGATGAACAACTTCCATTGCAAGCGTCACTTCAGTTGAATGGAGTCTTCTAATGGCTGCAGAGTGCTTTGGGGGTGTAGCTGAGGGATCAGGTTAAATCCACGTCTCTGTTTCTCTTTGCAGGATTAGAGAGGGCCTGATCTGGGGCAGATGGGCAGCAGTCCGATCCAACTGACCAAGACCAAACTGGGGAAGCTGCAGATTGTCCACCGGCGCCTGCTCCAGCGCTATGAGTACCAGCCTTTCCTCTCCTGCCTGGCAGGACTCTACGGCTGCCAGTGGAGACGTTACCAACGCACGCGGATCCTGCCTGGAGAATTCTGCTGCAGCAAGGTGAGGGGGATGCCCGATGTGTATGGGTACTGGCCCACTCCTGCACTCGGGAGTCTCGGACTGTGATACAGGCTCGAGGGGCTGAATGGCCTCCTCCCATTGCTGTGTAAATCCAACCCTGCTGACCTCAGCCTTTCCATCAGGTCATCTCACCTTCTAGTTCTGACCACTCTGGATTCGGCAGACTTTCCATTTCAGAGAAAATTTCAGGATGGTTAAAATCCATTTTCATTGTCAGTTTAACGATTCGCATTTCAATAACGCCTTTAGTGTAACAAAACATCCCGAGGCACCTCACAGCAGGATTACCTAACAGTTAAAGGGGCATTTGATTGCTCAGAGGGTCATTAGTATTTGCATTTCTCTTCCCCGGAGAGCAGGGGAGGCTGAAGGGTTACTGGATCTACCCAAGGCTTGGGTTGGATGGATTTTGATTGACAAGTGAGCAAGAAGGTGACCTTAAGGCCACAATCAGGTCAGCCATGAACTTAGCAAACACCTGAGCAGGCTCAAAGGACCAAATAACCTCTCCTGCTCCCATTTTGTATGTTCATAAATCTCTCCAATTCCACCTCACATTCCCCTTCATGGCAAACGCAGAAAGGATGTTCCTGATATCCAGGGAGTTCGGAAGTAAGGGTCATATGAGGTAAAAAATGAGGTCTGCAGATGCTGGAGATCACAGCTGCAAATGTGTTGCTGGTCAAAGCACAGCAGGTTAGGCAGCATCTCAGGAATAGAGAATTCGACGTTTCGAGCACAAGCCCTTCATCAGGAATAAGAGAGAGAGAGCCAAGCAGGCTGAGATAAAAGGTAGGGAGGAGGGACTAGGGGGAGGGGCGATGGAGGTGGGATAGGTGGAAGGAGGTCAAGGTGAGGGTGATAGGCCGGAGTGGGGTGGGGGCGGAGAGGTCAGGAAGAGGATTGCAGGTTAGGAGGGCGGTGCTGAGTTGAGGGAACCGACTGAGACAAGGTGGGGGGAGGGGAAATGAGGAAGCTGGAGAAATCTGAATTCATACCTTGTGGTTGGAGGGTTCCCAGGCGGAAGATGAGGCGCTCCTCCTCCAGCCGTCGTGTAGTTGTGTTCTGCCGGTGGAGGAGTCCAAGGACCTGCATGTCCTCGGTGGAGTGGGAGGGGGAGTTAAAGTGTTGAGCCACGGGGTGATTGGGTTGGTTGGTTCGGGCGGCCCAGAGGTGTTCTCTGAAGCGTTCCGCAAGTAAGCGGCCTGTCTCACCAATATAGAGGAGGCCACATCGGGTGCAGCGGATGCAATAGATGATGTGTGTGGAGGTACAGGTGAACTTGTGGCGGATATGGAAGGATCCCTTGGGGCCTTGGAGGGAAGTGAGTGTGGAGGTGTGGGCGCAAGTTTTACATTTCCTGCGGTTGCAGGGGAAGGTGCCGGGGGTGGAGGTTGGGTTGGTGGGGGGTGTGGATCTGACAAGGGAGTCACGAAGGGAGTGGTCCTTGCGGAACGCTGATAGGGGAGGGGAGGGAAATATATCCTTGGTGGTGGGGTCCGTTTGGAGGTGGCGGAAATGGCGGCGGATAATACGTTGTATGCGCAGGTTGGTGGGGTGGTAGGTGAGAACCAGTGGGGTTCTGTCTTGGTGGCGGTTGGAGGAGCGGGGCTCAAGGGCGGAGGAGCGGGAAGTGGAGGAGATGCGGTGGAGGGCATCGTCGATCACGTCTGGGGGGAATCTGCGGTCCTTGAAGAAGGAGGCCATCTGGGTTGTGCGGTGTTGGAATATGAGGTAGGCCACTGAGGACTGAGATGAGGAGATATGTAGCACTGAGCCACACAGGGAGATATTAGATTAGTTGCCATAGTTACAGGTAGGTTCACCGAGCTGGGAAGGTGATTTGCAGCCGTTTTGTCCCCTGTCTGGGTGACGTCTTCAGTGCTTTAGAGCCTCCTGTGAAGAGCTGCTGTACTGCCTTCTGGAATTTATTTGGTTCTGTTTCTGTTGCTTCTGGTTCCTGGTTCAGGTTGCTCATTGCGGTGGCTGGTATATTGGGTCTAGGTCTATGTGTTTGTTGATGGAATCCGTGGCTGAGTGCCATGCTTCTAGAAATTCTCTGGCTGTCCTCTGTTTGGCTTGTCCTATGATCATTGTGTTGTCCCAGTCGAATTTGTGATCCCTGTCATCTGTGTATGTGGCTCCTAGGGATAGCTGGTCGTGGTGTTTCGTGGTTATTTGGTGTTCAGGGATGCGGATTGCTAGCTGACTGCATGTCCTACATCGTGTTCTATGCAGCTCTGTATGGAATCCCGTAAATTACATTTGTCTTGTACATGATAGTATTGGGTCTTCTGTTCTGGTGAGTCGTTGTCTGAATGAGGCTATCGGTTTATGGGCTGTCATACTCAGACAACAACTCACCAGAATAAAAGGCTCAATGCCCATCATGTACAAGACAAATGTAATTTACAGGATTCTAAGACTGCATAGAACACTATGTAGGACAAACAAACGGCGAGCAATCCGCATCCCTGAACACCAATGAGCCACTAAACACCACGACCAACCACACACACGCACACATGACAAGGACCACAGATTCGACTGGGACAACACAATGATCATAGGACAAGCCAAACATTGGACAGCCAGAGAATTTCTAGGAGAATGGCACTCATCCATGGACTCCATCAACAAGCACTTTGATCTCGACCCAGCATACCGGCCACTACAACAAACCAGCAACCGGAAGCAGCAGGAACAGAACCGAATAAATTCCAGAAGAGACAGTACAGCAGCGCTTCACAGGAGGCTCCAAAGCCCTGAAGGTGTCACCGAGACAGGAACAAAACATCTCCAACTCAACTTCCCAGCTCAGCAAACATATCCGCTACCATGGCAACTGGCAACTGAGCTACAAATCTTTATGCAAACCTTGAATATTAGATTAGAGCACAAAAGGCCCCGTCAAAAAATTGCTGTCTAAGAAACATCGAGAATTGGGGCCTTTCGAGTCCGCTCTGCCATTCAATATGATCATCCATCTCAATCCCCAATTCCCTCTTTCTCCCCATCCACCCCTTTTGCCCTAAGAACCATACCCAACTCCTTCTTGCAAACATCCAATGTTTGAGTCTCAACTGCTTTCTGTGCAAGAGAATTCCACAGAATCACCACTCTCTGGGTAAAGAGAATTCTCCCGCTCTTAGTCCTTAAAGCCTATTTCTTGGAGATGCCATGCTAATAGCCTGTCGCTGTACTTGTTTGATGGAGCTCCTTAGCTTGGGTTGGCTGACTTCTAGAAAGCCTAGTTTCTGTTCAGACTGTGGCTTTGGAGGTGGCTGCAGTCTAGACCCAGCCTGCTGAAGGTAAGAGATTTGCAGGCTCAGCTTTCCTGTTTCTGAGAAAGATCTTTGCTCTCTAACTGGTGTGCCTCTTGGAACTGGTCTCATGAGAAGCCTTTGAGGAAGTTTCATCGCAACATTTCCTGAATGTTGCGCCCATAAAGTTTCCAAATAAGACTGTACGTATCTAAAAACTGAAAGAACTGTGGATCAGGGACCAAAAGTAGAAGTTGCTGGAAAATCTCAGCAGGTCTGGCCGCATTCCGAGCTACCATCCATTCTGAGGAAAGGTAAGTCGACCCGAAACGTTAATTCTGACTTCTGTTCACAGATGCTGCCAGACCTGCTGAGCTGGTCACATCTGTGAACAGAAATCAGACTTGACATTTCGGGTCGAGTGACCTTTCCTCAGAGCTGATGGTAGCTAGGAATGCAGCTAGATCTGCTGAGATTTTCCAGCAATTTCTATTTTTCGTCACTGTAAATGTCCAGTTACTTGCCCACAAGGTCGAGAACAGCAGCCATCTGAGTATCTCACACCTTGTCCTATTTGCCTTCAAGAACAATTAATTTTTGGTCAAAATTGTTTTTTTTTTAACCAAAATGAATCTCTGCAGGATCTGTTTTCTTATTTTCTTTACCTGGTGTGTATGCGCTAAAGAAATCTTTTTTATTCTAAACCTGATATAGAAAATGTTTATAATAAGCCAGAGTGGCAACAGGGTAAAACATTTAATTTATGTTATGATTCATGGAGTGGAGCTAGAGACACACAGCACCCTTCCCATCATGACTGTAACAGTGTATGTCCTCATTATGGAGTTTGCACGTTCTCCCCGTGTCAGCGTGGGTTTCCTCCGGGTGCTCCGGTTTCCTCCCACAGTCACAAAGATGTGCGGGTCAGGTGAATTGGCCATGCTAAATTGCCCGTAGTGTTAGGTAAGGGGTAAATGTAGGGGAATGGGTGGGTTTCGCTTCGGCGGGTCGGTGTGGACTTGTTGGGCCGAAGGGCCTGTTTCCACACTGTAAATCTAATCTAATTATGTCACAGGGGAGACTCCCCCAAGACTGTCAGAAAGCAGAGAAGGGGAAGCGTAAATTTAATATGTATGTTCAGAACTAGGATGCGTTTTGCTGGACTAGAGAGGGTGAAAGTGTTTGCATGAGTTAGAGAATTATTCACCAAGTTAATTGGTAAAGGAACTAGAGTGGAAAATGAGGAATGTGTTACCATAGCGGATTGAAATGCATTGTGTGAAAGGGGGAGGAAGCTGTTTCTACCACAGATGGATACGTACTTGAATGGGAAAGGTTTGCTGAGCTGTGGAGAGACAATCATACAATCCCTCCAGTATGGAAGCAGGCCATTTATCCCATCTGGTCCACACCAACCTGGCGAAGAACGTCCCACTCACACTCAACTGCCTAACCCTATCCTCACAACCCTGTGTTTCCCATGGCCAATCCACCTAACCTGCACATCTTTGGACTGTGGGAAGAAACCGGATCACCTGGAGGGAACCCACACGTGCACACTCCACACAGACAGTCACCTGAGGCTGGAACCAAACCTGGGTCCCTGGAACTGTGAGGCAGCAGTGCCACCAATAGTAGAATGGCTGGTCTAATGAGAGTGCTCTTTCAAAGTGTCAGCCTACACACACTGGGCCAAATGGTCTAATGCACAATTCATTGAAAGCCATCTTTGAGATCTTTGTTTGATTCTATCGTTTCTTAATTTCCTTCCATTGCTATTCTCCCTCTCTTTCTCCAGTTTGAATTATTCTGCTTTGGAATTCTCGTGTCAACGTTTGGCCTGGCGTTTGTTCTCCTTTACTTTTGGGGTGAAGCCAAGAATGACTACAATGATTTCGATTGGTGAGTTCACCACCTTGTCGAGCTTATGATAATTTTCTTTTCAGGAAACCTTTTCTTTCTTCATTCCCAGAGCATGGGTGTCACTGGCTGTGTTGGTACTTATTGCCTGTCCCTACTTACCCCTTGAGAAGGTGGTGGTGAGCTGCCTTCTTAAATCGCTGCGGTCTATGTGCTGTAGGTGGGCCCCTTATGGAGAGAATTCCAGGATTTTGACCCAGTGACGGTGAAGGAACGGCGATATATTTCCAAGTCAGGATGGTGTGTGGCTCAGAGGGCACCTTGCAGGGGGTGGTGTGCCCATGTACCTGCTGCCCTTATCCTTCTGGATGGAAATGATCGTGGGTTTGGAAGATGCTGTCTGAGAATCCCTAGTGAATTTCTGCAGAGCATCTTGTACTACAAGTAAAAAATGAGGTCTGCAGATGCTGGAGGTCACAGCTGAAAATGTGTTGCTGGTCAAAGCACAGCAGGCCAGGCAGCATCTCAGGAATAGAGAATTCGACGTTTCGAGCATAAGCCCTTCATCAGGAATAAGAGAGAGAGAGCCAAGCAGGCTAAGATAAAAGGTAGGGAGGAGGGACTAGGGGGAGGGGCGATGGAGGTGGGATAGGTGGAAGGAGGTCAAGGTGAGGGTGATAGGCCGGAGTGGGGTGGGGGCGGAGAGGTCAGGAAGAGGATTGCAGGTTAGGAGGGCGGTGCTGAGTTGAGGGAACCGACTGAGACAAGGTGGGGGGAGGGGAAATGAGGAAGCTGGAGAAATCTGAATTCATACCTTGTGGTTGGAGGGTTCCCAGGCGGAAGATGAGGCGCTCCTCCTCCAGCCGTCGTGTGGTTGTGTTCTGCCGGTGGAGGAGTCCAAGGACCTGCATGTCCTCGGTGGAGTGGGAGGGAGAGTTAAAGTGTTGAGCCACGGGGTGATTGGGTTGGTTGGTTCGGGCGGCCCGGAGGTGTTCTCTGAAGCGTTCCGCAAGTAAGCGGCCTGTCTCACCAATATAGAGGAGGCCACATCGGGTGCAGCGGATGCAATAGATGATGTGTGTGGAGGTACAGGTGAACTACACACTACATTAGGCATTGTATTTCAGTGAGTAGACACTTTGTTTAACAAATAATGAAACCCGATTAGAATGGGTGAGATTATATTACTGCAGAGTGCAAAAGTTCAAAACTGTAGGACTGAATCAAAAAATATGCAGTCCAATTGTTGGACTCTAACCTGGTGTTGTGTGATTTTTAATTTTGTATTGGAAAGAATTGACAGAAGGTATGATGTAAGATTTGTTTAGAGTAAATGACAGTAACGATATCATAGAGTTCCTACAGTGTGGATACAGGCCCTTCAGCCCAACAAGTCCACACCGACCCTCTGAAGAGTAACCCACCCAGACCCATTCCCCCACCCTATTACTCTATATTTCCCCCTAACTAATGCACCTAACCTACCCACCCCTGAACACTATGGGCAATTTCCCATGGCCAAATCACCTAACCTGCACATCTTTGGACTGTGGGAGGAAAGCGGAGCATACCCACGCAGACATGGGGAGAAACTCCACACAGGCACCGGGTCTCTGGTGCTGCGAGGCAGCAGTGCTAACCACTGAGCCACCATGCTGCCCATATATGACTGTTCTACTGAGTAAAGGCACTCTGTGGTGTGTTATGAGTCAATGCAAACCTGAAGGGCTCTGGTTCAAGCCCACAGCACCAGAGCTCCTCGAGAATGGGCTCCTTCAGTGAACTGAGACAACATGAGAACATTTCAGATGAAGACACAAACTAGGAACAGGAGAGGCCACTCAGCCCTTTGAGCCTGCACTGTCATTCACTAAGACCACGGCTTAACGTTCTTTAACCTTAGCTGTACGTTCCTGCACATCCCCCTATAATCTTCCATCCCCTTGTTCATCAAAAATCTATCTACCTCTGCCTTAAAATATTTAAAGATTCTGCATCCACTTTGGAGGAAGGGAATTCGAAAACTCGCAATCCTCAGAGAAAATGTTTCCTCATCTCTGTCTTAAAGGGGCAACCCCTTATGTTTGAACTCTGACCCCGCATTCTAGCTTCTCCTACAAGCGGAAACATCCTTTCAACATCCACCCGGTCAAGATCCCTCAGGATCGTTAATGTTTTAATTGAGTCACATCTGACTCTTCCAAACTCCAGAGAATACTGGCCCTGCCTGTCTACCGTTTCCTCATTAAACGTATTAAAATCTAAATGCAAAATAAGTTAATGTTTGGAAAGGACAGTTGACGCACTTGCATGGCTCAGTCAAATGGCTAGCATGACTGTGGATCAAATCAATAGCATTAAGTGGTTGTGGTTTGGATTATGTACTATCTGGGGTATTTTTGTGCCTGCTTCCTTCCTGTACCCAGAAATTAAAAATCTTGGCTTGACAAATAAGTATCAAGGGCCCATCCTGAGGTAGAGAACTCAGAAAGAAGGTAGTTCCAAAAGCAAATTACAAATCAAATCTACAGTTAGCACTGCTGCCTCACAGCGCCAGAGACCTGGGTTCAATTCCCGCCTCAGGCGACTGACTGTATGGACTTTGCACGTTCTCCCCGTGTCTGCGTGGGTTTCCTCCGGGTGCTCCGGTTTCCTCCCACAGTCCAAAGATGTGTGGGTCAGGTGAATTGGCCATGCTAAATTGCCCGTAGTGTTAGGTAAGGGGTATATGTAGGGGTATGGGTGGGTTGCGCTTCGGCGGGTCGGTGTGGACTTGTTGGGCCGAAGGGCCTGTTTCCACACTGTAGGGAATCTAATCTAATCTAATCTAATCTTTATTGTACATTCATTTATTTAGTTCTTAATGATGATTTGCAAGCTCATTGCTGAAGCCCCAGACCAGACTGGAATTTCCTGTGGGCTGTAGTTCATCCAGGTCTAACCTAGTCTGGCACTGAGGGAGTGCTGCACTGCTGAGTGTACTGATTAGGGAGGTTAAACTCAACCCTCCGTCTACTCAATGCAAACCAAAAAATGTTAACTCTGATTTCTCTCCGCAGATGCTGACAGACCTGCTAAGCTTTGCGAGTAATTTCTGTATTTGTTGCCTCCATCTCCTCCTTAGCAAATAGAGCCTGAAGGATTTTCCTAATGGATAAAACTGAATGACATTAGATAGGAGAAAATCAAATGTCAAAATTAAGCAATCCAGGTTTTAGAAGTGCCTTGGTTGTTATTCCTGTAACCCTGATGGATAAAAGGAGGCAAAAGGAGCTCTCAGATTTCACTGAAAGATCTCTGTTTGCTCCAACCATCTTAGATCACATCTTCAGGGCCTGACCTCTCCCACGTTATCTATTTTTAACAGCTGAAAGTCATTTTGCATTTGAGTGCAGAAACATGAATCAGCGACAGGTATTTTTCATGTTGAATAGTTTCATGGAAGTGAAGCTTTGAGAGGGATAGGACCAATCAATAATGCTGTTTAAACCAAAGCACATGCCATTCTTGACTTTATAAACATTGGCACAGACTACAAAGATAAGGAACTTATGGCAAAATCTGATGAATCACAGTTACGCCATAGCTGGGGGCACTACATTTTGAGACAGATGTTAAGACCTTGAAGAGGGTACAGTGTACATTTACTGGAAATGGTAGTAATTAAGCAGAGGAGAAAGTGAGGTCTGCAGATGCTGGAGATCAGAGCTGAAAATGTGTTGCTGGAAAAGCGCAGCAGGTCAGGCAGCATCCAAGGAACAGGAGATTCGATGTTTCGGACATAAGCCCTTCCTGAAGAAAGGCTGATGCCCGAAACATCGAATTTCCTGTTACTTGGATGCTGCCTGACCTGCTGCGCTTTTCCAGCAACACATTTTCAGTAATTAAGCAAAGTCTGCATGACTTCATGAAAAGGGAATTGTGTCGAATTTATTAGAATTATTTTGAGGAAGTCATAACCAGAATGGATAGAGGGGAACCAGTGGGTGTGTTGAATTTGGACTTTCAGAAGGCGTTTGACAAGATACCTCACAAAGGTTGAACAGAAGATAAGAGCCCATGGTGTTAGGGATAGTGTATTGGCGTGGATTGAGAAATGATCAATGGACAGGAAACAGTGAGTGGGAATACAGGGGTTCTTTTATCGGTTGGTGACCTGTGACCAGTGGGATTCCACATGGATCATGTACTGGCACTGCACCTGTTTCCAATACACATTCATTACTCGGAGGATAGATATGAATGTACTGTAGCCAAATTTGTAGATGACCTCAGTGGTGGGAAAGATGCTGGAGTCAATTATAAAGGATGAAATTACGACACATCTGCATAGCAGTAACAGGATAGGTCAGAGTCAGCATGGATTTATGAAGGGGAAATCATGCTTGACTAATCTTCTGGAATTTTTTGAGGATGTAACTCTGAAGATGGATAAGGGAGATCCAGTGGATGTAGTGTGCCTGGACTTTCAGAAAGCCTTCGATAAAGTCCCACATAGGAGGTTAGTGAGCAAAATTAGGGCGCATGGTATTGGGGGCAAAATACTGACTTGGATTGAAAATTGGTTGGCTGACAGGAAACAAAGAGTAGTGATAAACAGCTCCCTTTCGGAATGGCAGGCGGTGACCAGTGGGGTACCACAGGGATCAGTGCTGGGACTGCAGATTTTTACAATATACATTATTGATATAGATGGTAGTATTAAAAGTAATATTAGCAAATTTGCTGATGATACAAAGCTGGGTGGCAGGGTGAAATTTGAGGAGAATGTTAGGAGATTACAGGGTGATCTGAACAGGCTAGGTGAGTGGACAGATGCGTGGCGGATGCAGTTTAATGTGGATAAATGTGTGGTTATCCACTTTGGTGGCAAGAACAGGAAGGCAGATTACTACCTAAATAGAATCAATTTAGGTAAAGGGGCAGTACAGAGAGATCTGGGTGTTCTTGGACACCAGTCAATGAAAGCAAGCATGCAGGTACAGCAGGCAGTGAAGAAAGCTAATAGCATGCTGGCCTTCATAACAAGAGGAATTCAGTATAGAAGTAAAGAGGTCCTTCTGCAGCTGTACAGGGCCCTGGTGAGACCCCACCTGGAATATTGTGTGCAGTTTTGGTCTCCAGATTTGGGGAAAGACATTCTGGCTATTGAGGGAGTGCAGCGTAGGTTCACGAGGTCAATTCCCAGAATGGCGGGACTATCTTACGCTGAAAGATTGGAGCGACTGGGCTTGTATACACTTGAGTTTAGAAGGCTGAGAGGGGATCTGATCGAGACGTATAAGATTATTAAAGGATTGGACACTCTGGAGCCAGGAAGCATGACAGGAAACATGTTTCCGCTGATGGGTGAGTCCTGAACCAGAGGACAGAGCTTAAAAATAAGGAGTAGACCACTTAGGACAGAGTTGAGGAGAAACTTCTTCACCCAGAGAGTGGTGGGTGTGTGGAATGCTCTGCCCCAGAAGGCTGTGGAGGCCAAGTCTCTGGATACTTTCAAGAAAGAGTTGAATAAAGCTCTTAAAGATAGTGGAATCAAGGGTTATGGAGATAAGGCAGGAACAGGATACTGATTGAGGATGATCAATCATGATCATAATGAATGGTGGTGCTGGCTCGAAGGGCAGAATGGCCTACTCCTGCACCTATTGTCTATTGTCTATTGACAGAAAAGTAGGTGGAAAGGCAAGTTGTGAGAAGGTTACAAACAGTTTATGGAGAGATATCATTAGGTTAAATAAGTGGGCAAAAAGTTGGCAAGTAGAGTATAATGTGGGAAAACACAAAGTTGGAATTTGAAAGAGAGAACAAAAAAACAGTGTTGTGTAACTGGAGAAAAACTGCAGAAAACTGCAACATAAAGGAACTTAGAATCATGGAGACGTACAGCCTGAAAACAGACCCTTCAGTCCAGATATCCTAAATTGATCTAGTCCCAGTTGCCAGAGGAAGTGGTGGACGCTGGCACAATTACAGCATTTAAAAAGCATTTGGACAGGTATGTGAGCAGGAAGAATTTAGAGGGATATGGGCCAAGTGCTGACAAATGGGACTAGATTAATTTAGGATATCTTTCTGTTTCCATGCTGTTATGAATCTATGCTGACTAAGACTCACTGGACCAAACGGCCCCATTCTGTGTTGTATGATTGACAGTAAGTGTTTTGCTGCAGTAAACAAGTGTAAAACTCTGGGTCATGGGCACAGGCAATAAAGTGTATTGAGACTTCAGTCAGCTCAGCCAGTATCATGCTCATAGTGAAGCAGAGTCACTGGGCTGAGGGTCTCTTTATCTACTCCTGTTCCTTGTGTTTTGACTAACTTATTCATTTTTTTTCCCTTTCCTAGGAATTTTTATAGCGGCAAGTGGATTCCCTGGTCTGTAGTCGTCCTTGGAGTGACAGCAACATTTTTTACATACATCGCTATTTTACTGGTAAGTGAACTATGCAGCATAGCCTGATGAGTACTCCTCCCTTAACAAATGTAAACTACACAGCAAGATTAGATTACTTACAGTGTGGAAACTAGCCCTTCGGCCCAACAAGTCCACACCAACCCGCCGAAGTGCAACCCACCTAGACCCATTCCCCTAAATTTACCCCTTCGCCTAACACTACGGGCAATTTAGCATGGCCAATTCACCTAACCTGATGTTTTTGGACTGTGGGAGGAAACCCACGCAGACACGGGGAGAACGTGCAAACTCCACACAGTCAGCTGCCTGAGGCGGGAATTGAACCCAGGTCTCTGATGCTGTGAGGCAGCAGTGCTAACCACTGAGCCACTGTGCTGCCCACGAGTTCAGTACTATTGGAGAAAAGGTTTAGCTGAGCTAATTCACGAAGTGAGAGAGTCAAATGGGAGAAACAGAGATGGAGGAAACAAGCAAATTTCTGCTAAACCTTCATAGATCACCAGCTGGGTCCCATTGAAGTCCAATTCTGGCTCCATCTATTAGGAAGAATTTCAAAGCCTTGGAATAGCTTCAGAGGGAATTTAACAGAATGGAACATGGGGTAACTCATGTCCAGAAGGTATGCAAGCTCCTCAGAACAGGAACGTTAAAATGGGGGACTTAATTCAAAATCATGAAGGGTCCTGGTAGAGTAAATCGAGAAAACCTGTTTCCACTGTCAGAGGGTAAAAAGTGAGGTCTGCAGATGCTGGAGATCACAGTTGAAAATGTGTTGCTGGTTAAAGCACAGCAGGTCAGGCAGCATCCAAGGAATAGGAAATTCGACGTTTCGGGCATAAGCCCTTCATCAGGAATGAGAGTTCATTCCTGATGAAGGGCTTATGCCCGAAACGTCGAATTTCCTATTCCTTGGATGCTGCCTGACCTGCTGTACTTTAACCAGCAACACATTTTCCACTGTCAGAGGGCCAGGAATCCAAGGACAGATTTAATTTATGAAATAACTAGGGGGAGATGAGATTTATACTTTTTTATTCATACATGGGATGTGGGTGTCACCGCCTGGACCAGCATTTATTGCCTGTCCCTTGTTACCTTTGAGAAGGTGGGATTGAACTGCTTTCTTGAATCATCGCAGTCTGTGTGCTGTAGCTAGATCCACAATGCTATTAGGGGCGGAATTTCAGAATTTTGACCCAGTGATAGTGAAGGAACGGCAATATATTTCCCAGTCAGGATGGTGAGTGGTTTGGAGGGGAACTTGCAGCTGGATGGTGTTCCCATGTATCTGCTGGCCTTGCCCTTCGAGATGGAAGTGGTCATGGGTTTGGAAGATGCTGTCTGAGGATCCCTGGGGAATTTCTGCAGTACAGCTTGTAGATAATACACACTGTGTGAGGCATCGTGTTTCAACAAATAATGAAATGTGGATGGAATGGGTGAGGTTATATTGCAGGAGAGTGCAAAGGTGCAAAACTATAGGACAGAAGGTGAAACAAAAGATATGTAGTGATTAATGCATTTATATTGTATGTCACAACATCTCATCGGTGTTTACAGCCAAGTAAGTATTTGTTATAAATGTATGTGTTTGCAGCGTGTGGGTATTATTGACTGGGCCAGTGTTTACTCCATGACCAGTTCTGAAGAGGGTCTCCAGAGCCGAAATGTTAACTCTGTTTTCTCTCCACAGATGCTGCCTGACCTGCTGAGTTTTTCCAGCAATTTCTGATTTTGTTTTTGTTTGCCAGCACCCTGGGTAAGGTGCTTTTTTCTGAACTGCTGCAGTCCGTGTTGTGAAAGTGCTCTCCAGGATTATTTCCAGCAAGAGCAGAGAAATTATCCTTGGTGTCACGGCAACAATATCCACCTGACCCCATTGATCCGGTTATTACTGGGAAAAAAAACAATGGCAAACAAGAGGGCCAGGCTCTGGGAACTTGGGGTCAAGTCGCACCATGATAGAATTTAAATAAGACGAATGAGTCTGATGTGTGAAGCTAGTCTCAGTAATAGTGAGATTGACCAGTGTTATGGACCAGGCCAAACCCTATCAAAATATTAAATAAAAACTGAAAGAACAGATTTTTATTTGTCAGGAGATAGCGGGAGGCAGTTCCCAGAAAGGGTCACCAGAGCCGAAACGTTTACTCTGATTTCTCTTCACAGATGCTGCCAGATCTGCTGAGCTTTTCCAGCAACTTCTGTTTTTGCCCCTTGAAAATATGTTCAGAAGATAGTCTAGACCCTAATGTTTTCTTATCTTAAAGGTAAGTGTAAGGCATTGCATTCCAAATGCATTTTGATTGGTCAAATTACCAGATTTGAAGCAAAACACACTTTAATCATGCTCTGATTTAATCATGTTAAAGCACAACAGAAAAAGAAAGAATTTGGAATAACAACGCAATTGGAAAACTGAACAGGATCAAAGGTTATGTAACTACTGAACAGTAACTGTTCCAATATAATAGCATCCCATAACCACACCCTTGGCAAAGGCAATAAAGTAGATTGTCTTACATGTAAATTCTACCAGCCCAGGACAAAAAACATCAAGAGAAAACTCTGAGGGAGTGTAGCAGGGAGAGATGTACTGCAGCTTCTCAACCCCGCTGAACCCAGCAACAACTGCTGGAAAGCTAAAACTGAATTCTGTGGGAGCTTGACCCCACCCAGCCAGGCTGCTTCTATTGTTTCAGCTTTAAAAAGAAAACCCCCAAATCCCAAGAGTTATGAATCTTCAATAGCCAGCTTGGTACCTCTCCTTAAAACTTCTTTTCAAAAGGAAAACCAGGACAAAATACACCTCTTAAAGACACAGTACAATCACTGCAGTTATCATAAAATCCTTCCTTGTTCAATTATGGTCCTTTAGGGATGGAATCTGCCATCCTTACCTGGTCTGTCTGACATGTGTCTCCTAATTGAACTGCTCTTGCAGGTCATTCAGTGTCAAGGGCAATTCAGGGTGGGCATCAAATGTTGGCTTCACCAGCGACCACCATGTCCCATGAAAGTAATTCGGAAAAATCACATTGTTGCATCTTGCTGTGCTATGCAGAAGGATGTTGCCAGGCTTGGAGGATCTGAGCTACAGGGAGAGGCTGAATAGGCTGGGACTGTTTTCCCTGGAGCGTCAGAGGCTGAGGGGTGACCTTATAGGGGTTTATAAAATCATGACGGTTATAGATAGGATAAATGGACCAGGTCTTTTCTCTGGGGTGGGGGAGTCCAGAATTAGAGGGCATAGGCTTAAGGTGAGAGGGAATAGATTTAACAGGGATCTGAGGGGCAACGTTTTCACGCAGAGGGTGGTGCGTGTATGGAATAAGCTGCCAGAGGAGGTGATGGAGGCTGGTACAATTACAACATTTAAAAGGCACCTGGATAGGTACATGAAAAGAAAGGATTTAGAGGGATATGGGCCAAATGGGACAAGATTAATGTAGGATATCTGGTTGGCATGGACGAGTTGAACTGAAGAGTCTGTTTCCACGCTGTGTGATTCTGTGATGACAAAATTTGGATAGGTACATGAATAGGAAGGATTTAGACGTACTTGGGCCAAACACAGCCAAATGGAACTAGATTAGTTATGGAAACCTGGTCTGCATAGATGGGTTGGACTGAAAGGTTTGTTCCTGTGTTGTACTGTACATCTTTGCGGTTGTATGGTGAATTTCTGGGTTTCCTGCCTCATTACATGGGACTACAAATACTTCCTGGACAGTGAGATGCTGTAGGAGGTTGTGAAAGGGGCTAGCTCAGTTCTTTCTTATGTCTGCTTTCAGTGTAAACTGTTTCAGTGGCATTGACATTGGTTGGAAAGCGTGATGTTCTCACTCTGTGCTTTGCAGGTTCTGGCGATCTGTCTACTCAGCGAGGGCCAGCGGCTGCATCTATTCTGGGGCCACAAGGTACACAGCATGTCCGCCTGTGGGATCTCCAAGGGAGAAGGGGACGGAGCGACATGGTGAGGGTGGGTGGGCGTTGCGTCCAAATGGGAGTGAGCTGAATTCACTTTCTCTCCAACAACGGCTGCAACTTGCATTGGTATAGCCCCTCTAACCACATAAGCTCCCCACCCAAGTGAAAATCGGGAAAATCGGTGGAATGTAGAGTCCCACCCAACCTTGAAGGACCGACGGCGATTCCAGACAATCAGGAACTGAAACCACTTTAACTCAAGAAGGCAAATTTTAAAATGGAGGCTTTATTTAACTTTAGATTTTCAAAGCATAATTACTTCAGTAGTCATTGAAATTCTTTGCCTCTTTCGCAGGGATAGTAAATGCCAACAGATTTGTCCGGCCAAATGAATGAATTTAATGAGCAAATAGACTTTTAATGAGTAAAAAGTTGAAGGGTTATGGAGAGCAGGCAGGAAGATGGAGTTGAGGCCGAGATGAGATCAGCCATGATGGTATCAAATGGCGGAGCAGGCTCGAGGGGCTGAATGGCCTCCTCTGCTCCTAGTTCTTGTATTCCTCTTTAAACGGCCTGTGCTGTAAATTCTCTGCAGTGATAGGGTGGCCTTCCGCTGGTCTCAAATCAGTGCCAGTTGAAAATGTGTTGCTGGTCCTGATGAAGGGCTTATGCCCGAAACGTCGAATTTCCTATTCCTTGGATGCTGCCTGACCTGCTGTGCTTTAACCAGCAACACATTTTCAACTGTGATCTCCAGCATCTGCAGACCTCACTTTTTACTCAAATCAGTGCCAGTCAATACCTTTGCCAAACACAAACAATTTCTTTCTTGAGTTCTATCCTTGCTGTCTGGCCGCTCACTTTAGGAATTGTGAGTATGCAGTGCAGAGAGGATGCAGAGATGGAGACCGAGTTGAGAGGTTTCAGGTATGTGGAGCAAGAGGAGAAGGTTGGGCCACCTTCAGGGGAAAGCGATGACTCAGTGGTATTATTGCTAGGCTATGCATCCAGTGTCTTCCCCGCCCCCCGGTAATGATCCAGGGGCCCAAGTTCGAATCCCCCCAGAGCCGATGGTGGAATTTGAATTCAATTTTTAAAAGTCTGGAATGAAGAGAAAGTAAAAGAATGGCCCAATTCAATACAACATGGTTTCTTCTGATAGGGAAAGTGGTCTGACTGGAAAGTGGGTCATTAACCAGATGGGAAATGATTGGCAACAGGATGAGAGGAAGATGAAGTGATTTTCATATAGAATGCACAATCTGAAGGGATGTTTCAATGGGTACCTCTATAAACCAGTTGGTCATGTATTTGATAGGCCTATGGTATTAACACTAAGCTATGCATCCAGAGACTCAGGGAATGGACTGGGGACCTGGGCTTGAATTCCGTCATGACTCATGGTGGAATTCAGTGAAACTCTGGAGTTAAGAGTCTAAGGGTGACCATGAAAACATTGTCGATTGTTATAACAACCCACCTGATTCACTAATGTCCTTTAGGGAAGGAAACTGCCATCCTTACCTGGTCTGGCCTACATGTGACTCCAGACCCACAGCAATATGGTTGATTTTGTTTTTATATAGATATTTTTATGGAAAATTTAACATGTTTTTACAAGTTTACAAAAGAAAACTAAAAAAAAACAAGTATAAACATTGATATACAGTTAAATCTTAAATAAATGATAACCAAAACTCAACTAACTACTCATCTAACTTACAACTAACCAGAGTGTATCATTAAAATTCTTACATTATTTAAGAGGAAGAACAAAAACCCAACAGATAACACATGAATTGGGCAGTGATATACATGCTCTGAATGTATTAACATCAGATCACAACAAAACCTATATTTATTTAAAACATCCTGAGCATAGAGCATATAAAATCCACAAAAATAAAAGCTCTTTAGTACATTCAGATCAATATAATAAAGAAAGCTATTTCTAAAAGTAAAAAAAAGTATAAAATGTATTTAAATGGAGATCTTCCCCCTTATTCCAGGGGGCATCACTTCCTTTCCAAAAAACCCATCATAACCTCTCCCAACCAGTGCCCCTCCCTTGACCCAGGCACCCCAGGATAGGATAAAGAAAATTCAAGTATACTGAACTAGAACTAACAGTGAGTACCCTATCCCCCACCTCCGCCCACCCACACCAACACCTGGATATATTTGGTAATGTTAATACCATATATGAACATATATGACTATAAAATTACAGTCTCAGCAAATAATAATTAAATATATTAATACAAAATAACAGGGGTAAACAACCCCGCTCCCAAGGACAAAGATAAAATAAGGTAGCCACCTTCCCCCCATCTACATTAACTAGACCCAAAAAAAGGGGGAAAGAAAATTGCTAAGTAAAGGATGAATAAATAAACCCTTCTTCCCACCCCCCGGAGATAATATTAAACAGTAAGGTAATGAAAGGAAAAAAAAAGGGGATAAACTGGGATGGGGTAAACCGGGGCGGGGGTAGGGCAAAACGATATCAATTCGCTCTTATAATTTGTCTAAGAGAGTCCAAAAGTTCCTTGGCTTTCTCCGGTGATCCGAAGTTATACATGGACCCTTCGTGGCTGAAGCGTAGTATAGCTGGGTAGCGCAAGGAGTATTGAATGTTTATATCCCTTAAACGCTTCTTCACTTCATCAAACGCCTTCCTCTTTCGGACCAAAGCTGGGGAAAAGTCCTGAAATAACATAATCTTGGATCCTTTATAAGTCATGGCTTGGGGATCTTTCCCAAGATTTCTAGAGGCTTCCAAGAGCATCTGCCTCCCCTTATAGCTCTGCAGCCAGAACAGGACCGGGTGGGTGCGCTGGTTTGAGCCGGACCTGCGTATGGGGACCCAGTAAGCCCATTCTACCCTTACCTGGCCTGATCCAGCCTCCAAATTCAATAACTGCGGAAGCCACTGTTCAAGGAACCTTGTAAGCTCGTCTTCTTCTTCCTGTTCGGGAAGGCCCAGCAAACAAATGTTTTTTCAATGACCTCGATTCTCGAGATCGTCAATGTGGTTCTCTAAGGTCCGGACTTGCTGCTCGAGAGTCCGCACCCGATCCACGGCCGATTCTGCAATGGCCTTGGAGATCGCGGCCTTTAGCTCCGCGTCTCCGACTCGGCATTCAATTTCTTTGATGTCTCGGCCGTGCTTTTGTAGCGCGGCCGAAAATGAATTCCACCGACTTCGGGACTATTCTATGAAAGCATCGATCTTCGCGTCGAGTTTGGAGATTATTTCCTCGAGGCTCGCCACCGTAGGTAAGTCCCCGGGGCGGCTGTGGACGCCTCTGCTGCAGCTGGGGAGGGTGGGGGAGTGGCTCCTGCCTGCTGAGATGCGGGCTCCTTTCCCCGTAGTCATTTTTACAGGAGACTGAACTGTTTAAATTTAGTACTAAACCACTAATTACATTAAGTAAAAACTATTTTTAATTGATTTGGTGAGTGTGGTGGAGGAGGGTGGCCCACTTTGCCTAGGTCTTGGGAGGAGCACTATAGACTCAGACTTGCTGAGTTGCCGCCATCTTGGATCTCCGTGGTTGATTCTTAACTGCCCTCTGGGCAATTAAGGATTGGCAATAAATGCTGGCCCAGCCAGCAACACCCTCATCCAGTGAATGATTTAAAAAAAATCATTTGCAGGGTTAAAAGGCTGAAGTGTGGAACGAAAATGGACAACTTTCTTTAAGTGTCAGTACAGGCCTGATGGGCTGAAGGGCCTTTTTAAAAGTTCTTTCATGGGATGTGGATGGGTATGACCGTTCTGAAGAGGACAGCATGGTGGTTCAGCAGTTAGCACTGCTGCCTCACAGCATCAGGGACTCGGGTTTGATCCCAGCCTTGGGCGACTGTTTGTGTGGAGTTTGTACATTTTCCCTGTGTTTGCTTGGATTTTTTCCAGATCCTCCAGTTGCCTTCCACAATCTAAAGATGTGCAGGTTAGGTGGATTGGCCATGCTAAATTATCCATAGTGTTCAGGGATGTATAGGTTAGGTGCATTAGTCGGGGGAGATGTAGAGTAATAGGGTTGGGGAATAGGTCTGGGTGGGCTACTCTTTGGAGGGACAGTGTGGACTTGTTGGGCCAAATGGCCTGTTTCCGCACTGTAGGGACTCTATGATAACTCTATGAAGGAGTCAAATTGGACTGGAAACATTAACTCTGTTTCTTTGTCCACAGATGCTGCCTGACCTGCTGAGCTTCTCCAGCATTCTCTGTGTCTGTTTCAGATTCCCAGCATCCGCATTGTTTTGCTTTCATTTGATATGTTACAGCACATATTCGGAGCATCTGGGGACTTGAACTCAGACCTTCTGGCCCAGAGGTAGGGATACTACCACTGTGCCGCAAGATCCTTTGAACTTAAATTCCAACCCCACAATATGGTGGGATTTGAACTCATGTCCTCTGAAAATTAGACAGGGCATCAGGAGTACAAGTCCCATGTCATTAGTAGCACTTTGTGCGCTTACCCCCCCCCCCTTCCTGTTCAGTGAGGGTTTCTGATGCTGTGAAAAGGTTATTTCTGCTGAAGTGCAATGTCATGAGTTTTAAGCCTCGCTCATTAGCTTTCCCACTCTTGTTCTTTCTCTCATTTCCTCTCCTTCTCAGATTGGGATTGTTCTAGTATTAGCTGTGTGTGCTGTCGCCATTGGTTTCTTGTACCATCAGTGGCGTGAGGAATGGAATACCTTCACCCTCTCCTTTCAGGTATGTGACTGAAGCCAAGCGTCTGCTTTTGGCTCTGTGTTAACCATTCCCACATCAATTCCTTCCTGCTGCTCATATTCCAGCAAATTCCAATTCGTGGGTCTGTAAATTAATGTTGAGTTCATGATGCAGTCTACATTTAATGTTCTAAATCCTCAATCTTCAAAATCATGGGGGTCACTATTGGGCAGAAACTGAACTGGACTAACTCGATAAAATGGTGTCTACAAGAGCAGGTCAGAGGCTAGGTATACTGCAAAAATAACTCCTGGCATTCTCTCAGTACTGACCCTCTGACAGTGCAGCACTCCCTCAGTACTGACCCTCTGACAGTGCAGCACTCCCTCAGTACTGACCCTCTGACAGTGCAGCACTCCCTCAGTACTCACCCTTCGACAATGTGGCACTCCCTCAGTACTGACCCTCCAACAGTGCAGCACTCCCTCAGTACTGACCCTCTGACAGTGTGGCATCCTTCTGTACTGACCCTCAGATAGTGCGGCATTCCTCCTGCACTAACCCTCTGATAGTGCGGTGCTCCCTCAGTGCTGACCCTCCGATAGTGAGCACTCCCTCAGTATTGACCCTCCGATAGTGTGGCACTCCCTCAGTACTGACCCTCCGACAGTGCAGCACTCCCTCAGCACTAACCCTCTGATAGTGCGGCACTCCCTCAGTACTGACCCTCCGACAGTGCAGCACTCCCTCAGCACTGACCCTCTGACACTGTGACACTCCCTCAGTATTGCAGTGGAGATTTTTCCTTGATTTTGTGCTAATATCTCTGAAATGTGTTTTGTGGAGCCATAAACTTCTGGGCTATAGTTGACGGTGCTAATCACTGAGGCCCAAGTGAAGAATAAAAACTCCTTTTGGGAACAGCATCACAGATCTCACTTTGCCGTGACGTTGGGAAAGTAATGTTTTGAGTGTTGCCAATTTGTACTGCCTGGATGGGATGTTCTTCAGAGGGTTGGTGTAGACCCGATGGGCCGAATGGCCTTCTTCCATTCCATAGGGATTCTATGATTCGATGGTGCAGCTCCCGGTGAAGGCAGGTGTGATTTGATGGATAAAGGGAGATGAGGGGAAATCGCTAATTTAAGAGACGCTGTTTGAAACGTTGATGGATATTGTGTCCCATTGCCTTCAATGTATGTGTTTGCTTGAACAATCCTCCAGGTCACCGCTCCCTATCTGCATGTTGGAGCTGTAGCAGTGATGACGGTGCTTTCCTGGCCAGTGGCTCAACACTTTGCCAGGATGAACAGAAAAGGTGAGAACCCTAATAAGGCTGTTTTATCTCAGTTGAATTTTCGTTTTGTAAACTTAGTCTTGGAATGGGGTAGTGTATTGAAAATCGCATCACGGGTTCTGTCCACACGTGGCTACTGTACGCATACACACATGTATCAGCAGAGGGAGTCTGCTGGGATATGGTATCCAGGTTTGACAACTTGTTCAGTTTCATTCTAAATGTCTATGGCTGAATACGTAGCTGTTTCTGTCCCTCACGGATGTGGCTTAGTCCTTGTCTCTGTGAAGGTGGTGGGGATTCTTGTTAAACCATTGTGGGCTCCTGTCACTGAGTGGCAACTTTAGCCAGTGGTCAATCATGCTGTAAGGACATAACTTATCAGACATTCGATAGACTTCAATAGTTGGTGCTTGTGTTGAGCCCAGTGATGATGTTTGAGAACATTGGAAACTTTGGAAATCTCTATCCTAGAGATGAGAAGGTATGGGGTTTATTAACTTTTGGACAGTAATTGGCCTTTGAAGGTTATGGGATTGTGGAGGAAAGCAGAATTGATAAAGAAATCTATCCTTCATTCCTCAGACCTTTGAGGAGTTGGGATGTCATGTTGAGGTTATACAGGATTTTGGTGAGGTCTCTTCTGGGGTGCTGTGTCCTGTTCTGGTCATCCTATTATAGGAAGGATATTATTAAACTGGAGAGGGTTCAGAAAAGATTTACCAGGATGTTGCCAGGAATGGAAAGTTTGAGATATAAAGAGAGGCTGGATAGGCTGTGACTTTTTTTTCTGGAGTGTAGGAGGTTGAGGAGTGTCCTTGTAAAGGTTTATAAAATCATGAGGGGCCTGGATACAGTGAGTAGCCAAAGTCTTTTCCTGGGGGCGGGGGAGTTCAAAACTAATGAGCATATTTTTTTAAGGTGAGAGGAAAAAGATTTAAAAATGACAGGAGGGGCAACGTTTTGACACAGAGAGTAGTCCATGTGTGGAATGAACTGCCGGAGGAAGTGGTGGATGCAGATACAGTTACAGTGAGATTTAAAGACATTTGGATAAGTACATAAATAGGAAAGTTTTGGAGGGATATGGATCAAGCACAGGCAAGTGAGAACAATTTAATTTGGGAACGGGGTCGGCATGGTCTAATTGGACCGAAGGGTCTGTTTCCATGCTGTGTGACTCTATGACTCTATAAGTCCAGCCATAATCTTATTGAATGGTGGAGCAATTTGAGGGGCCGAATGGCCTACGGTTGCTATGGCTTCTTGTGATATTATTAAATATCATAGTAATAAGGTTGCCAGGCTCATCCTGCCAAAAGGAGGTCAGGCGTGTGGAACACTGGCCATTTAGTTACAGACAGACTCAGAGATGGGAAGTCTCATGTCGGAGAGTTGTTGACCAATCAGAGGCCAGCGCTGTATCATTGAGGTGTGTTTGAGGATCTTGCCTGGCAGATCCAGGTGAGGGGAACTGGTTTCCAGATGGGGCATGGGGGTGTTGTCTAGGGTATGGGATGGAGGGATATGTCATGCCTTATTCTTCTTACAAACCATTTGGACAAAGTGCTGGGAGTCCGAGATAGATCTTGCAGCTAAGCCGCCTCCACCTTTGGTACCCTCCTCGTTCATATTCCAGGGTTACCAAAGGAATCCGGTCCTGTACCAGAATGAAAGTTCCAACTTCTGGAGGGTGTGGGAGAGGGGAGGGTGGTGGGGGTGGTGTGGGGGGTCTTTCTGTCGGGCCAGATTCCAGGAGTCAGGAAGTGTTCCAGCTTTGTCATGCTGAACTGGGATGGTGGACAATTGAAACTAAATCTGCCATGGTAGGGTTTGAACCCATATCTCGAGAACATTAAACTGGGCCTCTGGGAATTGTCAATCCATTGGCTTTACCATGATCACCCCCTATATTCTAGTAACTTTCCTCAGCACTCTGTCCATAACCAAACCCATCGACTGATGCTAACTCACCAAGTACTGGATTTCTGACATTGAGTTTGTTGAACTAAATTAATTCCTGGGATGACAGTTCTGACATATGAAGAGAGTTGAGAGTGTGGTGCTGGAAAAGCACAGCAGGTCAGCCAGCATTGGAGGAGCAGAAGAATTGACGTTTCGGGCAAAGGCCCTTCATCAGGAATGAGTCTGACATATGCAAAGAGAATGTATCAGTTAGGACAATATTCACTGAAGTTGAAAAGCATGGTGTTGGGGGAGTGTCATAGAAACCTAATAAATTCCATCAGGGCTACACACAGTAAATGCAAAAAGGATGTTCCCAATGACCAAAGAGCCCAGATCCAGGGGGTCATAGTCTAAGGATATAGGATAGGCCATATAGTTGTGGAACAAATACAATAGAAATCACTGGAGAAACTCAGCAGGTCTGGCAGTATGTGTGGAGAGAGAAACAGTTGACGTTTTGAGGCCAGTGTGCCTTTTATTTGGAACTGAAGTCTTGTGCAGCCCAGTGCTCATGTCACCTGATTACGAATCCAAATGTTGGGACTGGACAGGACTCGATAGTTTATTTTCCGTGAATGGTAATCGAGAGATGAATCAGGAGATGAGTGGAAATGTCTTCACCCAGAGAGTGGGGAGGCTGTGGAATTCTCTACCACAGAAAGCAGCTGAGGACAAAACAAGAAAGAGTTGGATGTTGGCACAAATTACTGCAAATGTTGGAATCTGCACTGAAAACAAAAAGTGCTGGAGATCACAGCGGGTCGGGCAGCATCCCTAGAGAGAGAGCAAGCTAACGTTTCGAATATAGATGACTCTTCATCAGAGCTGAAGTCTGAGTTAGATATAATTCTTAGGGCTAAAAGGATCAAAGGGCATGTGGAGAAAACAGGAACAGGGGACTGAGTTGGATGATCAGCCATGATCATATTGAATGGGGGAGCAGGCTCGAAGGGCCGAATGGCCTCCTCATGCTCCTATTCTCTCTGTTTCGATGAATATATGCTTTACATCAGTACAGATGCTCTCTGGGTTGTTAGTTCAGTGTAGGGATTAATGATTACATCAGTGAACCTTGCTTTAACATTTCCTTTATCTCTTTTACCATTCAGCTGTGTGACTAATACACTCTATATTGTGATAATTTAAAATTACAGAGTGAAAGCCTAACTAGGCCCGTTTATAGATCAATGCCAAGAGCAGATGGATTGAATTTAAAGGTCAGGTTGATGACAGGCTTTTAAAAGTCGATTTATTTATTAATTTTTAAAGCTCTTCTTGCTTTAATTTCTCCCTGAGGTAATGCGCACTGACACACACTGAGCTTCCAGATTTTGACTGTTCCATTCTTGGTAGCAGGGTGTTCTGTATGTTCTTAAGCCTTCCTGTCGAGTGCAGGTTGATTACAAAGTCACATTTTCTAGCACAGAAACAGAAATTGCTGGAGAAACCCAGCAGGTCTGACAGGGTCTGTGGAGAGAGAAATGGAGTTACATAATTCTTCTTTGGAGCTGAAGACTTTTGGAAGCCCTACCCTTGTCATGGTCATAGAGTCATAGAGGTCACAGCATGGGAACAGGCCCTTTGGCCCTACGTGTCCATACTGCCCAGTTTTTATGATTTAAACTAGTTCCATTTGGTCCATAACCACCATCCCAATCCCATCCATGTACCTGTTGAAATGTTTCTTAATTGACAAAATTGTACTCACTTCCATCACTACCTCTGGCAGCCTGTTCTACACACACCACCTTCTGTGTGAAAGAATTGCCCCTCTGGACCCTTTAGTATCCCTCCCCTCTCACCTAAATCGATGTCATCTGGTTTTAGACTCCCCTACCCTGGGGAAAAACTGTTGGCCACCTACCTTATCTATACATCTCATGGTTTTATATACCTCAATAAGATCACCCCTCAGTCTCCAACACGACAGGGAAAGAAGTCCCAGCCTATCCAACCTCTCCTTATCACTCAGCCTTTCCAGTCCAGGTAGCATCCTCGTAAATCTTGATGAGGAGTAACTTCTTCACCCAGAGAATGGTGGGTGTGTGGAATGCTCTGCCCCAGAGGGCAGTGGAGGCCCAGCCTCTGGATTCATTTAAGAAAGAGTTGGATAGAGCTCTCAAGGATAGTGGAATCAAGGGTTATGGAGATAAGACAGGAACAGGATACTGATTAAGGATGATCAGCCATGATCATATTGAATGGTGGTGCAGACTCGAAGGACAGAATGGCCTACTCCTGCACCTATTGTCTATTGTCTGTACTCTTTCTAGTTTAATAATATCCTTTCTATGGTAGGGCAACCAGAACTGTATGCAATACTCCAAGTGTGGCTTCACCAATGTCTTGAACAGCTGCAACAAGATATCCCAACTCCAATACTCAATGCCCTGACCCATGAAAGCTAGCATGCTGAAAACCTTCTTCACTGTCCAGTCTACTGTGACTCCACTTTCCAGGAGTTATGAACCTCTATCCCTAGATCTCTTTGTTCTATAACACTCCCAGGGCTCTACCATTGACTGTGTAAGTCCTGCCTGGTTTGACCCATCAAAATGCAACACCCTGCATTTATCTAAATTAAACTCTTGTGTCAACTTATTACAAATCAAAATGCTGGACGATAAACAGGACTAGATATTTGATTTGTCATTAATGGTAATCAGGGGACAAATGACAATCAGGGCCCTGGGAGAACACCCTTGCTCTGCAATCGGAATAGTTCCATGGGGCTTTTTATGTGTGCTGTCTTGTGTATGTTGGTTTTTGTGGATGATACCACGGATCAATTTATGGTCACTATTGCTTCTTGCTGGAATCAGTCGACATTACTGATGCCAAGTGAGGAGCAATGTCCAGAAGGTAGTCTTGTTTTTTTTTAAATAATGGAATATGTTTATTACAGGCTATTTAATTGTTCGGGGCTTGGTTAACAATTGTTAGGGGCTTGGTTAGCACAGTTGGCTGGGGGAGCAAGGGTTCAATTCTTGCACATGGTAAAAGCAATGACTGCAGATGCTGGAAACCAGATTCTGGATCAGTGGTGCTGGAAGAGCACAGCAGTTCAGGCAGCATCTTCCAGCACCACTGATCCAGAATCTGGTTTCCAGCATCTGCAGTCATTGCTTTTACCTTGTTGATTTTAACCCTACTGCGAATCCTCTTGCAAGGATGCCTGCCTTGAAGAAGTTTTCCTCCTCTCTCTACAAGAATCTCAGGGAGTCCCTCTCCCACTGCAACTCCCAGGTCATTTCCTCTGCCCTGAAGCTCTTCGACCATGTTGTGAAACAAACTCGGTACCACAGCCACATTTGCTCACCTTCATCCCCTCCCCCACTCACCCATTGTACTCCAAGCTACTTTCTCCCCACCCTCCTCTAGCTTATCTCTCCACGCTTCAGGCTCACTGCCTTTATACCTGATGAAGGGCTTTTGCCCGAAACGTTGATTTTGCTGCTCCTTGGATGCTGCCTGAACTGCTGTGCTCTTCCAGCACCACTGATCCAGAATCAATTCTTGCACTAGCTGAGATTACCATGAAGGTTTTTCCTTCCCAATCCCGCCCCTTGTCTGAGGCGTGCTGGCCTTAAGGTTAAACCACCATTAATCATCTCTCTGTAATCAGACAGCAGCCCTATGGTCTGGTAAGACAATGATGACTGAATCATTCGTTATGTCACATTGCATCTTTTGTGAGGCATCAGGCTGAACCCAAGAGGAAATACTTTGACGCAATGGTCTGGTGGTATTAGGTTCAAATCCTGCCATGACAGACGGTGGAATTTGAATTCAGTTCTGGAATTAAAAGTCTAATGATGATTATGAAGATATTATCAATTGTCAGGTAAACCCATGTGGTCCTTGACCTGGTCTGGCCTTCATGTGACTCCAGACCTACAACAATATATAGCACAGTGTCTCAGTGGTTCATACTGCTGCCTCACAGCCTCAGGGACATGTGTTCAATTCCAGCCTTCAAATCCAACCCAATTCTGTTCGCCCACTGTCTGCATGAGTTTCCTCCCACAATCCAAATATGTGCAGGTTAGGTGGGTTGGCCATGAGAAATGTGGAGATGGGATGGGAGTGTGCGATACTGTTCAGAGGGTCTGTGAAGACTTGATGGGCTGAATGGCCCATTTCTGCTCTGTAGGGTAACAATGAATGTGGCTGATGAATATCTGTCCTCTGGGCAAGCAGGGATGGGCAATAAATACTGGTCTAGTTGTGATACCTACATCCTGTGAATGTCGAATAACTACAAAGAAGGAGGAGAGTGGAGGATCTAAGTGAAATTATGATCCTGGTTGAGTTTACTGTGCTCTGATGGTGATTAAAAGTGGTGGTGTCTCTTGTGTTATTACATCTTAGTCCTTTATCAACAGCATCATTGAGCAAACTGCACTTTGTGGATTTAGAGTGTGTGATTAAAACAGCAATATACTGCTTCCCCGTGCCAGTTAGCTGCTCACCTCAAACAAGTGTAACCTCTGGTGATTTTTTTACCTTCTGTTCGTTGTCAGGAATCAGTTCCCCAGGAACCCGACAGCTGTACTGTATCTGAGAGAGACTTTACGCTGTTCTCCCTTTCTCCCTTTCTCCCCCAACATCCCCCATTCTCTTTGTCTTTCTTTCTCTCTCTCTTTCTTTCCACCCCACCCCTCGCTCTCTCTATCTCTGTTTCTCTCTTGCTCTCAAGTGCCCCTCTCTCCCTTTCTGTGTTTCTTTGTCTCTCTGTCTGTCTGTCTGTCTATCGCTCTCTCTCTCTATCTTCCCCTCCCCAACTCTCTCTCCACTCTCTCTCTACCTCTCTACCCCCTTCTCCCTATCTATCGTTCTCTCTCTGTCTGCCCCCCATCATTTTTCTCTCTCTCCCCTTTCTCCCTATTTATCTCTGTCTCTCCTCCCTCCCCTCCCACTCTCCCTTTGTCCTTCTCTCTCGACCTGTGCCGTGACTGTCAGTATTCATGTTATCACGCAATATCTGTTCTACAGGAATTCCTGTGCATTTGTATAGCACCTCCCACAAACTCAGGATAGCTCCAAAGCTCTTTAGTGAGTTTCTAATGAAATGCAGTCCCTGTTTCATCACTGAAAACATGGCAGATAATTTGATTAGATTAGATTAGGTTAGGTTACTTACAGTGTGGAAACAGGCCCTTCGGCCCAACAAGTCCACACTGACCCGCTGAAGCGCAACCCACCCAAACCCCTACATTTACCACTTACCTAACACTACGGGCAATTTAGCATGGCCAATTCACCTGACCCGCACATCTTTGGACTGTGGGAGGAAACCGGAGCACCCGGAGGAAACCCACGCAGACACGGGGAGAATGTGCAAACTCCACACAGTCTGTCGCCTGAGGTGGGAAATGAACCCAGGTCTCTGGCGCTGTGAGGCAGCAGTGCTAACCACTGTGCCACCGTGCCGCCCAAGAGTTCAGGACTATTGGAGAAAAGGTGCACAGCAAGACTCAACGATGAGGTCATGATGAGATTCTGGGTGAATATTGTGGAGGGGGAGGGGGAGATGCCCTCTGCTCCATCACACCCGCCCCACCCCCTCCGAGAAGGATGATGGGACTACAGGCTAATGGCTCACCCAAACACTGGTGCTTCCAACTGTGCAGCACTCCTTCAGGATTACACTGGGAGTGTCAGTCTGGAGCTTGGGATCAGGTCTCTTGAATTCATGACCCTCATTGATTCAGAGGGTCCTGTCCAAACTCCCGACAATTTTATATTTGCAAAGAAAAGCTTGGTGTTGGGAAGAGAAAGATGCAGACTGCAAATCTATTTGGATCAACCTGCTTTTTGGGAGATGAAACGGAAATGATGTTTCTTTCTGTCTCACACACACAGACATACACACATACAGAACACAAACAGATGCACATATACACACATACATGCACACGTACATACACACATACACACACATGCACAGACATACAGACACACAAACATACAGAACACAAACAGACACACATATATACACACACACATACGTGAACACACAGATACAGACACACATACATGCACACAGTTACACACAGACACATGCACAGACACACACATGCACAGACACACAGACACACACACATACAGAAAGCAGACATACATATACACACACACATGCATGCACACACAGATACACGCAGACACACATGCACAGATATACAGACACACACACAGACACATGCACACACAGAGACAGACACATACAGATAGACATACAAACACACACACATGCATGCATGCACATACACACACACACACACACACACACACACACACGGTTATGCAGTAGTTGGGTTTTATGGAGGGAAATTGACGTCAATCATGATAGCTACAAATAAATATTCTCCATGATCAAAGTCCAATGAACTGGATTTACCAAATGATATTGTCCTGTGCTAAGGCAAATGGAGCTCCCTTTCAAACCAGGCAGCTTTAGAAAATTTCTGTTTGTAACTTTTATACTTCTGATTCGTACCTCAAATTTTGTTAGATTATTTTTGCTGTTCTGTGATCTGACTGAATGGCGGAACAGACTTGAGGGGCTGAACAGCCTCTTGCTGTTCCTATGTTGTGAATCTTTGGAACTCTCCTCCAAAGGTTGAGGAAGCAGTCCTTGAATATTTTTCAGGCGGCAGTAAATAAATTCTTGTGAAACAAGACAGGTTACCAGGATGGATTGGAATGTCAATTTCAGACTGCAATCAAATTAACTGTGGTCTCTTTGAATGGAGGAGCAGGTCAGATGGGCTGAATAGCCTACTACACCTTGTTCGTGTATTTGCATATTCGTAACTCCCTTCTGAACAGCACGCCAGATGTCCCTAAGCTCCACATAATGCAGTGGTTCAACAAGGCCGCTCAGCACCACCTTCCCAGGGCAATTGGCAATGGTTAATAAATACTGGCCCAGCCAAAGATGCTCACATCTTATAACTGAGTGGGAAAACATATCTAGCCTCTGATGTGTAGCTGTAGGTACAATATTTATATGGCCAGTCGAATTTAGTTTCTGGTCAATGGTAACACCCACGTGTGGGCGGCACGGTGGCACTGCTGCCTCACAGCGCAAGAGAGCCGGGTTCAATTCCCGACTCAGGCGACAGACTGTGTGTAGTTTGCACATTCTCCCCGTGTCTGCGTGGGTTTGCTCCGGTTTCCTCCCACAGTCCAAAGATGTGCCGGTCAGGTGAATTGGCCATGCTAAATTGCCCGTAGTGTTAGATAAGGGGTAAATGTAGGGGTATGGGTGGGTTGCGCTTCGGCGGGTTGGTGTGGACTTGTTGGGCTGAAGGGCCTGTTTCCACACTGTAAGTAATCTAATCTAATCTTCTGAGTGTCAATAATTGGATTTTCACCAATGGCAATACCATTGAACGTCAGGGGAGACAGTTAGATGCTCTCATGTTGGAGATAGTCATTGCGCGGCACTTGTGTGACGTATATGTTACTTGTGATTTATCAGTCCAGGACTGGAATGTTAGATACTGTGAGGAGAACTATATAATTGTTGTCAGCAGTACAGAACACATCATTGCATGACTCACAAGAGAGTGAGTTTTTATGAGACAATTCTGGTGCAGATTTGATTTGCCTTTGTCACTATCTACTAACATGCAAATGAAACTGCAAGCTCTCCTTACGATTGCAGAATATGATTGACAGGGTCATATTTATTACATGCCTCTTGATATTCAGAGGAGATTGTGACAAACCTTTCTGAATAATGGTGTTTACAATTACCTGACAGTCTGGATGATCTCATTGGAACACACAAAATTCTTACAGTGCTTTTTCAGAGCAAATGCGGGAAGGTTGTGGGGTGGGGGTGGAGAACCAGGGGAATAGTCTCAGAATAAGATAGAATCCATTTAAGACTGAGAGAAAGAGGGATTTCTTCATTCAGACTTTGAAAAATCTTTGGAATTCTCCAGAGTGCATCGGACGGTCAGCCTTGAATAAGTTCAAAACAGAGATCAATAGATTTCTAGATTTTAGAAACATTAAGGGGTTAGAGTAGGAGAATTGTATTGAGGTAGAAGATCAATCAAGATCTAGCAGAATTCTTGGGGAGGCACAATGGACTGAATGGCCTACTCTTTATCTAAGAGGCTTCACCTATCACCCCTGTGTTTTACTACTTCTGATTGGCTACCTGAGTTCTTGGATTTTAAAACTTCTTCAGTTCAAAGCTTTTTAACATTCTTTCTTGGGAAGTGAATATCGCTGGCAAGGCCAGTGTTTAAGGCCAATCCACAAATGCCCTGGGACATAATTGCTGACTAGCTTATTTCAGACGTAGCCAGTTAGGAGTTTTGAGCAGACTGGCAACAACACAGTGTATGAGAGACACGGATGTTTCATAGAATTCGTACAGTGTAGAAATAGGCCATTTGGCCCAATAAGTCCACACCAACACTCCGAGGAGTTTCCCACCCACACCCATTCCCCTAACTTATACACGTAACCTACACATCAAAACAGTAGCTACTGGCGACCGTGTAACTGTTGTCAATGAATATAAAAACTCAACTGGTTCTGAATGTCCGTTAGGGAATGAAATCTGCCATCCTTACCAGGTCTGGCCAATGTGTGGCTCCAGACATACAGCAATGTGATTGACTTTTAACTGCCCTCTGGGTAATTAGGGATGGGCAATAAATGGTGACTTGACCAGTGATGCTCACATCCCATGAATGAATATTTTAAAAAGTGTAATTTATTGCATGTTAGCGATTAAACATGTGTTAACTAGTTAAACCTTGTTACTGGGGAGGAGACCCAGAATATAGATCTTCACTCCACAGGTCCACACCGACCCTCTGAAGAGAATCCCACCCACACCCAGTGGTTAGCACTGCTGCCTCACAGCGCCAGAGACCCGGGTTCAATTCCCGCCTCAGGGAACTGTCTGTGTGGAGTTTGCACATTCTCCCCGTATCTGTGTGGGTTTCCTCTGGGTGCTCTGGTTTCCTCCCACAGTCCAAAGATGTGCAGGTTAGGTGAATTGGCCATGCTAAATTTCCCATAGTGTTAGGTGAAGGGGTAAATGTAAGGAAATGGGTGTGTTGCTCTTCGGAGAGTCAGTGTGGACTTGTTGGGCCGAAGGGCCTGTTTCTACACTGTAAGTAATCTATTCGAATCTAATCTAAGGCTCTAAGATCTTTTGCCTTATCCTCACCCAATCCAGCATGGCATCATCAGGTTGGGTGGAGCTAATACAACCTCCAAAGATAATGCTTTCAGAACAATGAACTTCCTCTAGTGCACAGAATGACAAAAATGTCATGCCTGATATGAGACCATTCAGCCCATTGGTTTCAGTACTGTCTGTCCAAATGAGCATCATCACTTAAAGCCATGCTCCTGCCTTTTCCCCAAATTCCCTAAATGTCCCTCCTGAATGTCTCAATTGAACCTGCCTCCACCTCAATTCCAGGAAGCGCGCTCCCGAATCGTGAGAAAATGTGCTCTTTTGCATATCAACTTTGCTCCTTTTGCAAGCCACTTGAACTCTGTGCCCTCTGGTCCTTGAGCCTTTTGGGAAAACTCCCTCCTTGTTGCCTGCCCAGCCCTCTCATGGTGTTTGAAAATCCCTGTCAGATCTCATCTCAACCTTCTTGTATCTGAGGTGAGCGTGGCCAACCATTCCAGTATATCCTCATGACTGAAGTGCCTTATGCGTAGAACCATTTCTATAAACTGCTTCTACGGTCTCTCCTTTGCACTCACATCCTTCCCTTGATGTGGATCCCTGACCTGTACAGAATGTTCCAGCCGAGGTATCCATGTAAATCCAATATCACCTCCTTATCTGTGTACTCCATACTCCTGTTAATAAAGCATACAGTGCCCTGCACTGTAAATATGTTTTATTAACATCTCTCTCCAATTTCTCTTCCACTTTCAATGGTCAACAGAGTGGCACGCTGTGTCAGTGGTTAGCACTGTTGCTTGGGACCCAGCCTCGGGTGACTATCTGTGCACAGTCTGCACATTCTCTCTGTGTCTGCGTGGGTTTCCTCCTGGTGCTCTGGTTTCCTCCCATGGTCCAAACCTATGTAGGATAGGGTAAAAACAATGACTGCAGATGCTGGAAACCAGATTTTGGATCAGTGGTGCTGGAAGAGCACAGCAGTTCAGGCAGCATCCAACGAGCAGGCAGCTGCCCGTTGGATGCTGCCTGAACTGCTGTGCTCTTCCAGCACCACTGATCCAGAATCTGTGTAATTAGGGTGGATTGACCATGCTAAATTGCCCATAGTGTGCAGACTGGGTGGATTGGCCATGGTAAATACAGGAATGTGATGGGTCTGGATGGGATGCCCTTTCGAGGGGCAATGCGGGGTGGATGGGCAGAATGCTTCGACACTGTATGGATTCTATTCTATCACAGCATACATATGTTCGGGTCCAAAACAGAAACTGCTGGAAAAGCTCTTGTAGCATTTGTGGACAGAAATCAGAGTTAATGTTTTGGGTTGAGTGTCTCTGCTTTCTCTCCAAAGATGCTGCCAGACCTGCTGAGCTTTTCCAGCAATTTATGTTTTTGTTCCTGACTTACAGCATCCACGGTTCTTTTGGTTTTTACACTCAGGTCCAGCTGTTCCTTTCCTCTTATGACTGGTAACCCCTTATGTTATATTCTCGGTCTGTGTTCTTGCTATCCTTAGCAAAGTTAAGAAAATGGAGTTAAGATGAAGATCAGTCCTGATCTATTTTAAAATCTGAGCAAGCTCAAAGAACAATAAGAGCTTCTGCTGTTCCTATGTTCCTAACTTGCTGGTGCACTGATTCTTGTATCTGTTTTATCAGCTCAATATTCCCACACCCGTCCATAGGTGCGACACATTGATAATGATCTGACACAGGGAATTGGACTTTTAACTTCTTAGAAACACTCCCTTTACATATCTGAAAGAAAAATATTTATGTGTTGCTTTGTGGCAGATTGTAGGTATGGAGGTCAAAAGATAAACTGGAAAGAAGAGAGGCCATAAAGATACAAATTCCATTTATATAACACCTTTAACCTAATAATGAGTGGTGCTTCACAGGAGCATTGGCAAACACAGTTTGACATCGACCAAGATAAGGAGACTTGAGGATGGGGTTTGATCGACCAGGGAGCATTTTAAACGAGAAGAAAGAGACAGAGAGTTATAGGAGAGAGTCCTCAGGCTTTGGGCCAGTGGAAATCAGAGAATTCTCAAGAGGCCAGAATTAGAGCAACACAGAGAGCTTGGACCTTGAAGCCTTTTTACTTTGGAGCAGTTACAGAGATAGGGAGGGAGAAAGGCGAAGGAGGGATTTGATTACGAGAATGAGAACTTTAACATCAAGTGTTTCAAGATCAGGAACTAGTATAGCTCTGTAAACACACGGTCAGGCATGACTGGGCCTTGGTGCAAGTGAATTAATTGGTGAGCTCCCTCAGTACTTCAGGTCTTTCTTTCTGCTGTATTTTGTCTTTGGTGTTGTGACATTTCCATCAATTTTGATAACTCTGGGGGTCATATAAACATATGAATTAATCATCCCTCGAAGCTGCTTTGTTCGGTGAGGTCCTGGCTGATCTCACTGTGGCCTCAACGTCACACTCTCCTCATCCCTTTAGCTACTCTCCTTCACATTCCCTCTATCTCTTTAGTTAGTTTCCTTCACATTCCCTCTATCCCTTCAGTTAATTTCCTTCACATTCCCTCTATCCCTTTAGTTACTCTCCTTCACATTCCCTCTATCTCTTTAGTTAGTTTCCTTCACATTCCCTCTATCCCTTTAGTTACTCTCCTTCACATTCCCTCTATCTCTTTAGTTAGTCTCCTTCACATTCCCTCTATCCCTTTAGTTACTCTCCTTCACATTCCCTCTATCTCTTTAGTTAGTCTCCTTCACATTCCCTCTATCTCTTTAGTTAGTTCCCTCCACATTCTCCCCCCATCCCTTTAGTTAGCCCCTTCCACATTCTCTCTATCCCTTTAGTTAGTCTCCTTCACGTTCCCTCTATCCCTTTAGTTAGTCCCTTCCACGTTCACGCTATCCCTTTAGTGAGTCCCCTCCATATTCCCTCTATCCCTTTAGTTAGTCCCCTCCATATTCCCTCTATCCCTTTAGTTAGTCTCCTTCACGTTCCCTCTATCCCTTTAGTTAGTCCCTTCCACGTTCACGCTATCCCTTTAGTGAGTCCCCTTCACATTCCCTCTATCTATTTAGTTAGTCTCCTTCACATTGCCACCTATTCCTTGAGTAGGTCCCGTCCACAATCTCTCTATCCCTTTAGCTCATTCCCTCCACATTCCCCTCTTCCTTCAATTAGTTCTCTCCACATTCCCCCCATCCCTTTAGTTAGTCCCCTGCGCATTCCCCCAAGAATTCCAAAGACCCATGACCCTCTGTGAGAAAAAAAGCCCCCATTTTCTCTATTTAAAATGGGCAATCCCTACAGTTTGGAATAGTGACTCCTTGTTCTAGATTCTCTCAGGATCTACCCTCGGGACCTTACCTGTTAAAATTGTCTCCTAACCTTCTGTCAGTGGATTTTTAAAAAATCACTCACAGGGTGTGGGCCTCACTGGCTGGGTTATATGTATAGCCCATCCCTAATTGAAATTACGTGTCAGGTACATTGCTTTGAGTGTGGATTCACATGTAGGCAAGACTGGGTAAGGACAGCAGTTTCCTTTCCTAAAGGGTCACGAGTGAACCAGTTGGGTACTACCCCCAAGTCCTCTGCATATTTTACCCGACAATTAGCAACAGTTTCACGGTCATCTTTTAACTTTTAATTTCAGATTTTTTTTATTGAACCCAATGTTCATCATCTGCTGTGGTGGGATTCAAACGCAGGTCCCAGGACATTAGCTGGACCTCTTGGGTTAATAATCTTACAATAATATCGCTAGGCTATCACCTTCCCATGTTAGCTTAGCCTAGCCTGTCCAACCTTTCCTCATCGTCAACATGTCCACTCCAGATATCAGTCCAATAAACCTTCCCTGAATTGCTTCCAACATATTTACATCTTTCCTTAAACAAGGAATAATGATATTGTCTAATATTAGAGGGCACGCATTTGAGGTAAAGGGGGGAAGTTAAGAGGAGATGTGGACGGACAAGTATTTTACACAGAGAGTGGTAGATGCCTGGAATACTCTACTGGGTGTAGTGGTAGAGGCACGTACGATAGGCGTGTTTAAAGGGCTTTTAGATAAGCACATGTTATTCACGTGGAAGGATATGGACCAAGGGCAGGCAGAAGGGATTAGTTTAATTAGGCATCATGTTCAGCACAACATCATGGGCTGAAGGACCTGTCCCTGAGCTGTATAGTTCTATGTTCTGTACTTGAAGGAGATCAATACTGTACATGGTACTCCAGATGTGATTGCAACATGTCGTTGACATTCCCATTTAAATGGATTAGCACGGCTGTAACTTTACCATTACCACAAATATTTTAATGTAGTAGCAGGAGACAGTGCATAATCCAGAGGCCCAGGCTAATCTCTGGAGAACTGGGTTCAATTCCCACAACAGCAGTTAATGGAATTCAAATTCAGTTAATAATATATTATAGAACTAGGTTCAGCAATAATGACTTTGAAATTGTTACTAATTGTCGTAAAAATCCATCCTTAGTTCACTGACATTCTGTAGGGAAGGAAATCTATCATCCTCACTTGGTCAGGCTTGCATGTGACTCCAGACCCCTAGCACTCTTAACTACCCTTGGAAATGGCCAGAACAAGACACTGAGTTCATGGGGCAGTTAGAGATGGGAAACAAGTGACTGGTTAGCTCATATCCCATTGCTGCCAGACCACTGAGCTTTCCCAACAATTTCTGTTGTTATTTCTGATTTACAATATTTGCAGTTCTTTCAGTTTTTAATTTAGAATCATAGAATCCCTACAGTGCAGAAACAGGCCATTTGACCCAACAAGTCCACACTGACCCTCCGAAGAGTATCCCATTTCCAGACCCATTTCCCCTACCCTATGACTCTACATTTACCCTTGACTACTGCAGCACCTAACCCAGATATCCCCGAACACTATGGGCAATTTAGCATGGCCAAACCAACTAAGCTGCACATCTTTGGACTATGGGAGGAAATCAAAGGCCCTGGAGGAAACCCATGCAGACACAAACTCCACACAGACAGCCACCCGAGGCTGGAATCGAACCCGGGTCCCTGGCGCTGTGAGGCAGCAGTGTGCAGCCCCGGTAGTATTGCAATCCAGTTCAGTAATTAAGCAAAGACCCTGTTCGAGTCAGTCTGATTGAGTGGATGTTTATGTTACTTTAGCACTTTCTGAAGGCGAGTTGTTCTGGCTGGGACTCTTTCATAATCGTCACTCTGCCCACTTGAAAGCAAATTGCTATCTGTGAAGTGTTATGAGACATTTCTGTGAGATATGATGACGCACTTGATAAATGTGAATGTATTCTTCTTAATGCATCTCTCTATATATAACAGTGCTGCTGATGTGTGAACTGAACGTTTTATGTGGGTGTATGTGAGACACATGAAACAGTACAAGGACAACTGTACCATCATTAAGTAAGGTCTGTAGGCAGGAAGTACTCGAAAGGTTTCAATATTGCCTCACTTCATGAGAAATTGACAGCAGCTTTTTGTTGGAGGACCAACTCCGGGTTTTACAGAGCATCGGACCAAAACCTGTCCTTAAAGGTGACAGAGGTAGTTGTGAAGGTTGTTGGGAAGAGCAATAGGAACTGCAGCTTTATGGAGACAGTGTCCAGTACAAGACGATGAATTCTTGGTCAAACTTTATCAATCAATTGTCAGGCTTTTGTAGCAACAATACTGCCAATTCTGCACTGCATACTTTACAAAGGATTTCAAAGTCTCAGAGAAGCTAGGGAGGGGAGTTGCTGGAAATGGGACCAGGAGGGTGGGACTTCAGTGATGTTGAAAGATCTGTAAGGACATGTCTATTTATTTTTGTGCTTTCTTTAAACTGTGGACTGAAATGCAAAGGAATTCTGGCCTCCCTGCTATAGGGAAGATATTGTGAAACTTGAAAGGATTCAGGAGAGGATGTTTTTGTTTCAGCTATAGGGAGAGGCTGGATAGGGCTAGGGCTGTTTTCCCTGGAGTGTCAGAGGCTGAGGGGTGACCTTATAGAAGTTTATAAAATCATGACGGGCAGGGATAGGGTGAATAGACAAGGTCTTTTTTCCCAGGGTAGGGGAGTCCAAAACTAGAGGGCATGGGTTTAAGGTGAGAGGGGAAAGATTTAAAAGGGATCTGAGGGGCAACATTTTCACAGAGAGGGTGCTGCGTGTCTGGAATGAACTGACAGAGGAAGTACCAGGAGATGATACAATTACAACAGTTATGAAACATTTGGATGGGAATGTGAATAGGAAGGGCTTAGAGAGATATGGGCCAACTGCTGGCAAATGGGACTAGATCAATTTAGGGTATCTGGTCAGCATGGACAAGTTGGTCTGAAGGGTCTGTTTCCGTGCTGTATGACTCTATAACTCTTGTCAAAATCTAGGAATTTCCAAGGCTGGCTGCATTGTTGAAAGTAAAGAATTTATTACTTTTTGTGAACCTGTTGGTGTAGCTGTTGGTTCCAGCAATGTGGAGATGAACTGGAGCTGAGGGGTTGTTTGTGAGTGAAGCTGATTGATGTGGACTGGGGACCAATTATCAATGACAAAGGTGCTCGACTTGACAACAACAAAGTCATTGGTTGTCAGGTGGCTGAACAGTTTGGACTATGAATGGACAGAGAGAAGCATAGTCAGAGCAGAAGAGAAACCGAAAAGCTGCAGCAGCCAAAAATCCTCTTCTTGTCAGTCCTCTGCAGTAAGCCACTTTAAACAGAAGAAAATCAGCAGATCTTTCTTTTGGCAGAGGCTGCAAGTTGTGACTTTGAACTGGATAAGTAAATCAGCCACCCGCGACTTCTTGCAAACCAGTAGAAGCATTTAGTAAAAAGGTTGGGGAAAAATCTTTGGATTAGCAAGGGGGACAATGTGGACAAAGACTACAAAACTGTTTTCACTATTCCCATGTTTTCTTTTCTTCTTGTGTTGTCTGTGTAAGTCTGTGTGTGTGTATCTGTGTGTGCACGTGTGTGTCTATATGTGTGTGTATGTCTCTGTGTGTGTCTGTGTGTCTATGTGTCTATATATGTGTGAATATCTGTGTGTGTATGTGTATGTCTGCGTGTCTATGTGTATCTATGTGTGTATGTCTATATGTGTATGTCTGTCAATGAGTGTGTGTGTCTGTGTGTATGTCTGTCTATGAGTGTGTGTGTGTGTATGTCTATGAATGTAAGTGTGTTTCTATGTGTGTCTGTGTGTGTATGTCTATCTATGTGTGTATGTCTGTCTATGAGTGTGTATATGTGTGTGTGTGTGTATGTCTATCTATGTGTGTGTCTGTCTATGAATGTGTGTGTGTCTATGTGTGTCTGTATGTGTATGTCTATCTGTGTGTGTATGTCTGTCTCTGAGTGTGTGTGTATGTGTGCATCTTTGTGTGTGGCTGTGTGCACCTACGCTGTGTGAGTATTTATGGAGGGGTTTGCTTATATAGAGATTAGACTTTTAATTTGTACAATTCCATTTATTTAGTTCATTTACTTGTAGCTAATGGCCCGTAATAGATAATGATTTTTTTGCATGTTTTAAATTAACCTGGATCTGACAATCAAGTGATTTGGGGATTTTTGCATATTTCTTTTAAAAACTTTAACCTTTTTGACAACTCCAGAAAGAGTGGAGGATGATTTCCAACCCACTGTTGCTGACAGGTGTGACAGAGTGGAAAAACTGGGATTGTTCTCCTCTGAGCAGCGAGGCTTGAGGGGAGGTGTTCCAATTCATCAAAATTCTTGATAGAATAGGGAGAAACTTGCTTAACCAGCAGGAGGGGTTGGTAACTGAAGGATATGTTGAAAGGAATTGGGGAAAGAATCAGATGGGAATATGAGGAGGAATGGTTTTAGGTAGCGAGATGTGGAATACATCGCCTGAAAAGCTGGTGGAAGCAGATCAATAGCTTTCAGAAAGGAATCAGATGGGCAGATAACCCTCCCCTTTGCTGTGCATGTCGGAGAGTTCAAGCTGAGAGTTGCTTGGTTGCTAACTCAATATTTAATTTTGTATTTCAGCTCCCAGAGCCATCATTTTGGGTCTATATTTTGCTGTTCTGCTTTTCCTCTACCTGGTGCCTCTCGGTATGTATTCTCCCTGCATCAAAGAGAAGGGGACCCTGGGGCCAAAGCCAGCCATTATTGGACACAGAGGAGCACCAATGGTACGTCATTCTTTGAGTGGGTCTCTCCATACCTTACCAGCCTCTTATAGCTGCCCATCAAGGTGTCAGTGGGGAACACAGGATTGAGCTCAAATTCCACACTTGACATTTGAACTCACAAGCCAAGCTGCAAGGAGAGATGGTGGCATAATGATCAAGTCCCTTGGCTAGTAACTCAGCTGAATGCCGTGGGGATCATGAGTTCAACTCTCATCGTGGTTGAGTTTTTTTCTAAGAAATTACTAAAGTCTGCAGTTGAAAGCTAATCTCAATGATGATGCCTATTACCAATTGTCATCAAAGTCCACCAGGTTCACTGGCGTCCCTTGAGGGAAGGAAATCTGCTTCTCTTATGTCATCTGGTCTACATGTTACCCCAAACCCTTTCTCAAATGGCTCTCACAAACCAGTCAGTCCAGGAGTAATTAAGGATGAAGAAGAAATGCTGGCTTTGCCAATGATACCCAACACCATGCTGAGGGGCTGCTGTAGTAAGGAAATGCTGCCTGCAGGCAGAACTTTAAACTGAGGCTCTTTACTACCCTCTAAGGTGGACATGAGAGACCCTGAAGTGATGGTGGCACTGTGGTTCAGTAGTTAGCACTGCTGCTTCACAGTGCCAGGGACCTGAGTTCAATTCCACTCTTGAGTGACTGTCTGTGTGCAGGCTGCACATTCTCCCTGTGTTTGCGTGGGTTTCCTCCCCAGTCCAAAGATGTGCAGGTTGGGCAGATCAGCCATGCTAAGTTGCCCATAGTGTCCCAGCTAAGTGGATTAGCCATGGAAAACATAGGGGTAGGGTAAGGGGTGGGATGCTCTTTGGAGGGTATGGTCTGCTGCACATGTGTCAAAGATAATGTCACAATTTAAAGATGAGCAGATGCGTTCTAGCTGACAGTCGCATCGGCCAACATCCCAAAAACTATGCACTGTTGTGAGAACTTGTTGTGCTCGCACTATTTGCCAGGCTTCTCTCACAACAGCTGAAAATGTGTTGCTGGAAAAGCGCAGCAGGTCAGGCAGCATCCAAGGAGCAGGAGAATCGACGTTTCGGGCATGAGCCCTTCTTCAGGAATGAGGAAAGTGTGTCCAGCAGGCTAAGATAAAAGGTAGGGAGGAGAGACTTGGGGGAGGGGCGTTGGAGATGCGATAGGTGGAAGGAGGTCAAGGTGAGGGTGATAGGCCGGAGTGGGGTGGGGGCGGAGAGGTCAGGAAGAAGATTGCAGGTTAGGAAGGTGGTGCTGAGTTCGAGGGATTTGACTGAGACAAGGTGGGGGGAGGGGAAATGAGGAAACTGGAGAAATCTAAGTTCATCCCTTGTGGTTGGAGGGTTCCTAGGTGGAAGATGAGGCGATCTTCCTCCAGCCGTCGTGTTGTTATGGTCTGGTGATGGAGGAGTCCAAGGACCTGCATGTCCTCGGTGGAGTGGGAGGGGGAGTTGAAGCGTTGAGCCACGGGGCAGTTGGGATGGTTGGTGCGGGTATCCCAGAGGTGTTCCCTCAAACGTTCTGCAAGTAGGCAGCCTGTCTCCCCAATATAGAGAAGGCCATATCGGGTGCAGCGGATGCAGTAAATGATGTGTGTGGAGGTTCAGGTGAATTTATGGCGGACATGGAAGGATCCCTTGGGGCCTTGGAGGGAAGTAAGGGGGGAGGTATGGGCGCGGGTTTTGCATTTCCTGCAGTTGCAGGGGAAGGTGCCAGGAGTGGAGGTTGGGTTGGTGGGGGGTGTGGACCTGACGAGGGAGTCACGGAGGGAGTGGTCTTTGCGGAACGCTGATAGGGGAGGGGAGGGAAATATATCTCTAGTGGTGGGGTCCGTTTGGAAGTGGTGGAAATGAAGGCAGATGATACAATGTATGTGGAGGTTGGTGGGGTGGTAGGTGAAGACCAGTGGGGTTCTGTCCTGGTGGCGATTGGAGGGGCAGGGCTCAAGGGTGGATGAGTGGGAAGTGGAGGAGATGCAGTGGAGGGCATCGTCGATCATGTCTGGGGGGAAATTGTGGTCTTTGAAGAAGCAGTCCATCTGAGCTGTACGGTATTGAAACTGGTCCTCCTGGGAGCAGATGCGGCGGAGACGAAGGAATTGGGAGTGTGGGATGGTGTTTTTGCAGGGGGCAGGATGGGAGGAGATGTAGTCTAGGTAGCTGTGGGAGTCAGTCGGTTTGTAGTAAATGTCTGTGTTGATTCGGTCGCCCAAGATAGAAATGGAAAGGTCTAGGAAGGGGAGGGAGGAGTCTGAGATGGTCCAGGTGAATTTGAGATTGGGGTGGAAGGTGTTGGTAAAGTGGATGAACTGTTCAACCTCCTCGTGGGAGCACGTTTTCAGGGTGAGGACCAGTTCAGTCGTCAAAGGAGGGTGTCAGTGGAAGGGTACTGGCTGGTACGATGGGAAAGGAAGAAGCGGAGGGCTTTGAGTCCTTTGTGATGGGGGATGGAGGTGTACGTGGACTGGATGTCCATGGTGAAGATAAGGCATTGGGGACCAGGGAAGCGAAAATCATGGAGGAGGTGGAGGGCGTGTTGGCCTCCTTCTTCAAGGACTGCAATTTCCCCCCAGACGTGATCGCGATGCCCTCCACCGCATCTCCTCCACTTCCCACTCCTCCGCCCTTGAACCCCGCCCCTCCAATCGCCACCAGGACAGAACCCCACTGGTCCTCACCTACCACCCCACCAACCTCCACATACATCGTATCATCCATCATCATTTCCACCACCTCCAAACGGACCCCATCACCAAGGATATATTTCCCTCCCCTCCCCTATCAGCATTCCAAAAAGACCACTCCCTTCGTGACTCCCTGATCAGGTCCACACCCCCCACCAACCCAACCTCCACTCCTGGCACCTTCCCCTGCAACCGTAAGAAATGCAAAACTTGCGCCCACACCTCCCCCCTTACTTCCCTCCAAGGCCCCAAGGGATCCTTCCATATCCACCATAAATTCACCTGCACCTCCACACACATCACTTACTGCATCTGCTGCACCCGATGTGGCCTCCTCTATATTGGGGAGACAGGCCGCCTACTTGCGGAACGTTTCAGAGAACACCTCTCGGACATCCGGACCAACCAACCCAACCACCCTGTGGCTCAACACTTCAACTCTCCCTCCCACTCCACCAAGGACATGCAGGTCCTTGGACTCCTCCATCACCAGACCATAACAACACGACGGCTGGAGGAAGAGCGCCTCATCTTCCGCCTAGGAACCCTCCAGCCACAACACAAGGGATGAACCTAGATTTCTCCAGTTTCCTCATTTCCCTTCCCCCCACCTTGTCTCAGTCAAATTCCTCGAACTCAGCACCACTCTCCTAACCTGCAATCTGCTTCCTGACCTCTCCGCCCCCACCCCACTCCGGCCTATCACCCTCACCTTGACCTCCTTCCACCTATCGCATTTCCAACGCCCCTCCCCCAAGTCCCTCCTCCCTACCTTTTATCTTAGCCTGCTGGACACACTTTCCTCATTCCTGAAGAAGGGCTCATGCCCGAAACATCGACTCTCCTGCTCCTTGGATGCTGCCTGACCTGCTGCGCTTTTCCAGCAACACATTTTCAGCTCTGATCTCCAACATCTGCAGTCCTCACTTGCTCTCACAACAGCCTACCCTTGAAAATCCATATGCTCTGGGACAACCCAAGCTTGGAAATTTCAGTGTTATTTACCCTGTTACCGTATCTCCATGCAGCTGTGAGTTCAAACATCAAGAGTGGACTTTGAGCTCAGACCACTTGGATTCGATAAAAGTTGAAAATTTGCCAACATGAAGAAGTTTTACCATCGCAGTGAATTGGTCAGCTTGGAGTTTTCAAGAGTCAGACAGGAAGATCTAACAATCAGATCTAACAATTAAGAGGCACAGTGTTACTGTATTAATATAGTTAAAATCACACAACACCAGGTTATAGTCCAACAGGTTTATTTGGAAGCACTAGCTTTCGGGACGCTGCTCCTTCATCCATTACCTGAGGTGGGAACAGCGTTCTGAAAGCTAGTACTTCCAAGTAAACCTATTGGACTATAACCTAGTGTTGTTTGATTTTTAACTCTGTCCACCCCAGTCCAACACTGGCTCCTCCACATCATGTATTAACACAACACTAGGATGGTTTGTCAAAGGGTCCAGGCTCCATCAAGAGCCCCCCATTGACCTGGTGTCTGCTCCTTTCCTAGCTTCTGATGCTGGTGCCTTTGGCTGTCGGAGCTGGTGTTAAATAGACCAACTCTACAGCCAATGATCAGTCTCCCCCTGCCCCACCCAGACCCCAAACTCCCCACTCCTACACAATGCCCCCTGAGGATTGGAAATAATGACGGGAGGGTTGAAACCCATAGGAAGATTAGCTGGTCATTAAGTGCAATAAAGTGATGATGGCATCCAGAGAAGGCTGGAGACATAGTAAATCATAGTTTATTAAGGTTGTGAAGGGTGAAAAGTGCCGGAATAACATCCCATACATGAGGGGATCTGTGTATGACTAAAGTTGACTAGAATTCCCACACAACCCGGACTTGAGCTGTTCTGGTACCCTCTGATGAAGAGACTTCCTCGTTTCCAATAGGAGTCAGGGTGGATTGAAGATTTTAGTCTCTAACCTTGTGGAACCCCTGATTTCATGGTGCTCTAAGCTCAGAAATGAAACCTCAGTGTGACAGATAACTCAGCACCATTGTGTGTCTGTGAAAGTACAACACTCTCTCAATTCCTCCTGTTTATTATTAAACAGTTAGCACCAGAAAACACATTGATGTCATTTGAGAAGACGATAGAACATGGAGCAGACGGTCTGGAGACTGATGTCACCATTAGGTAAGGTGTTGCTTCTGCAATTCCCACCTTCTAAAAGTCACCCACTATGCTGCCAACTGAGAAAATGATGTTCTGTGCCAGATGGAGTACAGAAACCATTGGTAGCTTTGCCATCTTTGAAAATGTATTGACCTTGTAGGACAGTTTTTTATTTTATTCATTCTTGGGACATAAGTGCCACTGGCCAGGCCCAGCATTTATTGCCTGTCCCTAGTTGCCCCTTGAGAAGGTGGGGGGGGGAAGCTGCCTTCTTGAACCACAGCAGTCCATGTGCTGTAGGTAGACCCACAATGGCCTCAGGGAGGGAATTGCAGAATTTTGACCCAGGGACACTGAATCACAGAATTATCACCGCACAGAATTCAGTCCATCGTCGTTGTTCTATTACCTAGTGCCAACCTCCTGCCTTATCCCTGTACACCATTACTGTCCAAATAACCAGCCACTGCCCCTCTTGAATGCCTCGGTTGAACCTGCTGCACCACATTTTACAGGAGAGGTGGAGAGACTGGGTAACTAAGGGGGTGAAAGGTTATTGGGAAGGTGGAGTAATTAAATCAGCGAGATCTTTATTGATTAGCAGGTGATTAGGCTAGAGGGGCCTTCTCTACTATACACAGTAGATCACAGTAGATCTCCAACTATGCTCCATCCACTTACTTTAGTTCACACCCTGTCAGGTTAAAGGCAGTCAATGTCAGTTTTGAAGATAGCAGTCAATTTGGCTGCGGAGAGGGAGTTCTAGATGTCCCCTTTCATGTGACAAAGGGCTTCCTGATACCACTGCTGAACGGCCTACTGTTAATCTTAATGATCTGGGCGACCTATTCCCCACTTCCCCAACTAACAGGTCAGCTGGGAGCCCACCCATGAGCAAGCCACTGTCCCCCTGTCATATTGCACCTGATGGGGGCATTAGTTCGCCCAGGGCAAGACATCATCATGTGCAGATATCCCACCTCAGAGAACTGTCAGGTGATCTGATTGGACAGCAGCTCTGTTCCAGTGGCGCCAGGTTTGAGCGGTGGCTTTCACTGGAACTGCAGCCATTCCCTCAAGAAGAGGCAAAGTTAAATCTGAGGCATGGGCCAGACCCCCCAGCAAGGGGCAGGGGGAGCTGTGTTTGAAAGGTGGACAGATCGAAAGCTCAATGGGAGGATGGACATTGGGACTATTTGTGGGAGGGGGGTGGTGGTAAGTTGGGGGTGGGAGTGGGGAATGCCTCTTGTACTTCAAAGGAAATGGAAATGGTTTGGGAAAGTGTCATTGAGATGGATGATCAACCCTGATCGAAATGAATGGTGGAGCAGATTTGAGGGCTGAATGGCCTGCTACTGCACCTCCCATCCTCTACATGCATGTCTGCTTTGACTGCTGTATTGGTTCTTAGATTGATGAGACTGTACAGTTTCGACCCAGTTCCTTGTAAACATTGATGCTGTAGGGATTCCAGGTTATAGTTTAGGAAGAAGTGAGATTGCCTATTTGGCTGTACAGGACATTGGTTAGCCACTGTTGCAATACTGTGTTCAATTCTGGTCTCCCTGCAATAAGAAGGATGTTGTGAAACTTGAAAGGGTTCAGAAAGGATTTACAAGGATGTTCATGGGTTAGAGGGTTTGTGCTATAGGGAGAAGCTGAATAGGCTGGGGCTGTTTTCCCTGGAGCGTCGGAGGCTTTGAACCTTATAGAAGTTTATAAAATCATAGGGTGAATAGAAAAGATCTTTTTTCCAGGGTCAGGAGTCCAGAACTAGTGGGCATAGGTTAGGGATGAGGGGGGAAAGGGGGCCTAAAGGGCAACTTTTTCCCACAGACGGTGGTGCGTGTATGGAATGAGCTGCCAGAGGTTGTGGTGGAGGCTGGTACAATTACAACATTTTAAAAACATCTGGATGGGTATATGAATAGGAAGGGTTTAGAGGGATAAGGGCAAAGTGCTGGCAAATGGGATAGATTCATTTAAGGTGGTCAGCATGGATGAGTTGGACTGAAGGGTCTATTTCCATGCTGTACAGTTTGAGAACTCTATGACAGGAAAAGCAGAATATTATTTCAATGGAGAGAGATCATGGAATGAGGCAATACAGATGGATCTGGGTGTCCTGGTGCATGGATCTTAAAATGTCAGCCCACAGATAAAGAGTTGAGAGTGTGGTGCTGGAAAGGCTCAGCAGGTCAGGCAGTATCTGAGGGGCAGGACAATCGACGTTTCAGGCATAAGCCCTATATCGAGTAATGAAGAGGGTAAATGGAATGTTGGCTGTTACTTTAATGGGGACATGTATAGAGAGAGGGAAGTGGATGTAGGTTTGCTCGCTGAGCTGCAAGTTTCATTTTCAGACGTTTCGTCACCTTACTAGGTAACATCTTCAGTGAACCTCCAGACGAAGCACTGCTGATGATTCTTACTTTCTATTTATATGTTTGGGAAATCCAAGCATATAAATAGAAAGTAGGAATCGTCAGCAGTGCTTCGTCTGAAGGCTCACTGCAGATGTTACCTTGGCAAAAGTGAGGACTGCAGATGCTGGAAATCAGAGTCTAGATTACAGTATTGTGGAAAAGCACAGCAGGTCAGGCAGCATCTAAGGAGCAGGACGAAACGTCTGGAAATGAACCTTAGAGCTCAGTGAGTAAACCTACATCTAGAACCTCAACCTGAGCTACACATCTTCTCAAAGCTCACTAAAGGAGGGAAGTCTGTAGAGGACATTGGTGAGACCATACCTGTGTTAGGTCTCAATCCTTATTTTTTGGAATTCACTCATTAGAAAGCAGCGAGGGCTGGATCATTGAATATATTGAAGGTCAAGTTAGACAAAGTTTTGGTGCACAAGGAAGCCAAGGGTCATACAGTTGGAGCAGGCAGGGAAGAAGGCTGAGGGGGGAGCTAATTACTGCAGATACTGGAATCTGTACTGAAAACAACAAATGCTGGAGATGACAGAGGGTCAGACAGCATCCAGGGAGAGACAGCAAGCTCATGTTTTGAGTCTAGATGGCTCTTCATCAGAGCTGACGTGACGGCAATTCTGATGAAGAATCACACAGATTTGAAATGTTAGCTTGCTGTCTCTCCATGGATGCTGCCTGATCTGCTGATCTCTAGCATTTGTTGTTTTCAAGACTGAGAGGGGGACCTGATTGAAGTTGTACAAACCCCTAAGTGGCATAGACACAGTTGACAGGGAGAAGCAATAGATAGGTGAGGCAATGGCATAGTGGTATTATCACTAGGCTATTAATCACAGCGGAGCCCCCAGTAATGACCCAGTGACACAGGTTCAAATCCCACCATGGCAGATAGTGGAATTTAGATTCAATTAAAAATCGGGAATGAAGAGTCTAATGATAACGACAAAACTAGTTTCAATTGCCCAATGGGACAGGAAACCATCTGGCTCAATAATGTCCTTCAGGGAAGGAAACTGTCATCCTCACTTGATTTGGCCTACATGTAACTCCATACCCACAGCAATGTGGTTGACTCTTAACTGTCATCTGGGCAATAAGTGATACCATGTCCTGTGAATGAATAAAAAAAAACATTTCTGCTTTGGAGAAGGGTCAATGACCAGCAGGGGGTGGGGTGGGGTGGGGTGGGGTAGGGTAGGGTAGGGGAGGGGGGCAGTTTTGAGGGAAGGATTTGAAGAAAAACATTTTCATCCGGGGATTTTGGATATTTGAAAATCACTGCCAAAAAGAGTGGTAACGGTAGCAACACTCAAGCTATTTACAAACTATTGAGATGAGCATTTGAAATGCCAAGCAGAGAGGTTTGTAGACCAAATATTGGAAAATGGGATTAAAATGGATATTTGGTGACAGATGGGGACATGATGGGCTGAAGGCTCTCTTTCATGCTGCAATGACTCTCTGATATGGTGGGTCAGTGGTTAGCACTGCTGCCTCACAGTGCCAGGGACCTTCGTTTGATTCTAGCCTTAGGTCACTGTCTGTGTGGAGTTTGCAAATTCTCCCCGTGTCTGCGTGGGTTTCCTCTGAGCACTCCCGTTCCCTCCCACTGTCCAAAGATGTGCAGGTTAGGGTGGATTGGCCATTGGAAATGCAAGGTTACAGGGATAGTTGGGGGGAGGGGTGGGGTGGATCTGGATGGGATGCTCTCCAGAGGGTCGGTGTGGACACAATGGGCCGAACGGCCTTCTTCCACACTGTAGGGATTCTTTGGGCCACAATCCAATCAGTTGCAAGTGGTGCTTATCGGCTGTGATGTTTGACTGCTTATTTCAATGGACATAAACGATTTCGCTGGACTGTTTGAATGGCAAGGCGTTTTCAATGGGCTGAATGGCCTGCGCTTGTTTCGTATGATGCCATGACAATTCCATGTCTCCAGTTCGAAGGCAATTCTCGATGTGCAATCTTTCTCATTGTTTAACAGTTGGGATGGAGTGCCGTTTCTCATGCACGATCAAACCCTGAGAAGGACCACCAACATTGAAGAGGTGTTCCCGAGCAACAAGACCAAGAATGCAGCCTCCTTTATTTGGAATGAACTGGCAGAACTGAATGCTGGGAAATGGTTCCTTCAGGTGGGCCACACTGCAGGGGTGAGAGGTCAACACATTCAGATATGACCAAGTTGGTAGCCAAGGGAGCGGATTTCCCTCTCGACTCGTAGATGTCAGGCCTGTGGCATGTTGCTATAAAATGTAAGAGAAATATTGAAACTCAGTGGAAGCAGATCCACAGAACTCAAGGCGATTGCATTTACCACAGAGTAAATGATTGCTATCTGTTAACAGGAGCACAGACAAAGCCAAGAGTTTATGCAGTTTTTTGGGGTAATTTTTCTGTGCTGTAAGCTTGGTGGGGTAAACAGCGATCACCACATGATCGCAGGTTTTAAAGGTCAACACTGTGGGCAAATAAAAAAAATCTTGCTTTGTTTGTGTTTCGCCCTATCCCACAATGCTCCATTTCTAACTTGGCCTCATCGTTTCCCTGAACAGGACAACCCCTTCGGAACGAAACATTTGTTGTCACGTGAGGATAGGGCGAAGGCCAACAGGCAGTCGGTCTGTCAGCTCAGTGAGCTCCTCAAGCTGGCTGCTGCCCATGGGAAGTCCGTCATCTTTGACCTGTTCAGGCCTCCCCACAAGCACCCGTACCGAAACAGCTTCATACACCAGACTGTCACCACCATCCAGAGGTCTGGCATCAACGAGAGCTTGGTAATGACACTTCACTCACTTGGCTTTCTCCAACTTTAATTGGATAGATGTGAGGTATTACATTTAGTAAAACAAAGAAGGACTGGACATGTACAATTAATGTTTGGGCCCTGGGTAGTTTTGATGAACAGAGAGACCTAGGCGTTCACATTTATATCTTTATGAAATTTGCGTCACAGGTAGACTGGATGGTTGAGAAGGCATATAGCACCCTTGCCTTCATTGCTCAGACCATTGAGTATAGGAGTTGGAATGGCATGTTGGGGTTGTACAGGACATTGGTGAGGCCGCTTCTGGTATACGGTGTCCAGTTCTGGTCCCCCTGTTATAGAAAGGAAATTATTAAGCTGGAGAGGGTTCAGAAAGGATTTACCAGGCTGTTGCTGGGAACGGAGGGTTTGGGTTACAAGGAGAAATTGGATAGACTGGAACTTTTTCACTGGCGTGTAGGAGATTTCAGGGTGACCTTATTGAGGTTTATAAATTCATGTGGGGTATAGATAAGGTGAATGACTATTGATTTCCAGACAAGGGCATTTGTTTAAGGTGAGAGTTAAAAGATTTTAAAAAGACATGAAGGCAATTTTGTTTATGCAGAGGGTGTTCTTGTGTGGAGTGAACTTCCAGAAGAAGTGGTGGATATGGCTACGGTTACAACGTTTAAAAGATATTTGAATAAGTACATGAATAGGAAAGGCTTGGAGGGATATGGGCCAAGCGCAGGCAGGTGGGACTAGTTTAGTTTGGGGTTATGGTTGGCATGGACTAGTTGGACCAAAGGGTCTGTTTCCATGCTGTATGACCCTATGATTCTATAACTGGAGGATTTCTGCTCATTCATCATTGACAGAAATGGTTGAAACCTTGAAGAAATGCATCCCATTATTTGTATAGATTTTGACTTCCCCCTTTTAAAGAATTGTCTCAGTCCTCATTCTTACTCTCGCATCCCTCTCTCAATCTCTTCCCTTTCTCCTGCCTGGTTCAGCTGATGGCTCTGGGCAGTGCTCCATGAACACTCCACCCTTTGAGGTGATGGTTAATCGTTGAGGTGCTCCCTGCATAAGTGATTCCCTGGGACTCCCTCAGTAAAATTACAGGAGACTCCTGCTGGGAAGCATCTATTTTCAACCAACATACAAATATAAGACTTTATTATTGCTCTTTCTTGGGGTGAGGAGTCAGGGTCAGTAATTGTTGTCTGCCTCTGATTGTCCTTGAATTGGGATGTTGCTGAACAATTTTAGAGGGTAGTTATAAGTTAATCATGTTACTGTGGGTCTGGAGTCACGTGTAGATCAGACCAGACAAGGACAGAAGATTTCTTTTCCTAAAGGACATTAGTGAACTGGATGGGTTTTTAAAAATGACAATTATAGAGTCGCAGAATCAAACAGCTCAGGATTGATGCTAGTTTTCCATTCCTGAGACTAGCTTTCAGTTCTAAACAAAATACAGAATTTAATTTCAAGAAGTCACTGTTGTGGGATTTGAATTCATGCGCAGAACTTTAACCTGTGGTTTAACATTACTAATAACATTATCACTTTGTCAGCATCATCCCCATGCTAGTTCAGTCTGTACGGTCCCTTAAGACATTTCTGCCAAGCAATACCTCATAGCTGATTCACCACTAACATAGAAGATCGGAGCAGGAGTAGGCCATTCAGCCCTTCTAGCCTGTTCCACCATTCAATATGATCAGGGCTGATCATCCAACTCAGTCCCTGTTCCTGTCGTCTTTCGATATGGTTTTAATCTCTTAAGCCCTAAGGGCTACATCCTTCTTGAATACATTCAATGTTTTGGCCTCTGTCACTTTTGTGGCAATTCCAATCTCTGGGTGAAGAAGTTTCTACTCATCTGACTCCTCAGTGGGCAAAAGTGAGGACTGCAGATGCTGGAAATCAGAGTCAAGGTTAGAGTGGTGCTGGAAAAACACAGCAGGTCAGGCAGCATTCAAGGAGCAGAAAATCGATGTTTCGGGCGGGAGCCCTTCATCATTCCTGATGAAGGACATTTGTCCGAAACGTTGATTTTCCTGCTCCTCAGATGCTACCTGACCTGCTGGGCTTTTCTAGCACCACTCTAATCTTGAGTCCTCAGTGGTCTACTCCATGTCCTTAACCTGGGATCCCTGGTTCTGGACTCTCTAATCTTCAGGAACATCCTTCCTGTGTTTACCCTGTTTGGTCCTGTTAGAATTTTAAAGATTTATGTGAGATCCCCTTCATTGTTCTAAACTCCAGTGAATTTAGTCTGAACCAATCTAGTCCCTCTTCATCAAAAACACCCCAAAACCATCAATTCTATTCCACTTGATGGAGTTTAATTTAGATAAACACGAGGTGCTGCATTTTGGGAAAGCAAATTTTAGCAGGACTTATGCACTTTATGGTCAGGTCTGAGGGAGATTTGCTGAACAAAGAGACTTTGAAGTGCAGGTTTGTAGCTCCTTGAAAGTAGAGTGGCAGGTGGATAGGATAATGAAGGCAGCGTTTGGTATGCTTTCCTTTATTGGTCAGAGTTTTGAGTATAGGCATTGAGAGGTCATGTTGCGGCTGGACTAGACATTGGTTAGGCCACTGTTGGAATACAGCTTGCAATTCTGGTCTCCTTCCTATCAGAAGGATGTTGTGAAACTTGAAAGGGTTCAGAAAAAATTTACAAGGAGGTTGCCAGGGTTAGAGGATTTGAGCTACAGGGAGAGACTGAACAGGCTGGGGCTGTTTTCCCTGGAGCATCAGAGGCTGAGGGGTGACCTTATTGAGGTTTATAAAATCATGAGGGGCATGGATAGGGTAAATAGGCAAAGTCTTTTCCTTGGGATGGGGGAGCCCAGAACTAGAGGGCACAAGTTTAGTGTGAGAGGGGAAAGATATGAAAGAGACCTAAGGGGCAACTTGTTCACTCAGAGGGTGGTACGTGAATGGAATGAGCTGCCAGAGGAAGTGGTGGAGGCTGGTACAATTGCAGTATTTAATATGCAGTTCGATGAGTATGTGAATGGGAAGGTTTGGAAGGATATGAATAAACTGGCCAAAGAGACTAGAGTAGCTTAGGATATCTGGTCAGCATGGACGGGTTGTACCAAAGGGTCCGTTTCCATGCTGTACATCTGTATGTATGTATGACTGTATTGTTCAATTCCAACTTCCCACATTATCCCCATATCCTTTAATTCCCTTTGTTCCTATAGCTTTGTGATGTAGAAAATTAAGAAGTTCACAATGCTTTGTTAAAGATAGAATCCATACAGTGTGGAAGCAGGCCATTTGGCCCATCAAGTCCACACCAATGCTCTGAAGAGCATCCCACCCAGACCTATTCCCTTACCTTATCCCTGTAACCCTGTATTTCCCATGGCCAACCCACCTTGCCTGCACATTTCTGGACACTATGGACAATTTAGCACAGCCAATCCACCTAAGCTGCACACCGTTGGATTTGGGAGGAAACTCCCGCAGACACAGGGGAATGTACAAACTCCACACAGCCAGTCACCTGAGGCTGGAATCAAACCCAGGTCCCTGGCACAGTGAGGCAACAGTGCTAACCACTGAGCCTCCATGCCACCCCATCTCAATCCAAAATGGAGAGCACTAGACTCTGTGGATTGTTGCTTTTTAACATCTCAGTATGTATCCTCCAGGTCCCTTTGAACCTGATAGCTTTCAATAGTCACCTCTCATTCCTTTAATCCTAGAGAACATAATCTTGATCTTCTCAATACCCCATCAAAAAGCTCCAATTCTTGCATTCCCACAATGCATTAATCTGTCTGTAGTCGCTCATCAGTGCCAGATTACCTAGCCCACTAACATGCAGTAGAGAGGTTTCCTTTGCTGCAGTGGTGATGTCCTGACCACTGGGTCAACATGTTTTGGTTCAAGTTCACTTGCTCTAGAGGGTGTGTTGTAACAGGTTGATTAAAAACAATTTTGGAAACAGAAATTGCTAGAGAAACTCAGCTGGACCAGTGACACCTGTGGACAGAGAAAACAGAGTTAATGTTTTGAGTCAGGTGACCCTTCTTCGGGACTGGAGAGAGGTGGAAAAGAGATGGTGTTCTCATCCAGGCAAGTGCAGAGTATTCCATCACACACTCCTGAGCTTGTAGATGGTGGACAGGCTTTGGGGAGTCAGGAGGTGAGTTACTTGCCGCAGCATTCCTAGCCTCTGACCGGCTCTTGTAGTCACTGTGTTTATCATAGAATCATATAATCCCTACAGTTTGGATACAGGCCCTTTAGCCAAACAAGTCTGTATTGACCCTACTTATGTATACTGCTCCACCATTCAAGTGACCATCCAACCCAGTCCCTGTTCCTGCGTTCTCCCCACCCCTTTAGCTCTAAGAATGATATCTAACGTCTTCTTAAAACCATTCAACGTTTTAGCCTCAATTGCTTTCTGAGGCAGAGAATTCCACTCTCTGGCTGAAGAAATGTCTCCTCATCCCTGTCCTAAATGGTCTACCCCCGTATCCCTGGTTATTGGGAACATGTTTCCTGCATTTAATCTTGTCTAGATCTGTTGGAGTTTGATCCATTTCTCTGAGATCCACCCTAATATTTCTAACTGTGGTGGCAGTAGAGAAATTGCCACATGGTTAGATGGGGTTAAAGTTCACAGGATATTTCCTATGATTTGTTGCAGGTTCTCTGGTTGCCCAATGCTATGAGATCATTTGTGCAGCAGATGATGCCTGGATTTGTGCACATTCATGGAGGAAAGAAGCCCATCAAAGAGTTACAGGAGGACAAAATTGACAAACTCAACATACGCTACAGTGAGATTTCCAGCAAAGAGATCAGGTTAGCAACAACTTACACTCTTATCACATCTTTTAACAAGCTCACAAGTCAGATGACACCAGGTTATAATCCAACAGGCCTATTCGAAATCTCAAGCTTTCTAAGTGCTGCCCCTTCATCAGGTTCACCATTTCCAACTCCTCAGATACTGAAGCAGACCTTGTCCAAGTACAATAAAATCTGGACAATATCCAGGCTTGGGCAAGTAACATTTGTGCCACACAGACTTCAAGTATTAACCATTTCCAATAAGAGACGATCTAACCATCACCCCTTGTTATTCAATGGCATTACCATTACTGAAACACCCATTATCAACATCCTGGGGTTTCCATTGACTAGAAACGGAAGTGGCCTAGCCATATAAATATTATTCCTGATGAAGAGCTTATGTTTGAAACGGCGACTCTCCTGCTCCTCGGATGCTGCCTGACCAGCTGTGCTTTTCCAGCACCACACCTTTTGACTCTGATCTCCAACATCTGCAGTCCTCACTTTCTCCCATATAAATGTTAAGGGTGTAAGAGCAGGTCGGAAACTAGAAATACTGCAGTGAGTAACTGACTCCCAAAATCCATCAAGGCACAAGTCGGGAGTGTGATGGAATACTCCCCACTTGCCTGGATGGGTACAGCCCCAAAAACACTCAAGAAGCTTGACACCTTCCAGGACAAAGCAGCCCACTTGATTGACATCACACCCACAAACATCCATTCCCTCCACTACCGACACTCAGTAGCAGCAGTGTGTACTATCTACAAGATGCACTGCAGATATTCACCAAAGATCCTTAGACAGCACCTTCCAAAACCCACGGTCACACTCAGATCGAAGGGCAAGGGCAGCAGATACATGGGAACCTCACCCCGTGTAACATCTCCTCCAAGTCACTCACCAACCTGACTTGGAAATGTGTTGCTGTTGACCCAGTGTCACTGGGTCCAAATCCTGGAATTCCCTCCTTAAGGGGCCCACCTACAGCACATAGACTGAAGCAGTTCAAGAAGGCAGCTCACCACCACCTTCTCAAGAGGCAATAAATGCAGGTCCAGCCTGTGACACCCACATCACCCGAGAATAAAAAGAGAAGAAATTTTGTACCATTTTATGTTACGCAGACTGAGAACTAACAGCAGGAGAGATGGGCAGACCGATGTTACCTCTTGCTGAGTCTGGTCAGCAAGATTTTATATGGAAGCAGATAAAGGCCACTTTCAATCCTTCATATTTCGTTGCGTTTGAACCCATCGCGTCGTAATGAAACCACCCCTTTGTTATTGCTTAACCAATCGAATACAAAAGAAGCCAATGTGATATGGCAGAACCATTTTCATTCAGTGAATGGTTACGGTGTAGAACGTTTTTTTTTAGATTACTTACAGTGTGGAAACAGGCCCTTCGGCCCAACAAGTCCACACCGACCCGCCGAAGCGCAACCCACCCATACCCCTACATATACCCCTTACCTAACACTACGGGCAATTTAGCATAGTCAAAGGGCGGCACGGTGGCACAGTGGTTAGCACTGCTGCCTCACAGCAACAGAGACCTGGGTTCAATTCCTGACTCAGGCGACTGACTGTGTGGAGTTTGCACATTCTCCCCGTGTCTGCGTGGGTTTCCTCCGGGTGCTCCGGTTTCCTCCCACACTCCAAAGATGTGCGGGTCAGGTGAATTGGCCATGCTAAATTGCCCGTAGTGTTAGGTAAGGGGTAAATGTAGGGGTATGGGTGGGTTGCGCTTCGGCGGGTCGGTGTGGACTTGTTGGGCCGAAGGGCCTGTTTCCACACTGTAAGTAATCTAATCTAATTCACCTGACCCGCACATCTTTGGACTGTGGGAGGAAACCGGAGGAAACCCACGCAGACACAGGGAGAATATGCAAACTCCATACAGTCAGTCGCCTGAGTCGGGAATTGACCCGGGTCTCAGGCGCTGTGAGGCAGCAGTGCTAACTGCTGTGCCACCGTGCCACCTACTTTTAACAAGGATATACTGTTTCCATTAGATTAGATTACTTACGGTGTGGAAACGTTCTGCCTGGAAATGTGGCTGAGGCAGCTTCAATTGAGGCATTCGAGAGGGGCATTGGATGGTTACTTAAATAGAAACAACGTGTTGGATTCCAATGACATTGCAGGGTGGGTCTAAGTCAAAATGCTCAGGGAGCCAGTGCAAATGTGATGGACTGAATGGCCTCCTTCTTCCCCATGACGATTCTGGGATTCAGCGAGATGTTTGTTGCTGTAAGTTGAGGGGTTGTTTTAAGCAAAGGGATCAATGATCAATGTCTTTCTTTCGAACACAGGATGTATGCAGCTGCCAACATCAGCACCAACCTCTATGTTGTGAGTGAGTTGTGGCTCTTTTCTTTGGTATGGTGCTCAGGTGCCCATTCTGTCATCACCAATGCCCCACAGCAGCTGAAGGAACTCCACTGGCCCTGGTTTCTAATGGTAGGTCATCCCTCCATCACAACAACTTCTTTGGAATACTGTGTTCAGTTCTGCTCTCCCTGCTATTGAAAATATGTTGTTAAACTTGTCAGGGTGCAGAAAAGATTTACAAGGATGTTGCTGGGTTTGAGCTACAGGGAGAGGCTGAACAGGCTGGGGCTGTTTAACTGGACTGTCAGAAACTGAGGGGGTGACCTTATAGAGATTTATAAAATCATGAGTGACACGGATAAGAGAAATAGACAAGGCATTTTCCCTGGAGTGGGGGGGGGGGGGGGGGGTCCAGAACTGGAGGGAATAGGTTTAAGGTGGGAGGGGAAAGATATAAAAGGGACCTAAGGGGCAACTTTTTCACGCAGAGGGTGGTGCGTGTATGGAATGAGTGGTGGAGGCTGCTACAATTGCAACATTTCAAAGGCATGGGTATATGATTAAGAAGAGTTTGGAGGGATATGGGCCGGATGCTGGCAAATGGGAATAGATCAAATTATATTATCTGGTCAGCATGGATGAGTTGGACTGAAGAGGCTGTTTCGTGCTGTATTACTTAATGACTTTATAATACCTGGCTTTCCTGCTTGGAATAGTTTCCTCATCTTCCTGTCAAATTACTGTGAACAAACGCCTGTGTTGATCACCAATCCCATGGCTACAGTGGGAGAACGCTAACTGTGAACATTTATTGTTGTATTACAGAATTTATTAAGGGAAGACGACTACTGTCAGTTCTGCTATAATACAGTAGTTCTATTCACGTGCAATCCCATGTTATAAGAAAATCATGTAATAGCAGCACCGTTTATACTAATGGGGCTGGAATCGTGTTCAAACCAATACACGCTTTAAAAGTTTGCGCTATAGGAACAGTTTCCCCAATCTGTCAATCACATTACAGTGAATTCACATTAATGAAACACACATTACGACTTGTAAATGGATTCTGAACAGAAACCAACCATGACCTCACTGAAGGGCAAACTGGGTTAGAGGGGTTGAATGGCCTCTTCCCATTCCTTTGTCCTGAAAATGACACTAGAATCCGGGTAGCAATCTCTGCGGAGAGGGGCTGAATTACAGGTTCCCCAAATACCAGGGGAGCTAGAAATGACCTGTGCAGCGACCCTTACCTCCAAACAAATGGAATATCTTTGAGCTTTGCTCCTTCCTGTGACTTACCTGGAAAACTACGGAGCCTGTAGCTCCCCAATGCCTCAGCCAATAAGAGGGACTTAGTCAACCAATGAATACCCGTCCATTTTGCAGTCTAGATTGTTGTGACCTTTCGAAATTTGGCATTCTTGCATTTGCCCTGATGAGTACGAGACACAGCAAGTTTGGAATAGCTGCTCTTTTTGGCAATGTATGAGTCTTTTGTAACTCTGTAATGCAATCAGGGTCACTCTGTTAACAACTTCGATGTTCTAAACACCACACATTAAATCCTTCAATGTCGATGGCTTACAATCGTGGAACTCCCTCCCTAAGGGCATTGTGGGTTCATCTACAGAAGGTGGACTGCAGCGATTCAAGATGGCAGCTCACCCCCCACCTTCTTACAGAGAAACTAGGGATGGGCAATAAATATTGGAACAGACAGTGACACCCCCATCCCATGAGCTAACATTAAACATAACCTTCTACATTCAGCTGAATACAAGCCTATTCTGATGTTAGTCATCAAGACATTTGAACTCTACTTGAGCTGGTATTACCCTGATGAATTGTTGATGCACCTCCACCATTTCCTACATACTTGCTGAGATGTGGTTCCTGGTACTGAACGCACTCAGGAAGGCACAAATGGGAGCATCTTAAAGCATTGACTTTATTTTTATTGTTCCATCCAGACCCCTTCTCAGTACAGAACGATGTGGATTTCAGCAGATGTTGTATCAGCCGCATTGATCCTAATAATATTCACCTTCAATTGGTAAGTGCTTGCTGATATCAGGTTAGCTCAGTTGGCTGGATAGCTGGCTCACAACGCAGAGTGACACCGACAGTATAGGTTTAATTCCCAGCAATAGCTGAGGTTAGTATAACAGATTCTGCCCTCACCTCTAATCTGGTTTAACCTCTCAGGTTAAACCAGCAGTCATCTCTCCCCACTGAGTGAGCAGGACAATGGCAATATTATCTTTATACGCTGAATTTATTTAATGTGTCGCAATAGCACAGGAACAGGCCCTTTGGCCCATCTGTGCTGAACATAATGCCATTCTAAACTAAACCCTGCACACGGTCTGTATCCCTCTATTTGATTTGATTTATTACTGTCACGTGTACCAATGTCACAGTGAAAAGTGTTGTTTTCTGTGCTTTACAGGTAGATTATACTATTCATGTGCACCAGGGTAGCAGGGCAGAGTGCAGAGTGCAGTGTTAGAGCTGCTGAGAAAATGCAAAGAGAGATCAATTCCTACATTAAAAAGAATCTATTCAAAAGTCTGATAACAGCGGGGAAGAAGCTGTTCTTGAATCTATGCATATACAAACTTTTATATCTTCTGCCTGATGGAAGAGGGTGGGAGAGAATATAACCAGGCTGGGAGGAGTCTGTCCACGTGTCTGTCAAAATGCCTCTTAAATGTTGCTCTTGTATCTGCCTCTACCACCTTCCCTAGCAGCTATGTTCCAGGAACAGCGTGAAAGATTCGCCTCGCACATCTCCTCTAAACTTTCCCCCTCTCATTTTAAACCTACGTCCTCTCGACATTTCCACTCTTGAAAAAAAAGCCTGCCTAATCAGCCTATCCATCCCTCTCATAATTTTATATACTTCTATCATCGAATACAAGGGCTGTACCGCACAGAAACAAACCCTTCGGTTAAACTCCTCCATGCCAACCAGCTATCCTAAATTAATCTAGTCCCATTTGCCAGCACTTGGGCCATATGCTACTTTCTCCCCACCCCCACCCTCCTCTCATTTATCTCTCCACCCTTCAGGGTCTCTGCCTGTATTCCTGATGAAGGGCTTTTGCCTGAAACGTTTTCCTGCTCCTCGGATGCTGCCTGAACTGCTGTGCTCTTCCAGCACCACTAATTCAGAATCTGGTTTCCAGCATCTGCAGTCATTGTTTTTACCATATCCCTCTAAACTTTTCCTATTCATATACCCACCCAGATGCTTCTTAAATGTTATAATTGTACCAGCCTCCACCACTTCCTCTGGCAGCTCATTGCATACGTGCATCATCCACTGCGTGAAAATGTTGCCCCTTATGACTCTTTTAAATCTTTTCCCTCTCACCTTAAACCAATGCCCTCTAGTTTTGTATTCCCCTACCCTGCAGAAAAGACCTTGACTATTCGTGCCCCTCATGACTTTATAAACAACACTCTCCCCCCCCCCTCCCCCAGCATCTGACGCTTTAGTAAAAACAATCCCAGTTTGTCCAATCTCTCTTTATAGCTACTACACCCTAATCCAGGCAGCATTCTGAGAAACATCCTCTTATTGCTGTCAGGGTGTGGATTGGGCTGTTAATGTCGTCTTTCGTGACCATCTCGCATTTAAGAATAAAGAAACATTTCCAGTAGCCCCAATCAGAACCTGACCAAAACATAGCAAGATCCCACAAGCACAGCGTGACAATGACCAAGATTGAGGGGTTAAAGGTTTCCTGTACAGGCACCTGAGAGGGCAGTTACAGCCTTTATCCGACAGGTTTGTGCCCTCAAATCCCTAGAATGGTTTTGGAAATCACAGCATTCCGACTCTGAGGCCATGCTGCAATAAGCGGGTGTGCACACGTGAACATACAAACGAGGAGCTGTCAAGGCAGTATTTGAGGAGCAGGAGGATTCCTGATGAAGGGCTTTTGCCCGAAACGTCGATTCTCCTACTCCTCGGATGCTGCCTGACCTGCTGTGCTTTTCCAGCACCACACTCTCGACTCTCACATCCAGCATCTGCAGACCTCACTTTCTCCTAGTTGATTTCAACCTGACTGTAACCTCTTCCAAGGATGCCGACCTTGAATAAGTTCTCCTCCTCTCTCTACAAAGACCTCAGTGAGGCCCTCTCTCACTGTACCCCCCCACCCCCTCTTCCTCTGCCTTGAAGCTTTTCAGCCAGATTCCTGATGAAGGACTTATGCCTGAAACATCGGTTCTCCTGCTCCTCGGATGCTGCCTGACCTGCTGCGCTTTACCAGCATATGTGAACCGGATGGGTTTTTCTGATAATCGACAATGGATCATCGTCATCATTAAACTCTTAAAATCGATAAAAACCGAATTCCGGGGCAGGGGGCAGGGGTGGGGCAAAATGGTGTGCTGTTGCCTCATCTTTTGAATAGGAAGCAGATTTTTTTTCTTCTGTGTACCATTTTCATTCTGTAGACTAGAGGTTAAGCAGGACAATATTGCAATGATTGTCCTGCGGGCTAAGCATGCTAGTTGAGTCTTTCATGGTCCTCAGGAAAGATGTTTAAGGTAGGAATGACATATTGCAACATGGAGCTGGCTGTAGAAATACCAAAACATAAAAACTCAATGAGCTCCAAACATTGGGGCAAGATGAAGGCACAGCAGAGGATTCTTGGCTGAATCTTATTGAAGTAACTTCATAGAGGCCAGTATCCCATCACCAACTCACCCTTTATTTAGATGTGGAAAGTCTTTGACACTGATCCAGCTTCCTCAGCGCCAGTCCTCAGAGTGTGGGGTGCAGACTTAGCTGTGTCAATCCCATTGAACTGATTGGTGGGGGTGGGGAGGGCAAGGCTTGAGCAATTCTGCCGATCCCTTACACACAAATGGATGTCTGCTCAGAAACAAACCCTGAGACAGAGGGAGGGAACAAGACCATAAGACATAGGAGTGGAAGTAAGGCCATTTGGCCCATCAAGTCCATTCAATCATAGCTGATGGGCATTTCAACTCCACTTACCCGCATTCTCCCCGTGGCCCTTAATTCCTCAAGACAAGGCAGGCAGAGCGAGGAAAAAGGAAACTTCAGAAAACTCCAAGCCCCAGGAGAGAGACATCGAATCACTTAACCAAATAATCAATTATCCAAACAAAATACTGCCAGTCCATCTTGTTCAGATAATCGAGGTTTCACTGTAGTGAAATCCCTCGCTCCTCTGGTGGGACTTGAACCCAGCCTCCTGGCTCAGAGGTGGCACACCTTGGGTAGATCCTCACCGAGGGCAGAGGCCACAGTCAACGGATTTCGGAATACTTTGGGGTTGTAAATTTCGTCTAACTGTAAATAGAAAAGTTACCAACACAACTGTTGGGAAAGTGCAAGCGGCTTTGCATTGAGTATAAGTCCAGTTTCCTTGCTTTTGTTTTATTTCAGGTGGAGAGAGAATGGATTGCCATGCTTTCCATATGAGAGAAGTGGCAGCGATAACCTGGTTTATAGCAAGTTCCAAACAGGTCGGTATCAAAAACAGCAATGTACCTTTATATTATGCCTTTCACGATACTAAAATGGAAGCAGAGTCTGACAAAATGGAACCAGATAACACAAGTGACCAAAAGTCACTTAAAAGAGGTAGAGATTTTAAGGAGGATTTGACCTCATGAAATGTGTGGTGCCTGGGCCAGCATTTATTGCCCATCCCTAACTGCCCCAGAGATGGTGATGGTGAGCTGCCATGTTGAACTGCTGTGTTGCAATCTGACCCACAGTATCATCAGGACAGGAAATCCAGGAGATGGGTTGGAAAAGCTCACCGAGAAAATTCTAGAGAGATTGAGGAGGAGGAGGGAACTGATGGGAAGAGGAGTAGGAGTCACAAGAGACTGAACTTGGATTACAGCAGCAATTGCTGAGGGTTTTCAGGACCAGAGCTGGCTGTGGAGAGACAATGGAGAATTTAGGCAAATATGATAAATGGGCATAACAATTTTCAAGTTGCTCCATCACTAAGGAGCAGGAGTAGAACCTGCTGGAAGAGGAGGGAAATGTAGAAGAAATGTCTTGAAAACAACAATAACTTACATTTAGATGACACTTTTAAGGTAGTCATAGAATCCCTGCTGTGTGGAATCAGGCCATTCGGCCCAACAAGTCCACACTGACCCTACAAAGTGTATCCCACCCAGACTCATTCCCCTACCCTGACACTCTACATTTCCCCTGACTAACACACCTAACCTACACATCCCTGGACACTATGGGCAATTTAGCACAGCCAATTTACCCAGCCTGCACATATTTGTACTGTGGGAGGAAACCGGAGCACTCCCATGCAGACATGGGGAGAACATGCAAACTCCACATGGACAGTCACCCGAGGCTAGAATCGAACCCGGTCCCTGGCACTGTGAGGCAGCAGTGCTAACCACTGAGCCACTGCGCCAGTGTAAATTAGACTGTTTCATAGGCATACAGGGATGGCAAGTGGTTTTTATAGTGCCAGGGATCTATGTTTGATTCCCCCCTCAGGCGATGGTCTGTATGGAGTTTTACCTGTGCCTGTGTGGATTTCCTCTGGGTGCTCGTTTCCTCCTGCAGCCCAAAGATGTGCAGGATAGCTGGATTGGCTATGCCACATTACTCATGTTGTGCAGGCTAGCCATGGGAAATGCAGGGTGAGGGGGTAGGGGTGGGTGGGTGGATCTGGGTGGGATGTGCTTTGGAGGGTGGATGTGGACTCGATGGGCTGAATAGCCTGCTTCCACACTGTTGGAATTCTACGTAACAAAATAGTGTGTTGCTACGTCACGTCACATGAGAAAAATGAGACTAGTTGACCAAAACCTGCTCAGGCAGCTTGCTTTTAAGGAACGTGTTAAAGAGGAGGTGCAGGCAGGGAATGGCAGAGGTCCAGGCCCAGGCAGCCTAAGGCACAGCCACCAACAACTGGGCTCTTAAATCCGAGACTGCACAAGAGATCAGGATTAGATTGTACGGTGTGGGGTTGGAGGACACGTAAGAGCTAAGGAGGGAGTGAGGTCACGGATGGATTGGAACAAAAGGTCAAGTTGTTTCTTGATAGATAACCAGCACTGATCAGTGAGCAGAGGGATGATGGGAGAACAGGGACTTGGTGCGAGTTAAGAGTCAGGGAGACTATGTTGGCTGACATTACATTCGTGGAGCAGTTGGTTAGGTTTATGTGTTTCGAGCTGAGGAACCAGTCAGGAGCGCATTGAAATAGTTGGGATTTCAGAGGTAACAGAATCACAAGTAACAATATCAGCAGCCAATGAGCTGAGATGGAGCAAACATGGGTGTGTGTGATGGAGCTGAACGTAGGAGGACCAAGCTATATGATCTAAAGCTCAGGATCTCTGAATCAGAGAGTGTAATGAGAACTTGGAACTTATGTCAGGTAGCAGTTGAGGGAAATGGTGCAAGTGTATCTAAAGGGAGGCTCAATAAGGGAGAAGGGACTGGAGAGTTAATGCCAATAGCCCAGCTACAGGCGGATGAGAATAGGTTAGACTGAAGTATAAATGCTAGAATGGTCTGGTTGGGTTGAATGGTCTATTTCCAAGCTGTATTTTCCATGCTATATCTCTACCAAAGCAGGATTGATGAGGTATTGAGCCAAACAATTCTGTTCTTAGGGTAAACTTTGGAAACAATATAGTTTGGAGAAATATTGACTCCTGGCCTCAGGCACAGAGTCCACAGCTAATCAGTATACACAGGGAGACCCCAGGCAGAGAGAAAATAATTGGCAGAGGGATGTGAAGAGGAAATTGTTCATGTGCTTTTCCAAAGCACTTATGCAGCTGCTTGGAACAACAAAGATGAGGGTGATCACAGAGTTGCTTGGGTCAGGAGGGTGAGAGCGCTTGGTCAAGCATGGGTCAAAGGTTAGCAAGCTGATAATCAATCAGTGTACCTGGAGATGGTACCACCTATGGCCACCCAACTTGAACGTGGGTCTTGAACCTGGAGCTCTCTGGCCCAGAAATAGGCACAGTACCCACTGTCCAACAAGATCGGAAACCCCTTGGGAAGCTTTAGAAATACCAGTATAGGTCAGATGGAACAAATGGCCTTTCACTGGGTTTTAGTTTCCACATACTAAAACAAGCATTTTCTATCTGCTTAAATGAAAATCTAGATCAAACTCCCCACATGATGCTGAGTCTGATTCAATTTTCACAATTGTGTGCGTTTCAGAAATGAACAACGTCTGGTCCATTTCCAAAGAAGCTGACTACTGTGGTGACAGAGTGTCGAATACAACACCCACATCAGATGCCATTGGCCTCGCCTGACCAACGGTTGGAAAATAAATGGAAGATGTTGTCAGGGTGTAGTTGCGGGGGTGGATTCGGTGGTGGAAGGGAGGAGGAATGGTACAATCCCACGTACATAAGGAAAGGCAGCAGGCTGTGCAGACAAGTAGCTACAGAGTGGTGTCCACCTGCATCCTTTCCCCAGTGTCGCTGGCTTTGGGAGTCCACTTGCAGGAAGAGTTCCCTCATTGTGCTCAGACTGATCAAGGACCCAATGAATCGAACTCGTGATTCAATTCGCTCTCGAGACGCGAGAGTCGCTGACAAGGCTGACCTCATTCCCCCATCTCTTAGGTGGCTCACGAAGAGATAGTGCAATAGGTGAGGAACTGGCTAACCATGCCACTTGGAGGAGGCAGTGACGAGTCGGCCATGTCAGTGGGTGAATCCTCCCATCTTCACCGGATCTTCAGCACCCGCAGTTAAACCCTGCAACTTTCTCCACTACCTTTGTGACTTGTGTTCATCAATCTTAATAGCTACATGCAAATGTGGAGTTCAGCTGTGGGAGGGGGCAGAGGGTGGTGAGGGAGAAATGGGAGCAGTTAGTGTTTTATTTAAAAATAAAATGAAAATTCAAGATTACCTGTCATCTTGGCTATGCCTGTGTTTTGGTGTTCATGGTTTGTACACATTGATGTATTGCCCATCCCTACAGGGAACTTGACGTTTCAGGCATAAGCCCATTCCTGATGAAGGGCTTATGCCCGAAACGTCAAATTTCCTGTTCCTTGGATGCTGCCTGACCTGCTGTTCTTTTCCAGCAACACATTTTCAGCTCTGATCTCCAGCATCTGCAGACCTCACTTTCTCGATCGAGTGAATGGCTCTGTAGTTTGGAAAGACTATGGAGACTTCATTGTTAAACCTGTCACAACATTTATCAAATAGATAGCAAGAAAAGTCTCCAATGGCAAGGGGATGTCTTTTAAGATGAATAGTATTCTGAAGGTGTGGAGGCATACTGTACCTTTAAGAGAGTGAAGGACTTAGCAAGCACCCAGAGTGCTGAAGAATTTAGATTCTAACATTTGCTCCAGTGACTAGCAGTACCTGGGTTGCTACAAGATCAAAACAAATTTGAATTCTGCCAATCAGTTTAAATTATACCCAAGATACTAAACTCCAATCAAGTTTGAATCTGGTATTTTGACAATATTAACACCAGTGAAACGATCCAATGCTTTGGGTAATTGAACAAATTGGAGGAGAACTGCCAAACCACCAACAAATGCAGACTGCCTGGAGAATTGCTGCTCTCTTAAAAAGGTAGCTTTATCTATCAATCAATAACCGGTGAAATAGAAACCTCTAAGAAACCAGAGGAAGACACAAAGAGAAGAAGCTAGATGGCTTTGAAATTTGAATTTTTTGATAAATCTTAATTGGGGGTTTTACTGGACCACTATTATATAAAAGGGAAAGTAAAAGATAGGTAAGAGAAAGGAGTTGTAAATAGTTGTTAGTTAATATGCAATGTAGGACTTTATTCTCCAAGCTCTTAAATTTTTGGTACTTTAAATAGTGACTATGGGGATAATTCTTGGCCTCTTGAATTAACAGATGACTGCACAGGGTACATTTTTTCTATAGTGCTGGTTTAAATTAGTGGTGGCGGGTAGGGTTAACTTCATGTTGTGGAGAAAGTGAGATCTTCAGATGCTGGAGATCAGAGCTGAAAATGTGTTGCTGGAAAAGCGCAGCATCCAAGGAGCAGGAAATTCGATGTTTCGGGCATAAGCCCTTCATCAGGAGTCCTGATGAAGGGCTTATGCCCGAAACGTCAAATTTCCTGTTCCTTGGATGCTGCCTGACCTGCTGTGCTTTAACCAGCAACACATTTTCAGCTAACTTCATGTTGTAACAACAATAGAACTACTAATAGCATGATGGAGAAAATTTTATGTAAAAAAAGAACACAGCAGCACGAGTCTGAAACACATCGCCTTCAAAAATTGTGAGATTTGTTGCGAGAGAAAGAAAGAGAGAGCCATTGATTAATATTAGTTTGTAAGAACTTACATTCAGTCTCACGGGTACTGTAACAGACAGAACAGTAGGCTGAAGAATACTGCAGCAAATAGTGTCAATAATAGTTATAATGGAGTCAGCGGTTCAGGAGCCTGGATAACAAATGAGAGTTTAAATGACACCAGGACAGTTGGAGAACATGGAAAGAGGAAGCAGCTACAATATTAATTGGCTTGAGGGTCCATTAATGAGCTGGGGAAACCTGAATTCAAGCTAGGTCCATGTTGATATGTACAGTTTCGTCATAATAGTCCTTCTGGTCTTTATCCATCCCCACAGTAAGAAACAAACTAAGAATGGGGGTCACTCTTGATATGCTGTGGCAGTACCCCTACTCTGGATCTGGAAGCCCAGGTTCAAGTCTTACCTACTCCTGCGTCCTGCTATAACATCCCTGGACAGGCTGATCAGAACAATAGGTTAAATTAAAAGTTAAAAATAAAAACTATAGACCAAGGTCAAAACTTTCCCTTGAAGGGGTGAAGCAGGCAAGTGCTTAATTAAATGGAGGGAGTGCCACTCAAGTGGGCTCATTTGTCCTGGATGTGGGTGTCATTGGCTGGGCTAGCATTTATGGCCCATCCCTAGTTGCCCCTTGAGAAGGTCGAGCATGAGCTGCCTTCTTGAACTGCTGCAGTCCATGTCATCAGAGGAAATTCCAGGATTTTGACCCAGCAACCGATGAAGGAACAATGATATATTCCGACATTAAGGTGGTGAAATGTTTGAGTGTTGATGAAAGTGCACCCATCCAGGCAGGTGCGAAGGTTCGAAAACATTTCAGACTTGGAGACGGTGGATGGTTATTCCTTTGTTGTGCTATCGAAGTGTAATGATGTAGAAATTCTGGGCACTTCAAAGTGTGGAGAGAAAAGAATTCTTTGCCTCGTGTCACATTCAACACTTTTCACTGTTTTGTAACAAGATAGACATTATAATAAATAAATGAACAAGACTGATTTTTTGATTCAAATCGCTCACTATCGCAGTTAATTTCAACCCCTCAGAATACCAGCTCCAGCATCTGCTGGCTTCCTCTACAAACATAACATCTGACTTTCGTCAATTTCTTCAGTTGCTCACCAACCCCACACTTGCTGAATGAGCAAGTAACACTGTCCCGCCACCCCATAAAGATGGAAATTAACCATATGTGGTATTAGGTCACAAATAAGCCTTGATCCCACTGAATGACAGAATGGTCTGAAAGGACAAAATATTCCAATCCCACTCAGACATTCCCAAATGTAGCCAGCTCACTGACAACACCAACAGTCATGGAAGTTAACAGAAAAATGCACATGGACACGCTCTGTGCGTACGCGTGGAGCAGATAGGATGGGATCAAGCCGTGCTGATTTCACAGAAGTTTCTCCCATCCCTCTTAATCTGATCCCATCAAAAGTTATAAACATATACAGACACACACAACACACAACACACAAAGGAACAAAGACAATGGATCACAGAGGTATTTAATACACTGGTGGTACATTTTTTTAAACAGATGCAAACTGCAGACACAACATTAGACACACAGGTGTATCTGACCCCCGGAAGGTGAGCTGGCATTTAACCTCAAACCATGCATCCACACTAGTTTCACCATCTTTTTAAAAAAAGTCACAATATAAGAGCTCATTTATTAACATTATTTACAAATATATTGTTCATATACCAGTGGTGGTCAAAGACAAACAGGTTCTTTTATCTACATTGGAGGGGAATGGGAAAGAGACAACAAAATAAAAGCTTTGAAGTTGATTCCAAGCTCATTGTCCTATGCCTCTCTCCTGTGTGGCTTTAGAAGCAGCACAGGCTGGGGAATGAGCATGAGCAGCAACCTTTCAGGAACTGTGCTTTTGCGAGCTTTTTGAGCTAATACATTGTTGAAAATCCATCAACTGCTCCCCTCATTGCATTATATATGAACATCACTCCAACTGTTGTCTGTTCTCCTCCCCTTGTCACGCACACATTAGGGTGGACCCCACGATGCAAAACTCCAAACATCCTGTGTGAAGGCACTGCCATTAACACACGACACCTGACAATTATACAAGTACAGGCAGTGTTATGTCAAATCCTTCCCCAAGGCCAGGAACTGGTTGGGAAATGATCTGAGAAATGAGGATGGCTGACAGGCCACACTAGTGCCAGGCAAGTAAACGGTGGCTATTTTGGTGATTTGGCATCTGGCCTTCTGTTTCAATGTAAAAATGAAGTCTGCCACCTCAGTGAAGTCATTTAATAAAAGGTTATGAAAATACACAAGTCCACTGTTTTATCTCAATGAGATGTCACAGGGAAGGGTAGGGAGACTGTGTTACAGTCACTCATGAACCTTTTCCTTCCCCCAAGCTCCCAGTTCATGTAGAATGACAGTCCATGAAAACAGCTCTCTTTGAAAGGAGCAAGACAGACAAAATAATGTAACTCTCTCAGAAAAGAACTGCATTTGCACTTAACACAGACTCTAAAATACTGGCAATAAATCCCCCACAGAAGACCAGTGTTGGACAGATTCAAATCACTGTAGGTTAGAACTTATGTTGTATGTTTTTACAGTTCTCAGTCTAATCTTATTAAGCCTGTTCTGGTGAGATGTACCTTTACGTCCCTGGTTAGTAGGGCCAGACAGGAGATAGTAAAATGACTGGTGCTGGGACTATGGCATCTCACAGAGGTCACCATGCAGTAGCTAATACCAAGTCAAGATAGGTCCAATGTGGCCTTACCGGCAAGATACAATGTTTGCATCTCTTTCTTAGTTCCTAGGTTGCTAACCTCAAGATTTGACAAGGTTAGAATTGTTAGAGGGAGCATCCCATTCAATCAGTGTGAGAGGCCCCATAGCATTTGCAAACACATTAGCAATAATAGCAGCAGGCTCAGTGGTGCGCCCTTGTGGTCACCATTATTGATCTTTTTGGGGAAGGCCAATCAAACCCAATGAGAGATAGCATCTCCTGAGCTGGAGAGCCGCTTCGGAACGAGTTGGCAGCAAAAACCAAGGCAGTGCAAGCTGGGCTGAAAAATCCGGAGATCGCCTAAAAAAACCAACCCACAAGGACACGGGAAAGCTGCAGAGACGGCAGCAGGAGGGAAATAACACCTCCTGCAGCTTCCAAACAACTGCTTGACCTCAACAAAACCAAACCATAACCCCCATGCATTGTTGGGGGATGTGGTTATACACAGAGAGACACAAAACCAATTGTGAAAGCGGCTTCCCCAGTTTCTGTCCAATGTGACTGTGTTCACAGGGAGGATGAAAGGAAGTTAGAATGTGGGTGCATGGAGGGGTGGGGGGAGAATCACTGATCATCTGGGAAATTAGAGAATCAAAACATAAGGGGAGCAGATGGATTATCCCCCATGATAATGGCATAATGACTCAACAATGGTCATTTAAAAAGGGCTGGATTAATCCAAACATTTTCACCCACTACTCAAACTGACTCGCAGAGCAGGTTAAAAATAACTATCATTCTAAAAAGGTTTGAGTTATACGGTACCAATGTAACTACAAAACATGGGAGTCAGTCACCCAGAGCTATTTTTACTTCTAACCAAATGACTCCCAACCTATAGGCAAAGGATAACCAATGACATGTGATTAAAATAGAATCTATTTTGTTCAGAAAAGGCACAGTGGCAGTGTAAGTGAGAGCCCAACATTGAATGGGACTCCGGCACTTGGAGTTAAAGGGATTTGTTCCCTTTGGTGGGAGTGTCTGCGGAGACAAGTTAATCCAACAAGTTCTCCATTGAAAACAAACACTGGACTTCACTCAATTGGCAAGCACTGCCTCAGCTGACATTATTTATAAACAAAGTGACATCCATTCACTTCAGTTAAAGATCAGTTGATTGGAGCAGGCAAGGCATCATGGCCTGGCAGTGATCAGGAGTTGCAGGTGGTTCCAGTGCGTGGTGGACAGGCCCGACTGTGTTCTGATCAAATTCTCACATTGTACGGGGGAATGTGAGCGAGAGCGCACAAATAGATCATACTCCAATCAGAGGCCAGCACTGATCCCTTGAAGTGCCCAAACTCCAGTACCAATCCCATTCGGTACCAGTGTAGTGTTCAAGCTTCCGGCACAGGTCATCGGCTCCCTGACGGGGCTCACTCATTGTGCCTGACACAGGGTCATTGGCCCCTGAGTCACTGTCTCTCTCATGAAACGGTGACCATGGTACATGTGATAGTTGTCAACCCTTTCTGGCTTTAGGGTCACAAGGAACACTGAAGTGGCCTTAATTTTTTTTTCCTGTCTCTCTCTCTGTTTGCCCTCCCCCCACCCTCGAAGAAAGGGAGTCCTGCTCCCCTCCCACATCCTGCATAAGACAGAGAGAGAGAAAATAAACCAGAACTGGACATTTGAACTGAAACCAGACACACTCTGAAATACAGAGTGAGAGCAGGAGAGCAGTCAGAGGGTGGGAACAGCCACAGGGAGGGAGAGTGAGAGGGCAGACACAGGGAGCAGGCTTAGAGGTGTGGGGAAAGAGAACAGCCAGAGCGAGGGGGGAGGGAGGGAGTGCAAGAGTGAGAAGTGGGGGAGAGCAAGGTGGATGGAAGAGAGCGAGAAGGAGGAGAAAACAAAAAAGGGCGAGAGAGAGAGAAAAACCAAGATCTATTAAGATGTGAAGCCTTTGCCAGTATACAGAAGACTCTACACCTAACAAGCTCCAATTTGCCATCTCTCCAGACATATGGACTTGAACATTCCTCGTCATTTCGCTTGTGATATGCTCAAGGACAGATTCACTGCCAGCCAGTAACATACAGCTCTATAGTTTTAGGGCAAACCCAACAGAGGGTGATAAAACAAATAATTTTAGGTTTTGTAAAACTTGGTGACTACAAGAATTACAAATCAGACAACTCCCACAAACCTGTTGCGCAAGTGGTTCAAGTTAAAACCCTTGCTGAAATTTCAACAAAGTGCATTTTCTGGTGCTAGGACGGAAGCATACAAGGAGGATTTGGGGGGAGCGGAAAAAGGGAGCAGGGATAAATGCAATCCTCGACATGTGAACTGCAAAACCCATCCTGTTGGGGGGAAAGTGACTAAAATAGCGCTTTATTTTGGTGTGGAGATTAGAGATAAGAAGTGAACAAGCTGAGGCAGTGACATGTTCATGAATAACCCCAAGTGGGAACGAATGTGAGGGACAATAATACGACCCTGTGGTTAATCTGGTCATTGATCCATGGCAGACAACTCTTGGTTTAGAGGGGGTCAGTTTTCTCAGCTTTAGGAAAGAAAATGCGCGCACTTCAAATAATCAGCTGGGCACAGAAACGGCTGGGGGGGGAGCGAGGAGGAGATGGGTTACGGGGTAAGATTACAGCAGGCAGAGAAAAGGAACACCTCTCTTGCAAGAAGTCCCTTTGCATTTGGAGCGAGTCCATTCGTGACACAGGGTTTTACACAATATACAAACGGGGGCCTTTCCATTGGGAGGGGCTACAACTGTGCCACGATTCTTCTGGAGGCAGGAGCCACAGCAAGGCAGTGAGCAGCTGTAAAATTTTGACTCCACTACTACAGTTAGTGAGGATGACCACACCTAGAGATTTGACTCGCTGCTGGTAATCTGGGCCACAGCTACACAGAAGCTACATCACAGGTATCAAAAGTCCAAAGCCCAAGATGGATTGTCTCTTTCTGAAAAAAGAACGTAGCAGAATTTGAGTGCAGTAGAAGAGTTGCCAAAAAAAAAACTTCCTCTGTTGGCCAGGATTTCCTTTCTTCGATCGAGAGGTCACTAAAAGCCTACTTTGTAGGCCTGGATTTCCTTTCACAGGGGAAGAGGTCACAGTTAAGAATCCGGTTTGTAGGCCTGGATTTCCTTCATCGAAGGAAGAGGTCACAATTAAGAAGCCTGCTTGAAAGCCCCAATTTTCTGTTTCCTTTTGGTTTGTCATCTTCCATTTGAGACGCCTTAAAATAGAGTGTTTCAAAAACAAAAAAACTGCACGCACACACACACAAAACACACACACTACAAATAGTCATCCTCACTCGAGGGAGAGTCTGGGCTGCTGTCGGAAGAACTTTGCAGAGGGCTCTTTCTCATACTCCAGACCTGGGTGGAGAACGTTTTTGTCCAGCTGCAAGGATTCCCCACAGGCCTCAAAAGTTGGACCACCTCGTTGGCCCAGATCCAGTAGTCGTAATCAGTTCACTTACTGGCTTTAGTGTTCCACTGCTTGTTCATAGAGGTAAGCATCTGACTGATATAGGAGGTCAATAGGTCATCCATTTTGTATCCCTGTTGAGAGGAAAACAAAGGTGAAGCCTGTAGAACATTTAAAACGGAGAATAGGGCAGGAGTAGCCATTTGGCCCTTCAAACCTGTTCCCCCATTCAGTCTGATCATCCAACTTAATCCCCTGTTCCTGCTTTCTCCCCATACCCAACTCTTTATTTTTGAAAACACTCAATGTTTTGGCTTGTGTGTTAGAGAATTCCAGTCTCTGGGTGAAGAAATTTCTCATTTCAGATCCAATGACTCAACCGGTGTCCTTAGATTGTGACCCAAAAATCAGGCCATTCAGCCCATAGCCCACGCTAGCATCCATGCTGCACCTGCCCATCATGATAACCCTCTCTGCTCTCTTGGTCTGTCTGCTGATTGTCCGAAAAACCCGTCTGATTCACTAATGTTCTTTAAGGAGAAAACTGCCTATCTGGGCCTACACGTGACTCCAGACCCACAGCAATGCGAGTGACTCTCCACTGCCCTTGCAAAAGCAGTAGCAAGCCACTCAGTTCAGCAGCAGTTAGGGATAATTTGCAAATGTTGACCGTAAAAGGCATCCCACGAAAGAATGTTTAAAAATTTTGAAACTAGTCTCTCATCCATGACTCCGTGCACAAATCCAACCTTTGCACCGGAACATCTAGAGGTGAAGAGATGAGAGAAAAATGGATTTATTAGGGAGATTCAGCATTGCTTTATATGGGGGGAGGTTGTGTGTCTCAATCTTGATTGAGTGTTTTTTTAAGAGGAACTAATGGAGCTGAGGGTATGGAAGTGGATGTTGTCTGTGTGGATTTTACTAAAGCATTTGACAAGGTCGCTCATGGTTTACTGGTCCAGAAAATCATGTCACATGTGATCCATGGTGAGTAAATAAGTTGGATACAAAATTGACTTGGTCATAGAGGACAGAGGGTAGTTGTGGAGGGGTGTTTTTCTGACTGGAGGCCTGTAACCAGCAGGGTCCAGCAGTGTGCTGGGATCTCGGTTGTTTGTAACTGAATGAAAATGAAAGTGGTCTCATCTGTACATTTGCAGACGACATGGAAATTGGAGGAGTTGTGGACAGTGAGGAAGGTTGTCAAAGGATACAGCAGGTTATAAGTTAGTTGCAAAGTTGTGAGGTGATGCATTTTGGGAGGTCAAATGCAAGAGGAAAAAGTGTAGAGTAAATGGCAGGATTCTTAGGAGTATGGTTATACAGAGGGATCTTGCACTGCGAGTTCATAGCTCCCTGAAAGTGGTAATACAAGTGGATAAGGCAGTAAAGATGGTGTATGGCATGGCTGCAGCAGGAGTATAAAAGTTGGCAGTCATGTTTTATACAGCTGCAAATCTAGCTGTACCACGGTTGGAGTGATGTGTACAGTTCACCACATTACAGGAAGAATGGGAAGACTTTGGAGAGGTTTACTAAGATGTTGCCTGGATTGGAGAGTTTTCATTACCACAGGAAGTAGTTGATGCCACAATGAATGTATTCAAAAGGCAGCTAGATACAGCACTCGGGGCAAATGGGATCAAAGGTTATGGGGAGAAAGCAGCATTAGGCTATTGAGTTGGATGATCAGCCATGATCGTGATAAATGGCAGAACAAGCTTGAAGGGCTGAATGGACTTCTGCTCCTACCTTCTGTGCTTATCTAGAAGATGAACTTGGATCATTTTCTCTAGACAGTCGAAAGCTGAGGGGTGACCTGTTGGAATTATATAGGTTTGAGAGTTAGAGTCTTTTTCCCAGGGTAGAAATATCAAATACTAGGAGGCACAGGTTTAAAGTGAGAGGGCTAAAGTTTAAAGGAGATATGAGAGTTTTTTTTATGCAGAGGATTTTAACAGACATGAGCCAAAGGGCCTGTTCATATGCTAACTGTTCTATGTTAGTGACAAGACTTCTAGAGTAGTTTCACAGATGACTAATACCGCGTTCTATGGTGAAGGTACTGGTCTAATTATGTACTCTGGTGATCACCTTTTGAAAAGCTGAACTCTCAGACTTTGTCAGGCTTATCATCACAATTGCATGGTGTGCTGTTAAAGTATTCTACAACTGGAGACACAACAGTAGATGTGCACCTTTTGGTCTATACTTCATACATTTCTCAAAAGGACCTTTGAAAAAAAAACTAGGTGGGTGGCAACTTGATTCACCATCAGCCTGACTCTTCACTAGACAGCTTGCATTTGTATAGCACCTTTAGCCATACCTAGGTGTTTCATGGGAGAGTTATCAAATAAGATTCAAGTCCAAAACAAGGAGAGAGCTTACAAGGTAGAGAGACGTAGAGATTTAGGAATGAAATTCCAGAGCCAAAGATGTGTACACAATTGAAAGTACCACCACCAGTGGGGAGGAGACAGGGAAGGAGATGTGGCCAGAATTGGAGGAATGCAGATTGCAGAGAGTTGTAGAGTTGGAGGAAATTGAAGTTGAAAATGTGTTGCTGGTTAAAGCACAGCAGGTTAGGCAGCATCCAAGGAACAGGAAATTCAACGTTTCGGGCCAGAGCTCTGGCCCGAAACGTCGAATTTCCTGTTCCTTGGATGCTGCCTAACCTGCTGTGCTTTAACCAGCAACACATTTTCAACTGTGATCTCCAGCATCTGCAGACCTCACTTTTTACTGGAGGAAATTGAAGACAAGATGGAATTTGAAAACAATGATGGGAGTTTTACAATGGAGGTCTTGATGGATTAGGAGTCAATATAGACCACAGAGGCACCACAGGGGTGATAGATGAATGGGATCTATTGCAAATTAGGATAGAGACAGTATAGTTTTGGGCAAATTGAGCTTTACACAAATCTTGCTAAGATTTCATTGGTTGAGTAATGCTTACCAGAGACGTTTCACACAGGAGCTTGCTGCCTCTCACCAGGTTCCCGATGGTAATATGGAAGTACGTGTTACCACTGCTCCAGTTAGAAATCTTGGTGAATGGATGGGTGGTAAGAATATCCTTGAAGAGAAGAAGAAAGTCAGAGGCAGTGCTATACAGCACAGAAAGAGACCCTTCGGTCCAACTTGCCCATGCCGACCAGATGTCCTAAACTAACATAATCCCATTCGCCAGCATTTGGCCCATATCCCTCCAAACCCTTCCTATTCATATCTCCACCCAAATGCCTCTTAAAAATTGCAATTGTACCAGCCTCTACCATTTCCTCTGGCAGCTCATTCCATACACGTACCACCCTCTGTGTGAAAACATTGCCCCTTCTGACACACTCATTTTTCCACCCTGAAGTGGTCAAATAGGACTGCTTCTCCTCACAAGATGGGTCAATATCTTCTATTTCCTGACCCTCAGTGAGCTGCATGGCCTGTTTCAGCTCCTGTGGCCCTATCATTAAGAACCTGCAAGGCTGAGACCGGCAAGTTTTTAATCTGGAAAGGAATGAAGAGAAAAAAAAAAGACAGGAAAGTGGAGCTGAGGATTATCAGATCAGCCATGACTCATTGGATGGGTGGGCAGACACGATGGCCTGCATAGCCTACCTCTGCTCCCATGGTCTTATAATCAAATGATACCCTCACCCATTTACAGGGCACATATTTCTGCTCAGATCAATATCTTTGAATTCTCTGCCCTAGTTAACACAATTAAATAGAACTATAGAAGCAGGAAGGTAAGGCCAAAATGGTTGATGGTCCTCACTCTTCTCTTCCCTGAACCCCATCAACATGTCCTTTGATTCCTTTCACTTCATGCGTTCATTTAAAATCCTGTTAAATGCATCCACAGCATCCGCCTCGACCACATTGTGGATCGTCAAGTTCCAAATTCTTCTGTTTGTCCGTTCAGATTTATTAGTAACTAAATTTCAATTTACAGCTTGTGCTTTGACACATCTTCTCGAATTGTACTCTGTCAAACTGCTCTCGTAGATAGTGTTAAGACGGTTCTACCGTCCCTGCGTTCGTTTCGGAGGAATGAGACACCGGGTCAGATTCTAAGAAACAGACTGCTTTATTCGAGAGAGAATCGAGTTACAGCAAGGTATCAGGCTTGCTGGAGAAGGCGTTCTAATCCTTTGTTCTAAGTTGTCTATTCTTATACCCCCCTTATTCCTGCACCGTTCCCTTATTTGGTAATGGTCGGTTCTATAGTTTGCCATTGGCCCCAGTCTCTTATCAGTGTTCTAACATGCCTTATTCGGCTATCAGTTAGCTCAACTTGCTATGTACCAGATGGCCCCTTTGTTCTGTTTTTTCAAGTTTTACTGCTCTTTCAGTACTTTTCCACTGGTTCAATTATCTTCCTCAGACCTCGTGTCTGTTTTTTCCCCTCTGGGGCCCCCTGGCCACATCAGCCTGAGAGCTACTTCTATTTCACATTTGCCTGAGTGCTACTTCTACCTAACAATAGACATCCATCAAATTACTCTCATGCACAAATCAAAATGTTAAGTGTTTTGGCTATTAAAAAAATCAACTATAATCAGAAGGAAATCTGGAATGACTGTCCCCCAGTCCCACCCTTTAGAGAAGAGATTTTCCTATATAACGTCTCCAAACAGATCAGTAACTCCTTGGGGACAACTCAACTTCTGCAGGTTTCAAAGCACAGGCTGGGAAGAATGAACTGTTCAAGAAATCTTGAAGTTTCGCACCATCCAGGACGAAGCAGCCCACTCGACTGGTGCCACGTTCACAAGTATTCACTCCCTCCAACACTCAGCAGCAGCAGAGGCCCTGCAGATATTCAGCAATGCGCCTCAGGCAGCATCTTCCAAATCCACTACCGCTTCCTTTAGAAGGACAAGGGCAGCAGATACATGGGAGCACCACTGTCTGCAAGTTCCTCTCCAAGCAACTCACCATCCTGAATTGGAAATATATCACCGTTCCTGGAGTGTCACTCATCAAAATCCTGGAATTCCCTCCCCAAGGACATTGTGGGTCAACTCACAGTACGCAGACTGCAGAGGTTCAAGGCAGCAGCTCATCACTACCTTCTCAAGGGGGCAACTAGGGACAGGCAACAAACGCTTGCCTGGCCAGTGACACCCACCTCCCCCCAAGAGAATAAAAAGAGTAGAAATTTTGTATCATTTTATATTATGCAGACTGAGAGCTAGCAGCAGGAGAGATGGGCAGACTGACATTACCTCTTCTTGAGTCTGGTCAGAGGGTTGCCTGATTGAGAGTCATCCCGCAGCACGTGGGCAGCTCCCCAACAGCTTGAGGCACAGTGGCTCAGTGGTTAGCACTGCAGCCTCAGTGCCAGGGACCTGGGTTCGATTCCAGCCTTGGGTGACTGTCCATGTGGAGCCTGCACATTCCCCCCATGTATGTGTGGGTCTCCTCTGGGTGCTCCGGTTTCCTCCCACAGTCCAGGGTAGGTGGATTAGCCATAGGAAATGCAGGGTTACAGAGATAGGATAGGGGAGTGGGTCTGGGTGGAAGCTGTTTGGAGGGGTGGTGTGAACTCAATGGGCCAAATGGCCAGCTTCCACACTATAGGGATTCTATTATTCTCAAGTTAAACCTGGGACAATCAATAAATCCCACGAGTGAATGAACGAATTACACATTTTGAGGCAAAACTATAGAACGGGCATAGTAACGTTACATTGGACTGACTCCTTTTGTGTTCGTAGGATATGGCCATCACTGGCAATTGTTACCATTCCCTAACTGCCCAGAGGGCTGCTCAGAGTCAACCACATTACTGTGGATCTGGAGTCACATGTGGGCCAGACCAGTTAAGGACGGCAGATTTCCTTCCCTTAAAGAAGGTTAATGAATCAGATGGATTTTCCTGACAATTAACATGGTCACTGTGTGACAAGCTTTTTATCCTCAATTTTTATTGAATTCAAAATTCGACCATCTGCCATGGTGGGATTCAAATCTGGGTCCCCATTACATGAGTCAAGGTTAGAGTGGTGCTGGAAAAGCACAGCAGGTCAGGCAGCATCTGAGGACCAGGAAGCTGATGAAAGGCTTTTGCCCAAAACGTCAATTTTCCTGCTTCTCGGATGCTGCCTGACCTGCTGTGCTTTTCCAGCACCACCCTAATTTTGACTCTAATCTGCAGCATCTGTAGTACCTACCTCCACCCCCAGAACATGAACCTGGTATTCTGTATTACTACTATACCAGTAACAAGCTGAAAATGTGTTGCTGGAAAAGCACAGCGGGTCAGGCAGCATCCAAAGAGCAGGAGAATCGACGTTTCGGGCATGAGCCCATTTTCAGGAATGAGGAAAAGTGGTCCACTTTCCTCATTCCTGAAAAAGGGCTCATGCCCGAAATGTCGATTCTCCTGCTCTTTGGATGCTGCCTGACCCGCTGTGCTTTTCCAGCAACACATTTTCAGCTCTGATCTTCAGCATCTGCAGTCCTTACTTTTTTCTCAAAGACTATAACAGTAAGCCAGGCTCCTTTACCACAGCCACATTTTAACATTTGTTTCTTTTATTTTTCGAGCATTACGCTGGTAACATTTTTGCAAAATGACCCTTCCCAATAAATGTCAGTGCACCTCAAACAGCAGCAGCAGCAGCAGCTCAAGATGTCCAGACATAGGTATAGATGCAGTTAATGGGAGGTGTCTTTTCCCTAAGATGAGAAATTTCAAGACTAGGGGACCCATTTTTAAGGGGAGAGGAGAGGGATCTAACAAAGACAAGAGGTAAACTTGTTTTACACAGAGGGTGGTTTGAATGTGGAATGAACTTGAGGAAGTGAAGGATGTGGGCACAATTGCAACACTTAAAGACGTTTAGATGGATATGTTAATAGGAAAGGTTTGGAGGGAGATGGGCCAGGAGCAGGCAGGTGGGACTAGTTTAGTTTGGGATTATGTTCAACATGGACTGGTTGAACTAAAGGGTCTGTTTCCTTGCTGCATGACTCTATATAATCCTTAGGGCTAAAGGCGTCAAAGGACATAGTGAGAAAGCAGGAGCAGGGAACGAGTTGGCTGGTCAGCCATAATCATGACGAATGGAAAGCAGGTTCAAGGGGCCGAATGGCCTAAACCTGTCCTTATTTCCAATATTAGAGTTGATTGGACTGTGGCAATCAATGCACATAGCAAACCTCCTCTATTTAAAAATGTATAAGTCTATTTCCAACCTAAGTCCAATGTTACTGCTGTCAGATCTTTAGCTTCAAACATATATCATTCATCCATCCCTGCTTCGAGACCTGCAATTGTTTAGTTGCCTGGAGAGTTTTGTTCTGCATGTAGACTTTACATAGCAAGCTCCCTCACCAAACCAATAAGAGGGAACAGGATATCAGCACTTTCACAACCACCTGTTATAACTGTGCCACGTAACACAACATTGATCACCACCAATTAGATCACTCACTAGCCCAGCCTTCAGGTGGGAGGGGAGAATGGGCAAAGAGGAGAGGGAGGAGTAAAAAAAAAGTTACCTTTGTCTTCGGGTCAATTAGACTCACTCCATGCTTGTTGATCACAATCAAGAGGATCTCTGGGTAATTTGGCTCAGTGGTTTGCTGTTTAGAAAACAAAAAGGGAAACAGAACAACAGTCAAAGGTCATCCAACACTGGGTTTAAAAAGTGAGGCAAGCACAAAGAGGTAAAGGGTCATGAGAGACAAAGGCAAGTATGAAAGGGGAGTAAGTTGAGACATCATGTTGAAGTTGTACAGGATGTTGGTGAGGCCTCCTCTGGAGTACTGTGTCCAGTTCCAGTCACCATCTCCAGGAAAGAGGGTTCAGAAGTAAAAGTTGCCATTGTCGGAGGGTTGGAGCTATAGGGAGATGCTGAATAGGCCGAGGCTGTTTTCCCTGGAGTGTCGAAGGCGGAGGACTAACCGAATAAAATCACGAGAGGCAAGGGTAGGGGAAAAGTCCTGGACTATTCATCAGAGGGGAGAGGAGCCCAAAACTAAAGGGCACAGGTTTAAGATGAGAGGATGATGATTTAAAAAGGGACCTGAGGGACAAATGTTTTCACACAGGGTGGTTCGTGTGTGGAATGAGCTGCAAGAGAAAGTGGATGCAGGTACAGTTACAACATTTGAAAGACATTTGGATAAGTGCACGAATAGGAAGTGGTTGGAGGGATATGGGCCAGGAGCAGGCAGGTGAGATTAGTTTAGTCTGGGACTGTGGTTGCATGGACTGGTTGGACAGGAGGGTTTGTTTCCATGCTGTATAACTGAGAAAAAGGAGGAAGATTTAAATCAACCTACAGGTACATCAACCTGCTTCATTCTCTTCTCTCACTTAAATGGCATCTGAAGCACACCAAGGGTGGACTTGCCATGGCAAGGTCTTCCTGGAACAGGTCTCCAGTGAAGGCTGCAGCTGGAAGGGAGTTATTCTTGCACGCTGGTCAATAGTGCCACTCAAATCGAAATCCGTCTCTCTGCTGAGCAGGAGCGTTTGACTTTCTAACATCACTCCAACACTGGTGTTCATTGGGCAGCCAAGGATTGGGTGGGTGGGGAGGAACTCTGCTGTAGGTATTTTCTAGAGCTGAAAAATGTGTTGCTGGAAAAGTGCAGCAGGTCAGGCAGCATCCAAGGAGCAGGAGAATCGACGTTTTGGGCATGAGCCCTTCTTCAGGATTCAGGCATATTCCCAAAACGTCGATTCTCCTGTTCCTTGGATGCTGCCTGTCCTGCTGCGCTTTTCCAGCAACACATTTTTCAGCTCTGATCTCCAGCATCTGCAGTCCTCACTTTCTCCCTAGGTATTTTCTAACCAAGCTGTTCAATTGGGTTAAGGCACACCTCTGGGGCCGGTAGGACTTGAAGCCACATGTGGGCAAGAGTGGGGACTGCAGATGCTGGAAACCAGAGTTTAGATTAGAGTGGTGCTGGAAAAGCGCAGCAGGTCAGGCAGCATCTGAGGTGCAGGAAAATCGACATTGAGCAAAAACCCTTCATCAGGAATGAGGCAGGGAGCCTCCAGGGTGGAGAGCCACATCTGACCAATCACATCCAGTTGGGCAAACATGATTGAAGGCTCAAAGACATCTGCAGCAAAACATGCAGAGGGGTGGGGATGAGGCAGGAATATTGGCAGAAGATAATGCTGCTCATTTAAGAGCTAGAAGAGAACACAACGGGATGTATGGCCTTCTGCACCAGACCTCGTGAGAAATCCTGAATCATCGCAGGCAGATGAAGATTCTGTTGTTGAAATGCAACTATTAATGGAGGGGGCCTCAGTTTATGATGCTTTTTAAAAGTATAGACAGGCAGTCTCTTACCTTGACCTCAAAAAATGCTGATCCAAATGTAGGCCACTTATAGATAATCTTCAGGAACGATAGTTTAGCGTCTTCCCGTGATTTTCCTGCTTGTTTGTTGTAAAAAGCTATAATGGACTAGTGTTGAAAAAAGTAAACAATTCAGTTGTACAGTCAGATCCCAGAGGAAGTGTCAATAAGAAGTCATATGACCAGTGTGTTGAGAGTACAGCATGGAAACAGACCCTTCGGTTCAATCCTTTAGTCTATTTGATCCCCCAAGCCTAACAGAATCCCTTCCTTGTGGAAGCAGGCCTTTTGGCCCATCGACCCATAATCTACCCTATCCCTGTAACCCCACATTTCCCATGGCTAATCCACCTCACCTGCAAACTATAGGCAATTTTAGCATGGCCAATCCACCTGACCTACCCATCTTTGGACTGTGGAAGGAAACCCACACAGTCGCCAGAGGGTGGAATTGAACATAGGTCCCTCACGTGGTGAGGCTGCAGCGCTAACCACTGAGCCACCATGCTGCCCCGCAATCTATCCATTAAAACAATTTATGACCCATCTACTCAGGCAGATTGACAGAGTCTTGATTAAACTCATCTCATCGTTCATCCGTTGACAGTACTGAACTCAGAGGTCGGAATTGAACTCTAACCAGTTCAAAACACAACTTTGACTGGATTGCAGTCACCACTTTAGGAAGCAGAGTGCAAAACCGGGATTGATTCTGCTGGTGCCGCACTGAGGGAATGCTGCACTGCCCCAGGCAAATTCTTTTTCAATCTTTAGTGGGATGTGGGCATCACAAAAAGCTTTGTTCATGGAATGCAAGCCCATTGCCCAGAGGGCAGTTAAGAGTCAACCACATTGCTGTGGGTCTGGAGTCACATGTAGGCCAGACCAAGATGGCAGTTTTCTTCATTAAAGGGCATCAGTGACCCAGATGGGGCTTTTAAGGCTCTTAAAATCCATATATTTTTAAACCAAATTCAAATTGCCATACCAGGATTTGAACCCAGGTCCCCAGAACATTACCTGGGTCTCTGGATTAATCGCCTCGTGATATCATCACTCGACCAGCGCCACCCATGGTTACCATTCGTTGCCCATCTCTAACTGTCCTTGAACTGAGTGGCTTGCTGGAGCAGTTCAGAGGGAGGACAGGTGCCAACTACATTGCTGTGGGTGGATTTCCCCCTCTCCGAAGACCATTACTGAACCAGTTGGGTTTTTCTGATAGAAATTGATAGTTGTCATGGGTGCAGTTGTACAAGGCCATTAGAGACACCGAAGTCTACACCACAGCAAAGCTATTTGGCCCATTGAGTCTAAGCAGGTCAAAACACAACCCCCTATCTATTCCAATCCCATTTTCCAGCACTTAGCCCATAGCCTTGTATGCCTTGGAATCCCAAGTGCACATCTAAACACTTCTTCAATATTCCAGATTCCCACTGTCCTCTGGGTGAAAAAAACAACTTCTTCAATCTCCTCTTAACCTCTTGCCCTTTACCTTAAGGTCTATGCCTCTCCTCCAGTCATCGATCCCTCTACCAAGAGGGAACATTCCTTCTGCCTACCCCACGCTCCTCAATTTTGTCCATCTCAATCAAGTCCCCTCTCAGTCTCCTCTGCTCTAAAGGAGAACAACCCCAGTCTGTCTAATCTCTCAAACTCTCCAGCCTAGCCACCATCCTGATAAATCTCCTTTGCAGCCTCTCCAGTGCTATCACATCCCTTCTGTAATGTGGATTTCAGAACTGCACACATTACTCTATTGCTGTGGCTTAATCAATGCTTTATACACTTCCAGCATGATCGCCCTTCTTTTAAACTCTGTGCCTCAGGTAATAAAGGCAAGAATCCCAAGTGTCTTCTTAACCACTTTATCGAACTGTCCTGATCCCTTGAGACCAGAGGACAGATACACCAAGGTCTCTCTGATCGTCAGTGCTTCCCAGGGTCCTATTGTTCATCATATATTCCCTTGCCTTGTTTGTCATGCCCAAGTGCATTACCTCATTTATTGGGATTGATTGCAGTTTTCACTGACCAGCCCATCTATATCCTCCTATTGTCTAAGGCTAGCCTCCTTAAATGTTTATCAGGCACTAACTAGGAACCTGGAGCAACCTTGCGATGTAACGGTGTTGTACATTCACTAAGTCAGAGCCTCTTGCATTTACAATCGCCATGTGCAACGTGTTGGAGTGTGAACATGTGGTAAATAATGTTAACCTTTGAACTGTAAGCATGCAGCCACTCTTTGCCTTCTCTTTAACCAGTTGGTTCAAAATCCAAATTCAGCACAGCATCAAAACTACACGACAAAAGCAGCCCTTCTATGGGGACTAGCTGCAGTTGTTGTGGGTTTGTTCACCAAGCTGGGAAATTGGTTTGCAGATGTGTTCTAGGTGACAGCCTCAGTGCTGTGAATTCTCCTGTGAACCGCTGCTGTGCAGAGTCGGTTGGAATTTATTTGGTTTCGTTCCTGCTGCTTCCACTTGCCAGTTCTAGTTGTTTGTTGCAGTGGTCGGTATACCAGGTCTAGATCAAAATGTTTATTGATGGAGTCAAATGTTTATTGATTCATGCTTCTAGAAATTCTCTGGCTGTCCTGTGTCTGGCTTGTCCTGCTGTTGCTGTGTCATCCCTGGCGAATTTGTGGTCCTTGTCATCTGTGTGTGTGGCTACAAGGGACAGCTAGTCATGGCATTTAGTGGCTCATTGGTTTTCGTGAATGCGGATCTCTAGAGGTCTGCCGGTTTGTCTGATAAAAGGTGTTCCATGCAGTCTTTGCATGGACTCCTGTAAATTATGTTCATCTTGCACATGAGGGTACAGGGTCTTTTGTCTTGGTGATTTGTCTGAGCGTGCCTGTCGGTTTATGGGCTGTCAGGAATCTCAGTGGTCAGAAGTCTGGCAGTCAGTTCTGAGATTTCTTTTATGTAAAGTAGCAAGGCTAGTGAGTTGGGTTGTGGCATGTCCTAATCTCGTCTGTCTGTTAAGCATCTGTGGATGAAGTTGCAGGGGATATCCACTCTTGGCAAAGACCCGATAGAGGTGTTGTTCTTCTTCCCTTTGTCAGTCAGGAGTGCTGCAGTGTGTCGTAGCCCTTTTGAATGGGGTCCTAATGCAGCTTAGGTGTGCGCGCATTCGGGTAGTTGCTGTTATAATTCAGGATCTGGTCCACGAGTGGGTTTTCTGTACATTTTTGTTGTGCATTCCCCACTGTGTTCTTTCTATCATTACATCCAGGAATGGGAGTTGGTTGTTAATTTTCTCCTCTCGTAAATCTGATCCCTGAGAGCATGCAGTTGATAACCTGCTGTGTGCTCTTGATCTCTTCTTTTAGTTGCAAAGTGAAGCTGTTTCAGAACTCCACTCTAAAGGGCTACAATACGTTGCAGCTGAGAATGGAAGAACACCTCTACAAAGTCTTTGTCAAGGACACGGATATCCCCCACAACTTCATCTGCAGATGCCTAACAGACAAACAACGTAATGGGGACATGCCACACACTAACAAGGCTACCTTATATGAAAAATGTCTCAGAACTGACAGCCATACTTCTCTTGACCATTCAGGTTCATAATAACACCAAGTGACAGCCACGCTCAGACAACTGACCAGAACAAAAGGCCCAATACCCATCATATGCAGGACAAATGTGGCATACAAGGTTCCATGCAGGGACTGCACAAAACACTATATAGGACAAACAGGCCGACCACTAGCAATCTGTATTCATGAACATCTGCTGTCCCATACACAGATGACAAGGACCATAAATTCGACTAGGATGACACAACAGTAATAGGGCAAGCTAAACAGAGGACAGCCAGAGAATTTCTAGAAGCATGGCACTCATCCAGAGTCCATCAATAAACACATTGACCTAGACCTGATATAATAACCACTGCAACAAACAACCAGAACTGGAAAGTGGAAGCAGCAGGAACGAAACCAAATAAATTCCAACCGACACAGCACAGCAGCAGTTCACAGGAGGCTCCACAGCACTGAGGAGGTCACCTAGAACACGTCTGCAAACCAACTTCCCAGCTCAACGAATAAACCCACAAGAACTGAAACCAGCACCAGAGTTACAAACCTTTACATAAATATTGGAGACTAACTTTCAATTCCTGGTCTTTATTACTTAATGTTAAAATTTCATCAACTGCCTGAGCCTGGCCCCCTGGGATTACTAGTCCAGTGACATTACCACTACCCTGCCTCATCAAAACATTGTCTGATTTGTTGATGCTTCTAACACGTCACCCATTATCCTCTCCCACTACCAACCCCACCCCGCCAGCCTTTGGATCAATATAATCCCCGTACAATACACTGAAAGGTGGTTTACTCCTCCTCGCCCTCTGAAGTGGCCTAGCAAGCCAAAGGCAGTAGATGATACCTTCTAGGGTCAACTATCCAATGAGGATGGGAGGTTACACATTGTGGTAGAAGAAACACAGAGAATACATGCTCTATGGTACAACTTTAGGGGAGTACAGGAGCAGAGGGACCTAAGGGTTAACATGCATAATTATCTGAAGGTGACCAGGCAAGTTGAAATAGTTGCTAAGGCAGCTTCTTGGGTTTATAAATAGAGACATAGAATATACAGGCAAAGCAGCAATGCACCACCTCTATAGATTGAGTATTGTATTCTGGGCACGTTAATAAAGGAAGGATGTTAAAGCCTTGGAGAGAGTGCAAAGGAGATTTACTAGAAATGATACCAGGAATGAGGGTTTATAGATACAAGGAAAGAGGAGAGAGATTGGGCTTACTCCCATTATGACCAATTTCAACAGGGTAAAAAGGAGGATATTCTGTTTCTGCCAGTTGGTATGTCAGTAACAGTAAATTGTCAGCAAGAGAGAGCTAGGAGTGAGATGAGGAGAAACGTCTTTTGTTCAGACAGTGGTTAAGATTTGGAATGTGTTACCTGTGAGAGTGGTGGAGGCGGATTCAAAACAGAGCTGGATATATGTTTGAAAAGGGGTGAATTGAGGGCCACGGAGATAGGGCCGCAGAGTGGGACTAGCTGGGGTACCTCTTTTGGGTGCTGGTACAGACTGGATGGGTCGAATGGCCTCTTTCTGCACTGTATGATTCCAGGATTCTGAAAGGGACTCTCCTGTCGTTAGTAAAAACACTCCAAGGATAATCTCTTACCCGCTTCCAGTCATCGGGTGAGACGTGCCGGATCAAATCCTGTGGCACCAGTTCCTTCAGCATCTTGGGAATGTTTGGGAATTGGGACTTGTCATCTTCAAACTTCACCCTGTAAATGAGCGCCGCCAATTGCAGCACGTCATCACGGGAACACTTGTGGTAGCCACGCAGATACTTAGGAAGCTCCTAAGACAAGGAAGAGAAAAGCATGTCTGAGACTCCATGGACTGAGGGTCGCGCTCTCCCAACTAGGTTCCAGTCCAACTGTTAGCTTGCCATGGCATCCGTATATCCACGGGCAGGTCAAACTGAGGCACTTTGTCTTCACCATCTCGCTCCGTTATTGTCTAATCTCAAGTGACCCCAGCCTGTGGTAGCCCTCGAGTCACTGAGCTAGAAAGCTGGGGGCGTGCAATCTACCATCAGTTTCTACTGTCTGGTGTAGACTCCAAACCAGAGTCGACATTCAGCAAGAGCCACAAGGACATAAAACCGGTTGGCTGATGATGTTGGTTGTTTAGCACACTGCAAGATTCAAGCCCGACTTGAGCAGAAACTCAAGGCCAACACCACCGCCCCCCCACCCCAGTACCAAGTGACCACCTAGTAGACGTTGTCTGAATTAGATTTTATTGGCATGTGTACTCAAACAAAGGGTTATGGGAATGCAGTGAGAAATTTCCAATGTTGCCATTTTCAGTACCATTCTAGGTACAAAAATCTTTAAGTAGTTGTGGTTCTGTTCGCCGAACTGGAAGTTTTTGTAGCAAACGTTTCGTCCACTGGCTAGGAGACATCATCAGTGCTGTGGAGCCTCCTGCGAAGCGCTTCTTTGATGTTTCTTCCGGCATTTATAGTGGTCTGTCCTTGCCGCTTCCGGGTGTCAGTTTCAGCTGTCCGCTGTAGTGATTGGTATATTGGGTCCAGGTCGATGTGTCTGTTGATGGAATTTGTGGATAAATGCCATGCCTCTAGGAATTCCCTGGCTGTTCTCTGTCTGGCTTGCCCTATGATAGTAGTGTTTTCCCAGTCAAATTCATATTGCTTGTTGTCGGAGTGTGTGGCTACTAGGGATAGCTGGTCGTGTCGTTTCGTGGCTAGTTGGTGTTCATATATGCGGATTGTTAGCTGTCTTCCTGTTTGTCCTATATAGTGTTTTGTGTAGTCCTTGCATGGTATTTTATAAACTACATTAGTTTTGCTCATGTTGGGTATTGGCTCCTTTGTTCTAGTAAGTTGTTGTCTGAGCGTGGCTGTTGGTTTGTGTGCCGTTATGAGTCCTAGGGGTCGCAGTAGTCTGGCTGTCAGTTCTGAAACGCTCCTGACGTATGGTAGTGTGGCTAGTCCTTTTGGTTGTGGCATGTCCTCGTTCCGTGGTCCATCTCTTAGGCATCGTTGATAAAGTTGCGCAGGTATCCGTTTTTGGCGAATACTTTGTATAGGTGTTCCTCTTCCTCTTTTTGCAGTTCTGGTGTACTGCCGTGTGTTGTAGCTCTTTTGAATAGTGTCCTGATGCAGCTTCGTTTGTGTGTGTTGGGGTGGTTACTTTCATAGTTTAGGACTTGGTCTGTGTGTGTTGTTTTCCTGTGTACCCTTGTGGTGAATTCTCCGTTCGGTGTTCTCTGTACTATCACGTCTAGGAATGGGAGTTGGCTATCCTTTTCTACTTCTCTCGTGAATCGGATGCCTGTGAGTGTGGCGTTGATGATCCGGTGTGTTTTTTCTATTTCCGTGTTTTTGATGATTACGAAAGTGTCATCGACATATCTGACCCAGAGTTTGCGTTGAATTTGTGGTAGGGCTGTTTGTTCTAACCTTTGCATAACTGCCTCTGCTATGAGTCCCGAGATTGGTGATCCCATGGGTGATTTGTTCGTATATCTGATTGTTGAATGTAAAGTGTGTAGTGAGGCATAAGTCCAGTAGTTTAAGTATGCCGTCTTTGTTGATAGGTTCCGCCTCCTGTTTTCTGTTCTGTATGTCCAGTAGGTTGGCTATTGTTTCTCTGGCTAGGGTTTTGTCAATCGAAGTGAACAGTGCCGTCACGTCGAATGAGATCATGGTTTCTTCTTTGTCTATGTGTGTATTCCTGATGACGTCCAAGAATTCCTGTGTTGATTGTATGGAGTGTTTGGATCCGCTGACCAGGTGTTTCAGTTTCTGTTGTAGTTCTTTGGCCAGTTTGTATGCTGGTGTCCCTGGTAGTGATACTATGGGTCTGAGTGGGATGTCTGGTTTGTGTACTTTGGGTAGTCCATAGAATCTGGGGGTGTTGTTGCTTTCCGGTTTCATTCTTCGTAGGTCCGCTTTGGTTACAATAGCCGCGCAACTTTATCAACAGATGCCTAAGAGATAGACCACAGAACGAGGCCACAACCAAAAGGACTAGCCACACTACCATACATCAGGAGCGTTTCAGAACTGTGACAGCCAGACTACTGCAACCCCTAGGACTCATAACGGCACACAAACTAACAGCCACGCTCAGATAACAACTTGCTAGAACAAAGGAGCCAATACCCAACATGAGCAAAACTAATGTAGTTTATAAAATACCATGCAAGGACTACACAAAACACTATATAGGACAAACAGGAAGACAGCTAACAATCCGCATACATGAACACCAACTAGCCACGAAACGACACGACCAGCTATCCCTAGTAGCCACACACTCAGACAACAAGCAACATGAATTCGACTGGGAAAACACTACTATCATAGGGCAAGCCAGACAGTGAACAGCCAGGGAATTCCTAGAGGCATGGCATTCATCCACAAATTCCATCAACAGACACATCGACCTGGACCCAATATACCAATCACTACAGCGGATAGCTGAAACTGACACCCGGAAGCAGCAAGGACAGACCACTATAAATACCAGAAGAAACATCAAAGCAGTGCTTCGCAGGAGGCTCCACAGCACTGATGATGTCTCCTAGCCAGGGGACGAAACGTTTGCAACAAAAACTTCCAGTTCGGCGAACAGAACCACTACAACAAGCACCCGAGCTACAAATCTTCGCACAAACTTTGAAAATCTTTAAGTAGAAAAATATGAAAATAAAAGTTAAAAAATTCAACATTACAGTCCCCAATGTCTCATCTCAAGTAGGTGTAAAAGATCCCATTCTGCTATGTTAGAGAAGAGCAGGGCAGATATTCCTCGTGTTACACAGAACATAGGAGCAGGAGGCCATTTGGCCTTTGCAGCCTGTTGCACCATTCATCACGATCATGGCTGATCGTCCAACTCAATAGCCTAATGCTGCTTTCTCCCCATAACCTTTGCTCCCATTTGACCCAAGTGCTGCATCCAGCCACCTCCTGAATCTTATTTGTTACCAGGTAGCAGAGTCTAGCAGGGGTACCCTAGATCCAATGAGATAAGGGAATGGGTGATGGTTATGGTTCACTTAAGCGATAATTGAGGGAGTACTGGACTGGATATGGGTAGCGAATGTCAGTGCGTATATCGGAGTTTGAGTGTGTGTGCGCGATTAGAAATATTAATGCCTAGACTCTATTTAGCCAGCATTTAAGCTCTGGTATTTAAACACATTGGCCAATATTTATCCCTCAAAGCAACTTCACAAAAACAAACCATCACCCTGTTACATTGTTGTTTTTGGAACCTCACAGCTTGCAACTTGGCTGCAGCATTTCCCTGAACTGATGCTCCAACATTGGTGGGTCACAGTCTGAGGAGAACAGGTAGGTCATTTAGGACTGAGACGAGGAGAAATGTCTTCACTCAGAGCGGGGAGTCTGTGGAATTCTCAAAACAGTCGAGACCAAAACATTGGAATGTTTTTTTAAGAAGGAGATGGATATATTTCATAGGGTTAAAGGGATGAAGGAGTATGGGGAGAAAGCAGGAACAGGACAGAGCTCAATGATCAGCCACGATCATATTTTTAGATTAGATTAGATTCGATTCCCTACATTGTGGAAACAGGCCCTTCGGCCCAACAAGTCCACACCGACCCGCCGAAGCGCAACCCACCCATACCCCTACATTTACCCATTACCTAACACTACGGGCAATTTAGCATGGCCAATTCACCTGGCTCGCACATCTTTGGACTGTGGGAGGAAACCGGAGCACCCGGAGGAAACCCACGCAGACACGGGGAGAACGTGCAAACTCCACACAGTCAGTCGCCCGAGGCGGGAATTGAACCCGGGTCTCTAGCGCTGTGAGGCAGCAGTGCTAACCACTGTGCCACCGTGCTGCCCACTAATATTGAATGGTGTAGCATAGTCAGAGTCTACTCCTGATTTCTACCTGTTTTTATATTGCAAAATTGAAAATGTTGCTGGAAAAGCGCAGCAGGTCAGGCAGCATCGACGTTTCGGACATGAGCCCTTCTTCAGGAATTCCTGAAGGGCTCATGCCCAAAATGTCGATTCTCCTGCTCCTTGGATGCTGCCTGACTTGCTGCGCTTTTCCAGCAACACATTTTCAGCTCTGATCTCCAGCATTTGCAGTCCTCACTTTCTCCTTATATTTCAAAATGCCTGGTGGTGATGAAAATATATAAACAGTAAACTCACTGCGGTAAATGGTTACAGGAAACAGAATGGCAAATGCTCCAATCCTATAGTATTCCAAATCTTATTTGGGTGAAAAGACTGCAGCACAAGCCACAATCCTCTAAGAATTAGGAATCAGTGACCAGCCAAATGCACCATGTAACTGAATACACCCTCAAGCCCAAGACCGTGTCCCATGTCTCAGGCCTACCGGAAACTTCTGTTTGCTGCACCATGGTACCTGATAATAATGAAAGATGGAGTCCGCCATCGGGTCCTTTCCGGGAACTGTATGTGTCCATAATTTCTTCATGAAGAAGACCTGGTATGTCAGAGAAGGCATTACACCTAGAGAAACAACCACAAAAAACTGACATCTTTCGTTTCTCAGAAGGACTGAACTAATAATCCTGAAAAAAAAAGGGGGGTTCAGGTTACAAAAAGAAAATGCTAGTGAACGGCAAAGCCCACGAAGCTGACGTCATCTCCTAAAACGTCTGTGCAAGCTCCAGTCCTTCGGAGAGGAATCGGTGTGAATCGAGGCGTTGCTAGTCAGTTTTACCGCCTCACTCAAGAACAGATTTCAATTCAGCTGTGCCCCCAGTGGGGGGTGTGTATCTCTCCATCTGGGAGACAGCAATTTCAAATCCCACTCTGGGGACAGGAACACACCACACTCCACTAGGGTCCAGAGGCGGTGCTGCAAGGTTCAGGCCACTGCTTGGGGAGAACCAACTTAAACCAACGTACCGCACCCCACCCTGGCCTCAAGAGGGTCGTGAATAGATTTTTTTTTCAGTCAGAATTTTATTTCTACTCACTCCACAAACCCCAGCTCACACAGATGCCTCGTCTTCTCTACTCACACTTCAACCAAGTCAGAAAGGTAGGCAGTACTGGCTGGGGCTGTTTCCCCTGGAGCAGAGGCGGAGGGGGGAGACCTTAGAGGTTTATAAAATCATGAGGGACACGGACAGGGTGAATGGCCAAGGTCTTTTCCCTGGAGTTGGGGGTGAGGCACAAAATTAGAGGAGACAGGTTTACGGTGAGAGGGTGGTGGTGCGTGTATGGAATGAGCTGCCAGAGGAATTGGTGGAGGCTGGTACAATTACAGCATTTAAAAGGCATCTGGATGGGTATATGAATAGGAAGGGTTTCGAGCGATAGGGGCCAAATGGGACTAATTTAGTTTGGGAAATTTGGTCAGTATGGATGAGTTGGACCAAAGGGTCTGTTTTCAAGCTGCATGATGCTTACTCTTTAAAATATCCCTTAATTAAGAGAAGACCAGTGTTCTTTAGTTCCACTGCGCTAATTTTGAAGAGGTGCAGCATTGGAGGTCACGCGCGATCCCTCAACCGAAGTAAATAAGACAGATCTGGTCATAATGATCACGCTGCTGTAATGGGATGGGGGCCTTGCCTCATACAGCTCGCCTGCATTATAAAAATAAACCACTGCAGGACGTGCGGCAGAGTGAGGAACCACTCATTGATCAGCCAGCTAAAATCGTTCAAAATAAGAAAATTAAAAGAACGGTGCAAGTCGGAAATCTGAAATGGAATTGGACAGCACTCGAGAAACCCACTGCAGGTCTGGCAGCATCTGCAGAGGGAGAAACAGAGTTAACGATTCAAAAGGATTCTTTGTTGGGAATGCCAAAAGAAGATTTGTAACCTAAACTGTTTCTCCTTCAGCTGACTTGCGTGTTGCCTTGTAGTGTTGGCCATGTTGTGCTGCTATCAATAGCTCGACTTGACCATGCTCATCCTGCCAATATGAAAAATCATCTGGAAATCACAGCCATCGCTTTCAGTGCCAATTCTGAGTATTCCATAACAATAATGGACAATAAGCAACTGCCTACCCCCTACCCCCTACCCCCTTCATCCTCAGTGACCAAACGTTCAGAGAAATACACATTCCCCAAAAACACCACAGTATAGAACCAGAAAACAATCCCAAGAAGATGCTTTTTGTTAAACATCAACCTGTACAGAGACGTTTTTACTTTGGAGCAGGTGGGACTTGAACCCAGGCCTCCCGGTCTAAATGTAGGGACACTACAAGAACCTGGATATTTACAAAGACAAAATACAAGTCAGCTTGCACAGCCAGATTCTGTTCTGTTCTTTACCATCCTTCATTGGCCGAGCCTTCTTGATCCAGTCAGTGAGGTGTCGTACAAAGTCAAAGAAGAAATCTCCTTCGGGAACACTGATCACCTGGGAAGCAACAAGATCACCATCAGCATTGGCCAGATCCTCCCTCACACTGAGTGCAAGCACCTTGACCCAAGCTTCACCCCTAACAGGTTCAGGGACCTCCACAAGGGGCTGGAACTCAACACAAGGCCAGGATCGTTGTAACAGGGTGCAGGATGAGGGACAGAAGGAGGGGGATGATGGTGGTGGGTGGGAAAGAGGCATGTCAGGGGGTGGGGGGTGGCGTGAAGGGGGTTGGTGGGATCGGGCGGGGAGTGGAGGGAGGAGAGTGGAGGGATCAGTCTACACTGACAGCCCAAAGTTGTTGATCAGCCCACATGGGATCAGATTACCATGAGGTTTGAAACTCTGGGGTTGTGCTTCAGTTGTCCCTTTGGCACCGGGAAGGTGGTGGGGGTTGGGTTCCTACAACACACAGACTGCAGCGTTTTGGAAAAGGGCAGTTCTCTTCTCAAACCGGAGGTGGGGGTTAGAGATGGACAACAAAATGCTGGCCCAGCTACTGACATCCACATCCCAAACAGCAAATATTCCTAAAAATCAAAGTTACCCATAGTTCTGCTTCCAACTTCCAACTTCTTCTATTCCTTTACTATTACACACATCATGACTCCTGCACCAATCGCCCCAGTAGCTGGTTACCTTGTCAGAGATCTTGACAAATAAGCTGAAGCCATCGGGAGATTTCAGCATCAGTCTGCCTGAAATATTGTGGCAGAAGTCTTTGGCTTTGGTGCTGGATTCCACCTCAAATGCCTGCGGAATTTACCAATCACAGTTAGGGCTTCAGAGACCGGAGAATCCTTACATTGCTCCCCCCTCAATGGAGATATTTACATACCCACTGACACGTTTGTAACCCAAGCAGGTTTGGGGCCTCACATTATAAAAAGATACATCAAAACTGACATATAGACAAGCAAAAGGAAAAGGAAAAGGAAAAGTTGAGACCAGAACAGAGCTGGTATACAGAACAGAAGAACAAAAATAGTCAACAACCTGAGGCCACAGAAAAGGGATGGGGTGAACGGTGACTGGATAGTACGGACAAGGCTGGATAATGTGTTTCCATTTGTCATGTAACTACGACAGTTACCTATAAACCTAATTAAAAAAAAGGAATTTAAAAATCCTTCAACCAAAATGTGGGCATTGCAACCAAATGGAATGGGAGAAAGTGAGGACTGCAGATCACAATCGAAAAGTGTGGCGCTGGAAAAGCACAGCCGGTCAGGCAGCATCTGAGGAGCAGGAGAGTCGACGTTTTGAGCAAAAGTTCTTCATCAGGAACCTTCTTCACATTCCCGAGGAGGAGCTTATGCTCAAAACGTCGACTCTCCTGCTCCTCAGATGCTGCCTGACCGGCTGTGCTTTTCCAGCGCCACACTTTTTGAAGCAAATGGAATAGCCAAGGGGAACACCTGAGATGTATTTATCTTTACTCTTTTAGGGCACATGGGCATGCCTGGCAATTTTCTGCATGCCATGCTTGGCTACTTCAAAAGGGGTGTGTAAAAGGTCTGTGGGGAGATGGTGGCACTGGTCTAACAATCCAGAATCACAGGCTAATGTTGAGGAAGGCTCTCTGCATCTTAAACATTAACTCTGCTTTCTCTCCACAGAGGTTACCAGGCCTGCTGAGCTTTTCCAGCCATTTCTTATTTTGCTTCTGGGGCCATTGGGCTTAAGTCCCACATGTAGATAGCAATATTTTTTAAAAATTTGGAATAAAAAGCTAATCTCAAACTTAGCTGGTTCACTAATGTCCTTCAGGGAAGGAAATCTGCTGAACTTATCCAGTCTGACCTACATGCAAAGCCACAGCAACGGATCTCAACTGCAATAAATGCTGGGCCAGCCAGTGACACACACATCCCATGAATTAATAATTTAAAAAAAGAAGAAAATGTCTGAAGTCACATGGCGGCAAGACTGGGTGGGAATGGCAGATTTCCTTTTAAAGTTATGGACATATAAAAGGAAGTTATACAAACACAATATAGTTAGGAAGTAAAATTCAGACTAATAAGGGTTACGTGAAGAGAGATGGGAAAAGGTTTGTGGAGTATAAACACCAGTATTGAGCTGAAGGGCAGAAAAGTCAGCCTCGTCATTTCATTCTCTGTCAATATTTGAGGCAAATGCTCTATCTCTGCCTAGAATTGGAAAACTAATGAGGGTCCATTCTTTGGGGCTCATTCAACACAACAGCGCCAACACAAGCAAGGGTGACATGATGGCTCAGTGGTTAGCACTGCTGCCTTACAGGATCAGGACCATGGGTTCGATTCCAGCCTCAGGCCACTGTCCATGTGGAGTTTGCACGTTCTCCCAGTGACTGCGTGGGTTTCCTCCCAGATTCCAAAGATGTACAGGTTAGGTGGATTGGCCATGCTAAATGCGGGTTAAATCAGCCAAGATTGAATGGCCTAATTTCTAGTCCTATGTCTTACGGATAAGGTAGGGGGATGGGTGGGATGCTCTTTGGAGGGCTGTTGTGGACTTGATGGGCCAAATGATCTGCTTCCACACTGTAGGGTTTCTATGATGATTCTTTATCGATTGATTGGAGATAGCATCTTAAGATTAGTGAATGAATCAGGAAAATTCTAATCACTGACTGTTCTGGCTTTTGGTTTAAAGCATCACACTGGGATATTGGGAAAAGTCAGAGAGATGCAATAGTTAACAACCCCACAAACCTACATCAGAGCAGCAACCTTTCCAAACTCTCAGAATAACTGGGGTTGGGTAATAAATTCTAATCTGGGTGTCACTGGCCAGTTTATGTAGAAGGATAAATGCCCGATTAATATTCCCTAGGAATACTGCCACAAATAACTAATCAACCAGGAGGAATTACCATACAAGAATTGAGTGACAGGTGTCATAGACCTAAGTAAGAATGTCATGGAAAGAGAGGCAATTTTGTAAATAAATACATTCAATAGAACAGAGACCCTGCTGGATGTACCTTTGAAGAGAAACAAAGGTACTGTTGATCAGCTGGGATATTGTGCACAGCAGGTTAATCTGATAAGTGCGAGTTGAGGCATTTTGGGAGATCTACAAAGGGAAGAACATACATTGACCGGTAGGACCCAAGGGAAGTACTGAGGAACAAAAGGGACCTCGGTGTACAAATCTGTATATCCCTGAAGGAGCCAGCACATAGACAGAATGGGGAAGAAACCAAGTTGGGATGTGTGCCTTCTGTTGCCAGGACATAGAATATAGGAGCAAGGAAGTCTTGGTTACAACTTTACAAAGCATTGGCTAGGTCTCTGATGGAATATAGTTGAAAAGGGTGGCGCTGGAAAAGCACAGCATGTCAGGCAGCATCAATGATTCGGGCACGATGAAGGGCTTATGCCCGAAGCGTCGACTCTCCTGCTTCTCGGATGCTGGCTGTGCTTTTCCAGCACCACACTTTTGACTGACTCTCCAGAATGTACAGTCCTCACTTTCTCCTTCACTGATGGAATATTACATACAGTTCTGGTTGCCACACAGATGTGATTGCAGTAGAAGGGGTGCAGAGGAGATTAGATTCCCAACAGTGTGGAAACAGGCCCTTCAGCCCAACCAGTCCACACCGACCCTCCGAACAGTAACCCACTCAGACCCATTTCCCTCTGATTAATGCATGTAACACTATGGGCAATTTAGCATGGCCAATTCACCTGACCCGCACACCTTTGGACTGTGGGAGGAAACCAGAGCACCCGGAGGAAATCCACACAGACACAGGGAGAATGTGCAAACTCCACACAGTCGCCTGAGGCTGGAATCGAACCTGGCACCCTGGCGCTGTGAGACTGCAGTGATTCACCAGGATGCTGTCTGGGATACAAAGTCTCAGTTATGAGGAGACTAGATAGGATGAGTTTGTTTTCCCTGGAGCAGGGGAGACTTGGGTGGGTGAGAGTGTGCAGGAAATCTGATTGAGGCATACAAAATTATGAGGGGCACAGACACATTCTCTGCTGACATTAAACCATTTGTCTGCAATGTAATATATTTCTTGTGAAACAGGGTGACACTTACCTCGTCTGTGTCGTCAGGGAAGTAAACTTTGTGGAAGATCTGAGTGGTTTTATGCTGAATAGCCTCCACTTCCACTAGGTGAGGTGGGTATTTCCTCAATCCATTCCTGTAAATGGCCAACACGAGAGGTGGAGCAACTTGGTCAATCTCATTTATAAAGAAGGTTCTAGCATTTCTACAGCATCTCTACTGCCCTGGGCCATTATTGTGGCTTTACACCCATTGGAGTACTTTAGGAACGTAGAACATTACAGCGCAGTACTGGCCCGTTGGCCCGCGATGTTGCGCCAACCTGTGAAACCAATCCTACACTATTCCATTTTCATCCATATGTTTATCCAATGACTATTTAAATGCCCTTAAAGTTGGAGAGTTGCAGGCAGGGCATTCCACACCCCTACTACTGAGTAAAGAGCTTATCTCTGACATCTGTCCTATATCTATCACCCCTCAATTAAAGCTCTGTCCCTTTGTGCTAGCCATCACCATTCGAGGAATAAGGCTCTCACTGTCCACCCTATCTAATCCTCTGATTATATATGTCTGAATCAAGGCACCTCTTAACTTTCTTCGTTCTAACCAAAACAGCCTCAAGTCCCTCAGCCCTTCCTCATAAGACCTTCCCTCCATACCAGGCAACATCCAAGTAAATCTCCTCTGAACCCTTTCCAAAGCTTTCACATCCTTCCTATAATACGGTGACCAGAACTGTACGCAATACTCCAAGGGCAGCTGCACCAGAGTTTTGTAGAACTGCAGCATGACCTTGTGGCTCCGAAACTCAATTCTTCTACTAATATAAAAGCTATCACTCTGTATCCCTTCTTAACAGCCTTATCAACCTGGGTGGTAACTTTCAGGGATATACGTACATGGACTCCGATCTCTCTGCTCAGCTACACTACCAAGAATCTTACCATTAGCCCAGTACTCTTTATTCCTGTTACTCCTTCCAAAGTGAATCACCTCACACTTGTCCACATTAAACTCCATTTGACACCTCTCAGCCCAGCTCTGCAGCTTATCTATGTCCCTTTGTAACCTGCAATATCCTTTAGCACTGTCCACAACATGACCAACCTTAGTGTCATCCACAAAGTTAAAGACCCCACCACCAGGGATATACTTCCCTCCCCACCCCTCTCCGCCTTCTGCAAAGACCGTTCCCTCCATGACTACCTGGTCAGGTCCACGCCCCCCTACGACCCACCCTCCCATCCTGGCACTTTCCCCTGCCACCGCAGGAACTGTAAAACCGGTGCCCACACCTCCTCCCTCACCTCTATCCAAGGCCTTAAAGGAGCCTTCCACATCCAAAGTTTTACCTGCACATCCACAAATATCATTTATTTTATCCGTTGATCCCGATGCGGTCTCCTCTACATTGGGGAGACTGGACGCCTCCTAGCAGAGCGCTTTAGGGCACATCTCCGGGACATCCGCACCAATCAACCACACCGCCCTGTGGCCCAACAATTCAACTCCCCCTCCCACTCTGCCGAGGACATGGAGGTCCTGGGCCTCCTTCACTGCCGCTCCCTCACCACCAGACGCCTGGCGGAAGATGAGGCGTTCTTCCTCCTCGAAACATTTCAACCCCAGAGCATCAATGTGGACTTCAACAGCTTCCTCATTTCCCCTTCCCCACCTCATCCTAGTTTCAAACTTCCAGTTCGGCACTCTCCCCATGACTTGTCCGACCTGCTTATCATCTTTTCCACCTATCCACTCCACCCTCTCCTCCCTGACCTATCACCTTCATCTCCTCCCCTACTCACCCATTGTACTCTATGCTACTCTCTTCCCCACCCCACCCTCCTCTAGCTTATCTCTCCACACTTCAGGCTCTCTGCCTTTATTCCTGATGAAGGGCTTTTGTCCGAAACGTCGATTTCGCTGCTCGTTGGCTGAACTGCTGTGCTCTTCCAGCACCACTGATCCAGACACAAAGTTTACTAACCCATCCTTCTACGCTCTCATCTAGGTCATTTGTAAAAATGACCAACAGCAGTGGACCCAAAACAGATCCTTGTGGTACATCACTCGTAACTGAACTCCAGGATGAACAGTTCCCATCAACCACCATCCTCTGTTTTCTTTCAGCTAGCCAATTTCTGATCCAAACCATTAAAATCACCCTCAATCCCATGCCTTTGTATTTTGAGTAATAACGTACTGTGGGGAATCTTATCAAATGCCTGACTGAAATCCATACACACCACATCAACTGCTTTACCCTCATCCACCTGTTTGGTCACCTTCTCAAAGATCTCAATAAGGTTTGTGAGACATGACCTACCCTTCACAAAGCCATCCCTAATTAACTTACTCCTTTCTTAGGAGATTATAAATCCTCTCTCAATTAACCTTTTCCAACACTTTACCCACAACAGAAGTAAGACTCACTGGTCTATAATTACCAGCTTCTCTCTACTCCCCTTCCTGTACAAAATGTAGGGATGTAGTCACTGGTATAATGAATTGAATCACTCCCATAAATGGAAACAAGATCAGAGATTATTGACTTGTCGTGACATCAATTGACGGATATATCACTGTTCACCTTCAGAATAACTCCTTGTGATCTCCATAAGGGCTGGTGAAGGCCGCAGCCATTGTTACTCCAGAAGCTAGAGATTACCCCTCCATCTGAGAGAGTCCTGGGCCTGCACACAGGTAGCAGAGCACAAAGGAGGGATAGTTTGGGAGGTCAGCACAGGACATGGTTTCCTTTGGGGAATTTACACGACTTGGATGTTAGGACACACCCCACTCCACTGGATGCCTGTGCAATCAGAATACCGATGCTCACAGAAAAGGGTGCAGGCAGATTGAGACTGAGTGCGCCAAGTGAGGATGAGAAACGGTCATTCTTACCGGAGTGCCTTCTGGAGACGATGCATGCAGTCCACAGCAAGCAGGTGGCTTTTCCTCGACTGTAGAAATCTCTGGACGTGGGGCAGGAGGACATTGCTGGGGGGAAAGAGTCCCGTACAGAGCCAGAGCAACTCCCAGCCCCTCTCTTCACTGTACCTGACCGAAAACACACACCATGAACGCCCTAAGCTGCAAGCAAAACTGAGATGACCAGCATCAAAAAGGTGGGAGGGAACAACAGGCAGTGATCAGGACATCTGGCATAGTGAGGGCCAAGGCGACCGCATGGCACTGCTGGCATTGGACCAGTAATAGAGGGTACAGGCTAATGCTCTGGAGGAGACATGGGTTCACATCCTCGCAGGACAGTTGGCGGACTTTAAAATCAATCTGGAATTGAAAGCTAGTCTCAGTGATGGTGGCCATGACAATGGTGATTCTTGTAAAATCTCATCTGGTGCACTTTCAGGAAGGAAATTTGCCAATTTTTACCTGGTCTGATCTACATGTAACTCCAGACTCTCAGCCATGTGATTGACTTGATTGCCCCCTGGGAATGGTCCTGGCCAATGGAGAGTTGATTAAATTTAATCAATAGTTATCAATTATTGTATGTTTCGGGATGTGGATTCCAAAAATGGAGGTTAATGGATATGGGTCAGTTCTCTAAAGGCTTTTTCTTTTTAAGAAAAAAAGATAGAAAGCCAATTTGGAACAGTGACCTTAATACATCAGTTTCAAGAAAACCAGTGACTACAGCAGGGATAAATCCATGTTGTTCATGGACAAAATGTTTAAATGCTAGGTTTACGAAAGGCAGACTTAACTAATCATGATAAACTTTTGTGAAAAAAAACAGTAGATGCTGGAAATTCTCTGCATGTCCGGCATGATCTGTGGAGAGAAAGAGTTAACAATCCAAGTCCAGCGACCCTTCCTCAGAAGTGATGGGTAGCTGGGAAAACATTTTATGCAGAAGATAGGGAGGTACCACTAAACGATAAGTAGCGATAGAACAACAGTTGGACAGACAAAGGAGTGGATAACGATCAGCCTGGGAGAATGAATGGCTGCTAATGGAGACTATGAGGAGATAACAATGGGTAGTGTGATAACAAGGCCTGGTGTGTGGAGGTGCACAAATGCTGCCAAACTTGCTGAGATTTTCCATCAATTTCCACCTCTGTATCACACTCATTTCAATTTTCAGGAGGCAGAATAGTTTCTCCCACCAAAAGAAGGAAGTCAGTTCAAGTAAACCAAATCACTTTGGTAGAACTGTTTTACAGGCTGAAAGTGTGTTGCTGGAAAAGCGCAGCAGGTCAGGCAGCATCCAAGGAGCAGGAGATTCGACGTTTCGGGCATAAGCCCTTCCTGACCTGCTGCGCTTTTCCAGCAACACATTTTCAGCTCTGATCTCCAGCATCTGTAGTCCTCACTTTCTCCTCTTTTACAGGCTGCAAAGCTGCCAAACCAGGAGGGATTTTAACCTTTAACATGTCAGGACAGAGACCATTTCGGCCATCACACTTATAAGATGCACCAAGGGACTTGGAAAGCAATTAAAGTTGATTCCACCAGGCAAGAAAATGAAACTTTGGAAAATCGATTCAATAAAAATGTTAAAAGTTCAGATATGAGAGACATTGAATCTTCATAATGGATGTTGTTGAGAGTTAGGTTGAAACTTTGTATTAATCTTTGCATCAAGGTCTTTCTGACTGTAATACATAGTTTTTTTCTGGCATAATACGTTAATATCCTGTTGTTAAAGCACATGCTGCATCCTTGAGTGAATAGGTTTGTGACCAACCACAATGTTACCCAACTGCTAAAGTTAAATGTAAGATCAATCAAGTCAGCTTTCATTCTGGGATCTGACCTATCCAGTGTTACCTTCAGCTGGAGTCATAACACTTGGTGGAGCTCAAAGAAAAACAGGATCATCTTAACACCAAATTTTAAAAAATATATATATAACCAAAACTCTATCCTCCACAGAAAACAGATGGGACTACTTTAAGTTTGGAATTACAATCAGCTCGGACCGAAGGGTCTGTTTCCATGCCGTATGACTCCGTGGTTCTAAGACTCATCCTAAACCAATGAATGTTCTACCCAGTGTAAAAGCTTCAATTGGCACCCTGTTTAAAAACTTGGCACCCTATAAAAATCCATCCCCATGTCTCTCAGAGTTGAGTTTAAAAAACAAAGGTCCAAAGCACCTGTAGATTGCCCTCTATACCTGCCTCTGAAACAGGACTGTTGATCAAGATGATCAAACAAGGATGAACCAAATACTCATACACTAACACAGTATACACCAACAATGTGGCTTCAAACACACTGTCTCCAATTTGATTAATTTACTTCACTACAATATTATGCACAAGCCTGACATTTGAAAACGATCAATGTTGGGAAGCTGAAGGGGAAGCCTTTCCAGCTCCCTATGCCTGCTGCCCCATTCCACTAACAAATAGTTTCTGTATCAAAAGTACGTTAACAAAAGGTCTCACTCATCTTTCCAACTCTTCACTTATTCCTTTAATGACCCCAAAGAAACCATCGGGTTTTGACATTTATTGACATCAAGTCCTGTTCTCTTCTCCATTCCACTTTTGTTACTCATTGAATAAAGACTTCACCTTCAGCCATTCCTGATGAAGGGCTTTTGTCCAAAACGTCGATTTTCCTGCTCTCGGATGCTGCCTGACCTGCTGTGCTTTTCCAGCACTACTCTGATCTAGACTCAGATTTCCAGCATCTGCAGTCCTCACTTTTGACTACTTTATTTAGTTTTCACTTTGTAAGGAACAATGTAAGACCATAAGAAATAAGACCACAAGACACATGAGTGGAATTAAGGCCATTCGGCCCATCAAGTCCTCTCCGCTATTCAATCATGGCTGATGGGCATTTCAACGCCACTTACCCGCACCCCTTAATTCCTTGCAAGATTAAGGATTTATCAATCTCTGCTTTGAAGACATTCAACGTCCCGGCCTCCACACGGCTCCATGGCAATGAATTCCACAGGCCCACCACTCTTTGGGCTGAAGAAATGTCTCATTTCCATTCTAAACTGACCCCCTCTAATTCTAAGGCTGTGCCCATGGGTCCTAGTCTCCCTGCCTGATGGAAACAGTTTCCCAGTGTCCACCCTTTCTAAACCATGCATTATCTTGTAAGTTTCTATTAAATCGCCCCTCAACCTTCTAAACTCTAATGAATACAGTCCAAGATCCACAGCTGTTCTCAGCTAATTTAACATGTTAAAATAGAATAATAGAACCTCTACAGTGTGAAAAACAGGCTATTCAGCCCATCAAGTCCACGTCAACCCTCTGACTCACTCCCCTGCATTTCCCATGGCTAATCCACCTCTCCATCACATCCCTGGATACTATGGGCAATTTACCCTGGCTAATTCACATAGCCTGCACATCTTTGGACTATGGGAGGAAACCAGAGCACCCAGAGGAAACCTACGCAGATAAGGGGAAATAGTGCAAATTCCACACACACAGTTGCCAGAGGTTGGAATCGAACTCTGGTTCCTAGCACTGTGAGGCAGCAGTGCTAACCACCAAACCACTGTGCTGCCTTTAATTTAATGTTCGGTGCTTGCAGAATCAAGAAGGGGGAAGACCGTTTCATTTTGGAGAGTAATTTTGTGGGCTTGGTGCAGACATGGTTGGGGCGTGTTTGTACATGTAGGTTTTTGATGAGCTTTCACAACCTTGAAAAGAGATGGGCTTGGTGGTTCGGTGCATGAAAAAGGGTGAAGAAAATAACTGGCTAGCAACAGGGCTACAACGTTACACAGACAGCCAAAACAAATCCATAGGTCAGTGTGTGCAGCTGTACCAGAGAGTAGATGCAGAAGGTTAAAATGTTCCAGCAATAAATCCTGCAAAACTGATTAAAACAGTTTAGGAAATTCATGAGTTTCCTCTGAAATTAAAAGGTAACATTAAGTTAAGTTTGTTTATGGAATCCAGGGAGAGTAATTAGCTGAAGAAAAGCATCTAGTGAATACACAAACACATTGAAAGAAACCAGTTACCGCTGCGTTTGCCTGGACAACAAACATTAACATGGGAGCAGCACGGTGAGTCAGTGGTTAGCACTGCTGTCTCAGTGCCAGGGACCCGGGTTCAATTCCACCCCTGGTTGACTGTCTGTGTGGAGTTTGCACATTCTCCCCGAGTCTGGGTGGGTTTTCTCCGGGTACTCCAGGTTCCTCCCACAGTCCAAAGATGTGCAGGTCAGGTGGATTGGCCATGGGAAGTGGCCCCATTGTGTTCAGGGATATTTAGATGGGATGGATTAGCCATGGGACATGTAGAGTTGGGGGGTGGGATGCTTTTCCGTGGGTCGGTGTGGATTTGGTGGGTTAAATGGCCTGTTTGTACACTCTACGGATTCTACACTGGAACAGTAAATTCCTATCAAGTTTTGTTCCTTTTCCCCCACCTCTGAGGACAAAGTAGGAAGGAAGAGTATGAATCTTTTTTGCTGGTGTTTGTAATGAATTTGTTTTGCATGGTGCAATACACTTCTTTTCTTGTATATTAAAGATTGTGTGTATCTATGTCGAGATAGCGGAGAAAGTGAGGACTGCAGCTTTTGCCCCAAACGTCGATTCTCCTGCTCCTCGGATGCTGCCTGAGCTGCTGTGCTTTTCCAGCACCACACTCTCTAACCTGCATGTCAAGATATGTCTCACTGAGATCTGACTTATTAGTATTAATATCTATTGGAATTGTAACTCTTCAACTAAGTTGAAGTCAGCTCCAACCTCCTCACAGTATCCTAATACAAAATACTCATTTAATTATCCAAAATTTAATCTGAAAATGTCTTGTCTATTGCAGAGTCAGTTTTGAACAGGGTCACATGCCCTAACACTTCATACACACGACAAGGAGTTGCCAGAGGTCAGGAGGTCCCTGACAAAGGGGCAGCACTCCGAAAGCTTGCAATTTCAAATAACCCTGGTGGACTATAACCTGACGTTTTGGTGACTCCTGACTTCATATATACAGAACTTTTATGAATCAAATGTTTTATTTACAACTCAAATTGGTTATTATTTCACCCCAAACGCAGTCAGGTTAATGACTGGACTTACTTCACATGGTTATCAGTGAGTTGTTTGAGAACCTGGCAGTAAATCTCATCCTTCATCAGCTCCCCTTTCAGAGCAGCTTCAAATATTTGGTCGGTCAGCTCATTCACAGACCGTGTTCTCTTGGAGGGGTAATCGCCCATGTACTTCATGATAGGTGCTGGCTAGGAGTCAAGGCAATGACCGAAAGAACATTCATTCACCCAGTGCCTTCACAGAGAGTGACGGCACAGGGTTATCACCAGACTAATAACCCAGAGACCAACATCACCGATTCTCAGAGACCAATTCTCACTCCTCCCCCCCGACACACACAGTGGCTCAGTGGTTAGCACTGCTGCCCCACAACACCAGGAACCCAGTTTTGATTCCAGCCTCAGGCGACTGTCTGTGTGAAGTTTGCATGTTCTCCCAGTGTCTGCATGGGTTTCCTCCGGGTACTCCAGTTTCCTCCCATAGTCCAAAAGATGTGCAGGTAAGGGTGGATTGGCCATAGTCTTCAGGGACGTGTAGGCTAGGTGCATTAGTCAGGGGAAATGTAGAGAATAGAGTAGGGGAATGGGTCACTATTCACATGGTCAGTGTGGACTTGTTGGGTTGAACGACCCATTTCCACACTGTAGGGGATTCTAATGTCTATAGCGCTCAGATAAGGAGGGCCATCAGTTTGCCTGGGATAACGTAACCATCTTGGGACATGCTGATCAAAGACACACATGGGAATTTCTAGAGGCCTAGTTCTCAAACCAGAACGCTATGAACAGACAGAGAAATGGACCCTAGATACAAGCCACTGTAGGGCGGGACTGGAAATGCCACAAACCACCATAACAGACCGGGTCAGATAGATAATGAGCAGAGTACTACAACAACGCTTCATAGGAAGGTGCACTGAGGATGTTACCTAGTAGGGTGATGACACATCTGCACACAAACCAACCAACTCAGCAAGCAAACTGCATTATAGCTCTGGGGAAATGGGTTCAAATCCCACCAGGGTCTCAGAATTTAAATTCTAGGGATGACATTGGAATTGAAAGTCATTTTCCATGATAGCAACTATCATGGAAACCCATCTTCCTCATTAACGACCTTCAGGGAAGGAAGTCTACCATCCTTAACCAGTATGGCTGACATACGAAACTCCAGATCCACAGTAACTGGCCGCTGAAATGGCCAAATTGCATCCTGACAGCCCAGATACTGAAGCAGCCCATGTCCAAATGCAGCAAGTGCTGAACAATATCCAGGCTTGGACTGACAAGTGGTAAGTGATATGGGCATCACAGTGGGTGGCACGGTAGCACAGTGGTTAGCACTGCTGCCTCACAGCACCAAGGTCCCAGGTTTGGTTCCAGCCTCGGGTGACTGTCTGTGTGGAGTTTGCACATTCTCCCCGTGTCTGCGCGAGTTTCCTCCAGGTGTTCTGGTTTCCTCCCACAGTCCAAAGATGTGAGAGTCAGGTGACTTGGCCATACTAAATTGCCCATAGTGTCAGGTGCATTAATTGGAGGGAAATGGGTTTGGTGGGTTACTCTTCTGAGGGTCAGTGTGGACTGTTCGGCCCAAAGGGCCCATTTCCACGCTGCTAATCAAAATGGCAGGCACTAATCATCACCAATAAGAAACAATCGAACTATCACCCCCTGATATCAAATTACCGAGTAATATTACCATCACTGAGTCCCCACCATCAATATTTTGGGGGTTGCCATTGGCCAGAATAAATAGTGACCATAGGAGTAGGTTAGAGGCTAGGAATACTGCAACAAGTAACCCTCCAAATCCTGTCCACCATCTACAAGGCACAAAGTCAGGAGTATGATGGAATACTCCCCACTTGCCTGGATTGGCACCACAAACTTCTGTCCCTCTACCACTGCCACCCCATACACACTGCTGCTACATACAAGATACACTGCAGAAATTCACTCCCCTCCACAACAGCACTATTATTTTGAGGAACATTCTAGTAAATTTCTTCCACGTTCACACCGAGGTCCTCCTGTCCTTCCCAAATGCCCAGAAATTGACTGGCACTGAATTCAATCACTAGACTCTGAACTCAATCAACACTCCAAAAAAAAGGAGCAACACTGCAAAAGCTAGTGCTTCTAAATAAACCTGTTGGACTATAGTCTGGTGTTGAGAGACTTGGAAACTTGTGTAAGACTGGTTGACATGGTTGGAAGCCAGATCTCTGGGAAATGAAAAAGGATATCAGTGAATGCAAGACAAGCTTCTTGTGATAACTCCTCATTACTCAGCAGCTTCTTCAATAGAGGCTGTTTCATCGGCTCTCTGGTACAGGACCACATCTTGTCTTTCCCACGATTCTTTGTGATCATCACTCTGCTTAGTGTGTGCTTTGGAGGTGGCCTACAATTTTGAAAACAACAGAAGGGTAAAGGGTTACAAAGGCATCTACTTGAAAATGATACAAAACATCATTGCAAAACCGCACCAATTCCTTTCTCTTGATGGAGAATGTTCCAGAATGGTTCCTGGGATGACAGGATTGTCCTTTGGGGAGAGATTAAGGAAATTGGGTCTGTGGAATTGAGAAGAATGAGATTCTGTCTCCTACACACTCAAAATTCCTTAAGGGAGAGGCAGATCAGGAAGGAAGTTACTTCTGGCAGTAGAGTCTGGAACCAGGGAAATTAATCTAGGAGTAAAAGACAAGCCATTAAAAGGACAGAGGTGATGAGGAATTTCTTCACACAAATGGTGATGAATCCTCAGAATTCATTTCCCCGGATGACTGTAGAACTATCATGGAAACCCATCTTCCTCATTAATGACCTTCAGGGAAGGAAGTCTACCATCCTTAACCAGTGTGGCTGACATACGAGACTCCAGATCCACAGTAACTGGCCTTTGAAATGACCAAATTGCATTCTGACAGCCAAGATACAGAAGCAGCCCATGTCCAAATGCAGCAAGTGCTGAACAATATCCAGGCTGACAAGTGGTCAGTGATATGGGCATCACCGTAGCACAGCAGTTAGCACTGTTGCCTCACAGCACCAAGGTCCCAGGTTCGATTCCAGCCTCGGGTGACTGTCTGTGTGGAGCATGCTCAGAGACTGATGGATTTCTAGACAGTGATGACATCAAAGGACACAGAGATAATGAAAGAATATGGTGTTGAGGTAGATGTTCAGCCATCAGCTAGATGAGTGGACCAGGCCTGAGGGGCTGAATGGCCTACTCCTGCCCCTATATTCCTACCTGAAGTAGTCATATGAGAACTCTTCCAGTGTGTAAGGCTTAACCTTCTCCTCCAACTCGGATATGGACAACTGGGAGGTCCTGATGGCTTCCTGTCGCTGGCCTGGCGTCATGGTAACCAAGCACTGGAATGAGAGAGAGTGGGAGACATATGGTGTGGTTCTGCACACTCTAACCCAACCATTGCCCAAGCAGAGGGACTGGACAACCATATTCTCTCACATCGAATTGGTGAGCTCTGCCCAATTTACATCGCATACCTTCCACCACGTTTACCCATTAAATGATCTCAGAAGCATGTTTTTTTATATATGGAAATAAATGGTAAGGGCCCAAGTATTAGCTTAACTTGTGTATCAGAGTTTATGTATTCAAGCCTCACACCAGAACGGAGTCCCACAGCCAGACTGACACACACACACACTCGTTTACAGAGTACCATATTTTCAAATACTGCCCCAAGTTTAGTTGTTGCTGTGGACAGCCCAGATATTCTGCAACCTCCAAACAGGGTTCCCTGATGCATTCCTGCCTCAAGCGACAAAAATAGATCAATGATTATTCAGTATCACTAAAACAGAGAGACATTCTGCAAAAACGCTCTGCTTCGTACTCATCAGGACACGTGCAAGAATGCCAAATTTCAAAAGGGAGCAACAATTTATACTCCACAACAAAAGGCTATGATTGGTTGGTAAATCAACGCTGACCAGTTGAGGCAGTGGCACGGAGAAGGAATGGAGGAATTATTGTTGCCAGGCAACAGATCAGCCAACCAAATCAGTACCTTTTTCATATGCAGCATGAATCAATGATCCTTTAAAAATTTGGCATTTTTTTTTACATGCCCTGACAAGCACAAGACAAAACAATCTTGGACAGCAAGTCTCTTTTCTTAGTAATACTCAAGAACAACTCATTCAATTCAATTGCTGTTTGCAGGATCTCTATGCACAAATTAATTGTGTCCCTTTATCTACCCAGCAGCGAATACACTTGAAAATTAATTCACAGGAGGTGAAATACTTGGGAATATTCAATAGGTGCTACTGATAAATGCAGGCCCATCCTTTGGCATCTCGGACTGAGGCAACAGATTACAACAACAAAACCACTCACCACAATCTCAGCTGGTGGCTTGGTGACAGTAGGCAACACGTAGACGCAGTCAGTGGGGAAGTCACCTTTCTGCTTGGTCCTTTCGTTCATTCCATGACCCCAGCCGCAGGTCATCACTTGCTCCCCGGTGTCATGCTGCAGAAGGATCAGGTCTCCCTTTTGGAAGCTGAGGAACGTCAACTCATCGCCAACTGCATGAAAGAGTAGAACCATAAACGTCGTAGTTAGCCAGAACTGGCGTAGCTCTGGACGACTGCCGAACATTGCCAATCTCTCTGCTGGGAAATGTGAAGAAGCTGGGTGGTATGGAAAATGGTGGAGGGGTGGCTCTATTAATTAAGGAGTGATCAATGCCATTTGTTTTGTAATGGATACAGGACTTTCCTGACTAAAAAGGGGTCAATCTGCAGAGCAGCGACTATCTAGTTCAGAAGGAACAGATTCCTGGGGGGGGAAAAAGGGGGGTGTGTAATTCATCTTTGGTTCATTGGTTTCAAAAGGGCCAGAACGCAGACATTGAGCAGAATTTTGACACAATTCTGAGGATGTGGGGTTTGCTTCAGATGAATCCCAATCTTCCCACTGGCACACCCCATTTCAGAGGCATCTTTAAAGTGGTCAGTTTGGAGTCAAAGCATCTACATGGTGTGGAAGTCAGCTAATCAAAAGTCTCTCATTGATGAGAACTTCCCATTCGGCATGTAACACCTCCATGTGGTAGTCAGAGAAAGGTCAGTGAGAGAAGGTGGCCTCCCAGCAGCAGATCAGGAAAGCCATTGTTTCTCCAACCCCAGTCCTCAACACCCTCCCCGTAACCTGTTAGCGTTCCTGTGTGAAAATGCCCAACTGTCATTAATTGCTCAGTTCAACAGAAGTTGGGTCCCTGCCATTTGGGGCTGTAGGACAATTTCAACACAAACATCTTGCTCCAACTAATCCCAGGCTTTTTATTTTTAAAAATTCATTCACAGGAGGGTGTCACCAGCTAGGCAGCATTTATTGCCCAGAGGCAAGTTAAGAGACAACCACATTGCTGTGGGTCTGGAGTCACATGTAGGCCAGGCCAGATAGGGATAGCAGTTTCCTTCCCTAAAAGGGCATTAGTGAACCAGGTGAGGTTCTTTTTCAATAATTGATTTGTGATCATCAGAGAAATGTACCGCACGGAAACAGGCCCTTCGGTCCAACTCGTCCATGCCAACAGGTACCCCAACCTAACGTAGTCCCGTATCTCTCCAAACCCTTCCTATTCATATACCCATCCAAATGCCTTTTAAATGTTGCAATTGGACCAGCCTCCACCACTTCCTCTGGTAGCTCATACATGTACCACCCTCTGCGTGAAAAAGTTGTCCCTTTTAGATTTTTCCCCTCTCACGATAAACCTATTCCCTCTAGTTCTGGACTCCCCGACCTCAGGGAAAATACCTGGTCTATTTTCCGTATCCATTCCCCTCATGATTTGATAAACTTCTACTCCCTATCATTGGACAATTCCAGAGCTTTTTTTTAAAAATTTAATTCACATTCCACTACCTACCATGGCAGAATTAGCACCCGAGTCCCCTGAATATTGTCAGAGTCTCTGGATTATCAGTCCAGTGACAATACCACATGATCATCACCTCTCCTATGCATTCTTGCATAATATATGGGTGACACCGGAAGGGCCACTTAATCAGCCATCCCGAAGTTCCCTTGGACCGAGAGGCTTGAGCAGCCGGTGCGGAGGGCAGTTAAGAGTCAACCACATTGCTAATGGGCCTGGAGTCACATGTAGGATGGCAGATTCTCTTCCCTAAAAGACGACAATAACAAACCAGTTGTGTTTTTAAAATGACCATAAAGAACACATTTGGGTCATAGTGAGCCTAGATCCATGAATTGGATTCAATTTCCACAAGCTGCTGGGTGGGATTAGAATTGGAATTAGAATTAGAATCCCTACCGTGGGGAAACAGGCCCTTCGTCCACACAGGACATTGGTTAGGCCACTGTTGGAATATTGCGTGCAATTCTGATCTCCTTTATATCGGAAAGATGTTGTGAAACTTGAAAAGGTTCAGAAAAGATTTACAAGGAGGTTGCCAGGGTTGGAGGATTTGAGCTACAGGGAGAGTCTGAACAGGCTGGGGCTGTTTTCCCTGGAGCAGAGGCTGAGGGGTGACCTTATAGAGGTTTACAAAATTATGAGGGGCATGGATAGGGTAAATAGGCAAAGTCTTTCCCCTGGGGTTGGGGAGTCCAGAACTAGAGGGCATAGGTTTAGGGCGAGAGGGGAAAGATATAAAAGAGACCTAAGGGGCAACTTTTTCACACAGAGGGTGGTACGTGTATGGAATGAGCTGCCAGAGGAACTGGTGGAGGCTGGTACAATTGTAACATTTAAGAGACATTTGGATGGGTATATGAATAGGAAGGGTTTGGAAGGATATGGGCAGGGCACAGGCAGGTGGGACTAGATTGGGTTAGGATATCTGGTCGGCATGGACGGGTTGGACCGAAGGGTCTGTTTCCCTGCTGTACATCTCTGATTCCATGACCCTCTGAAGAGTAGTCCACCCAGACCCATTCCCCTACATTTACCCCAGACTAATACACCTAACCTGCACATCTCTGAACATGACGGGCAATTTAAGCATGGCCAATCCACCTAATCTGCACATCTTTGGACTGTGGGAGGAAACCAGAACACCGAGAGGAAACCCACGCAGATATGGGGAGAATGTGCAAACACCACACAGACAGACAGTCGCCCAGGTCCCTGATGCTGAGGCAGTGCTAACCACTGAGCCACGGTGCTGCCCCAGAACCCATGCTCCTCCTCGTCTGAGTTACCAACGAAGTGACATTACCACTACACCAACCATCTCGTACATCACTATCATAGTGCTGCTATATTTGTTTTTTTTTTGCAGGGGAGGGGAAGAAATGTGGGAGGATTCACATGGGAGTTTTTCTTTTTAAAGAATCCGTAGTGTGGAAACAGGTCCCTTGGCACAAGTCTACGCCGACCCTCCGAGAAGCATCCCACCCAAACCCATTCCCTCACCCTATTATTACTTCACATTTACCCCTGAACAATGCATCCAACCTACACATCTCCAAACACTATTGGCCATGCTAAATTGCCCATTCACCCAACCTGCACATCCTTAGAGTGAGAGAGGTCGAGGTCATAGAATCATTGAATCCTAGCGTGCAGACAGAGGCTATTGGGCCCATTAAGCCTGCATTGACCCTCCAAAGACCCATATCCCTATGCTATCCATGTGCTCTCAACTCCTGTATTTTTGACAGCTAATCCACCTAGCCTGCACATCACCGAATTGTGGGAGGAAACCACAGCACCCGGAGGAAACCCGCACAGGCACGGGGAGGATGTGCAAACTCCACACAGTCAGACAGTCGCCCGAGGCTGGAATTGAACCCGGGTCCCTAGCACTGTGAAGCAGCAGTGCTAACCACTGAGCCACCCAAGGTGATTATTAAATGGTTATTAAATTTCAGGTCACTTTATTTTACACTCATCTTACAATTCAGACTTCAGCATGGCACTAGATTTATAAGGTTATTCGCCCTTCGGTAGGAGTGTCACCCACAGAAACCTGTAGTTGAAAAATGTGGTGCTGGAAAAAATGTCGATTCTCCTGCTCCTCGGATGCTGCCTGGCCTGCTGTGTTTTTCCAGCACCACATTTTTCAGCTCTGGTTTCCAGCATCTGCAGTCCTCACTTTCTCCAAGTAAACCTGTACTCCATTAACAAAAGAATTTTCAGGAGAGCTAGGACTGAAGGAGAGGAGACAGAACATGCCTTATGGCTAAATAACAAAAGGAAAACAAGGACCCTATGGGTTTCTAAATAACTTCATACTTCAGGGAAATCCGAAAGGCCATTTGAGCAGCTGTTAATATCAGGTCTACCACCAGAATATAGAAAGACAGCAGAGGGCTGTCCTGCTGTTACTCACCAGGGCTCGGGTTATCTTGCAGAGCGACCACAAACTTTGACCTTTTCCTTAGTCCCTCCAGGAAGGTCACCACAAGGTCTCTGATATCCTCCGCATTGTTGGAGGTGAAGGTGTATTCATCACCTTTAATGGTAGACAATGTGAAGCTCTGTCCCTGCATTTTGCTTCCCCTGCAGGTTGGACACAGAGACTCATCAGCGGGTGTTTCAACAGTCATTCACTTTCTCTATACCCCTCACTATTTTATAAACCTCTGTAATAAACCTCAACCTCCTATATTCCAGTGAAAATGGTCCCAGTCTATCCAGACTATTTTTCCCTCTCAGACCCTCCATTCCCAGCACCACACCAATCTGAGCAAGTTCAAGCACAATTAGGGGCTTGTGACAAAATGCTGGGTTTCCCCAATGGTGTCCACATCTCATTGAAAGAAAAATAACTTTGTTCCTAGTTCAGGGAGAGAAAAGTCATTTAACCCATTGTGGTGTCCCCAAAAATGTGTAGTATTGAAACTCTAGCGATCAATTAAAAAATTTCCCGACTGCCTTCTTTCAGGTTTCAGCCCAGAACTTACTTGCTGCTGGTGACTGCAGTGATTTCAGGGAAGGAAAGTTCCAGAAGGACTTGCTCCTGTTCATCCACAAAGTACACACCAGTCCAGTTGACGGCTACAATCACATCGTTCTTTGGAAGGCTTGGGCCTGGAGGGAGGGAAGAACTTAAATGAATAAACGCAACAGCAGTACCACCAGCTCAGCAGGCAAGGTCTCAATGAATAAAGTTCCTTAACTCATACACAATTTGAACAGAATTAGGAACAGCTTGCAGTCCAGCATCTGCATTTCAGGTACGTTTTAAAATAAAAGGATTTTGCATTGGCCTACCACCTACACAACGTTTTAAAAGCACTTTACATTCAGTGGTGGGCAGTCAACGTGGAGTAGGAAGCCAATTTGCAAATAAGCTCCTGCAAGGAGAAATGGGCTGATTGTTTCTTCACATTACTCAAGGGTGTCAATATTGGCCAGAACTTTAAGGAGAACATCATTCCTTTTATTTAAAAAGACCCAGGGGATCTTGGATTTAAAAAAAAATAGCTCTTTGCAGATTAGCAGGATACCTAACCTCTATCTTTTGCAGCATCTTCTCAGAGAGAGGTAGAGATACACAGCATGGACATAGACCCTTCAGTCCAACTCAATTATGCTGACTTGATATCCTAAATTAATCTAGTACCATTTTCCAGCATTTGGCTCATACCCCTCTAAACCTTTCCTATTCATATACCCATCCAGACATCTTTTAAATGTTGCAATTGTAGCACCACTTTCTCTGGCAGCTCATTCCATACACACACCATCCTCTGCATGAAAAAGTTGTCCCTTAGTTCTGTTTTATATTTTTCCCCCTCATCCTAAACCTATGCCCTCTAGTCCTGGACTCCTGATCCCAGGGAAAAGACTTTGTCTATTTATCCTATCCATGCCCCTCATGATTTTATAAACTCTATAAAGGGCACCCCTCAGCAGAAAACAGTCCTGGTATATTCAGCCTTTCTAGAAAGCTCCAACCGCCCAACCCTAGAAATGGCCGTATAAATCTTTTCTGAATCCTTTCAAGAAAAGGGGAACATCTTTCCTCAGGGAGACTAGAATTGAATGCAGTATTGCAAAAGTGGCCTAACCAATGTCGTGCACATCTGCAACATGACCTCCCAACTCATGTACTCAATACTCTGACCAATAAAGGCAAGCATACCAAACACCCATCTTCACTATCCTGTCTACCACTTTCAAGGAATTATGAGCCTGTACTCATTAAGTACAGAAGTCCTGCCCTAAATTGCCGTTCCAAAATGCAGTACCTCATATTTATCTCAATTAAGCTTGGTCTGCCACATCTTAGCCCATCAGATATTCTGTTGGTGAAAGTGAGGACTGCGATGCTGGTGATTAGAGTGTATGGTGCTGGAAAAGCACAGCAGCTCAGGCAGCATTAGAGGAGCAGGAGACTCAACATTTTGGGCAAAAGCCCTTCGTTAGGAATGGATATTCTGTCCTGATACTGACCCAGTAGATATTAACTGTACTGACGGTTGTGTTATTGCTCATCTCAGATCCACCCTGTTGGTTGGTGTAGAGATGGGCCGTCAAACCAAAAGGTGCAGGAGGAATAGGCCATTGAGCCCATTGAGTTTACACTACGTTCAATGATATCATGGATGATCCGATAACCCTCAACACCACTTTTCTGCCCTTCTCCCCATAACGATCTATTCTCTTACTGATTAAAATGCTGTCGGTCTCTCTCAGCCTTTTTCTATAATTAACAACCCAGCCCTCGACAGCCCTCTGCGATAAAGAATTCCACTGACTCATACCTTTCAAGAAGAAATTCATTTTCATTTCTGTTTTAAACAGATGACTCCTCATTATGCCCACTGGTCTGAGACACTCTCACAAGGGGGAAAAAAATGACATGGTCAATGCAGAATGGCTAAGCCCCCTAAAGAATCATGTTTCAATAAATGTTTCTTCTCATTCTTCTAAGCTCCAATGAACACAGGCCCAACTGACTCAACCTTCCTCATAAAACACTCCCACCGTACCTGGGATCAGCCGAGGGAACCTGTTCCTGACTGCCTCCAATGCTAGTATATCTTTCCTTAGATAATGGCAACAGAAGATCCTAATCTTTGATGATCACCAATCTGTTCTGGCCCACCCACATCGACGCAATTGTCAAGAAAGCACAGCAACGTCTCTACTTCCTCAAGTGACTAAAGTGAAATTTGGACTGTCCACAAGAACTCTTACCAATTTTTACAGGTGCACCATAGAAAGCATCTTATCAGGATGCATCACACCTTGCTGCTCTTCTCAACATGCAAGAAACTACAGAGAGTCACGAACACAGCCCAGCCTTCCACCCATTGACTCCATCGATGCTTTCCTGATGCAGCAGGAAGTGATCAACATAATCAAAGACCCCTCCCACTTCGGTTACACTCTCTTCCACTGGGTTGAAGATATCTAAGTTTGAATACATGCGCCAACAGGTTCAAGAATAGCTTCCTCCCAGCTGTTATCAGACTGGAGAATGGACCTCTCAAACATTAATACTGCTGATCTCTCTGTCTCTGTCTTTCGGCACCTGTAACACTGGTGCACTGTGTATGGTATGATCTACCTACACAGCATGCAAAACACCACTTTTCACTGTATCTCCGCACGGGACACCAAAATCAATCAAAACGGAGTACAGTATTTGAATGGTAGGTTTAGTATCTTAGCTGAAAATGTGTTGCTGGTTAAAGCACAGCAGGTTAGGCAGCATCCAAGGAACAGGAAATTTGACGTTTCGGGCCAGAGCCCTTCATTAGTATCTTATACAATTTTATCAAAATTTCCCCATTTCTGCCCGCTGGTCTGAGACACACTCAAGGGGAGAATCACAGGGTCAATGTGGAAAGGTTAAATCCCCTAAAGAATCGTTTATGTTTCAATAAAGGTTGCCTCTTTTTCTGCAAAAAGAGAAGCAGCAGCGGCAACCAACCATTCTCTCTGAAATAAAAGGCCAACATTCCATTCCACTTGCTTTCCCTGTATCTCAGCCATGAATCTAGCAATCCTGAAACATGCATGTTTACCCCGAGTGTGGCATTCCATTGAGCCATGGGCATATCACTCAAGAATGGTAGACACTCAGGGGCAGAAGAGGGCACATCACATTTTTACCTCGAGGTCTATTGCGTGTTTGTGCTCCTGGGAAGCACCTCAAGCTACCTCACAACATTAAAAAGATGCTACACACTGAATCAAAATGTAAAATGAAATTTGATATGAAACACCGTGCATAAAATGCAAAATGCCACAAAATATTAAAAATCTGAAATTTGAAACAGAATTTCTGGAAGAAACCGAAGTCGATTAGCTTCTGTAACGACAGCAACCAACTTCTCAAAAGATCCACAGAACCTGAAAATGCATTTATATTTAAAAAAAGCCACAATAATAAAATCACACACCGGCTATTCTTTCAGGTTAGAGAAAGAAGACATTCAGGTTTGGAAACGCATAGAAACACCATGACCTTCAAGTTCCCCTCCAAGCCACTCACCATCCTGACTTGGAAATATGTCAACCTTCCTTCACTGCCGTTGGGTCAAAATCCTGGAATTCCCTCCCTGAGCATCGTAGGTCCACCTACAGCACATGGAGTGCAGTGGTTCAAGGCAGCAGCTCACCACTACCTTCTCAAGGGGCAACTAGGGACAGACAATAAAAGCTGACCTAGCCAACGATGCCCATGTCCTAAAAAGTGAATTAATAAAACCTTTTGGAATATTGCCAGTTTGTGATGTGCTTTAAGTTTCTGCGATCCATGGGGAGAGAGGCAGCTCTCAGCTGGAGTGAAGATCCCATCTCAAAGTTTACATCATGTAACAGTTCACTTCAGCCATCTGAGACTCACTTTGAACTCTTGAAGGAATGGGAGGGGTGAAGGAGGAATCTTTCAGATTTCCACCCTACCCCGTTCTTTTTGGGGTTTCTGTTCTCTTCACAGTTGCTGGAGGGGTTCAGGAATGTTTCAACTGGATGTTCCAGGTGTAATGTGTGAGACACTGACTATTGGAGGCTGAGGGGTGACCTTGTAGAGGTTTATAAAATCATGAGGGGCATGGATAAGGTAAACAGACAGGGTATTTTCCTCTGGGTGGGGGTGTCCAAAACTAGGAGGGCGTCACCTTAAACTGAGAGGGGAAAGATTTAAAAGAGACCCAAGGGACAGGTTTTCACAGAGGGTGGTGCTTGCGTGGAATGAACACCAGGCAAAGTGGTGGGGGATGGTACAATTCCAACACCTAACCTCATACTTTTAACACATTGTCTGAGTGGAGATGTCACTTTATCTTTATTAATACCTTAAGTTATCCCAGGACAGTGACTGCAGAGTACTGGAATTTACATATTAAATCAATCTCCATTCCAAGTGATTAAAGAATCAACAGCAATCTAAGTTTGTTCAATGCATCACATCAGTTGTGAGACACCTTGATCTTTTACTATAAATCCTGTGCACTATGATCCTGCCCCACTAGCTACCTGGCAAAGCAGCACTGCTCCAAAAAGCTAGTGCTTCCAAATAAACCTGTTGGACAATAGCCTGGTGTTGTGTGACTTAACATTCAAAAGGCATCTGGATGGGTACATGAATAGGAAGGGGTTAGAGGGATATGTGCCAAATGGGACTGGATTAATTCAGGGTAACTGGTCGGCATGGACAAGTTGGACTGAAGGGTCTGTTTCCATGCTATACATCTCTAGGACTCTCCTACTCTGTCCCTGCCTGTATGTTCGTAATATACACTCACATAGTGATCAGCTAGCTCAACTGGCTGGACGGGTAGTCTGTGAGGCAGAGCGATGCCACAACATGGGTTCGATTCCTGAACTGGCTGAAGATGAAGGAGTCTCCTTCCTAACCTTTCCATTCACCTGAAGCATGGTGACCCCCTGGTTAAACCACCACCAGCCATCTCTCTCTAACAAGAGCGTCACCCTCTGGTTCAGCAGGACAATGCGGATTTTGACCTTTACCCTCACTCAGGCCTAAACCACAGTGCTGCAGAAATAAGGAAACACGTGCTTTAAACTGACCTGAAAATTTGAAGGCCTCATAAAATCGAGAAAAAAGTAAAGGCCACTTAAAGCGGGCAAAGTCCACAACCTCCTCCTTCACAGTCTGAGGGTCAACCCTCTTCTGGGTATACACTCCCTAAAAAGGGGACAATTTTAAAAACAGAGTGGCATTTAATGTATCGCACACAAGATGAACAAAACACATGCACACTGCAAGATAACATCAGTGCCCACCAGCTCGGAAATAATTAGAGTAAAAAATGAGGTCTGCAGATGCTGGAGATCACAGCTGCAAATGTGTTGCTGGTCAAAGCACAGCAGGTTAGGCAGCATCTCAGGAATAGAGAATTCGACGTTTCGAGCATAAGCCCTTCATCAGGAATGAGCAGCATAAGCCCTTCATCAGGAATCAAACAAATACAGAAACCAAGACAGAAAAGTTCTCTGGACTGATGGTCACTCAAATACACCTTAAAGATTCAAGCCTGACCTTTGATGGGTCATAGAGGTCACTGGCAGGGCCAGCACTGCCCTGGAATGGAATGGTTCAGTCAGCCATTTCGGAGGGTAAGAAAGAGGCAACTAAATACTTTGCCAAGGAAGTGGCAAGTGTCTTCAGGTTTGGGTACTTGTTAATGTTAATTATTACATACTAAAAAGACTGCAATTGAATTGAGCATCCTTTATTGTCATGTGTATTTTATATAAAACACAGTGAAAAAAGGGCCAGGCACAGAATTTTTAAAAAATAATAAAAGTCTAATATTTTCCTTCTTTGCTGCGATAGCATACCATCACCAGAGTCTCACTCCAGGTAACACCAACCCACGCCAACCCTCAGAGTGTGCATCATGCTCCATGATTCCCAGCCGCAGGGAGAGTACCCCACTCCGGGCTACACTAGCTCCCTGCGGCACAGTGTGGGAATACCCCACTCCGGGCTACACTAGCTCCCTGCGGCACAGTGTGGGAATACCCCACTCCGGGCTACACTAGCCCACACCGTGCCGCGGGGAGAGTACCCCACTCCGGGCTACACTAGCCCACACCGTGCCGCGGGGAGAGTACCCCACTCCGGGCTACACTAGCCCACACCGTGCCGCGGGGAGAGTACCCCACTCCGGGCTACACTAGCCCACACCGTGCCGCGGGGAGAGTACCCCACTCCGGGCTACACTAGCCCACACCGTGCCGCGGGGAGAGTACCCCACTCCGGGGTGCACTAGCCCACACCGTGCCGCGGGGAGAGTACCCCACTCCGGGCTACACTAGCTCCCTGCGGCACAGCGTGGGAATACCCCACTCCAGGGTGCACTAGCCCACACCGTGCCCCAGGGAGAGTACCCCACTCCGGGCTACACTAGCTCCCTGCGGCACAGTGTGGGAATACCCCACTCCGGGCTACACTAGCCCACACCGTGCCGCGGGGAGAGTACCCCACTCCGGGCTACACTAGCTCACACCGTGCCCCAGGGAGAGTACCCCACTCCGGGCTACACTAGCTCCCTGCGGCACAGTGTGGGAATACCCCACTCCGGGCTACACTAGCCCACACTGTGCCGCAGGGAGCTAGTGTAGCCCGGAGTGGGGTACTCTCCCTGGGGCACGGTGTGAGCTAGTGTAGCCCGGAGTGGGGTACTCTCCCTGGGGCACGGTGTGGGAATACCCCACTCCGGGCTACACTAGCCCACACCGTGCCCCAGGGAGAGTACCCCACTCCGGGCTACACTAGCTCCCTGCGGCACAGTGTGGGAATACCCCACTCCGGGCTACACTAGCCCACACCGTGCCGCGGGGAGAGTACCCCACTCCGGGCTACACTAGCTCACACCGTGCCCCAGGGAGAGTACCCCACTCCGGGCTACACTAGCTCCCTGCGGCACAGTGTGGGAATACCCCACTCCGGGCTACACTAGCCCACACCGTGCCGCGGGGAGAGTACCCCACTCCGGGCTACACTAGCTCACACCGTGCCGCGGGGAGAGTACCCCACTCCGGGCTACACTAGCTCACACCGTGCCGCGGGGAGAGTACCCCACTCCGGGCTACACTAGCTCACACCGTGCCGCGGGGAGAGTACCCCACTCCGGGCTACACTAGCTCACACCGTGCCGCGGGGAGAGTACCCCACTCCGGGCTACACTAGCTCACACCGTGCCGCGGGGAGAGTACCCCACTCCGGGCTACACTAGCTCACACCGTGCCGCGGGGAGAGTACCCCACTCCGGGCTACACTAGCCCACACCGTGCCCCAGAGAAAATCCCACTTCAGGATAAATCAGCCCATGCCACGCCACTCCCAAGGGCCCACTCCACACCAAAGAGAGAAAGTCCCACTCCAGGCTTCACTGGTCAACCAACTGTCTCTAGCTACACTGCCTCTGAAAACGCCACCACCACGTCAGAGCACATTGAAGTTGCCTCAAGTTATAGCCTTTATCCCAGAATGAACACTGATTGCACTCCAATGCCACTTCAACAGGGCTCGAGATGGGTAACCCCCCTCATTCAGGCAATATTGCTGGCTCTAATCTCACTGTTAGTTTATGAAATAGTCTCAACAACGTATCACCTAATAATAATCACAACACACATCTCTGAATGCTTCACTTTATTAACACCCCCTCCACAGGGCGGCACGGTGGCACAGTGGTTAGCACTGCTGCCTCACAGCGCCAGGGACCTGGGTTCAATTCCGGCCTCAGGCGACTGACTGTGTGGAGTTTGCACGTTTTCCCCGTGTCTGCGTGGGTTTCCTCCGGGTGCTCCGGTTTCCTCCCATTGTCCAAAGATGTGCGGGTCAGGTGAATTGGCCGTGCTAAATTGCCCATAGTGTTAGGTAAGTGGGTTGTGCTTCGGCGGGTCGGTGTGGACTTGTTGGGCCGAAGGGCCTGTTTCCACACTGTAAGTAATCTAATCTAATTCACAGTGTTAGCTATACTGTGACATCATCGTGAGACTGCTCCAGGGTCCCAAGGCCCATACACAAATTTCTCACTGGCTTTATTCATGGCAATCTAATAATAATGAACCCCACCTTTGAACCCTCTAAATGTAAACCCTTTAAACGATGGGCAGCAAGATCCTGGGAAGCACACAGGATCAGAGGGACCTTGTTCATTTCCACTGGTTGCTGAAGATATCAGGACAGTGGATAAAGGGATTAAGGCGGCATATGGGATACTTGTCTTTATTAGCCGAGGTATAGAGCTTCAGAACAGGAAGGTGATGCCAGAACTGTCTAACACACTGGTGTGAGCACAGCTGGAGTATTATAGGCAGTTCTGAAATCCACATTATTGGAGAGATGTGATAGCATTGGGCAGAGTGTGGAGGAGATTTACTAGGATGTTGCCTGGGCTGGAGTGTTTCATTAATGAAGAGAGATTGGACAGACTGGGGTTATTTTTGTTAGAGCAGAGGAGACAGAGGGGACATGATAAAAATGCATAAAATTGTGAGGGGCATTGACTGGGTAGAGAGGAAGAAACTTTTCCCCTTGGAAGGATCAATAACAGGGGCATAGATTTAATGTAAGGTGCAGGAGGTTTAGAGGGGACACAAGGAAAATATTTGCTCTGAGGGGGTGATGGAAGCCTGGAACTCACTAAGGGGGAGAGGCAGAAAACATAGTAGTATTTAGATGTGCACTGATGATGCCAAGACATACAAGACTATGGGCAGAGTGCTGGAAAACGGGATTACAATTGTTAGGTGTTTGTTCAATACTGGCGTAAACTGGATGGGCAGAATGGCCTTTTCCTGAGCTGTAGATCTCCAAGACTCCACTCTACTGGACATTTATAAAACAAATTTTAAGACTTCACCCCTCAAGCTTTTCACTTCTAGCAAAAAAACTAGAATGTAAGCTCACTTTCCTAATATTTTGGTGACAGTGAATTCTCAGTGATAAATACAGGTAATGGGTAAGGGAAAGGATGCTTGCAGCACTGGTTCACAATTTGAAATTTACAGAGTTTCATTTAGAACTTTATCTGGGAATGTTTTACTCTGTTACTGAAGCTATGAAAGATGACGACAGGAAGGTGTGAACACAAAAAGATCAAAAGCTAACAATCATGGCTGAATCCAGCACACACAATCCCAGACCCTTCACACAGAGGAGGTTGTTAATATGTGGACTGAATGGCTGAGTGAGACAGCGGAGGCAAAACAATTTTAGAATGCTATGGCCTAGCAGAAGGCCATTCAGTCCGTCATATGGAGCCTGGTTTTACAATCAGGTGCTAAATCTCCTGCCTTTTCCCCATAACCCTGCACACTACCTCTATCCAAAATCATCCAAAATCCTCTTAAATAATTAAACCTGCCTCCACCTCACTTCCAGATAATACATTCCAAATATTAAACAACTCGACACAATGGCTAGCACTGCTGCCTCATGGCGCCGGGACCCAGGTTCGATTCCACCCTCAGGTGACACAGATGCAGACAGACACGTTCTCTGAATGTCTGCATGGGTTTCCTTCCACAGTCCAAAGATGTGCAGGGTAGGTGGATTGGCCATGGAAAATGCCAAGTTACAGGGATAGGGTGGGATAGCCTATGGAAGGTGAGTGTGGACTTGATGGGCCAAATGGCTTCTTCCCACACAGTAAGAATTCCATGGTACTCATGGAGTCAGAGATGTACGGCATGGAAACAGACCCTTCGGTCCAACCAGTCCATGCCGACCAGATATCCCAACCCAATCTAGTCCCACCTGCCAGCACCCGGCCCATATCCCTCCAAACCCTTCCTATTCATATACCCATCCAAATGCCTCTTAAATGTTGTGATTGTACCAGCCTCCACCACGTCCTCTGGCAGCTCATTCCGTACACGTACCACTCTGTGAAAGCCTTGCCCCTTAGGTCTCCTTTATATCTTTCCCCTCTCACCCTAAACCTATGCCCTCTAGTTCTGGACTCCCCAACCCCAGCAAAAAGACTTGGCCTATTTACCCTATCCATACCCCTCATGATTTTGTAAACCTCAATAAGGTTGCTGTGTCAAAACAATTTTTTTCCTCACTTCATCTTTGCTTCACTTGCAGGTCACTTTAAATCCTTATCCTCTCGTCCATGTTGAATGGGAACAGCTTCTCCTCATCAACTCTATCCATGATTTTAGAAAACCTCTATCAATCTCCTCTCAGCCTTCTTTTCCAGGTCAAACAGTTTCAACTTCTTCAGTCTATCCAGATCATTGGCGTTTCTTATCCCTGGAACTTGCACCTCCTACACGCTTTCCAATTCATTCACATCTTCCCCTTAATGTGTTCAAAATTGCACAGAGAACTCTAACAGAGGTTGAACAGCGGTCTTAAAACAACACTGCCTTCCTCTTGTACTCCACAACTCTAATAGTAAAGTCTGGTATGCTTCATTTACAAATAATACAAAAAAAAGGGGAATTACTTAACAACTAAAGCTCAATGTTTGGATTGAAAATGGAACACCTAAATTGCCAATCTTCTCTGAAGTGCATTAGAACAACAGTGGTGCAGCAATCCATTTGGTCAACAGAGGGCAGTATTATGCTTCAGAACAGAAGGAGGGAGGATTGTGCAGAACTCCAAACCTGGTTCAGACAGGGTAAGTGAGAATCAGCATAGAGAGAACCTCTCCTTCAAACCATGCATTCAGCTGATACACCAACTCCAATCCCTTTCAATTGTGTGGGCATTAAGTCTTGTACCATACTAGGATGGCACTTTACTTCATGGTTCAATTTTGACATTATATCAAACAGTGCTGAAAATGTGTTGCTGGAAAAGCGCAGCAAGTCAGGCAGCCTCCAAGGAACAGGAGATTTGACGTTATGAATCCTGAAGAAGGGCTTATGCCCGAAACGTCGAATCTCCTGTTCCTTGGATGCTGCCTGACCTGCTGCGCTTCTCCAGCAACACATTTTCAGCTCTGATCTCCAGCATCTGCAGCCCTCACTTTCTCCTCGAAGATTATATCAAACAGTGTCTTACAGCATAGAAACAGACCTTTCGGTCCAACTAGCCCACAACGACCCGGCTCCCAAACCAAACTAGTCCCACCTGCCTACATTTGGCCCATATCCCTTCAAACCTTTCCTATTCATAAACTTATCTTTTACAATGTTGTCACTCTACCTCTATCTACCACATCATTCGTTCTACATAAGAACCACCCTGTGTGAAAATGTTACCCCTCAGGTCCCTTTTAAAAACGATCTCCTCTCATCTTAAAAACTTGACCCTGGTTTTGAACTTCCTCAACCTCCAGAAAAGACCTTTGGTATTCACCTTATCTTAAGTCTCATCATTTTATAAACCTCTAAGCTGGAAGGTTTGTTTTTAGAGGTTGCATCACCATACTAGGTAATATCTTCAGGGAGTCTCTGAATGAAGCTTCTTTCAGAGGCCCTCTGATGAGGTTGCCTAGTATGGTGACGAAACATCTGAAAACAAACCTTCCAGCTCAGTGAGCAAACCGACAGTCAGAACTTCAGCCCGAGCTACAAATCTCAAAACTCAATAAACCTTTAAGGTCACCCCTCAACTTCCTACGCTCCAGTGGGAAAGAAGTCCCAGCCTATCCAATCTCTCCTTCTAACACAAGCCCTCCATTCCCAGCAACATCCTGGTAAACCTTCCCTGAACCCTCTCCAAGATCCTTCCTATTGGAGAGTGATCAGAACTACACACAGTAGTCCAGAAGAAGAGGTCTCCACCATCATCCTGTACAACCTGAACATGACATACTCAACAGGTCGGAGTAATGAAGGCAAGCATGCCTAACCACCCTGCCTGCTGGAGATGCAAATGTCAAAGAACCCTTGGCTTTTGAATTCAGTGTCACTTCAGAATGTGTCCAATTGGAGGAGGTGGTTACCACAAAAACCTTCTCCCATCTCCAACACCTTCCTTTTATAACTAAGTATCCAAAAAGCATGAAAACAAACACTTTATCAGTATTAACATACTGATTAAAGTGTGAACAGCACATAAACAATAAGGATAGATGGTGGTGTAGAGGTAACGTCACTGGGCCAATAGCCCAGAGCCTCAGGTTAATACTCTCGGGAACGTGGGTTCAGATCCCACCACAGTAGTTGGTAGGATTTAAATTCAATTAATAAAAATAGAATTGAAAGTTAAACTCAGGGGCTCTTATGGTGTAATGGTAGTGTCCCTACAGACCAAGAGGCCTGGGTTCATGCCCCACCTGTAACACATCACTGAACAGATAGATATTTTCTAATCAATCAAGGTAGTTTCAGTAATGGGGACCATAAATCCATCTCTCCATCGGGTTCACTAATGTCCTTTAGGGATGGAAATCTGTCAGCCTTACCTATTCTGGCCTACATGTAACTCCAGACCCACAGCGGTGTAGGCCTTCTGAAATGGCCCACCCAGCCACTCAGACTGAACGGAGGTGGACAATAAATACTGGCCTTGTCAGGGAAGAATAAAAGCTTTTTCCAGAGACACTTTAAACAGGGTTCACAGATAAAAAAAAATTTGCAAAAGAAGCAAATGTGAAAAGAAAACATGTCACAATTTGCACTTCCTGGGAGAGCAGCAGAGACGGGTCCAACTGAGGCATGAGGACACTATTTCTGTCAAATAATGTGCAAGGGAATGGGAAAAGGCAGGAGAATGATACTACGTTATGATGGTCCTTTGAAGAGACAGTGCAGACAGAGTCAGAGAGAGAGTCATAGAGATGTACAATATGGAAACAGACCCTTCGGTCCAACCCGTCCGTGCCGACCAGATATCCCAACCCAATCTAGTCTCACCTGCCAGCACCCGGCTCATATCCCTCCAAACCCTTTCTATTCATATATCCATCCAGATGCCTCTTAAATGTTGCAATTGTACCAGCCTCAGTCACTTCCTCTGGCAGCTCATTCCATACACGTACCACCCTCTGTGAAAAACGTTGCCCCATAGGTCTCTTTTCTATCTTTCCCCTCTCATCCTAAACCTATGACTTCTAGTTCTGGACTCCCCCACCCCAGGAAAAAGACTTCGCCTATTTACCCTATCCATGCCCCTCAATTTTGTAAACCTCTACAAGATCATCCCTTAGCCTCCGACGCTCCAAGGAAAACAACCCCAGCCTGTTCAGCCTCTCCCTATAGCTCAAATGCTCCAACCCTGGCAACATCCTTGTAAATCTTTTCTGAACCCTTTCATATTTCACAACATCTTTCCGATATGAAGGAGGTCAGAACTGCACACAATATTCCAACAGCGGCCTCACCAATGTCCTGTACAGCTGCAACATGACCTCCCAACTCCTGTACTCAATACTCTGACCAATAAAGGAAAGCATACCAAATGCCTTCTTCACTATCCTAGCTACCTGTGACTTCACTTTCAAGGAGCTATGAACCTGCATTCCAAAGGTCTCTGTTTAGCAATACTCCCTAGGACCTTACCATTAAGTGTTTAAGTCCTGCTAAGGATTTGCTTTCCCAAACTGCAGCACCTCACATTTATCTGAATTAAACTCCATCTGCCACTTCAGCCCATTGGCCCATCTGATCAAGATCCTGTTGTAATCTGAGGTAACCTTCGCTGTCCACTATACCTCCAATTTTGGTGTCATCTGCAAACTTACTAACTATACCTCTTATGCTCGCATCCAAATCATTTATGTAAATGACAAAAAGTAGAGGACCCAGCACCGATCCTTGTTGCACTCCACTGGTCACAGGCCTCCAGTCTGAAAAACAAACCCTCCACCACCACCCTCTGTCTTCTACCTTTCAGCCAGTTCTGTATCCAAATGGCTAGTTCTCCCTGTATTCCATGAGATCTAACCTTGCTAATCAGTCTCCCATGGGGAACCTTGTCAAACGCTTTATAGATCACATCCACTGCTCTGTCCTGATCAATCCTCTTTGTTACTTCTTCAAAAAACTCAATCAAGTTTGTGAGACATGATTTCCCATGCACAAAGCCATGTTGACTATCCCGAATCAATCCTTGTCTTTACAAATACATGTACTTCCTGTCCCTCAGGATTCCCTCCAACTTGCCCACCGTCAGGCTCACCGGTCTATAGTTCCCTGGCTTGTTCTTACCACCCTTCTTAAATAGTGGCACCACATTTGCCAACCTCCAGTCTTCTGCAACCTCACCTGTGACTGTTGACGATACAAATATCTCAGCAAGAGGCCCAGCAATCACTTCTCTAGTTTCCCACAGAGTTCTAGGTTACACGTGATCAGGTCCTGGGGATTTATCAACCTTTACCCATTTCAAAACATCCAGCACTTCCTCTTCTGTAATATGGACATTTTGTAAGATGTCACCATCTATTTCCCTACAGTCCATATCTTCCATATATTTTTCCACAGTAAATACTGATGTAAAATATTCATTTAGTATCTCCCCCATTTTCTGCAGTTCCACACAAAGTTCACCTTGCTGATCTTTGAGGGGCCCTATTCTCTCCCTAGTTACCCTTTCGCCCTTAATATATTCGTAAAAACCCTTTGGATTCTCCCTAATTCTATTTGCCAAAGCTATCTCATGTCCCCTTTTTGCCCTCCTGATTTCCCTCTTAAGTATACTCCTACTTCCTTTATACTCTTCTGAGGATTCACTCGATCTATCCTGTCTATACCTGACATATGCTCCCTTCTTTTTCTGAACCAAACCCTCCATTTCTTTAGTCATCCAGCATTCCCTATACCTACCAGCATTCCCTTTCACCCTGACAGGAATATACTTTCTCTGGATTCTTGTTGTCTTATTTCTGAAGGCTTCCCATTTTCCAGCCGTCCCTTTTACCTGTGAACATCTGCCTCCAAATCAGCTTTCGAAAGTTCTTGCCTAACACCATCAAAATTGGCCTTTCTCCAATTTAGAACTTCAACTTTTAGATCTGGTCTATTCTTTTCCATCACTATTTTAAAACGAATACAATTATGGTCGCTGGCCCCAAAGTGCTGCCCCACTGACACCTCAGTCACCTGCCCTGCCTTATTTCCCAAGAGTAGGTCAAGTTTTGCACCTTCTCTAGTAGGTACATCCACATACTGAATCAGAAAATTGTCTTGTACGCACTTAACAAATTCCTCTCCATCTAAACCTTTAACATTATGGCAGTCCCAGTCGATATTTGGAAAGTTAAAATCCCCGACCATAACCACCCTATTATTCTTACAGATAGTGGAGATCTCCTTACAAGTTTGTTTCTTATATTTCCCTCGGACTACTGGGGGGTCTATAATACAATCCCAATAAGGTGATCATCCCTTTTTCTTATTTCACCGTTCCACCCACATACCTTCCTTGAATGCATTTCTGGGAATATCCTCCCTCAGTACAGCTGTAATGCTATCACTCATCAAAAATGCCACTCTCCCTCCTCTCTTGCCTCCCTTTCTATCCTTCCTGTAGCATTTGTATCCGGAAACATTAAGCTGCCAGTCCTGCCCATCCCTGTAATGCTGTGATATTCCAGTCCAATGCTCTTAACGATGCCCGGAGTTCATCTGCCTTCCCTGTTCGGTCCCTTGCATTGAAATAAATGTAGTTTAATTTATTAGTCCTACCTTGCTCCTGCCTGTTTGACTCATTTCTGTTCTCTACTGTACCAGTCTCAGATTGATCTCTTTCCTCACCATCTCCCTGGATCCCACCGCCCACCCCCTTTACTAGTTTAAATCCTCCCAAGCAGTTCTAACAAATTTTCCTGCCAGTCCCCTTCCAATTTAGGTGCAATCCGTCCTTCTTGCACAGGTCACTTCTACCCCAAAAGAGATTCCAATGACCCAAAAATGTGAATCCTTCTCCCATACACCAGCTCCTCAGCCATGCATTCATCTGCTCTATCCTCCTATTCCTGCTCTCCCTAGTTCATAGCATTGAGAGTAATCCAGATATTACTATTCTCGAGGACCTCCTTTTTAAATTTCTGCTTAACTCTCTAATCTCCCTTCAGAATCTCAACCTTTTCCCTTCCTATGTCGTTGGTTCCAATGTGAACAATGACCTCCTGCTGGCCCCTCTCCCCCGTGAGAACATTCTGCACGCACTCCGAGACACCCTTGATCCTGGCACCAGGGAAACAACACACCATTCTGCTTTTTCGCTGCTGGCCACAGAAACGTCTGTCTGTACCTCGGACTAGAGAATCCCCTAACACAATTGGTCTCTTGGAACCTGACATACCCCTTGTTGCATGATCAGCTGATTGTGCCAAAACACACCCGACAACTTTAACTTGACAAAACTTCAGGTCAAACCTTGCAGAGCATCAATCCTAAATTTCACAAATATCCACTTCCATGTTAACAGCTGATTATGAAAGATTTCAACAATAAAAACTTTGTTCAAAACAGCCTTTACCATCAGAAAATATCCCACTATGCTCAGGAATGTAATGGGACTAAAAGATCAAATCAGCCCACATGGGGATATCAGATCAGGCCGATAAGCCTCTTCTGGATTGAGAGAGCTGTGAGAGCTTTTATCATGGGAGGAGGAGATGGAGGCTGGACAGGAAAGTTCAAAACTTGGGACTGAAGACATGACCATCAATGGTGAAGTGAAACAACAAAAATAATAAACAGGAGATGGAAGGAACAGAGATCTGAAAGATGAAGGATTGAGTGAATTTGCAGAATCATAGAACCCCTACAGTGTGGAAGCAGGCCACGTGACCCATTGAGTCTACACTGACCGTGTGAAAATCATCCCACCCAGACCCATCCCCTTACCCTATCCCTGCAATCCTGCATTACCCAAGGTAAATTCACCCAGCCTGCACATTCCTGAACACTACAGGCAATTTAGCACAGGCAATCCACTTAACCTGCACATCTTTGGACTGTGGGAGGAAATGGAGCACCTGGAGGAAACCCACACAGACACAGGGAGAACATGCAAACTATACACACACACACACACACACACACACACACACACACACACACAGTCACCCGAGTGTGGAATTGAACCTAGGTCCCTGGTACTGTGAGGCAGCAGTGCTGCCCCATAAACAGACAGAACGTAAGACATATGTATGGAAGGATTTGAAAATCAGGATGAGAATTGTGAAATCTGGGTCCAATCCGACAGTAAATAAATGCCAGCAAACATGGGGAAAACAAGAAATGTTGGATGAGCTGAAGTTTAAGGGAGATGGTAATCAGCTAGGAGAGGGAGCCGGTCTGTTCAGGCTCTAACACAGCTAGCTGGATAAATCTCAGGTCCGAGGGATGCAGCCTCGGTCAGCCTCTCAATTCTGTGCAGTGTGAGCCCACCTTCTTATGGGCTGCAGTGATGTACTGAGCCCATTTCTCCACTGTTTTAGAGGAGCTGATCTCCCGGTCCGGAATGTAAGATGGGATTAAGCTCAAGAGTCGCTCCAGGACAATCTCGGATCCATAATCCACGTAGTACTGCTGGGATGCCAGCTCAGCCAAGTCTTCCTCCTATTGCAGCCAGGATACAAGTTACAGAAAGTGGAAGAGAAACAGAGTCAGTAAGTGTTGGCTAACCCAAATAAATGTATAACAAAAATGGTAGACAAGAACAACACTTGGGATGTTAGTTTAAACATTAAAAAAAGTCTCACAGGAAGTGGACATCACAGAGAGGGTCTGCATTGATCACCCAACTGCAGACCCGAGGGGGGTGGTGCTGACTCAGTATCACTATCTGGTGCAGGCCATATGGTGGAGGTGCTCATTCAGAGCGGTTGGCTTCTGAGCAAACACTGGATACCCACATGGCTGCACGGAGGAGCGAGATGGGAGTATCATCCATTCCAGTTTCTTTATTCATTGGTGGGTACATGGGCATCATTGGCCGAGACAGCCATTTATCATCTGCCCAATATAGGAGCAAATTACTGCAGATGCTGGAACCTGTATTGAAAACAAAACAAAACAAAACAATACAATAATGTTGGAGATCACAGCAGGTCAGGCAGCATCCATGGAGAGGGAGCACGCTAATATTGATTCTTGTAGACTCTTCAGAACTAGAGTAAAAAATGAGGTCTGCAGATGCTGGAGATCACAGCTGCAAAATGTGTTGCTGGTCAAAGCACAGCAGGCCAGGCAGCATCTCAGGAATAGAGAATTCGACGTTTCGAGCATAAGCCCTTCATCAGATGAAGGGCTTATGCTCAAAACGTCGAATTCTCTATTCCTGAGATGCTGCCTGGTCTTCAGAACTAGAGTCATCTAGACTCAAAACATTGGCTTGCTCGCTATTTCCACAGATGCTGCCTGACCTACTAGTGATTTACAGCACTTCCTTTCAGTTTATTATTGGTCCTCTAGACCGACAATATCATTAGGGAGGGAATTCCCAGATTTTTGACCCAGCGACCCAGATCCTAGTCTCTGACCCTCCTCCTGTAACCAGTGACTAGTCCAGTTCAGATCCTGGTTCATGGTAACCTCCTAGATGTTGATAATGTGGTCAAATTTAGCAGTGATAATTCCATTGAAAGTTAAAGAACCATGATTGATCTCGGTTATCATTGCCTGGCATTTGTCACTCGTTACTCCAGTCCATACCTGGATATTGTCCAGGTCTTGTTACGTTTGAACACAATACTTCAGTATTTGAGATGGTATGAAAGATGCTGAGCATTATGTAACCAGTGAACATCCCCATTTCTGACCTTGTGATGGAGGGAAGGACATTGATGAAGCAGCTGAAGATGGTTGGACCTAGGACACTACCCTGAGGAACTCCTGCAGAGACATCCTGGAGCTGAGATGACTGGACAGCAACCACAACCATCTCCCTGTGCGTTAGGTATGATTCCAACCATATGGTGATTTTCCTGTTCCTTGGATGTTGCCTGATCTGCTGTACTTTTCCAGCACCACTCTAATCACGATTCCAACCAGCAGAGATTTTGCCCCAATTCTGACTGGGATGCCTGATGCTACACTGTCAACTTGAGCTGAAGGGCTCAATTACACATGGAAGTGGACCAAGGACAGAATTTAACAGTAGTCCCTGACACACAATCGTTTCGCTGGTTTCATTCTCAGTGTGGGTGTTGTTGACACGATTAGCACTCATCATCCATTTGGTGGGCTCTGTAACTGAATGAAAATGCGTTGCTGGTTAAAGCACAGCAGGTCAGGCAGCATCCAAGGAATAGGAAATTCGACGTTTCGGGATGAAGGGCTTATGCCCGAAACGTCGAATTTCCTATTCCTTGGATGCTGCCTAACCTGCTGTGCTTTAACCAGCAACGCATTTTCAACTGTGATCTCCAGCATCTGCAGACCTCATTTTTTACCCTCTGTAACTGAATGACTTGCTATGCTATACCATTTGAGGCCAGTAGAGGCAGACTTGTCCAACTGAAGGTAATGGCTGCAACTGCTGAAGGAGAACGTGACTCAACAGTTCGATCCAGTTCATGGGGAAGACAGCAATGTTCATACTGAACATCACTGGATGAACAATACTGGCTAACGGGCACATGTTCAAATCCCACAGCAGCAGGGGGAGTTTGAACTAATTAGAATTTATTTATTTTAAAAAATCTGGATTTTGTTTGCTCAGTTATGGGCACGTAGACACGTCACTAGTTTAACCAGCTGTTATATCCCTATTTACCCACGAGAAGGCGATGCTGAGCTACCTCTCGGAATTAAATTTCCATGGAAGGATTTTGGTGGAATTGGGGGCAGTGTGGGCAGGGGTGAGTGCACCCATAGTGCAGGCAGAGAGAGAGAGAGAGAGAGAGAGAGAGAGAGAGAGAGAGAGAGAGAGAGAGAGAGAGAGAGTCCCTAAGGAAAAAAAGCAACCTACCCCTGGAGACTAACATCAGTGACCTATCACAGGTTGCTGTTAATGCTCCATCTGGTTCATGCAGGTCCTTCAGAGAAGTCAATGTCATCTTTACCCAGTCTGGGCTACATGTGACTCCAGACCAACAATGACATGGTAGGATTCTCAAGGATAATTGGCAGTGACCAAGAAATGTGACCCCCCCCTACCCACAAATGGACTTAAAAACAACAAAAGGTTCCCTCTGGTTATATTTTCTTTTAAACAGTATACAGAGACATTCATTTGTTCAATTTTAAAGCAGAAATTAACTACCCCACTCCCCTAAACATTGGAGGCTTAGCGGGGATGTTACAGCCTCTGGGTAGGAGTCCAGTAAGACTGTACAAGTCTAGACTGACTCGGGAAAGGTGACAAGAAATCTTGCCGGGGCAGCTGAGAAATTTAGATTCAATTAATGAATATATATCTGAAACAAATCAGAAAATCCCTACAATGTGGAAGCAGGCCACTCAGCTCATCGAATCCATACCAACTCTCCAAAAGGGGATCCTATCCAATCTCCATATCCTTGCATTTCTCGTGGCTAACCCACCTGGCCTGTACATCCCTGGACACTATGGGCAGGTTTTAGCATGGCCGATTCACCTAACCTGCACACGTTTGAACTGTGGGAGGAAACCCATGGAAACCCTGGGAGAATGTGCAAACTCCACACAGACAGTCACCAGAGGGTGAAATCGAACCTAGGTCCCTGGCACTGTGAGGCAGCACTGCTAACCACTGAGCCATGGTGCCACCTAGTAACGGTATCAAAGCATCTACTGCGCTGCGATAAAAACCCAATCGGGTTGACAGACAGGAAATCTGCCAGTCATTCTCGGTCTGGCCTACCTGAGAATCCAGACCCATGGCAAGATGGTGGACTCTAAACTCCACTCTCAGCAAAGCAACTCAGTTCACGGGCAATAAATCCTTGTCAACAACACACACCTCCCACAAAGCCAATGAGGCAAAACATGAGATGACACACACAACGTAGGCCATTCAACCCATCGAGTGTGCCTTGAGGAAGATCAGACTCACCTTGTCACACCTGTACTCTCCAAACTTGACCCCTCTCACGGTCTGCTGGTAAATGAGGTTGGTTGCCACCAGGTCCTCAGTTGGATCATGCCAGGGTGTGAAGATCTCCTTACGGAAGAAGAGGCGCCAGGGTGCGTTACGCTCCTGAGCGCCTTGTTCCTTGGCGTACTGCTCGCACTGGGAGACGGCATCCATTACATAATCATTCCCACTGCCAAGGGAGGAGACCTACAGAGGGGGCAGTTCACATATCAATGACTGATTAATCAAACCCCTCAACACTCCAACTGGAACAGACACAGATGTCAAATTTGGCTGCAGGACCATTCTGCATTGTTACTGGACAAATTCTGGACAATCAAAAAGACAAAGAACTTCTATGTATATTCCTGTAGTCCAACAACACCATCAGCATTTATACATCACCTTTAACGCAATGGTTGGAGACACGATAGTTTTCGATATCCATACCTTGTCGAACAAAGCAATATAGAGAGAAAATCCAAAGCGATCCTTCAGGCCTATCTTGTCAGCCAACGCATTGCACAGCTCTTTGGCTGTTGTCGCGGAGTCTGTCAGGAGGGTCTTTGTCGTCCCATCCATGAAGGTGATGGGCAACATGATTGGTTTCTTCGACTTGGTGGCCTGTTACGAAGGGGAAGACAAAGGGCAGAATACAGAACGCACTGTCGTGGGGGGTGATTGACACTTTCAAAAAGAATTGTATAATTCCTACAGTTTACAGAGTCTGCACTGATCCTCTGAAGAGTATCCTACCCAGACTCAATGCCCCTTCATCCTACCCCACCGTAATCCAGCAATTCCAATGGCTAACCCACCTAGCCTTCACGTCCCTGGACACAACAGGACAATTTAGCATGGCTAATCCATCGAAACTGCACATCTTTGGACCGTGGGAGAAAACTAGAGCACCCGGAGGAAACCCACGCAGACACGGGGAGAATGTGCAAACTCCACACGGACAGTCGCCAGAGGCTGGAATCGAACCTGGGTCCTTGGCACTATGAGGCAGTAATGCTAACCACTGAGCCATCTTTAATCTGATAATCCATTTTCAGAGAGGGGCATTGTGGGTGCATGGTGGGCAATCCTTAGCTCCTCCGCTAAATGACTATGTTCAAGCTGAGGGGGGCAGACGTGCTTTGTGGTTTAAAGTCTTGGAGATGGTCCTGGAACACTAACCCTGACCCCTGACCCCCTAAAACAGTTTTGAAATAATAAATTTCACACTCCTGGAATTACCTGGAGTTCCAGCCAGCTGGGAGGCTGTGTCCGTGTTCCATTAGCAAACGTTCTCCTCATTCGTTCCTCACAGTAAGGTGCGTAGCCGGGTGGACCCCCGTTGATGAAATTTCTTAAATACTACAGCAACACACACAAAATTATAGAATCATAGAATCCCGACAGTGTGGAAACAGGTCATTCGGCCCAACAAGTCCTCACTGACCCTCCGAATGAGTATCCCACCAGACCCATGCCCTACCCTATTACTCTACATTTCCCCTGACTAACTAACGCACCTAACCTACACATCCCCGAACACGGTGGGCAACTTAGCATGGCCAATTCACCTAACCTGCACATCTTTGAAATATGGGAGGAAACCAGAGCACTGGGAGGCCATTCAGCCCCTTAAGCCTGGTCCAGCATTCAATAAGAATTTGGCATATTTCTCACTCAACCTCTGTCCCAAACTGGTTCTTTAAACCCCAGAGTCTAATTGTCCATCAAACATCCACCATTGACTCGTGGTGCAGGGGAAAAAAAAAAGAAAGAGTCAGGGTGGCAACTTTTAAACACGGTGGCTCATGAGTGGAATAAATTTCCAGAGGAAGTGATTGATGCAGTTACCATATTTTAAAAGACATTTGGATAAGTACATGAAAAGAAAAAAGGTTTGGAGGGATATGGACCATGTGCAGATAGTTGATAGTTTGGGATTATGGTTGGCACAGGCTGGTTGAACCGAAGGGTCTGTTTCCGTGCTGTATGACTCAAAATTGCAAGGAGCCTAGGCAAAGCAGACAGGGAGAAACCATTCGTCCTTCTATCAAGGGCAAGTTCTCACAGAACGAAAGGAATTTGCAAAAGTAGTAAACATGACAAGAAATGCTTTTTCTCTCAGTGAGTAGTGAGGGGATGAAATGCGCTGCCTGGAAACGTGGAGAAAGCAGGTTCAACTGAGGCATGCAATAGGGGTGCGGTTTCCATTTAAATTAATCCTCCAACATACAGCAGAAAGGGAAAGGGTATAAGGATGGCATTAAGTCACAATGCCATTTCTACAGTCAATGCAACCATGGGCCAAATGGCCTCCTTCTGCACTCTATCAATCAATTCTGTGGCTCTCTCTGCAAGTGTTAGAAGCTCTTCCAAGCACTCCCACTGTTATTTATTCCAGATGTCATTGTTTGAGATTAAACAACTTTTGTTTGGCATTTTCAAATCATTCCTAGCTTCGACAGCATTTTTTTAAAACCATTCCAGCTTTTCACTCCCCTTTCTGTCAGGAGTGCAGATTAAATTACAGTCCTTTCTGCTAATAACAAAATCATTGCATTCTTGTGCAATCTCTCTCTATATAAAAAGCGCATGATGAAAATGGTGGGGATGGAATCACGTATGAGCCAACACATGTATACTAAAGTTCATGTTTTACAAACAGTGTTCACCTATTCACCAACCGTGAGACAGCCAATGTGCGCTGATGAAACGTGTGCAATAGTAGAAAAGGACTCTACTGGTGCAATTTACACCAGCAGGAATCTCAAACTGTTCCTCATCACCTCGACATTCTCTACTCTCATACCAATAATCCCAAAGTCAAAATAACTCAATATAGTCTGAGCAGCTGGACTTCACTTAAAGAAAATAAGTGAAAATAAAATTATTACAAAGATAGTTTTGCATTTATATAGTGCCTTTCAGGATTGTGGACAACCTGAAGCATTTCACAAAAAATAAAGTATTTTTCAAAAGTGCATTGTGTTTAAAGTGTAGGAAATAAGGCAGTTAACTTTCACAACGCAAACTCCCACATATGGTAAATGTATGTGCGTAGGTAGGTACTGGTGTTAGACTGGAGTGAAATGAAGTCACAAATCAAATGACACCAGGTTATAGTCCAACAGGTTTGTTTGAAATCACAAGTTTTTCACCCGATGAAGGGGCAATGCTCCGAAAGCTTGTGATTTCAAATAAACCTGTTGGCACATGATTTCTGATATTATATGGCAATATGATCATGACCAGGTACCCTGCTACACAGCGTACTCAATAAGCTTTGGACACAAAAAAATGTTTCTGGCAAAGGTCAGCAGGTCTGGCAACATCTGTGGAGAGAAAAATCCGAATTGACATTTTGGGTTCAGTGACCCTTCCTCAGAATGTAATCAGTATCTTATTTAGCTGTAGTCAATGTGCGATGGCAGAGGTTAATCTTAGGCACAGTAAGCTTCCACTAATATCAATGCCATAACAACAGATGATCCTCTATTTTAGAGAAACTTTTAGATAAATAAGGAGGGTGGGGGTTTGTAGAAGTGATGGGACTGTTTTGGACCCCATATTTCAGGTAGGAGGTACTGGCCCTAGTGCAGGTTCAGAGGAAGTTCATGAGAATGGTCCCAGTAATGAAAAACTTAACATATGAGGAATGTTTGAGGGCTGTGGGACTGTACCTCGATGGAATTTATAAGGATGAGGCGGAAATCTGATTGAAAAACTTACAAAATACCAGAAGACCTGGACAGAGTGGATGTTGGGAAGATGTTTCCATTGGTAGGATTGTCTAGGACCCGAGTAAAGAGAAGACTTTTAGAATGGAGATAAGGAGAAACTTCTTCAGCGAGAGAGTAGGGAATCTATGGAATACATTTAAGACTGAGATAGGTTCTTGAGTATCAAGGGGATCAATGGTTACGGGCAGAGAGAGAGAGAGAGAGAGAGAGAGAGAGAGAGAGAGAGAGAGAGAATGGGAGGGGGGGGAAAAGAGGGGGAAGACAGGGTGAGAAACTTATCAAAAGGAGGAGAAAGTGAGGACCGCAGATCAGAGTTGAGACCATTCCTGATGAAGGGCTTCTGCCTGAAACATGGATTCTCCTGCTCCTTGGATGCTGCCTGACCTGTTGTGCTTTTCCAGCATCACACTCTCGACTTGAGAAACATATCAGCCATGATTGAATGGCGGAGCAGACTTGATGGGTTGAATGGCCTAATTTCTGCACCTATGGTCTTAAAGCAGGAGAGGAGAGAGGAAAAGACAAATACATATTGGCCAGCACATCGGGGAGAAGTCTTTTTCTTTAAATCAGATGTACCTTGGTTTTAAATCCCATCCATTTTCAGGTGGATCTCTGTATATTTTAAGCGTTCATAAAATCACAGTGAGAGCTGGAAACTTACCTTGACAAACTTTGCAGAAGGAGCGAAGCAGCCAACACAGAGGGACAGGAGGATCCAGCCCCGGGCATGGCTGCTCTTGGACGGATTCTGGGTAAGTTGTTTGCAGATCTGGCAGTAAATCTCATCCCTGTCACATGACAAGACTCCGTCAATAAGTGGTATAAGGCCTAGGCTCCTCACTGAACCTCTTGTTAAGATCAGTCATAAGCACAGAATCATGCAACAAGGGATGTCATCCCAAAACTAAAGGATGGTTGAGAGACAATCACCGACTGGACAGTGTTTTCCCATTTTTCAAAGTGTAGGGGGTGGGGGGAGGTGAGTGTGAGGGACAGTGACCAACACGTCACCTCCATTGGTGAGGTTACTCAGCCCCTCGAGCCTGTTCCAGCACCAAGATTGTGGCTGATCTGTGGCCTAACTCCATATACCTGCCTCTGGCCCATACCCCTTAATACCTTTGTTTAACAAAACATTATTGCAAATTTAAAATTGACAACTGCTGTTTGTGCTGAAAAATGCGTTGCTGGAAAAGCGCAGCAGGTCAGGCAGCATCCAAGAGCAGGACAATCGACGTTTTGGGCATAAGCCTTTCTGCTGCGCTTTTCCAGCAACACATTTTCAGCTCTGATCTCCAGCATCTGCAGTCCTCACTTTCTCCTAACTGCTGTTGTGGAAGAGATCCAAACAGCATCTACCACTCTTGTGTGGAAGAGCTTCCGAACATCTCCCCTGGTCCTAATTCTCAGACTATGCCCCTTGTTCTAGGATCTCCAAACAGTGGCGATAGTTTACCTTTATCTACCCTGTCTTTTCCAGTTAATGCCTTCACTACTTCCATCAGATCACCCCTCAACTTTCTAAATTCTGGAGAAAACAGGTCTTATTTGTACAATCTCTCCTCACATCTTAATCTCTGAAATTCAAGCATCATTCCTGTAAACCTATATAGTACTCTGTCCAATTCCAACATATCCTTCCTGTCCAAGTTTGGTGCCCAGATCTGTTCAGTACCACAACAGTATTCCAGCTCTGATTCAAAGTAATGCAAGGCATTAGACAGACAAGAACTCTCTCCTTTTAATGCTCCATTCCCTTTGAAATAAAAAGGCCACAGTGGCCTTCCCTATTACCTACTGAACGTGTACGCTAACCTTTGGCAGGATTTAGGCATGAGGACTCACAAACCCCTTTGTGTTGCAGCTTTCTGAAGAATTTCCCACAAGACGTTTTAGATTTATTCATTCACGGGTTGAGGGCATCGCTAGCCAGGCCAGTCTTTATTACCCAAAGGGCAGTTAAGAGTCAACCATATTGCTGTGGGTCTGGAGTCACGTGTAGGCCAGATTGAGTAACGGCAGCAGTTTCCTTTCCTAAAAGGATATTATGGAGCAAAATTCCAGCTGGTTCACCAACGACAATGGATTTATGATCATTAGACTCTCACTTATTGAATTCAAATTCCATCATTTGTTGTGGCAGGATTTGAACCCAGGTCCCCAGGACATTATCTGGGTTAACAGTCTGGCAACAATATCACCAAGCTATCGCCTCCCCTTAGGATCAGAAATTGTCCATTCAGCCCATCAAACCTGTTGAATATTCAATCGATCAGATCATGGTTGAATATCTCCTCATTGGCACTTCCCACTCCAACTCTATATTCCTTGATGTCATTAGTTTCCAGAAATCTATTGCTCTCGGTTTTAAATTTGTTCAATGACTGAACTCCCAAATCCAGGGGAGAGGATTCCAAAGATTCACCACCCTTGGAGTGAAGGGATTCCTCCTCTTCAGAGTTTTAAAAGGCATACATCTTATTCTGAGATTATATCCCTTGGCTCTAGTCTCACCAAGCAGGAGAAACATCTGTGTCTCCTCTGCAAGATCTTTGAAAGTTTCAATGAGATCACCCTTTACTCTGCAAAATTTTAGGGACACAGACTTAATTTCCTCAGACTCTTCTCATCTGACATCCTGCCATCCCAGGGAGTAATCTAGTGACCTTCAGTGCACTCCCTCTATGGTGAGCATTTCCTTCCTTAGATAAGGTGATCAAGATTTCAGATTAAGTCTCACCAAGGTTCTATAAAACTGCAGCATGGCTACTCCACCTTTAGACTCCAGTCTAATGTGCCACTTAGGCTATAAGGAACACAAGTAAAGCACTTGGCCCCTTGAGCCTGTTCTGTCATTCAGCAAGATCACGGCTGATCCAACATTCCTCACATCCAATCTCCCGTTCGTTCCCAGTAATCCTCAATTCCCCAAACTTCTTGCTGCACCTCTCTGCTGGCTTTCCGAGACTGATAAACAGGTCCCTTTGGAAAGCACACATTGCTTAACCTCTTAAATCATTTAATAAATGATCCACCTTTGTGTAGTGAATAACTTCATACTCATTCACTTTAATATTCCATCAGCCATACTCTAGCCCAGCCACAGTGTGTCCAAGTCTTCTTGAAGCATCTTTGCAACCTCCCAACATTGGGATCAGATGTAACATCTGGAAATGTTACATCCGATCCCCACATCCAATTCATTGATCAAAATGGTGCCCAGTTGTGGCACTGGCACTGACCCCACAAGTTACAGTCTGTTATCCTCAGAATGATTCTGGAACTTATCCTTACTTTCTTTTTTCTGCCTGTTAACCAATTCATAACCCATACTGGTCCATTTCTCCCAATCCTATGCACTTTATTTACTAACTCAGTCTTGGGACTTTTATATATAAAAAAAATGAGAAGTCCACGTGCACCACATCTGCCAGTTCCCTTTTATCTGTGCGACAAGTACCCTAAAAAAGCACCAACCCGTTTATCAAACCTTAAACAAACTTGTGTTGTTCAATCATATCACTACTTTCCAACCGTCTAGTTATTACATCCTTCGAAGTAGATTCTAACATTCTCTCTATTAAGGATAGGCATCAAACTAACAGCTCTGCGCTTCTCCATTCTCTCCCTTCCTCATTCTTCAAATCCCCAGTGTGGAAACAGGCCATTCAGCCCATCAGGTCCATTCCGACCCGCTGAAGAGCACCACCACTCACCCCCAAAATCCTGTAACCCTACATTTCCCATGGCCAACCCACCTTTCCTGCACATCCCTGCGGTGGGGCATTATGGGCAACTCACCTAACTTTGGACTGTGGGAGAAAACAAAATACTTGCAGGAAACCCACACAGACACAGAGACAATGTGCAAACTCCACACAGACAGTTGCCTGACGCTGGAATTGAACCCAGGTCCCTGGTGCTGTGATCATAGGGGTTACCTTTATTCCTTTCCAGCTTTCAGGAACCATTCAAGAATCAATAGAATACTGAAAGAAAGCCACAATGTCTAACCTTTCTTCAACTCCATTCAACTCTCTGGCGAGTAACAGCGGTGAGGAAGACAGGAACGAGAAAGTAAAAGGTGCGTGAGGGATCAGTACCTGACCTCCGGCCTGAGGATGCCATTCCCAATGATAAAATGGAGCTTCTCCAGGTTAGAGGTCGGCCTGTCCTCCAACATACTGTTCCCCCGGAGGGTGTAATCCCCATCATTCAGCCGCTTTGCCACCTAGCAGGAGTCAGAGGAGAAGTCAAAATGTCAAAAGGGAGATGCAGAGATGACAACTTGCACCAATATGGCACCATTAATGCAGCAAAATAATCAGAGACACTTCCACAGGACAGAGAGTTTGTTGGACAAAATCTCTGGACGGGCCACATCACAAGGAAGAGAGAAAAGGAGAGTCAGAGTCAAAACGTGCGGCACTGGGAAAGCATGGCAGGACAGGCAGCCTCAGAGGAGCAGGAGAGTCAACGTTTCTGACAAAGGACTTATGCCTGAAGCATCGATTCTCCTGCTCCTCAGATGCTGCTTGACCTGCTGCGCTTTTCAAGCGCCACACTTTTCAACTTCATAAGAAGGATCAAAGCTCAGCCAAGCAGCAGGGACTGAAACAAGGAGATGGCGGTGGAACGCAGTAGGAAGGGAGCTCCTGAGCTTTGAGACAAGGAAACGGGACACCCACCATCGGCTGGGGACCATCGAGGATGCACAAGTCTTAGTCAGAGAAGTAGAGAGAGATAGATTGAGGGGGTGGGCTGTAGGGCTGAGGGAGATTAGCTGCAGGGAAACAGACAAGGGTATAAAACATTTAAAATCTTCATGTTGAAGAGTTACTGCACTGAAGCCACTGTTGGTCAGCGAGCAGAGATGATGGGTGGGGAGGAGTTGCTGCAAGTGAAGGTAGAGCCTGATTTTCACGAGGATGGAATCGAATGGAGGATATATCAGTAACTCATTTTGACATGATTAGATGGATCTCAGTCTCATGAGCATGGGGGAGGATGGCAACAGGAAAATCCTCTTAAAAATTACCTCCTCAGTTAGCTTTGATTTCTTCTTCAGAGTCAGGGAAACCAGCTTGTGCCTCACACTGTTCTTCTTGTCAGAATGTGCACTCTGCAACACAACCATGTCAACACTAGTGGAAGGTGTATCAACATCAGCACAACATACATTAGCAGAGGATACAGAAAGGAGAATTCCAGATTTCTGAAAACAATGGCATTTCACCATCTTGTTACCAGCAACACATCTTTACCAGAGGGTCATACAGCATGGAAACAGATCCTTCAGTCCAACTCGTCCATGACCGCCACGTTTCCCAATCTAAACTAGTCCCATTTGCCTGTGTTTGGCCCATATCCCTCTAAACCTCTCTTATTCACGCACCTGTTCGAATGTCTTTTAAGTGTTGTAACTGTACCTGCATCTACCACTTCCTCCAGCAGTTCATATGGACCACCCTCTGTGTGAGAGTAGTTGCCCCTTAGGTCCCTTTTTAAATCTTTCCCCCTCTCACTTTAAGCCGACGCCCTATAGTTTTGGCCGCCTCTATTCTGGGGAAAGACCATAAGACATAGGAGTGGAAGTAAGGCCATTCGGCCCATCGAGTCCACTCCGCCATTCAATCATGGCTGATGGGCATTTCAACTCCACTTACCAGCGTTCTCCCCGTAGCCCTTAATTCCTCAAGACAAGAATCTATCAATCTCTGCCTTGAAGACAATTAGTGTCCCGGCCTCCACTGCACTCTGCGGCAATGAATTCCACAGGCCCACCACTCTCTGGCTGAAGAAATGTCTCCGCATTTCTGTTCTGTTTGCTATTCACCTTATTAACACCCCTCATGATTTTCTAAAACTCTAAAGACCATCCCTTAGTCTCAAGCTCAAGTGAAAAATGTCCCAGACTGTAACAAGGATCTTATTGCTATCCATAGCAGTCCACAGGAGCACAGACTGGAGGGAAATCTAGATAAACACATGGGAAAAGGAGGATCGCTTCTATATTCTTAACAGCAGAGATTGCTCACCATCAAGCTGCCTACCTCGCTCTCTCCCTGGAGAGCCTGCAGCTCCCGCTTATATGTCTTCTTGCCGAGGGTTTCGTAGATTTTGGTCATGACTGGAATCTTCTCGCTGCCGTCGCTCATGGCTGTGTGGTACTTGGGCTCCGGTAAATCCCCCATGAACCTCAATATGGTGATCCAGACTGCCAGGGACGCCTGCAAACCAGGAGGAGGTGTGAAAAGAGGAGAGACACTCCGGTCGATCGGTGCAAACACTCATCTCAAAGTGCCCTGCGCCCAGCGCTGTGAGGTAGTAAAATATCACTGGCTATTTCTTTGAGCACAGCAAGCTCCCACAGAGTAGCATCAGACTGCCACTGGATAATCCAAATTTTACTGATACCAGCTGAGGGGAGACACAGCATAGAAGGCCACTGCTGTATTCCAGAACAGCATCTCGTAGATTCCAGACAGTGTGGAAACAGGCCATTTGGCCCAACAAGTCCACACTGACCCTCCGAAGAGTAACCCACACCCATTCCCCTAGCCTATTGACTAATGCACCTAACCTACACATCCCTGAAGACAACAGGACAATTTAGCATGGTCAAATCACCTAAGCTGTATGTCTTTGGATTGCGGGAGGAAACCCACGCAGACACTAGGAGAATGTGCCAACTCCACACAGAGAGTTGCCCAAGGCAGGGATCGAACCCTGGTCCCTGGCGCTGTGAGGCAGCAGTGCTAGCCACTGAGCCAGCCATTTCATTTAACAGAAGATAGCATTTGGCTGATCACACTAGTGCTGGCCCTTCAGGGCAGCTACCCAATTCTCCCCTGCAGCCTTTCAGATGTACAGCAAATGGATTTAACCAGCACCTTACAAACGGATGCTCAGGCAAAAATCAAATACCACAAAATTTACTATATTATTTCGTCCAATTATTATAATTGTTTTAATTTATTCACCTCAATGTAAATATACTTGTCAAACAGAATGGCCACACGAAATATCAAGAATTGGTTCAATTTAGAGTCAATTTCTCCAAAATGCCACCACATCGTGAAGTCAGTTGAGGGAGTGAGTGAGAAGGTTCTCTACAGTTAATAATAAGTTAAATAAAACTTGCGTTTTACGCTGCAAAGGAAATAAAAGTGATGTGCATACCCTCTGCATTATGTTTCTACTATTTAGTGTGTGTTTTACATTAGGTTGGACCTCTTGATCAACTGGAATACTTCTTGATCCATAGGTGCTGTACAGACAGTTGCCTTTTGAAAGTTACTAACTAATCTACTTCACTGTTGATCCTTTCAGAACATGAACGTGGGCTATTCAACAAAATAACTTGCCTTTTCCTTTCGTTAACCTTCTTCTAACGTCTCGTGCCAAAGGATGTCAGATGGGCACCCAAAACGAAATTTGACATTTTCTAACATGGTTATTTGAAGCCAGTTTCATTTCAACCTTAAAGCACACTGATGTTTCCAGTCAAACATCAAAACACAAGTCAAGTAAATCCAAATGATTAATAATCCAAACAGAACGCCAGAGAAACTCAGCAGGTCTGGCAGCATCTATTCTGAACAGAACTCATACTATACTCAAGATGTGGAGATGCCGGTGTTGGATTGGGGTGCATAAAGTTAAAACTCCACAACACCAGGTTATAGTCCAACAGGTTTAATTTGAAGCACACTAGCTTTCGGAGCGACAATCACCTGATGAAGGAGCGTCGCTCCGAAAGCTAGTGTGCTTCCAATTAAACCTGTTGGGGACTATAATCTGGTGTTGTGAGAGTTTGAATTTCATACTCAAGATGTTTACTTGGATTCTATCACCATAAATGCTTCCAGACCGGTGGAGTCTCTGCAGCATTTGTTTCAGATTCCCGCAGTCGGCATTATTTTGCTTCCAGACAAGCGATCCAACTCTTCCGATGGTTTTTACTTACGAGTTGGTCCCCTTCGTCATCATGGTAAAGCAGGGGCAGCTTGAGGGGTCTGCGGATGTAGGTATGAGTGGTGGTGCCCTGGAAGTAGGTGGCAGCAAACTTGGCAAATTTGTACTCTGACAGATCTTCCTCTTCCTCTTCTGGCAGTGGCAGACTGGCATCCAGATCCTCTTCCTCCAACTCCCGGGGGGTACGTTCGAGGTCCTAGTGCCAACGCAAAGATATATCAAGTCAAAGCTCACCAACAAAAGCGTGTTTAAACAAAAACAACAATCGAGAGGTTAATGTGTGATCTGGTATAATCAGTTCTGCACACTTCGGTGCAAAAACCTAATGATTACTGAGTAGAGTATCACTGTGTACTATCTAGGAGATACACTGCAGAAATTCGCCAGATGCCCTCAGACAGCACCTTCCAAACCCATGAGCACTTCAGTCTAGGGCAGCAGATACACAGGAACACCACCCCCTGCAAGTTCCCCTCCAAACTACCTCAGCATCCTGGCTTGGAAGTACATCACCGTTCCTTCAGTGTCACTGGGTCAATATCCTGGAATTCCTTCCTTCAGGGCATTTTGGGTCAATCTACAGCACGTGGATTGCAGCGGTTCAGGAGGAGGCATCGCCTTCTCAAGGGGGCAACTAGGGACAGGGCAATAGATACTGGGCCCAGATAGCAACACCCACACCTCATAAGTGAATTTTAAAAATCTGCAGAAGAGAACAGTGAGACTGAAGAGATGGGATTGAGGAGTAATTGGGTATATTCCCACGGAAGCAAAAAGTGATTTTTTTTTGGGATCCTAAAAAGAAATAGGATATTGTGTGCAGTTTTGGTCGCCATACTATAGGAAAGATGTGGAGGCACTGGAATGGGTGCAGAGGAGGTTTACCAGGATGCTGCCTGGCATGGTAGGAAGATCGTATGAGGAAAGGCTGAGGCGCTTGGGGCTGTTTTCATTGGAGAAAAGAAGGTTTAGGGGTGACTTGATAGAGATGTACAAGATGATAAGGGGTTTAGATAGGGTTGACTATGAGAACCTTTTTCCACATATGGAGTCAGATATTACGAGGGGGCATAGCTTTGAATTAAGGGGTGGTAGGTATAGGACAGATGTTAGGGGTAGATTCTTTACTCAGCGAGTTGTGTGTTCATGGAATGCCCTGCCAGTAACAGTGGTGGACTCTCCCTCTTTATGGGCATTTAAATGGGCATTGGATAGGCATATGGAGGAAAGTGGGCTAGTGTAGGTTAGGTGGGCTTGGATCAGCGCAACATTGAGGGCCGAAGGGCCTGTACTACGCTGTATTTTTCTATGTTCTATGTTCTATGATAACCTAAACTGTCAATAGCTTTTTGACCTTAAAAATAGGAACAGAAGTAGGCCGTTCAGCCCATCAGGTCTGCTCCGCCATTCAAGGAGTTCATGGCTGATCTGATAACCCTCAATTCCATCTTCCTGCCTTTTCAGTTCTGTTTTGTCCAAAGCAACCTCAGATTAATAGCAAACAGAAATTGCTGGAGAAACTCAGCAGTCTGTGAAGAGAGATACAGGGTTAATGTTTGGGGTCCAATGGTCCCCAAGAATATTCATAGAGTCATACCAGACTCAAAACTATCTCTCCTTCCAAGGATGCTGCCAGACCAGAGTTGCTCTAGCAATTTCTGTTTTTGTTTCAGATTTCCAGCACCTTCAGCTGTGTTTTATTTAAATCTCGGGTAGAGACCGAATCTAACAGAGGGAAATTCAAAATTAATCTGTGGAAACCATGACCCCAAGTTGAATGCAAAGAGCTTGGAATTTAAATCAGAGCGGTGCTGGAATAGCACAGCAGGCCAGGCGGCATCTGAGGAGCAGGAAAATTGACGTCTTGGCTTTTGTCCGAAACATTGATTTTCCTGCTCCTCTGATGCTGCCTGACCTGCTGTGCTTTTCCAGCACCACTCTGATCTAAACTCTGGTTTCCAGCATCTGCAGTCCTCACTTTTGCCTGGAAAGAGGTCTGTCAGGCTGCAATGGAGATAGAGAGCCTGTGGCACTAGGACCCCAGTGGACCACAGTCCTGCCAGCTGCCAATCAGGGATGGCAAGAGCGTCTCCCATGCTGATTGGCCAGAGTGCCATCAGCTTTGTTCTACTGTTGAGCAGAGTAACCAATACTGAGGCTGTATAACCAGATGCTGATTCAAGATCCCAGTAAAATGCCATTGCAGCAACCAATGAGCTCCTCTGCAGTATATGATTCCAGGTTCCCCTCTTTTGTTCAATGGGCTGATATCGGTTAGCTCACATGGTTGGAGTCTGTTGATAAAACCCGACAAATCTTTCTCTAACCCAATCTTTGAAACAGGGAAAGCACAAGGTGGCATTTAATGCAAATTAGATTAATTATTTTTGAATGAATCACTCAGTAACACAGAACTTGGACACTGAAGCTCTTTATGTGCTTCAGGACACATGCAAGAATGCCAAAACTCAAACAAACAATAACAACTAATTTATATAGCAGGAGAAAAGGGGGCGGATTGGTTGGCAAGTCAATCAGTATATTTTGCTATATAGTTCCCCATTGTTTTCTTCATGGAGCATTCCCTTGGCCAGAGTCAATTTAACACCAAATTGACACCCTTTTGTCCCGTGGTGCAGTGTAAATTGTTGAGCATTTGAAACGTGGCATTCTTGCTTTTGGTCTGATGATTTTGGACACCAAATTGGAGTAAGGCAATAAAATGGAGCATTGTACAACGTTACTCTCTTCCTGCCGAGGCAAAGTGCCTAAAGTCTCTCTGCTACTTGTGAACATTCGTTTGCCATTTCTGCTTTGTGTTGAGGATGAATCATTGAAATTTACTGCAAAGATTGATCAACCTAGCAATTGGACTGCATGGTGGCTCAGTGGTTAGCACTGCTGCCTCACCAGTGTCAGGGTCCCAGGTTCAATCTGAGCTTCTGGCAACTGTCTGGGTGGAGCTTGCACATTCTCCGTGTCTGCATGGGTTTCCTTCAGGAGATCCAGTTTCCTCCCAAGTCCAAAAGATGTGCAGGTTAGGAGGATGGGCCATGCTAAATTGCCCGCACTACCCAGGGATATGTAGTTTTGGTGGGTGAGCCATGGTAAATGCAGGGTTACAGGGATGGGGTGGGTTTGGCTGGGATGCTCTTTGGAGGGGCAGTGTGGACTCAAATGGACTGAATGGCCTGCTTCCACAGTATACAGATTCTACGATTCAAATTCTCAAGGATTCTAATCCCCATGTCCCAGATCTGCCGAAGGATGGATTCACTGATAAGGGTTTAATAGGCATTAGGGAAACCAAAAAGTAACAGGAATCTTCTTTGGTACCTCAAACCCAGATGGTGCTTGACCCTCCTGTCCAGGCAATGGAGCGGGGCTGCCCAGAAAACCAAACATTTTATCCACCATCTCGGAGTCATTCACAGGCTCGTTCCGAGCCCTCTCCATTTGCTCCAGCATTTCCTTCTTCCGACGGGCTTCTCTCTGCTCACTCATCTCCCTCTCGGCGTCTTCGAGAGCCAGTTGGGTAAGGCGTTCCTGCAGCAAGAGGAGGAGAACAGACAAGTTGCCAGCCAAAGCCATTCTCACCAGGGACCGGAGGAGAATGGGGGTGGGGGTGGGGGGGGGGGGGGGGGGGGGTGGAAGAGGAGGGAGGGGGAAGTGGGTGTGGGCGGGGAGGTAAAACATGGCCACTCTCTGATACAATTCTGCTGGATTACCAGAAGCAACCAATAAAAGTCATTACAGCAATCCTTTATTCTTTCTTGGGTCATGGGCATCGCTAGCAAGACCAGCATGTTGTGCCAATTCCCAAATGCCCTTGGACTGACTGCCCATGTCAGAGACCTCTGGATTACATCATGAAGACTGACAGAGGTTACAGGGAGGGTGAAGCCATAGACAGACAGTCAGGAGTATACAGAATAGAATTTTCAAAATGGTGTTGTTTTGGATCAGCAGCTAATGTAGGTCAGTGCAGATGAGAGAGAGGAAACAGAGCTTGGTGTGTGCATGACATTATGGAGAAACTGCAAATTTAGAAGGGGAAAGGAGAAAGGTTGTTTTAAAAAGAAAAAAGAGATTGTTGGAATAGTCAAATCAGAGGTAGCAGGAGCATGAAAGAGTCTCCCTGCAAAAGATGGGCTGATGCAGGGACAGAAATGGGTAACATTACAGAGACACTGTAGCTACATGAACAGGATGGGCTTCGAGGGATATGGGTCGAACAGGACTAAGTTTATTTAGGATATCTGGTCAGCATGGATGAGTTGGACCGAAGGGTCTACTTCTGTGCTGTACATCTCTACGATGTGTCAAGGTTCCTTAGACAGCCTCTTCCAAACCTGGGACCAGCATCATCTAGAAGGACGAGGGCAGCAGATACATGGGAACACCACCCAGCTACGGGTTCCCCTCCGGGCCACTCAACATTCTGATTTGGAAACATATCACCATTCCTTCAGTGTCACTGGGTCAGAATCATGGAATTCCCTCCCACTGTGGGGGCTCCCACACTCCAAAAACAGCAGCAGCCAAAGGCTCCTCCAGTTCCTCGAGGGCAATAATTGCTGGTCCAGCATCCCATGACCAATTCTGGGGGACCTCTACACTGAACTCTTAAAAACAAACGATCAGAGTCCCTGACGCCACTGAAGTTCCTCAGCCTTTCAGGGAAAATGGGGACAGAAGTCATTCACGTGACCCACCTGGTGTTTCCTTTCTGCCTCCTCCTTGGCTTTTTTGCTGCTCATCTCTTTGCGAAGTCTCATCTCCTCAGCAAGGCGGAGCTTCTCTGCTTCCAGCCTCCTTTGGTACTGGGAAGGCAAAGGAGAAAAACGCAAAACAAAAGGAACAATTGCAGAGGTTTCAGTTACATCTAGATCCTCGAATCCGTGCTGCCACATGAGTCAATTGAGAAGAAAGGCTCCTACAGTGACTCATTGATTGACTGAGAAAGATATGCATTTATGTATCAATTTTTACAACCTTGGGCTGTGTCGGACTTTGATAGCTGCTCACTGCACAGCTGACTGACATCTCAAACAAGTGGCAGGTGACTTAACTGCAAAAGCCATTCAAACAAGTAGATGGGCTTGAGGCACAGGCACATTGAGTTGTGAGAAAAACAGCAGTGAAAAGAACTGACCCAAAAATCAAAGCACAGCAGGCCATTTGGCCCATCGAGCCCAATGTTGGCCCCCTGAATATCAAGTAAAAAATGAGGTCTGCAGATGCTGGAGATCACAGCTGAAAATGTGTTGCTGGTCAAAGCACAGCAGGCCAGGCAGCATCTCAGGAATAGAGAATTCGACGTTTCGAGCATAAGCCCTTCATCAGGAATGAGAGAGAGTAGCCAAGCAGGCTAAGATAAAAGGTAGGGAGGAGGGACTTGGGGGAGGGGCGATGGAGGTGGGATAGGTGGAAGGAGGTCAAGGTGAGGGTGATAGGCCGGAGTGGGGTGGGGGCGGAGAGGTCAGGAAGAGGATTGCAGGTTAGGAGGGCGGTGCTGAGTTGAGGGAACCGACTGAGACAAGGTGGGGGGAGGGGAAATGAGGAAACTGGAGAAATCTGAATTCATACCTTGTGGTTGGAGGGTTCCCAGGCGGAAGATGAGGCGCTCCTCCTCCAGCCGTCGTGTAGTTGTGTTCTGCCGGTGGAGGAGTCCAAGGACCTGCATGTCCTCGGTGGAGTGGGAGGGAGAGTTAAAGTGTTGAGCCACGGGGTGGTTGGGTTGGTTGGTCCGGGCGTCCCTGAGGTGAACAGTTTCCTCCTTTTCCCCTCCCCCCACCTTGTCTCAGTCGGTTCCCTCAACTCAGCACCGCCCTCCTAACCTGCAATCTCCTTACTGACCTCTCCGCCCCCACCCCACTCCGGCCTATCACCCTCACCTTGACCTCCTTCCACCTATCCCACCTCCATCGCCCCTCCCCCAAGTCCCTCCTCCCTACCTTTTATCTTAGCCTGCTTGGCTACTCTCTCTCATTCCTGATGAAGGGCTTATGCTCGAAACGTCGAATTCTCTATTCCTGAGATGCTGCCTGGCCTGCTGTGCTTTGACCAGCAACACATTTTCACCCCTGAATATCAAACCCAGTTAGTCACCTTCCCTTCCACTTTTGCCAAAGCCCCAGAATTTGTTTGACGTCAAGTATGATCCTAACTTCCATTTGGGAATTATGGTTTGGTTTTTACCTCCAGAGCTTAGTTAATCTGTAATGCCTGGAGTTACTGGGTTTTTTGACCCCTGGATGGGATGGTGGAGCTCTTATATCCACTACATGGGGGCCACAACATGGAGGAGCCGGTGTTGGACTAGGACAGGCAGAGTTAGAAGTCACACCACCAGGTTTAAATCCAACAGGTTTATTTGGAAGCACTAGCTTCCAGAGTATGTACTACCTGATGAAGGAGCAGAGCTCTGAAAGCTAGTGCTTCCAAATAAACCTGTTGCACTATAACCTGGCGTTGTGTGACTTTTAAGTTATTACAAGGGGGACTACCATGCTGTTGATGGAGCTGTTCCAGGCACCCTGAGACACCGAATCACTGAATGAGGAGACTATCATTCAGTCCATCATAGGCGGTGTGTCATTAAAAGGGCTCTGAAATTAATCCCTGCCTTATCCCATAAACCCACAATGTATATTTGACAAAGAAACCAATCTAGTTCCCGTTTGGAAGCTAGCAACCTGTCAGGTTAGCACTTGGCAGCCATAACACTGATTTAAAAGGTACCTCGTACAAATGCAAGCTTTCTACACTGACAGTCAACAGTTAGTTCGTTTGTGATTCCTGATGAAGGGCTTTTGCCCGAAACGTCGATTTTGCTGTTCGTTGGATACTGCCTGAACTGCTGTGCTCTTCCAGCACCACTGATCCAGAATCTGGTTTCCAGCATCTGCAGTCATTGTTTTTACCTAGTTAGTTCAGTTGGCTGGATGGCTGATTTGCAATGTGTAGGTTCAATTCCTGCACAGGCTGAGGTAACCATGAAGCATTCTCCTCACTGGAGGCTTGGTGACCTTCAGGTTGAGCCACGACTCATTGAGTGTCTCGTTATTGAGTGTAGCCTCATGGATCAGCTGGGCTTTGGCGACTTTTTTTAAAGTTGAGGCAGACTCAACTTCCACGTAACGGGCTCCCTTTCCCTCCCCTCCAGTCATAGCGGAAAAAAGCACTCACCTCTCCTCTCAGCCGCTTGTACAGTCGACGTGCAATCATGCCGCGAACATAAGTTTGGATGGTGATGACAGCCCAGAAGCAATGGCGGAATGCTCTCCTCACCAAGTAACCACGGCAACGGGCCTGGAATAGGATGATTCTCTTCCGGGCGAAGTGATACTGCGTGCAGAGCTTACGGGACCGATAGAGCGCTTGGAGTCTGGAGAATCCAATTCGCATCTAGCCCGAGATAAAACGAAGGAAGCATTGAAGAGAAAAAAAAAGAAACAAAAAATAGTGCAACACAGACTTGGAACAACAGTGCGGTCCACTAAGCAAAACCGCAGGGATTAGGTGGTGGCTCCAGGACGCATAAGTTAATGAGATCATCACTGACCTGCTGGTTCTAATCTGCCTTCCTCTCAGCACAGTAATCACTTAAGGTCAAAACCTTTTATGGCCCAAATAGAAAATGGGGGAACAAGCCTGTCGCCACGTTCTCCTATTTAATAAATCTAAGTTTCCCCCAATAGGGGGATGTCAAAGGGTGTGGGTGAGCCTTACGAATATAGACTTGATTTTGATTTGATTTATTGTGGTCATGTGCTGAGATACAGTGAAAAGTGTTGTTCTGCATGCTCTACAGGCTGATCGTACCATGCAAAGTATATCAGGGTAAGAGCAGAGGGCAGAATACACAGTGTTAAAGCCACAGAGAAAAGGAGATAGCACATGAATGTTTGAGGTGTCCATTCAGAATCTGATAACGATAGTGGAAATGATCTTGGAGCAGATCCTTTGCAATTCCCAACCTTGATATCCCCAAGTCAGGCAGCAGACACACTGAAGTGCCACTGCCCTGAGTAACATACCCTTCTGACTTGGGAAATAATAGCTCTGTACTTTCATTGTCACTGGGTTAAAACCCACTCCTTAACATAGCTGCAGGTACTACACACTCACTCACTCACTCACACACACAGCAGCAGTTGAAGATGATAGATCACCACCACCACCTTCTCAACAGCAACTAGGAATGGACAAACCAATGCCAGCCTTGCCAACACCCACAGCCGCAAACAAAAATATATTTTTTTAAAAAAAAATGGAATGAACAGTTGACTTACTGCGCTGAAATTCTTCCGACACTGATATCCACGCCAATACTTCTGAATCAACAACACCGATTTCCTTATTTTTACAAAGTTCGACCTGTGGAATGTTTTGGAATTTTTTAAAAACCCAGCTTGGAACATGTTCTCTCAAAAACAAAACATGCAGCACATGATCATATTAACTTTTCTGGGAAATTTGTAGATCAATAAAATATGGGTTAGTTGCAGAGTAACAGTTTAAGTTCCAAACAGTGATTGATGGCTTAGTTTATAAGAATCTCATTTCTGTGTTGGAAGGCTGTCAGCTCAGGTCCCACTCAAAAAGAAAGAGCATAACTTCTAGGGAACACACTATCATCAGTTTTCCACCTTTTAGATATATTAAACAAAAGTCTTGTATCTCCTCTCAGGTAGAGTTATTAAACCTGAAAATGTGTTGCTGGTCAAAGCGCAGCAGGTCAGGCAGCATCCAAGGAACAGGAAATTCGACGTTTCAGGCATAAGCCCTTCATGGTACCACTTGAGAGCCAGGAACTTTGTCCAATATGTATCCTTCAACTAACATCCCCCAAAACAAACATTAAATAATAAAAAAATCTGAGAATTGTCTGAATGCTCAGCATCAGCATGAGGAGGAGCAGAGTTAACATCAACTCTCTCGCTCTCTCTCCACACACAAGTGCTGCCTGATCTGTTGAGAGTTTCACAAAGATGTAAGAAATAGAAAATCTAGGCTACCCAGCCTGACCTGTGCCCTGCCATTCAATAAAATCATAGCTGATCTGATCTTGGCCTCAAGTCCTCTTATGCTGTTCTAACAAAATAAAGAACAGTGCATAACAGAAATCTGAAAGAAAGACAAGCGCTGGAGAAACTCAGCAGGTCTGGTGGCAATGGAAAGGGAGAGAAACAGAATTAACACGGAATCCAGTGTCACTGGATTGACATGTTAATGTCTTGACTGTGTACTGGTATTCCCAGACCATTAGCCTGGGGTCTAGATTACTAGTCACATTATTCCTCTGTCACCTATACTCAGATGTCCCCCCCAGGTAAAATTGTGGGAAGTTGAGACACTTGCACAGTTAGTTGGACCGAATAGCCACCTTCTGGATTAAATGGAATTGTCATTACAATGTGAAATATAAATCAAAGAGACGGATAGCAGTGATCAAAGCTCAGATCATGGTGTGAACCTTGTAAGGTGTAGGATTAAAGGATCAATTAGCATTTTACAATCTAAATGATTCCTATTGTCTGGTTAATTCATTCCAATGCTCAGTGATAGAATGGGAAAAGCAAATCAGATTTTGGATTAGAAAATAAGTTCACGGGATGAGCGAATCACTGGCTAGGCCAGCGCTTATTGCCCATCCTAATTGCCCAGAGGGCAGTTAAGAGTCAACCACATTGCTATGGGTCTGGACTCACGGGTAGGCCAGACCAGGTAAGGATGGTAGATTCCATCCCTGAAGGACATTGATGAACCAGATGTGTTTTTCCAACAATCGAAAATGGATTCATGATCATTAAACTCTTAATCCTAGATTTTACTGAATTCAAATTCCACTGGCTGTCATGGAGGGAGTCAAACCCAGGTGCCCAGAACATGGCCTGGGCCTCTGGATTGTACCACTATGTCATTGCCACCCCAGTGTTGATAGGTTTAACATTGAATCTGCATAACACACACTAGACCCAATGCCAGGAAATAGAACATAGCATCCAGAATCCAAAACAGAAATCGCTGTGGAAGCTCAGCAGGTCTGGCAGTATCTGTGGAGAAAGAAACAGAGTTAACTCAGTTAAATGATTTCTGAAGAAGGGTCATTGGACCTGAAATGCTAACTATGTCTCTCTCTCCACAGATGCTGCCAGACCTGGCATGGTGGGCAGCACGGTGGCACAGTGGTTAGCACTGCTGCCTCACAGCGCCAGAGACCCGGGTTCAATTCCCGCCTCAGGCGACTGACTGTGTGGAGTTTGCACGTTCTCCCTGTGTCTGCGTGGGTTTCCTCCCACAGTCACAAAGATGTGCGGGTCAGGTGAATTGGCCATGCTAAATTGCCCGTAGTGTTAGGTAAAGGGGTAAATGTAGGGGTATGGGTGGGTTGCGCTTCGGCAGGTCGGTGTGGACTTGTTGGGCCGAAGGGCCTGTTTCCACAGTGTAAGTAATCTAATCTAATGAGTTTCTCAAGCAATTCCTGGTTTTGTTTCAGGTTCCCAGCATCTGCAGGTCTGTGTTTAATTATGGAGCATCCACAATAATTGTGGAGCTGAAAGTATCAGATTCAGATTATGCAAAACACTTGTGCTGAGAGAGAGCGAGAGAGAGCGAGAGAGAGCGAGAGAGAGCGAGAGAGAGCGAGAGAGAGCGAGAGAGAGCGAGAGAGAGCGAGAGAGAGCGAGAGAGAGCGAGAGAGAGCGAGAGAGAAAAAGAGAAAGAAAAAAGAGCGAGCGAGAGAGCGAGAGATGAGGGGATGATGTGACTGTTTACTTTCAGGATTTTAAAAAGCAAATGAGATTATTTCAGACTAACAAACTGCTTCAACCCGATGGACAGCTGCAATACCCGAGGACAGCAGGCTACGTTCAAACAGGGCTCTTTCTAAACTGCTGCCAGTTAGCTAAAGGATTGTTCAGAATAATGTCAATGTCACAGTTTCAAATCCCATTCCAGGTGAGACAGACAGGGGTCATGCATCTTATACTGCAATGTAGCAAGTGCAAGGCAATGATATGTCCATCAGTGCTGGGCTTATGTACTGGTACATGGTGGCGTACATAATTAGTGGGATCTAAATGGCCCTAGCAGCCAGAACGTTCAAGGGGTTTCACAGTAGCTCAGTGGTTAGCACTGCTGCCTCACAGCACCAGGATCATGGGTTCGATTCTACCCTCAGGTGACTGTGTGTGGAGTTTGCACATTCTCCCTGTGTCTATGTGGGTTTCCTCCGGGTGCTCTAGTTTCCTCCCACAGTCCAAAGATGTGCAGGTTCGGGTGGATTAGCCATACAACATTGCCCCATGATGTTCAGGGATGTGCAACGGGTTATAGAGATTGGATGAGGACTGCTCTTAGAGGGGTCAGTGTGGAAACAATGGGCCAAGTGGCCTGCTTCCACACTGTAGAGATTCTATGATTCACAAAAGATAGAAAGTGGGAGTAGGCCATTCGGCCCTTCCAGCCTGCTCCACCATTCAATAAGATCACGGCTGATCATCCAACTCAGTCCCCTGTTCCAATTTCTCCCCTTAACCTTTGATCCCTTTAGCCTTCAGAACTATATCTAACTTCTTCTTTCAACCATTTTCTGGGGGGTGGGGGCAGAGAATTTGACCGGCTCCCCACTCTCTGGGTGAAGGCACTTCCCCACATCTCAGTCCGAAGTGACCCAGCCTAAGTTTAGACTGTGACCTCTGGTCAAGGTCATCCTTCCTGTTTTTACCCAGTTAGAACTTTATAGGTTTCTACGAGATTACCCCTTCCTTGTACCATTCTTCCAAAATGAAGACCAATCTAACTTATCCAGTCTCCCCTCAGATCAGTCCTGCCTTCCCAGAAATTCAATGGAGGATTACAGATAGTGTGGTCACAGAATTGTAATGACCCTTTGCTTTCTACAAATCATTGAATAATAAAAACTGAAGGCACAAAGGATCTTTTAAATTAAAGCCATTAAAAATCATATAGATGTTCCCCACTCCCTAAGAACCTATCGGGACAGTGCAGTAATCTTTTATTGAGTTAAAGGTAGTTTAAAGACTTTTAGCTATAAAACTCTAACACTCCCTTAAACTCACTTCCATCCCAGCTTCTTTTTCAATCTCAGGTCATGTGATTTTATGTCACTTCCATTGATGTTACAGACTGTTACAGTTAAACTTTTAGTTAAAAACTTAGTCATGCAACATGAACAACCACAGTTCCACAGTCCGAGATCTCTCGCTACTTGCGAGAATGAACAGATTTTAATCCAAAAATCATCTTTAAATAGAGTCATAGAGTCATACAGCATGGAAACCGACCTTTCGATCCAACTTGCCCATGCCAACCAAGTTTCCCCAACTTAAACTCATCGCACCTATCCGTGTTTGGCCCATATCCCGCCAAATCTTTCCTATTCATGTACCTGTTTAAATGACTTTCAAATATTAGTAACTATACCTGTACTACCACTTCCTCTGGCAGCTCATTCCATCGGCAAACCAGTCTGAAAAGGTTGCCCTTCAGGTCCCTTTTAAATCTTTCCCCTCTCAGCTTAAACCGATACCCTCTGGTTTTGAACATCCCTTCTGGGGGGAAAACACCTCAGCTATTCACTTTATCTCTGCCCCTCATGATTTCATAAACCTCTACAAGGTAATCCTCAACCTCCTAAACTTGGGTCTAGCCCCTCTCTATACCTGAAACCCTCCATTCCCAGCAACATCCTGGTAAACCTTTTCCGAAGCCTCTCCAATCACATAACATCCTTCCTGTAGCAAGGTGGTCAGAACTGTACACGGGAGCCCAGAAGATGTCTCACCAACATCTTGTACAACCTGTGGCGGCGGCGGCACAGTGGCTAGAGCCGCTGCCTCACAGCGCCAGGGTTTGATTCTAGCCTTGAGTGACTCTCAGTGTGGAGTTTGCACATTCTCCCAGTGTCTGCATGGGTTTTCTCGGGTGCTTCGGTTTCCTCCCACGACGTGCAGGTTAAGTGAATTAGTCAGGGGGAAAATGCAGGAGAATGGGTCTGGGTGGGTTACTCTTCAGAGGATCGGTGTAAACTCCATCTGCTGCTCCTCAGCCTGCTGGCCAAATTGATCAAGTTCTCTGTAATCTCAGATAACCTTCTTCATTGCCCACTATGCCATCAATTTGGTGGCCATCAGCAAACCTAATAACCATCCCTCCTAAATTCTTATCAAAATCGTTCATATAAATGACAAGCAACAATGGCCCCAGTACCGATTTCTACAAAATCCCACTGGGGACAAGCCTCCAGTCCGAACAAACAACCCTCCACCACACTCTGCCTCTTGTATCCAATTGGCAAGCTCACCCTGAAACCCATAGAGAGTCAGAGATGTACAGCATGGAAACAGACCCTTCGGTCCAACCCGTCCATGCTGACCAGATATCCCAACCCAATCTAGTCCCACCTGCCAGCACCCAGCCATATCCCTCCAAACCCTTCCTATTCATATACCCATCCAAATGCCTTTTAAATGTTGTAATTGTACCAGCCTCCACCACTTCCTCTGGCAGCTCATTCCACACACATACCACCCTCTGCATGAAAATGTTGCCCCTTAGGTCCCTTTTATATCTTTCCCCTCTCACCCTAAACCTATGCCCTCTAGTTTGGGACTCCCTGACCCCAGGAAAAGGACTTTGCTTATTTATCCTATCCATGCCCCTCAATTTTGTAAACCTCTATAAAGGTCACCCCTCAGCTTCCGACACTCCAGAGAAAACAGCCCCAGCCTGTTCAGCCTCCCCCTGTAGCTCAAATCCTCCAACCCTAGCAACATCTTTGTAAATCTTTTCTGAACCCTTTCAAGTTTCACAACATCTTTCCAATAGGAAGGAGACCAGAAATGCATGCAATATTCCAACAGTGGCCTAACCAATGTCCTGTACAGCCGCAACATGACCTTCCAACCCCTGTAATCAATACTCTGACCACGAAAGGAAAGCATACCAAACACCTTCTTCACTATCCTATCTACCTGCGAATCCACTTTCAAGGAGCATGATCTAACTTTGCTAATTAGCCAACCATGCAGATCCTTGTCAAAGGCTTTACAACTGCTACTAATAATAATTATAATGCAAAAGGGGTGTTGAGAAATAGGCAAATATCACACTACAGGTCCAATTGTGTTCAAATAGGTGAAAACTCCCGAACTCAGTTTTTCCTTGCTTTGTATTGGTTGTACTTTAATCTAAACAGTCCAACTGGTGAAGAGCTCTTTTTTAAAATCACATGGCTATCAGGTGGTAGTGTAACCACTGTGGCTCACATGGGAGCACACTCACCTCTGAACCTCAAGGTCCTGAGTTCAAAGTCTCATTCAGGACTCCCATGGAAATAAAACCAAGGGTGCTGTTCCAGTGCAGTCCTGAGGGAGTGTTGCACTGTCATGCATGCAGTCCTTCCAATGAAATGTTAAAGAGATAGACGTTCTGTGGAAGATGTTGAAAATGTGTTGCTGGTTAAAGCACAGCAGGTTAGGCAGCATCCAAGGAACAGGAAATTCGACGTTTCGGGCCAGAGCCCTTCATCAGGAATGAGGAGAGTGTGCCAGGCAGGCTAAGATAAAAGGTAGGGAGGAGGGACTTGGGGGAGGGGCGATGGGAATGTGATAGGTGGAAGGAGGTCAAGGTGAGGGTGATAGGCCGGAGTGGGGTGGGAGCGAAGAGGTCAGGAAGATTTGTAAAACTTGCGCCCACACCTCCTCCCTCACTTCCCTCCAAGGCCCCAAGGGATCCTTCCATATCCGCCACAAGTTCACCTGCACCTCCACACACATCATCTATTGCATCCGCTGCACCCGATGTTCTGTGGAAGATCCCAATACACAATGCCAGAGAGGACAAAAGGATTATCCTCATTATCCTGGTCAATACGGATGTCTTCATAGACATCACAGGTACACATCTAGCCATTACACGGTCACTATCGCATCATTAATCATATCAATAATAAAAATGTTGGTGAATACTCTTGGCACATCAGGGATGTCCATACCTCTGAGGCAGGAGGGCTGGGTTCAATTGCCACCGGCTCCAGATGTGTGATATTTTCTAAAATCACCCTGTTCAGAGATGATATCTAAAACTATGATATCCTGGTCTGAAAAATATGTGTTGCTGGAAAAGCGCACCAGGTCAGGCAGCATCCAAAGAGCAGGAAAATCGACGTTTCGGGCAGGAGCTCTTCTTCAGGCATGGTTTCAGGCTCTTGCCCGAAACGTCGATTGTCCTGCTCTTTGGATGCTGCCTGACCTGCTGCGCTTTTCCAGCAACATTTTCCAGCTCTGATCTCCAGCATCTGCAGTCCTCACTTTCTCCTATGACTTCCTGGAGTCAGTCTCAAATGTTGACAGAACCAAAAGCAAAAACAGAACTAAAAACAAAAACCAAAAAGAACTGCGGATGCTGTAAATCAGAAACAAAAATAGAAATAGCTGGAGAAGCTCAGCAGGTCTGGCAGCATCTGAGGAGAGAAATTGGAGTTAATGTTTCCGGTCCAGTGACCCTTCCTTAGAATCTGAGGCAGTTCCGAGAAAGGGTCACGGGACCCGAAACGTTAACTCCAATTTCTCTCCACAGGTGCTGCCTGACCTGCTGAGCTTCTCCAGCTTCTGTTGTTTCAGAATCAGAACTAGGCAGAGACTTTTCTCATCTAGAAATCCCTATGTTTTTGACAATGAATTATTAGTCAAACATAATTGCACTATTAATCTTTATTCTATGGACATAAATATCATTAAAAAGATTTTAATGAATTATGATTAAAGGTCTGTACAAGTAGAAAAGGTTTAGCTATTTTTTAAAACTTTTTTTTAAAAAGATGGGATGTGGGTGTCACTGGCTAGGGTAGCATTTATTGCCTATCCCTAAATCGCCCTGAGGTCAGTTTAAGAGTCAACCCCACTGTGGGTCTGGAGTCACTTAGGCCACACCAGGTAAGAACGGCAGATGTCCTTCCCTACAGGATATTAGTGACACAGACAGGTCCTTATGACAGTCAGCAGCGGTCACATGGTTCCCATAGGGCTCGCTTTTCCCCTCAAACTTCTAATTAAGTTCAAATTTCATCATCTGCTGTGGTGGGATTCGAACACATGACACCAGAATCCTGCCCCAAGCCCCAGCGAGAAATACCATGAGGTCACCACCTCAACATAAAGAAAGAGAGAGAACTCATGTCATTGCATGTTGAGATTTTCCCTCCCGTACACATCACAGGACTAGACTTGTTTGCATATTTCATATTCAGGATAAACTCGAGACTGGCAATGGTTGCTAGTTGATCTTTTGCAATGGCAGGGGAATAGATTAAAGTTTACATTAACACTGAATAGGTCAAACTGCTGAAACGCCAAGTGTTTGGAAGGACAATTCCTTTGAACAATATCCATCACATTACGACCTTTTGAATAAAGCTGGGGTTGCACCTGCTTGATTTGATGAGTCCTACCTGTCTTTAAAACCCCGAACCACTTTCTGAATGAGGATGACCTTGCCAGTGATGGCCTTGTCTCGCTCTATCTCCAGCAACATATCATGGTGATCCTGAAATGAAAATAGACACAAGGCAGGTTTAGCGCTCGTAACAAAACCTCCATCACAATATAGAACATTTAAGAAAAAAAAGATGGCAATGGACCCTTCCACCAGCCCAGAGCTTTGTTAATATCTAACATTTCCTACTGTCATTGAGAGTCAGTCTTTACAGCACAGGAAGTGGCCCAACATGTCCATGCTGAACATCAAACATCAGACTATTCTAATCCCATTTCCCCACCCATTTGACCTGTAGCCTTGGATGTTACCGATATAATAATGGGAATGAACATGTTAATTATACAAATGTTAGAGACTTGGGGTTCTTGCAAATTGTCCTGATAATTGCAAAATGTCATCAATATTTCAATGTCTCTGTTCAAATGATATTTGAGTTCTCTACTGCCAGTGGTTCCATCTTGTCAGGAAAGCAATGACAATAGGACAGTTCATGCTATTAACACTTGGAGACAGAGGAATGGAAGAACTGTATTGGAGAACGATTTAGTACTTGACAGACAAGGAGAGTTGAAGAGGTTAATTGTATTTTGACCTGTAGGAATTCAATCATTCTTAAAGACAGGGATCATGTCCAGCTCAGTAAAGCAGCCCTTGAGAAGAAAGTATTGTGGTGAGAAACGAGAGAGGCGGGAATCTCACAGAACCCTATCTAGGGACCAGCATTGGAGCCGGCTCAAACAATGGAAGGAGCCCATATCATTATCTATGCAACATATTGATTAAGAATCAATGGAAATCTGAAACACACTTCCCTATGAAAATGGAAAGGTTAGGTTTATTCCAAACCCATTAGAAAGGACAAAGGCAGCAGATACATAGGAACACCACCTCCCACAAGTTCCCCTCCAAGCCACACACAACATGGACTCAAATAGATCACTGTTCCTTCAGGGCCACTGGGTCAAAATCCTGGAACTCCCTCCTTAAGTGCATTGTGAGTCTACCTATGGCACATGGACTACAGTGATTTAAGGCAGCTCACCCCTACCTTCAAGGGCAACTAGGGACAGACAATAAATGCTGACCCAGCCAGTGACACCCACATCCCATAAGAGAACATTTTTTTCAAATAAAAAAGAAAATTTTACACAATTTGGAACACAAACAGCACAAAGGAATAATGATTTCAAGGTGTGCAAATGAAGATACAGGTTAACCACGATCTAGGCAATGGTACAGGGTCATAATGGCTGAATAGCCTACTCCTTTTAGATTTCTAGAGGAGAGCACCTATGGCTCACTGATTGAGGGGTCACGTAAGGTGACCAATCTGAAAATCGGTGCTCTAGGTATATAGTCTCCCCCAGGCTGAATATAACCACAGGGTCACAAAGTGTGGTGCTGGAAAAGTAGAGCCAGTCAGGCAGCATCCAAGGAGCAGGGGAGTCAATGTTGAGCATAAGCTCTTCAGCAGAGGAGCTGATGAAGAGCTTATGCACAAAACGTAGACTCTCCTACTCCTCGGATGCTGTCTGACCAGCTGTACTTTACCAGCACCACACGTTTTGACTCCAATGTCCAGTCCTCATTTTCTCCTTGTTATCGCATAGTCTGCCATTACACAGCACCTGTTGTTAACCACCAACAGTCTCCATTAACATCTACTCATCCTCCTCAGTCAGATCATTATCCACTCCTTTGTCTGTTCAACTGTTTTTGTCTCTCTTTGGGCTCTATCCCCACCAGTTTACTCCTTACCCTATCCCTCCATTCTCCGTTCGGATACAAACTGACATTTTCCTAGCTGCCTTCAGTTCTGAGGAAGGGTCACTGAAACATGAATGCTGTGAAGAGAAATCAAATGTTGCTGAGCTTTTCCAGTAATTTCTGGTTTTGTTATCTTTGCCCACTAACTTCACCTGTCCTGAAAGATTTTTGGAGCCGCCTCAGTTTTATGTCATCTTCAGACTTGGGACAAATACATTTAATCACCATATCCCAGTCACTGATGTACATTGTTAGCTGGAGGCCTGAACACTGAGCCTTGATGTATCAAGCTGAATTAACCCATTTATTCCCATGTTTTCGGTCTGTTAATCGGTTCCCCAGCCATGCCAGTATGGATACATTACATTTTAAAATCAACCTGTACAGCGATGTTATCACACACCTTCAGAACAGGTGGGACTTGAACCAGGGCCACCTGTCTCAGAGGGAGGGACCCTACCACCACACCATAAGAGCCCCCTTCATGCCAGCACATACTTCCCAAAAACCAAGTGCTCTCATGTTTCTTTACTAAGCTTTCATAAAACGTTATTGAAAGCCTTCTGCAAGTCTAAAAGAGTACCATATCCACCGGTTTGCTCTCATCTATTCTAGTAGCTCTCTTCTCTATGTCAACCCTCTTCAGCATCTCTTTGGGGGCAGCCGCGGTGGCTCAGTGGTTAGCACTGCTACCTCATAGCACCAGGGACCCAGGTTTGATTCCTACCTTGAGCGACTGTCTGTATGGAGTTTGCACATTCTCCCTGTGTCTGCGTGGGTTTCCTATGGGTGCTCTGGTTTCCTCCCACAGCCCAAAGCTGTGCAGGGCAGGTGAATTGGCCATGCTAAATTGCCCGTAGTGTTAGGTACATTAGTCAGGGCCAACAGGGGATAGGGGAGTGGGTTACTCTTTGGAGGGTCAGTGTGGACTTGTTGGGCCGAAGGGCCTGTTTCCAGACTATGGGAATCTAAAATCATACCTCAGTTAGATTTCCTCTCCTCCGTCTAAACTCCCGAGAGTACAGGCCTCAAGTGGCCAATCTCTCCTGAGAAGTCAAACTCATCTCTGGAATCAAATCTTGTGAACCTTCTCTGAAAGGCCTCCAATACAACTATCCCTCCCCAGGCAGGGAGATCAATGATTGCACACAACACTCCAGCTGTGGTCTATCTAATGCTTTGTACAGTTGTAGCTGTACTTTTACAGTCGGTTCCTTGAACTATAAATGCAGTCACTGCTGCTTGGTAGCTGATAAGCAATCGTCCTGAAGCTCTGTCCCTTTTCTGTTTCAGTTCTACCCAAACAGATTCTCCACCTTGAAAATGTTCAGCAAGTACCAAGTCAAACAAAATGACAGCACAGCATTTATCATTTGAGAAACGCATGGCAGTCGTTATATTTCGAGATCATTGACTGACAGCCACTATATTCCAATCCTCTCCCATCCCACGTGATTGCAACGCTGAAAAGTTCCTAAAATAATCTGTCCACTCACTCTGGTTTCTCTGCCGTTGCCATGACAACGGCCTTCTACAATCACCACTGTCCCATCAGAAGATCTGGAGTTTCCGGACAGGAAGTGGAAATCTCCTGCTGTCCTCGGCCATAAACAAAGAATAAAATGAATAAAGCAGCTTCCTGCCGTAGGCACAGCTGAGACTCACTGATAAACTCCCCAGTGGGTGGGCAGGGTAAAAACAGACAGGGCCATTCCCTCATAGTCAAAGAGACTTGAGCCTTTAACAAAGTAAAACACTGAGGCACTTCATAGGAATGCTATTGAACAAAACTGGACCCTGCAGTTGCCTAGGAGGGAGATACAAAAGGAAGGAGAGCACAAGCCTGGTCAAAATGGGAAGCTTCTGAAAAGAGAGGGGGAGAGAAGCAAAGGGGTTTAGAATGGAAATCCCAGAACTGAGGGTAAGGTCACGGATAACGCAGCAGTGAATCATTGGTGATTCACAAAACGCCAGATTTGGATTGGGTGAAGGAAACTGCCATCCTTCTCTGGTCAGGCCTACATGTGACTCAGACCCACAGCGAACAGGTTTGACTCTTTAGTACCCTCTGAAATGTTGAGCAAGCCACTCAGTTCGAGGGCAATTGGGGATGGATTAAAATAAATGCGAGCTTTGCCTCATCCCACAGAAAAACAAGCACCACAGAAATCTTAATGGCCTACGGTTTACGGGTCTTTGCATCTGTGGGACCCATTCATGAGTGAACCATGAGCTAAGGGCCAATCCATAGAGCTCCCTTTATTCAAGGAGAAAAAAAAGATAGACAGAAGGTGACAGACACCCTTAATGCAAAGTCCACCTCCTCAGTCTGTCCCAGCGTCTATCCCAGGGAAAAAGTTGAACTGGAGGCAGTTCAGAGGAGATTCACAGGACAGATTCCAGTCTATCCCAGCCACATCGTCACTTGGCAATGTCCAGGAGCCTTGCTGGAGACAGGCTCAATCAAAAGCTTCCGAGAGGGCACTAGGCAATTATTTAAACAGAAACAATGTCCTGTCTCCAACATCCTGTGGAAAGGGCAGGGGGAATGGCATTATGTTACAATGATCATTCTGACAGCCAGTGCACCCCTGATGGGTTGAATGGCCTCCTCTTTATTAGTACATGAGATGTGATCGTTGCTGGTAACATTTGTTACCCATCCCTAATTGCCCTTGTATGGAGTGGCTTGCTCACCCATTGCAGAGCAACCCCATTTCTAAGTGTGGAGTCTCATTTAGGCCAGACCAGGTAAGGACTGCAGTTACTTTCCCTACAAGGGCATCAGTGAACCAGATGGGTTTTAACAACAATTGGTGATAATTCCACAACTACCATGGAAACGAGATTTATTTTCCAGATATATTCATTGAATGAAAGTTCCATCAGTCACTGCGGTTGGACTGGAACCCTTGACACCTGAGTGTTCACCTGGCTCCCTGGATGAGTAGGGGAAAGGTGAGGACTGCAGACGCTGGGCAGTCAGAGTCAAAAAGTGTGGCACTGGAAAAGCACAGCAGGTCAGGCAACATCCGAGGAGGGGAGTTGACATTTCGGGCAGAAGTCCTTCATCAGGAACATGGAGGGGGAAAAGGGGCTTAGGATGCTGCCTGACCGGCTGTACTTTCCCAGTACCACATTTTTTTTGTCCCTGGATGAATAGCCTGTTTGCATTACCACGATGCTAGTATCTCCCATCTTGTTCTTCCTCTGCACCAGAACATCTGAGATTCTGAAATGCATTAGTTTCATTGAGCTTCAAGTTTGGTCAGCAGTGTGATCTACAACTGGCAGCTCCTCACTCTCCGGTTTCAGAATATGGTATACACACACACAGTTAATCTCTTTAGTACATTTCACCTAAGTGCAATATGGAAAACATCCCTCTCAATCGCCATAAGAACAAAGTGGAAGAGATAATTGGATGAAGTATCTTATTGACCAACAGCGCAGTCTACCCTCACTGGGCTTAAAAGATCCCGTCCCACTACTGCAAAGAAGGGGGGTTTATTGCCAGTACCTATCCATTCATCAGCATCACAAACCAATTGCCTGGCTATTTTATCACATTGCGGTCCCTGGGAGCTTGTTGTGTGAAAATGGCTGCTACGTTTTCTACATACAACAGCACCCAGACTTCTTCAGCTGTTACACACGTTGGGATCTCTGGTGGCCGTGACAGGGTATATTGAAATACAATGGAAAGTGGTGTTTCTTATTTAGTTCCTGCCAGTTAGGTCAACATTCCAATGTTATCAGCCATCAGAAAGCAGAGGAGTATCGCTCCTGGCTCCAGGTAACTACCAGCTAGAGGCTGGTTGGACCAGCCAAAGAGAAGTTTGCTACTTTGGGTTCTTACAGAAGGATGTGTCAGATTCAGGAATGCTTCAGGAAAGCCAGGAGTTCAAACACTGCCAGTCAGCACTCACTGCAACATAGGAGTGGAAGGCGGCCATTCAGCCCTTTAGGTCTATTCCGCCATTCAACAACAATCATGGCTGATCGACCAACTCCGTCCCCCTGTTCCTGCTTTCTCTCCATATCCTCTGATTCCATTAGCCCTAAGAACTACATCAACTCCTTCTTGGCATCAATCTGTTCCTGCGGTAGAGAATTCCACAGACTCACTGAACTATTACCTGCTCCCATTCCATTACAGAGTGCCAATCTCCTTTCTTTTCCCTATACCCTTGCACACCATTACCAGCCCAAAAACAACACATCCAAACCTACTCTTGACTACCTCGATTGAACCTGCCTCTACCACACTTGCAGGCAGTGCATTCCAGACTCAAAAGGAAAAAAAAATTAAAATGGAATAAAAAAGTTCACCACTCTCTCGGTGAAGAAATTTCTCCTCAAAAAGTCAAAGTCATAAAGCACAGACACTACACATCCCAATCTGATCTAATTCCATTTAAAGTCAGAGATGTACAGCACACCACTTTGGTCTAACTCATTCATGCCAACTAAATATCCTAAATTAATCTAGACCCATTTATCAGCATTTGGCCCATATCCTTCTAAACCCTTCCTATTCATGTACCCATCCAGGAGTCTTTTAAAATGTTGTAATTGTACCAGCCTCCACCACTTCCTCTGGCAGCTTATTCCATACGTGCAGCTCCCTCTGCATGAAAAACTTGCTCCTCAGGTCTCTTTTCTATCTTTCCCCGCTCACCCTAAACCTATGCCCTCTATTTCTGGACTCCCCCACCCCAGGGACGAGACCTTGTCTATTTACCCTATCCATGCCCCTCATGATTTTATAAACCTTATAAAGCCTCCAACGCTCCAGGGAAAACATCCTAGCCAAGTTAGCCTCTCCCTATAGCTCAAATCCTCCAACCCTGGCAATATTCTTGTAAATCTTTTCTGAACCCTTTCAAGGTTCACAACATTATTCTGATAGAAAGGAGATCAGATCAGAATTGCACGCAATATTCTAAGTGGCCTAAGCAGTGTCATGTACAGCCGCAACATGACCTCCCAACTTCTATGGATTAGATTAGATTCCCCAGAATATGGAAACAGGCCCTTTAGCCCAACTGCTCTGACCAGCACTCAGCCTAGATCCCTTCAAACCCTTCCTAATCATGTACCCATCCAGATGTCCTTTAAAATGTTGTAATTGTACCAACCTCCACCACTTCCTCTGGCAGCTCTTTCCATACACGCACCACCCTCTCTGTGTGAAAACGTTACCCCTCAGGTTGTTTTTAAGTCTTTCTCTTCTCATCCTAAACCTACACCTTTCTGCTTTGAACTCTCCTACCCTAGGAAAAAAGGATCTTGGCTATTAACCTTCACCATGTCCCCCGTGATTTCATAAACCTCTAAAAACAACACCCCTCAGCCTCTTGTGTTCTATAAAAAAAGCCCTGGCCTATTGCTCAAACCCTGCAGTCCCAGCTACATCTTGTTAATCTTTTCTGCACCCTTTCAAATTTAACATACTTCCAGGAGAAAGCCAACCAGACTTGTACACGGTATTCTAAAACTGGCCTCACCAATGTCCTGTATAGCTGCGACAGACGTCCAAACTACTATAGCCAATGTCCTGACCAATGGGAGTGAGCATACCAAAAAGCCTTGTTCACCACCCTGTCTACATGCAACCCCACTGTCAAGGAACTATGCACTTGTTTCCCCCCCCCCCCCCCCCATGGTCTCTGCTTGGTAACACACCCCAGGGCCCTACCATTAACTCTCTAAATCCTACCTTTGTTTGCCATACCAAAATGCAGCAGCTCACATTAATCTAAATTAAACTTCATCTTCCACTCCTCAGCCCATTGGCCAATCTGATCAAGATACTCCATATCTGACCTACACCACATCTTAGTCTGTGACCCTCTGGTTCTACCTCCCTGGTCATCAGAAACATCCTTTCTGCATTCACTCAGTCTGATCCTGTTAGAACCTTATTAGGTTTCTGAGAGATTTCCCCTGCTTGTTCTTCTAAATTCCAGCGTACACAGTCTGAACCGATCCAGTCTCTTCATACACCATCCGAGGAATTGGTCTTTGTAAACTCCTACTCTCGTTGTGCTGCCCTCTCCCATGTCGACAATAGAATTATTTAAACTTTTTAAACTCACCTTTAGGAAAATCTTCGTCTTTCCGATCTGCCAGTCTCCATCTTGTCCCAGAACTGCTTCTGCTATCCGTTGACATGTACCGCGCAGATCTCCCTGGCAAGCGAGAAGGTGGTGTTTTAAGAAATAAAGTTTTACTAATCAGATGAAAACTGTTCCCTCCCCCCGCCCACTCTCCCTGACTCCAGAACATACTGCAACCTGGCATCAGTAGGTGGGGAGGTATCAGATCACCCCCAAGCCTGAGCCAGCTCATGCCCGAAACGTCGATTCTCCTGCTCTTTGGATGCTGCCTGACCTGCTGCGCTTTTCCAGCAACACATTTCCACTCTGCTTCACCCCATTCCAGGTTTGTCTGAGTAATCTTAACTAAGTCTTCACTACAGCATGGTGCATGTGAGAGAGAGCAACTGACTTCTGAAAACAATAATATTTTTGTCATCACAGTCAAGTTGACATACCTGACCAGCAAGGAGCACATGCAAGTGAGATAATATTGGGAGTAGGAGGCCATTCAGCCCCTCAAGCTAATTCTGCCATAGTAGGATCATGGCTGATCTCAAATGTGGCTTTAATGGCACCTTCTTGCCTAGCCCCACCACTCCTAACATCTCGTCACTCCCTTGTCAAGCTAAGCTTTCTCTAACTCAGCCTGATTCAATCAATCACTAATTCACTGTCCAACCTCTCCTGCTCTCAAATGGAAATAAAACCCTCTGCAGATTAAAATGAACCTCAGATGATATTCCTTCCCATCTCCATCTTAAATGGGAGATCTTCATCTTCAAACGATGCCCTTAGTTCTGGATGGGGGAGTTGGAAAAGCACAGGTCAGGCAGCATCCAAGGAGCAGGAAAATCGAAGTTTCAGCCAACAAGCCTCATTCCTGATGAAGGGCTTTTGGCCAAAACTTCGATTCTCCTGCTCCTCGGATGCTGCCTGACCTGCTGTGTTTTTCCAACACCATACTTCAACTCTAATCTCCAGTCCTCACTTTCGCCTCTGGATGGTGAAGATCTGGTGGGTGCAGTGGGGAGTATTCCTGTTTTACAGAGGAATCTGGGTGCTGTTTGCATGAAATATAAAGTTATCATCCAGGTGCAACAAGCAATTAAAATGGGAAATGCCATTTCCACCTTTACAGCTAAGGGCTTAGAGTTTAAAAATAGAGAAGTCTTGTTCCAACTGTACAGGATGTTGGTGAGGCCACACTTGGGAGTACTGTAGAGTTTTGGTCCCCATATTTAAGTATACCCCATCATTGGAGTTGGTTCAAAAAGCGATTCACTCAGCTGATGTAGGGATTATCATATCAAGTGTCACTAAACAGGTTAGACCTTTATTCATTAGAGTATAGAATAATTAGATCAGATTAGATCCCCTACAGTATGGAAACAGGACCTTCAGTCCAAGTCCACACCAACCCTCTGAAGAGTAACCCACCCAGACCCATTTCTCGTATTCACCTCTGACTATGGACAATTTAGCATGACCAATTCACCTGACCTGCACATCATTAGACTGTGGGAGGAAACCGGAGCACCCAGAGGAAACCCACGCAGACACAGGGAGAACATACAAACTCCACAAATTGAACCTGGCTCCCTAGCACTGTGAGGTCGCAGTGCTAACCACTAAGCCACCATGCTGCTCTTCTTCATTTAAAGCAGTAAATTATTTTTGGAAATATTGAGTTGACAGCAACAAGGAATAGGCATGAAAAGAGGAGTCGAGGCCTTGGTGGATCAGCCATGACTTTATAAAATAGTAGGGGCCAAATGCCTACTCATCCGGATATTTCTGACTTTCTGAATCTCTAGCCTCAGGTCCCACTCAACCCCTTGACAGTTACTGAAGGTGCAATCCTAATGGGGCTATGCAGGTCGAGCATCAAACTAGGAATCCTTCCAATGTCGCCAATGACACCATGCAAGAGTGGCAGAATTCCTGGTCAGATGTCCTCTCCATGAATGGAGAGAAACTGGACCTTCTATGCTCTATCTATGGCTCCAGGACACTACCTGCATCAAGAGTGTTACTACAGCTGCATGGACTCCATAGATTGCCAGATTGGATGGATGCCTATGCCCACGCCAGATGTGATGGACGTCCAGATCTGCCCACAGTGGACATTGTTGCTGCTACAAGTTTGACCTGCCATCAGGCAGAGAATAGCACACAAGAGGAAACATCTCAGCAGCTAAACCCCCAAGGTGTCTTACATGTTTCAACATGATCACTTCTCATTTGTTTAAACCCCAATGGATATAGATTATAAGACATTGGATAAGGAAGCCATTCAGCCCAAGTCTGTTCCATCATTCAATGAGATCATGGTTAATCTGATCACCCTTAACCCCACTTTCCTGCCTTTGTCCCAAATCAGGGATGGGCAACAAATGCTGGCCTAGCCAGAGACGGCCACATCCCATGAGGAAACTAAAAAGAAACCTCTAGACTCTCTCTATACTTAAAAATCTCTCTTGACCTTGAATATACTTAAGGCAATCTCAATGGCTCTCTGGGATAAGACTTCCACAGATTCACTGCCCTCATCGGTCTTCAATGGCTGTCCCCTTACTCAGATTACACCCTCTGTTACTGGGCTCTCCCACAGAGGGAAACAACCTCGCCATATCTTCCAAATCCCCCGAGAACTGATCCAAGATTCTTATGTAAAAGGCTAACCTGTTCAACCTCTCAATAAGAAACCCCAGTCATCATTAGTGGTAACTTCTCCCAGTGTCCTCAACTGGCATCATGGGATAAATTACATATTTGTTGAAACAAAAACAAATCTCATCTGCTGCTGAGGGGGCAAAAGTGGCCAAGAATTTGAAAATCAAGCTTGCGTTGTTATATCAGCAACAGAGCAGGCAGTTAAATCTGTGCAACAACACAGGAGCGAAAAAAGTCTCGCTACATGGCACGGGGCAGCACAGTGGCTCAGTGCTACTCCACAGCACCAGGGATCCAGGTTCGATTCCAGCTTCGGGCGACCCGTCTGTGCGGAGTTTGCACATTCTCCCTGTGTCTGCGTGGTTTGCTCCGGTTTCCCCCCACAGTCACAAAGATGTACAGGTCAGGTGAATTGGCCATGCTAAATTGCCCATAGTGTTAGGTGCATTAGTCAGAGGGAAATGGGTCTGGGTGGGTTACTCTTCGGAGGGTTGGTGTGGACTTGATGGGCCAAAGGGCCTGTTTCTACACTGTTGGGAAATCTAACCTAATTATCCAGAGGCTGGGCATGTACTCCAGAGCAGCGAAGTGTTTCCAGAATGTTCTGTTTTTATTTCAGAATCAAAGACAATGCACTAGGATTCACGGTGGGAGGAACAGAACCACACAGGAGGCTACAGCTAACCTGGAGGACAGACAAGTGTGGGAAGCAGCAGAGCGAGATTAAGCAATGAAAACAGAAACAGAAATGATTGGAAAAGCTCAGCAGCTCTGGCAACCTCCGCAGAGAGAAAGCAGAGTTAACGTTTTGGGTCTAGTGACCCTTCCTCAGAGCAGTTAGTTTGGTTTTTAAATTTAGGAGAGGGAAACGGTTGCACTTCTTTAGGAAGAACTTTTATTAAATTGGAGAGGGTTCAGAGAAGATTTCCCAGCATGCTGCTGGGGCTGGAAGGTTCGAGTTGTAAGGAGAGGCTGGGCCTTTATTCCCCTGGAGTGTCAGAGGCTGCGGGGTGACCTGAGAGATTCATAAAATTGTAAGGGGCACGGATAGGATAAACAGACAAGGTCTTTTTCCCTAAGGTAAGGGGAGTTCAATACTAGACGGCATTTTTTTTTAAGGCGAGAAGAGAAAGATTTAAGAAAGGGAGCCAAGGGGCAACATTTGCCACACAGAGGGTGGTTTGTAAGTTTGTAATGAGCAGCCAGAGGAAGTGGTGGATGCGGGTACAGTTACAACATTTAAAAAGGCATTTGGACAGATAGAAGAAAGGTTTAGAGGGATATCAGTCAAATGGGACTTATTTAGTTTGGGAAATCTGGTCGGCATGGATGGGTTGGACTGAAGGGTCCATTTCCATACTGTATAACCCGAAATAAACACTAGCCAGGTTACAGATAGCCAGGGAACAGGAGCATCATCTCAGCTGTGACACAAACACTCTATCAAGTGGCTTGATGGCTCACAAGGCAGACCGGCTGAGGAGTAGGCAAAGACTCAACCTTCAAAAAAGGAGCACTCGTTATTATACATTAATACTGAAGACTATTGCACACGATTATCATAGATACACCAGCTTTGTCTTATTAACTTAGGTTAGGGATGATGGATCCTCATGTCCACGTGCCCACAGGACATCTTCCAGAGAGTAGACAGCTGTAATGAAGCCTGCTTTTCCCATTCGCTCAGTTGGCTGGATGGCTCGTTTGTGATGCAGAGCAACACCAACAGTGTGGGTTCAATTCCCGTCCCAGCAGACTTCACAATGAAGGCCTAGTAATCTCAACCACACCCCTCCGAGGGGCACCAACCCCTCAGGTTAAACTCCCTATCAGCCATCCCCCTCTCTCTCTCTCTAATGAGAGAGAAGCCTACGGTTATCTGGGACAATGGTGATGTGAACTTTTCAGTGTTCTTCCAGAAAGTGTGAACTCCTCCCACTCTAATATTTATACCCAGTGACGCGCAGCATGTGACATCATTGAAAGGTCACTCCATGGTCCTATTGCCCATGCACAACAAAAATCAGCAATTCCATCTTTGTCATGGAACAAATTCCTTGGAGATGGCTGTCTTCTCCACCTCAGTAACACCTACAATACGTGGACCAGAGTGTCTCATGAAGGCAGCTCAGGAATTGGCAATAAATGTTGGACCTTGCCAGCAGACCCAAGAATGTAAATGCAAAACGAGAACTTCAGTGAAAGGACACAGGGAAGGAATAAAGAATATTTACCTGTTTATAAGCTGGTTTCACTCCAGGCATCAGTACCCGATAACGATCGACAAACTCCACAAAGGTGTAGCGAATAGGATAGCCAGCCCGTCTGATCCGAATGGTCTCCATCATTCCAGAGTACCTCAGCTGTCGGACACACAGCTCCCGATCAAATAACTGTCCGAGAACAAAGAGATACCAGCAAATGAACATAGGCCCCAATGGGCAAAAACAGACAATGCAGTGTGGAATAGGAAGACACTCAGGATTAACTCCTGTTCCAATTAGCTACTTGTGACTAGAGCCCAAGGAGGGGGGTAAGCAATGGGGTGGAAAGTACCCACAATCCTCAGATTCACTATTCACTCGGAGGCGAACCTATGACCCTTGAAGGGAAGATTGCATGAGAGAGAGAGAGAGTGTGTCAGGTGACCAGATTATAAACATTGAGATTTCAACTAACAGCACATCACTCGCTGGGGAGGTGGTAGTGTAGTAGTTAATGTGACAAATAGAGGTCCAGGCTCCTGCTTTAGTGACAGGTTCAAACCTTACCACGGGAGCTGGAGAAATTTAATATTTAATTGTTGAATCTTGAATTAAAAGCCAGTCTCAGTGATTGCGACCATAAAACCATCATTTGTCAGAGATAAAAAAAAACATCTGGTTCACTAGTATCCTTTAGGGAAGGAAATCTGCCATCCTACAAGTGATTCCAGCTCCCATTGCCTGAGCTCCTGGACCCTCAGGGACTGTGGGCCATCACATTGTGCAAGGGCAAATCCACAAGTTGGTCTTCCTGGTCTTTATCCCCCGCATGTTGCAGAGACCCTGTACAGCAGAGAAAGACACTGGGAGATCTGGGTCAGTTAGGAGAGGGTACACCCCCTTGGGTGAAACTCACCACCAGCCGACCCTCCCTGGTGAGAGAGCAGCCCCATGGCCCTCTGGGAGTAGGGCGACGATCTTTATGTGACAAGATACATCTCCACGGCAAACACACCGAGGAGGGGGCAGCGAGATGTGAACCTTGGGACCCTCTGGCTCAGATGGAGGGACCTCAACATGGTGCTACAAGCCTTTAAAATGATAACGGTCAAGCTGCCCACACACTAGTTGCCTCTGGAGCAAGTGGGACTTGAACCCAGGGCTTCCAACAAAGCCTCTCGAGACATCAAGCTGGACAATTCTTCCAGTTTTATTACGACAATGCCAGTCCCCAAGCTGGAGACAGATTGCATTTGGAGTTTACACTTTGAATAGAATAACAATTTATCATGTGTATTTTTAACAAAAACAAAAACTGGAAACCCTTTGATGTTTGGACCCTTTTTAAAGTACACCCTGCTCCATGAACGGTTAACAACTTGTTAAAAAGGCTTCTTCCCCTCACTAGCTCCTGTGCTGACAACGGTCTCCTCCTTCCCCCGGGAAGCGACTCCGCATTGATTTAGCCGTGCACAGCAATTCACATTCTCCTGCCGGTTTGCTCAGATGAAGCGGCTCGGCGATGCTTACCATGGACTTCTTGTACTCATTGGGTTTGATGCAGCGGACGAAGAAAGGCTGGCAGACGCTGAGAGTTCTCATCAGCAGCTCCAGCGAGCGTTTAAACTGGCTGCTGAGGGTTGGCGAGCGCTTCCTAGTCTCTGCTCCCTGGGAACGAGCGAGACAATGGAAATTAAAACAACACAGGAAGCAATGATACAGCCAGAGACACTTTCCCTTGGAGCATTGGCTGCTGCAGCCATCCAAGGGTCATCTCCATTAACCCCTAAACTGTAATCTTTTTTTAAAAAAGAACTTTAAAATTCTCTCATCAAAAGGAGGAAGTAGCCTGGAAGGAACAAGGAGAGAACAGGCTTTATTTTGCAACAACACGCATTGGTGTATCACATTCAATGGCATTAAATGACCCTGGGCTACTTTATATTAAAAAAAATTGTCTCACACAACAATAATCAAAGCAAAGTAATAAGTTAGAAAGAGGCCATTCAGCCTGTCAATGTCTGTACTAGCTGAATAAATTAGCTGCCCGTTCTAATCCCACTTCCCAGCCCTTTGGGGTTCTAGCACATCAGGGGCAGAGCCAGGTTCCTTTCCAATGTGTTGGGGGTTTCTACCTCAATATCCCCCCCCTCCCCCAGCAGATAATTCAAGACACTTACTACCATCCAGTGAAAACATTTTTCCTCTAACCCTTCTGCTCATCACCTTAAACCCATGCTCTTGACCCCTGTGCTCAGAGAAATAGGTCCTCCCAAACATTCGATCAAAACCCCTTAAAAAGTCACCCCTCAGTCACCTCCATTCTGAACAAAATAACCCTGGCCAATCCAAGCTTTCCCTCCATTTTCAAGCTCTGGCAACATTTTTGTAAACCTCCCTCTTGAGAGTTATCATCTCCTGCCAGTGATGTGGTGACCAGAACTGTACACAGAATTCCAGCCGTGTCTTACACAGGGTCTACAGTTCCAGTATTACACCCCTGCTCTCGCATTCACTACCTCAGCCAATAGAGGAAAACATCCCATTTTCCTTCCTTAACTCAGCTACCTGCCCTGCCACCTTCAGGGACCTGGGGACACAGACACTGAGGTCTCTCATTTTCTCTTCCTCTCTCAATACCCCCCTACCGATGGTGAATTTATTTGCTTTGCCTACCCTCCCTGTAAAGGGAGCAGAATATAAAAGATGATACTGGGGCACATGACCAAATACTTTGTCAAGCAGCTGGGCTTTAGGGAACATACCCTCAAAAACAAGGAGATGAGAGGGGACTGTACAGGGAGAGAATTCCAGAACCTGGGGTGTCTAGGAAGCTGAAAGATAGGCGACAAAAGAAAAAAAATGCAGCCATGTAAACCAGGTATGTGCACAAAGCCAGTGTTGGAGAAACAAAAGATTAGTGAATGGCGATGCTGGAGGAGTTCAGGAGAGGTTTGAAAGTAAGAATGGCCATTTTTAAAGGGAACCATTTCTCAACCTGGCATTGCCAATGAGTTCATCAGGAGTTATCTTACTCCAACAACCGTCTTCCTACACATTCTTCTCTCCTGTAGGGGTTCACTGGCATTGGCTTTTAGACCAGGTCACGTTTCCAGAGTTATACAGACCACTGACCCCCAAAGCTTTTGGGGATTCAGGTCAAATTCTCGAGGTGCTCGGCTGTCACAGACCTTCAGAGGAGTTGTGATCCTTCGGAAATTCAACTCCGACAAAAAAAAAAGCCTCACGTCCGCCCTAAAGGTCCCCATTCTGCCCACCTCCTGGGGAAACTTTCCTTTTCCCCACCAAAATGGTGGTGGTGTTTTCTCCCCTCATTTTAGTTCCATTTCTAAAAACGTTGGAGGTTTGAAGGAACGGGGTGACAGGAATTGGGATGTTAAGACCACACAAAGAGGAACAGGAGGAGGCCATTCAGCCCTTTGAGCCTGCCCTGCCGTTCAATGGGATCATGGCCAATCTGACATTCCACAAATCCACTTTCCCATCCTTTCCCTGTAACCCATGATTCCCTGTCTGATTAAGCCTTAAAACATGACAGATGCTTCTGGCAAGAGCACACTGAAGCAACAGATTAGAAACACACATCTGGAATACTGGGAACAGTGCCCACTTCTTGTTTTAAAAATATAGAAAGATTCTACACAGCACATCCAATGTCTCTGCAACAGGTTCCTGACATTTCCTACAGGAAACAGGAATGAAGAACACTCCATTCCCCACCCCCATCAACTCCCTCCGAGCTCCCAGTGTTAATTTTTTCCCACAGATTGATACAGGTCACATTTTTCACAACTGAATCAGCAAAGCGGTGTATAATTCTGGCACATTTGCTCCACGGTGATACAGCTTGTATCAGCGTCTGACTGAGAACAGAGTGAAATGGCTCCATCTGCAAGTTTTCCCAAATCGGACTCAGAGAGGACTGTCTGGGGTAGACGTTGGTTGGGCAGAGGGTTGAAGGCGATACACGGAGCCTCAATTTCTCATCAATACTTAAATCAAATTGGGCCTTCAATCAGCTGGTGGGCCCCTTTCAAAAGGCCAAAGTACGGTCAGTATGAGAGGTAACCCTCTTTCTGTGGCAGAACGCAGAGTCGGAGGGGAACATAAAAATAAAACATCAGACTGGCTTTTGAATGCAACCAGCCTCTGAGAAAATAGCCACAGGGTTATCCTATGGACAAGGCTTACTGTTTTAAATTGGGACATGGGACTCAGGCACTGGTTTATTGTCTATCTCCAATTACACTCCAGGTGGCGCTGCAGTCTACAGAGAGTCAGAGATGTACAGCATGGAAACAGACCCTTCGGTCCAACCCGTCCATGCCAACCAGATATCCCAACCCAATCTAGTCCCACTTGCCAACACCCAGCCCATATTCTTCCAAACCCTTCCTATTCATATACCCACCCAAATGCCTCTTAAACGTCGCAATTGTACCAGCCTCCACCACTTCCTCTGGCAGCTCATGCCATACACATACCACCCTCTGTGAAAAAGTTGCCCCTTAGGACTCTTTTATATCTTTCCCCTCTCACCCTAAACCCATGCTCTCTAGGTCTGGACTCCCCGACCTCAGGGAAAATACTTTGCCTATTTACCCTATCCATGCCCCTCATACTTTGGAAGCCTCTACAAAAATGTCACCCCTCAGCCTCTGACGCTCCAGGGAAAACAGTCCCAGCCTGTTCAGCCTTTCCCTATAGCTCAAATCCTCCAACCCTGGCAACATCCTTGTAAATCTTTTCTGAAACCCTTTCACGTTTCACAATATCTTTCCGATAGGAAGGAGACCAGAATTGCACGCAATATTCTAACAGTGGCCTAACCAATGTCCTGTACAGCTGCAATGTGACCTTCCAACTCCTGTACTCAATACTCTGACCAATAAAAGGAAAGCATACCAAATGCTTTCTTCACTACCCTATATACCTGCGACTTCACTTTCAAGGAGCTATGAACTTGCACTCCAAGGTCTCTTTGTTCAGCAACACTCCCTAGGACCTTACCATTAAGTGTATAAGTCCAGCTAAGATTTGCTTTCCCAAAATGCAGCACCTTCCATTTATCCGAATTAAACTCCATCTGCCACACCTCAGCCCATTGGCCCAACAGGTCAAGATCCTGTTGTAATCTGAGGTAACCCTCTTTGTTGTCCACTACACAATTTTGGTGTCACCTGCAAACTTACTAACTGTCACTCAATTTTATCCAAATCATTTATGTAAGTGACAAAAAGTACCCAGCACCGATCCTTGGTGGAGGTCATAGGCCGCCAGCCTGAAAAACAACCCTCCACCACCATCCTCTGACTTCTACCTTTGAGTTCTGTATCCAAATGGTTAGTTCTCCTTGTATTCCATGAGATCTAACCTTGCTAACCAGCCTCCCATGGGGAACCTTGTCAAACGCCTTACTGAAGTCCATATAGATCACATCTACTACTCTGCCCTCATCAATCTTCTTTATTACTTTGTCAAAAGTATAGAGATAATCCAAAAAAGCCCTTAGGGAGGGAGTACCACGATTTTGGCCCAGTGACAGTGAAGGAACGGCAATACATTCCCAAGTTAGTTTGGAGAGTCACTTGGAAGGGAAGGGAACTTTCAGGGGGTAGTGTTCCCACATATCTGTTGTTCTAGTCAGTCAACCTCAATGGAAGTGGTCACGGGTTTGGAAGATGTTAAGGAGTCTGGAATTGCTTTAGTGCATCTTGTAGGTGGTACACACTATTGTCTCTGTGCATCAGTCTCAAAAGGAGTGAGCAGTGAAGAGGATGAATGCTCAAGATGGTGGGTGGAGTGCCAATCAAAACAGGTGGCTGTGACCTGGATGGTGTCGAGCAAAAAGAGTGTAGTTGGAGCTGCCCCCATCCAGGCAAATGGGGAGTATTCCCTCACACTCGTGACTTGTGCCTTCTAGAGGATGGACAGGCTTTAGGGAGTCAGGTTGCAAGTTACTCACTGCACAGTTCCTACTCTCTAACTTGTTCTTATAGCCACTGCATTTAAATGGCGAATCCTGTTGGATTCCTGGTTAATTGTAAACCCAAAGTTGCTGTTGGTGAGTGATTCAGTGACTGTCAAGTGGAGATGGTTGGATTCTGTCGTCATGTGTCAAGCAATGGCCATCTCAAACAATAGTGGCAAATAACTCTCTCATCACACATCAGCCTCAGTCAGGATATTGTTCAACTCTTACTGCATTTGGACATAGTCTGTTCTACATTGGAGGTGAACATTGGGTCAGTAAACATCTCCACTTCTGACCATGAAATTGAGGGATAGTCATTGATGGAGCAGCTGAAGATGGTTGGGCCTAGGACACCAACCTGAGGTACTCCTGCAGAGATGTCTTGGAGCCGAGATGACTGACTTCAAACAACTGCGACCACGTCCTCTATATACCACATAGGACTCCAATTAGTTGAGAGTTTTCCATTGATTCCAGTTCTGGTAGGACTCCTTGATGCCGCACTGTCAAATGCAGCCTTGAGGTCAAGGGCAGTCACTCTCCTCCCCTCTGCAAGTCAGCTCTTTTGTCCATGTTTGAACCAAGGCTGTAATGAGGTCAGGAGCTGAGTGGCCCTGGCAGAACCCAAACTGGAAGTTTCTGAGCAGGTTACTGCTGAGCAAGTGCTGCTTGATAACACTGTTGCTGACACCATCCATCACTTTGCTGTTGACAGATAGTGGACTGATGGGGCAGTAACTGGCTGGGTTGGATTTTTCCTGCTTTTTACATACAGTGCTATTCTTGGTAATTTCCTCCAGTCTGCCAACCATTGTGGCAGTACTGGAACAGCTCAACTAAGTGTGCAGTAAGTTCTAGAACACAAGTCTTTAGTACTATTGCCAGAATGTTTCTAGCGCCAATAGCCTTTGTATAAGCAGTGCCTCCAACTGTTTGACATCACAGAGTGAACCAAATTGTCTGAAGACTGGTATCGGTGATGCTGAGGGACCCCATTGGAGATAGATAGATTATCCATTTGACACTTCCAGCTGCAGATTGCTGCGAAAGCTTCAGCTTTCTCTTTTGCACTGACGTGCTGGGCTCTTCCAATATTGAAGGATGGGGATATTTGTGGAGCTTCCTCCTCCAGTGAGTTGTTTAATCATTGACCACCATTCACTCCTAGATGCAGCACAACCTCAAAAGCTTAGAACTTATGTTGGTTGTGGAACCACTTGGCTGTGTCCTTCATTTACTAAATATAGTTGGAGTTGTCCAGATTGGTAGCTTCACAGGTTGACACCTCATTTTTCGGTAAGTCTAACACTGCTCCTGGCATGCCATCCTGCACCGTCCGTTGAACGCCAAATGGCAGCAATGGATGAGCAGGGGATATACCAGAACACAAGTATACAGACTGCTGTTGACTACAATTCTGCTGTAGATGGCTCACAATGCCTCCTGGATGCCCAGTCTTAAGCTGTTAGATCTGATTGAAGTATGTCCCATTTAGCACATTGATAATGGCACACGACACAATGGTGCGCATTCTCAACATGAATGCCGCACACCATCTTCTCAAGGACTGGTATGGTGGTCACTCATACAGATAGTCAGAGATAGATGCATATACTACTGTTCCTTCACTATCTATAGGTGAGAATCCTGGAATTCCCTCCCTAACAGCATTGTGCTGTAGGCAGACCCATATGGATGGCAGTTCACCCCCATTAGATTAGATTCCCTACAGTGTGGGAACAGGCCCTTCGGCCCAACAAGTCCACACCGACCTGCCGAAGCGCACCCACCCAGACCCATTCCCCTACATTTACTCCTGCAGCTAACACTACGGGCAATTTACTGTGACCAATTCACCCAACCTGCACATTTTTGGACTGTGGGAGGAAACCGGAGCACCCGGAGGAAATCTACACAGACACGGGGAGAATGTGCAAACTCCACACAGTCAGTCGCCTGAGTCGGGAATTGAATCTGGGTCTCTGGTGCTGTGAGGCAGCAGTGCTAACCACTGTGCCACCATGCCGACCATCTCAAGGGCAACTAGGAACAGGCTATAAACATGGTCCTGTCAGTGACACACATCCCATGTATGAATTTCTTGTTTTTTTTAAAAAAAGGGAATCTTGCCTAGGGACTCAGCAGTCAGATTGACTTTGCCCACTGAATTGGCTTGGCCAAGCCACTCTGAGTTGCACAAAAATTGCTACAACAAATGAGAAGCAGCCAAGACATTCCAATCCACACTACCTTCTCCAGGGCAATTAGGAACAGGCAGTAAACACCGACATTCCCACCTCACATCTCAAGAATGTGAAAAAGAAAACATTGTTGAATTGATTATAACCTCCCCTTAAGATCGTTACTGAAAAAAACTGGTTGAATGGACTTAAAATATCACAATTAAATTCACCAAAAAAGTGTTAATTACCATGGCTACATCAGCCTGGAAGATTTGTTTGATGAATTTATTCTTGGATGAATGGACCAATTGAATGATGTCTCCATGAAGCGTGTCTCGATTTTTCTCCAAAAAACCTGACAAAACAAAGACCTGGGATCAGACGGTAAACAAGGAGACAGGACCATTCCAACAGCACAGCTGGATTAAATGTCAACTCGACTGCTCATATTCTACACTCTAATAAAGCACCCAGAACTGCGGGACTGAAGATCCGCATCCTCTGGCTGGACATCGGAAACAAAAACCAAAAATCACTGGAGAAACTCAGCAGGTCTGGCAACATCTGTAGAGAGAAAGCAGAGTCAGTTCTTCCAATCTACATAAAAAGGGAAAAGGGTTTTAGTTTGGAAAGGCATCATGTGTCAGTGCAGTCTTTGTGGGCAGGAAGGCCTGTTCCTGGTATTGTACTGTACTTTGTTCTTTTCATCCTGTTCTGAAGAGGAGGCACTCTAAACAGCGACTACGCTTGCTCCTCACAGTTGTTGCTGGACCTGCTGAGCTATTTCTGTTTTGAATGGGTCATATTCTACATTTATTAGTTAGTTAAGGGGAAGCCTGTGGTGGATTAGAATCTTACGCTTGGACCTCCTCCATCAGAATGTTCTAAACGCAAGCCTTTAAAACATGAAGACAAACATACAAACAGCATTACGACTGACAAAAAGAGCTCAAACTTGAACAGTTGCTCAGTTCTTTCTAGTCATCTGTTAAGGCACGATTACCTTACAGTTTTTGTTACAAACCCAGATGATGGTAGTACTGGACAAGTCAGATCACAGAGAGAGATTTGGTTTGATTCACCGTAATTTTAGTTTACAGTGGTCAGTTGCTGAACATATTCAGAAAAGGCTGCTCGGGTACTTTTAACAAAAGAACACAAAAAATACTTGTTACACAAAAACAGAGAAAACTACTACAAAGCAGGCTTATTACGAATAACAGAAAGAAAGATTCAGTTCTATGACTTTCCATATCAACCTGAAAGACATTCCGAGGTCTCAGACCGGTCACCTGATTCCATGCTAAAGCTGCCTGTCCAATAAACAATGACTATAACCGGTGCTGTTTACAATAACACTCTGTACAGTTGCTTAGCGACACTTTTTTCTCATTACTGTTTCGTCCCAAGATCCTGAAACAAGCAGCTAACTCAGCTCACTTATTACATACTTTGAGAGAATCCTTAGAGTGTGGAAACAGGCTATTTGGCCCAACAAGTCCACACCAATCCTCCAAAGAGCATCCCACCCAGACCCATCCTCCAATCCTATCCCTGTAACCCTACATTTCCATTGGCTAATGCACCTAACCTACATATCCCTGGAGATTATTGGTACTTTAGCATGGTCAATCCACTCAAACGTGCACATCTTTTGACTGTGGGAGGAAACCACAGCACCTGGCAGAATCTCACGTCATCACATAACGGGTTAGAGCCACAGAGTCATAGAGACATACAGCACGGAAACAGACCATTCAGTCCATCATGCCGACCAGATATCCCAACCCAATCTAGGTCCCACCTGCCAACATACAGCCCACATCCCTCCAAACCCTTCCTATTCATATACCCATCCAGATGCCTTTCAAAATGTTGTAATTGGACCAGACTCCACCACTTCCTCTGGCAGCTCATTCCAGACATGTATCACCCTCTGCTTGAAAAAGTTGCCCCTTAGGTTTCTTCTATATCATTCCCCTCTTACCCTAAACCTATGCCCTCTAGTTCTGGACTCTCCCAACCCATGGAACAGACTTTGTCAATTTATCCTATCCATGCCCCTCATGATTTTAAACACCTCTATAAGCTCACCCCCTCAGCCTCTGATGCTCCAGGGAAAACACCCCAGCCTATTCAACTTCTCCCTATAGCTCAAATCCTCCAACCCTGGCAACATCCTTGTGAATCTTTTCTGAACCCTTTCAAGCTTCACAACATCATTCCAATACAAAGGAGACCAGAATTGCATGGAATATTCCAACAGTGGCCTAACCAATGTCCTGTACAGCCGCAACATGACCTCCCAACTCCTGTACTCCATACTCTGACCAATAGAGGAAAGCATACCAAACACCGCCTTCACTATCCTACCTACCTGCAACTCTACTTTCAAGGAGCTATGAACCTGCACTCCAAAGTCTCTTTGTTCAGCAACACTCCCTAGGACCTCACCATTAAGTGTATAAGTCCTGCTAAGATTTGCTTCCCCAAAATGCAGCACCTCTCATTTATCTAAATTAAACTCCATCTGCCACTTCTCAGCCCATGGGCCCATCTGGTCCAGATCCTGTTGTAATCTGAGGTAACCTTCACTGTCCACTACACCTCCAATTTTGGTGTCATCTGCAAACTTACTAACTATACCTCTTATGCTCGCATCCAAATCATTTATATAAATGATGAAAAGTAGAGGGCCCAGCACCGATCCTTGTGGCACTCCACTGGTCACAAGCCTCCACTCTGAAAAACAATCCTCCACCACCACCCTCTGTCTTCTACCTTTGAGCCATCTCTGTATCCAAATGGCTAGTTCTCCCTGTATTCCATGAGATCTAACCTTGCTAATCAGTCTCCCATGGGGAACCTTGCCGAATGTCTTATTGAAATTCGTGTAGACCACATCCACCTCATCAATCCTCTTCGTTACTTCTTCAAAAAACTCAATCAAGTTTGAGAGACATGACTTCCCATGCACAAAGCCATGTTGACTATCCCTAAATCAGTGCTTGCCTTTCCAAATACAAGTACATCCTGTCCCTCAGGATTCCCTCCAACAACTTACCCACCACCAACATGGCTCACTGGTCTATAGTTCCCTGGCTTGTCTTTACCACCTTTCTTAAACAGTAGCATCATGTTAGTCAACCTCTAATCTTCTGGAACCTTACCTGTGACTATCGATGATACAAATATCTCAACAAGCCCAGCAATCACTTTCCTAGCTTCCCACAGAGTTCTAGGGTACACCTGATCAGGTCCTGGGGATTTATCCACCTTTAACTGTTTCAAGACATCCAGCACTTCCTCCTCTGTAATCTGGACATTTTGCAAGATGTCACCATCTATTTCCCTACAGTCTATACCTTCCATGTCCTTCTCCACAGTAAATACTGATGCAAAATACTCATTTAGTACCTCCCCATCTCCTGTGGCTCCTCACAAAGGCCACCTTGTTGATCTTTGAGGGGTCCTATTCTCTCCCTAGTTACCCTTTTATCCTTAATATATTTGTAAAAACCATTTGGATTCTCTTTAATTCTATTTGCCAAAGCTATCTCATGTCCCCTTTTTGCCCTCCTGATGTCCCGCTTAAGTATACTCCTATGGCCTTTATACTCTAAGGAATCACTTGGTCTATCTGGTCTACACCTGACATGTGCTTCCTTCCTTTTCTTACCAAACCCTCAATTTCTTTAGTCACCCATCATTCCCTATACCTACCAGCTTTTCCTTTCACCCTGACAGGAATATACTTTCTCTGGATTCTTGTTATCTCATTTCTGAAGGCTCCCCATTTTCCAGCCGCCCCTTTACCTGCGATTACCTGCCCCCAATCAGCTTTTGGGAGTTCTTGATTAATACCGTCAAAATTAGCATTCCTCCAATTTAGAACTTCAACTTTTAGATTTGGTCGATCCTTTTCCTTCACTATTTTAAAACGAATAGAATTATGGTCGCTGGCCCCAAAGTGCTCCCCAACTGACACCTCAGTCACCTGCCCTGCCTTATTTCGCAAGAGTAGGTCAAGTTTTGCACCTTCTCTAGTTGGTACATCCACATAATGAATCAGAAAATTTTCCTCTTAGTTTTACTCTACTGATGATGCTTTGAACAATGTGGGCAAGGAAAGTCAGCAGGTCTGCAACTTTGGGATTAGGAACAGCTCGAAGGGCGGGGTTAGTTGGGCTGGGCAAGACGCAAACCCTTCCCGGGGGTCAGAGGTGACTCCCGATGCACACCAGACCCTTCCTGCAGATCGTCCCGACTGTGGTGCCTATCGTCCTTCTATGACAGACAGGTCGCCTTGGCTGCTACCTTGCAGCTTCACTTAGAACTGGTACAGAGCAGGGGAATCTGACTGTTTAATTAAAACAAATCATGAAGGCCGCAGACATAACCAACATTTGTTTCCCTTAAACCTCGTCCTTCCTGTCTGTTGAAGACCCATCTTCCTTTCTGACAAGTCACAGCATTCCCTTCATCTTACCGAATTCTGAACCACTCAGAACTTGGTTGTTACTAACAGCACCTCTTCCCTTGAATGAGCCTGCAAACTACCCTGACTTTATTTTGGTCAAATTTTGTGCCTAATGAACAGCTGTTTATTTTCTCTGTGCAATGCTTTCCTGATGCACTGAGCTGTTTACTGCCAGACCGGCTGAGCTTTCCAGCAATTTGTTTTTGTTTCTGATTTACAGCAAACAGCAGTTCTTTCGGTTTTTATTTAGAATTTTGCTTGTGATACTGAGTGTGTGGGGATATTGGCCAGAGCCCTGGGCACAGTATCTGTTCATTTTCAATGTAACAATATAGTGTAGCTCCACCATGGGGACTGTGGTGATTCAAATAGCTCACCATCACCTTCTCAGGACAGCTTTGGATAAGCATTAAATGCTGGCCGAGGCAACACTGCTCGCACCCCATTAAAGGCAAAAATATTGGGTGTGCACTCCAAAAAGGAAACATTTACAGGGCTTTGGAGAAAGAGTGGGAACATGGAATTAATTGATTTGATCTTTCAAATTGCCACCACAAATATAATGGACCGAATGGCCTACAAATTTTGAGATAGATTTAGATTACTTACAGTGTAGAAACAGGCCCTTCAGCCCAACAAGTCCACACTGACCCACCGAAGCGCAACCCACCCAGACCTATTCCCCTACATTTACTCCTTCACCTAACGCTACGGGCAATTTAGCTTGGCCAATTCACCTGACCTGCACATTTTTGTATTGTGGGAGGAAACCAGAGCACCCGGAGGAAACCCACGCAGACACGGGGGAGAATGCGCAAACTTCACACAGAGATGTAGTGGTTCTGTTCGCCGAGCTGGAAGTTTTTGTTGCAAACGTTTCGTCCACTGGCTAGGAGACATCAGCAGTGCTCTGGAGCCTCCTGCGAAGCGCTTCTTTGATGATTCTTCCGGCATTTATAGTGGTCTGTCCTTGCCGCTTCCGGGTGTCAGTTTCAGCTGTCCGCTGTAGTGGTTGGTATATTGGGTCCAGGTCGATGTGTCTGTTGATGGAGTTTGTGGATGAATGCCATGCCTCTAGGAAATCCCTGGCTAGCCCTATGATAGTAGTGTTTTCCCAGTCGAATTCATGTTGCTTGTTGTCTGAGTGTGTGGCTACTAGGGATAGCTGGTCGTGTCGTTTCGTGGCTAGTTGGTGTTCATGTATGCGGATTGTTAGCTGTCTTCCTGTTTGTCCTATATAGTGTTTTGTGCAGTCCTTGCATGGTATTTTATAAACTACATTAGTTTTGCTCATGTTGGGTATTGGCTCCTTTGTTCTAGTAAGTTGTTGTCTGAGCATGGCTGTTGGTTTGTGTGCCGTTATGAGTCCTAGGGGTCGCAGTAGTCTGGCTGTCAGTTCTGAAACGCTCCTGACGTATGGTAGTGTGGCTAGTCCTTTTGGTTGTGGCATGTCCTCGTTCCGTGGTCCATCTCTTAGGCATCTGTTGATAAAGTTGCGCGGGTATCCGTTTTTGGTGAATACCTTGTATAGGTATTCCTCTTCCTCTTTTTGCAGTTCTGGTGTACTGCCGTGTGTTGTAGCTCTTTTGAATAGTGTCCTGATGCAGCTTCGTTTGTGTGTTGGGGTGGTTACTTTCATAGTTTAGGACTTGGTCTGTGTGTGTTGTTTTCCTGTGTACCCTTGTGGTGAATTCTCCGTTTGGTGTTCTCTGTACTATCACGTCTAGGAATGGGAGTTGGCTATCCTTTTCTACTTCTCTCGTGAATCGGAAGCCTGAGAGTGTGGCGTTGATGATCCGGTGTGTTTTTTCTATTTTCGTGTTTTTGATGATTACGAAAGTGTCATCGACATATCTGACCCAGAGTTTGGGTTGGATTTGTGGTAGGGCTGTATGTTCTAACCTTTGCATAACTGCCTCTGCTATGAGTCCCGAGATTGGTGATCCCATGGGTGTTCCGTTGATTTGTTCGTATATCTGATTGTTGAATGTAAAGTGTGTAGTGAGGCACAAGTCCAGTAGTTTAAGTATGCCGTCTTTGTTGATAGGTTCCGCCTCCTGTTTTCTGTTCTGTATGTCCAGTAGGTTGGCTATTGTTTCTCTGGCTAGGGTTTTGTCAATTGAAGTGAACAGTGCCGTCACGTTGAATGAGATAATGGTTTCTTCTTTGTCTATGTGTGTATTCCTGATGGCGTCCAAGAATTCCTGTGTTGATTGTATGGAGTGTTTGGATCCGATGACCAGGTGTTTCAGTTTCTGTTGTAGTTCTTTGGCCAGTTTGTATGCTGGTGTCCCTGGTAGTGATACTATGGGTCTGAGTGGGATGTCTGGTTTGTGTACTTTGGGTAGTCCATAGAATCTGGGGGTGTTGTTGCTTTCCAGTTTCATTCTTTGTAGGTCCGCTTTGGTTATCTGTCCGTTTTTTCGTAGATTCCTTAGAGAGAGTGTTATTTATTCTATTGGTGAGTTGTGGTTTGGGGTCCGAATCCTTCATTTGGTAGGTGTTGGTGTCTGCTAGTAGGTGTTGTGCTTTATTGATGTAGTCTGATTTATCTAGGATGACAGTCATTCTGCCTTTATCTGCTGGTAGCATGATTATGTTCTTATCATTTCTTAGTGCTTTCAGTGCTTCCCTCTCCTTGGTGTTGAGGTTATGTGTTTGTCTTTTTCTTATCATCATAGGTACGAACAAACAGTGAGACAGGAATTCTTGGACGCCATCAGGAATACACACATAGACAAAAAAGAAACCATGATCTCATTCAACGTGACGGCACTGTTCACTTCGATTGACAAAACCCTAGCCAGAGAAACAATAGCCAACCTACTGGACATACATAACAGAAAACACGAGGCGGAACCTATCAACAAAGACGGCATACTTAAACTACTGGACTTATGCCTCACTACACACTTTACATTCAACAATCAGATATATGAACAAATCAACGGAACACCCATGGGATCACCAATCTCGGGACTCATAGCAGAGGCAGTTATGCAAAGGTTAGAACAAACAGCCCTACCACAAATTCAACCCAAACTCTGGGTCAGATATGTCGATGACACTTTCGTAATCATCAAAAACACGGAAATAGAAAAAACACACCGGATCATCAACGCCACACTCACAGGCATCCGATTCACGAGAGAAGTAGAAAAGGATAGCCAACTCCCATTCCTAGACGTGATAGTACAGAGAACACCAAACGGAGAATTCACCACAAGGGTACACAGGAAAACAACACACACAGACCAAGTCCTAAACTATGAAAGGAACCACCCCAACACACACAAACGAAGCTGCATCAGGACACTATTCAAAAGAGCTACAACACACGGCAGTACACCAGAACTGCGAAAAGAGGAAGAGGAATACCTATACAAGGTATTCACCAAAAACGGATACCCGCGCAACTTTATCAACAGATGCCTAAGAGATGGACCACGGAACGAGGACATGCCACAACCAAAAGGACTAGCCACACTACCATACGTCAGGAGCGTTTCAGAACTGACAGCCAGACTACTGCGACCCCTAGGACTCATAATGGCACACAAACCAACAGCCACGCTCAGACAACAACTTACTAGAACAAAGGAGCCAATACCCAACATGAGCAAAACTAATGTAGTTTATAAAATACCATGCAAGGACTGCACAAAACACTATATAGGACAAACAGGAAGACAGCTAACAATCCGCATACACGAACACCAACTAGCCACGAAACGACACGACCAGCTATCCCTAGTAGCCACACACTCAGACAACAAGCAACATGAATTCGACTGGGAAAACACTACTATCATAGGGCAAGCCAGACAGTGAACAGCCAGGGAATTCCTAGAGGCATGGCATTCATCCACAAACTCCATCAACTGACACATCGACCTGGACCCAATATACCAACCACTACAGCGGACAGCTGAAACTGACACCCGGAAGCGGCAAGGACAGACCACTATAAATGCCGGAAGAAACATCAAAGAAGCACTTCGCAGGATGCTCCAGAGCACTGATGATGTCTCCTAGCCAGGGGATGAAACGTTTGCAACAAAAACTTCCAGCTCGGCGAACAGAACCACTACAACAAGCACCCGAGCTACAAATCTTCGCACAAACTTTGTTCACACAGAGAGTCACCTGAGATGGGAATTGAACCTGGGTCTCTGGCGCTGAGAGGCAGCAGTGCTAACCACTGTGCCACCGTGCTGCCCACAAATCTGTGCTTTTTTATTCTAGCATTGGAATATTATAAAGACCTACTTCTCTTTCTGCTCCAACTATCCCTGCAGTCCTCTATTAACATTTTCCAGACAGTTTTTTTCCCTCCCAAAAGTTAAACCTGAGACGTTAGAGAGGATGAGATGACGTGCTACAATTGAATGTGTTTAGGAAGACCAGAGATTCTGAACAGCACATAGTGTCTTCTGGCAGAGCTGAGCTCTTTCAGAATCAGATCTCCAAATAGTTGGCGGTTACATTTAATGCAGAAACCTACCTCTAGTTTCATAGTAGACTATTCCAGCAAAATGGCTGATGCCAAACTGGGTTTCATAGTTGTTCTTCGGAGGGATATAGTAGGTGTTCAACTTGTGTTGGGAATTCAGCTTATTCAACATGGTTGTGTCTGTCCCCTGTCAGGAGATAGGTTCATCATGAATGAGATTCAAAAGAAACACTAAAAAGATCAAGTAAGCTAGCTCAGTGTCTGAACAGCTGGTTTGCACTGTGGAATAATGTGTTCAATTCCCACACTGGCTCAGTTTGTCATGAAGGACTCTCCTTCTCAACCTGTCCATCACCTGGGATGTGATAACCTTCACGTTAAACCATCACCAGTGTCTCTCTCTAAATGAGGGGGGAGCCCTATGGTCTGGTCAGATTGGAGTCAACAGAGTGGCCATAGAACAGCGGTTCCCAACCTTTTGATATCAAGATGCATTTCAATAAGACAAACAAATTTAATTGAATTTTTCTCAGAAATCTATAGAAGACATGGCTAGTTGATAGATGACACCAAAATAGATGGTATAGCGGACAGTGAAGAAGGCTAAGATTACAAACAGATCTTGATCAGTTGAGTCAAATGGATTGAAGAGGCAGATGGATTTTAATTTGGATAAATGCAAGGTGTTGCATTTTGTTTAACCAAACAAAGGCAGCACCTATACAGTTAATGGTAGGGCCCTGGGTAGTGTTGTCAAATAAAGACACCCAAGGGTTCAAATATTTAACTCTGAAGTTTGCCTTACATGTAGACAGGGTGATTAAGGCAGCGTTTAGCATGCTTGCCTTCATTACTCAGGTCTTGGTGTATGAGATTTTAGACGTCATGTTGTACAGGATATTGGTGAGGCCTCCTCTGGAATACTGTGTGCAGTTCTGGTTGCCCTGTTATAGGAAGGATATTACAAAGCTGGAGAGGGTTCAGAAGAGGTTTACCAGGATGTTGCCAAGAATGGAGGGTGTGTTATGGGGAGAGGATGGGACTTCTTTTACTGGGGCAAGGGAGGTTGGGGGGTTACATTATAGAGATTTCTAAAATCAGGAGGGGTATGGACAAGGTGAATGGCAGGTGTCTTTTCCCCAAGGTGGAGGATTTCAAGACTCAGGAATATTTTTAACACAAGAAGAGAAAGATTTAAAAAGACCGGGGGCATTTTTATTTTGAAAACCAGAGTAGCACGTGCCTAGAATATACTGCTAGAAGCAAAGGATGTGGATACACTTACAAATGTTTAAAGACTTTTGGATAAGTTCATGAAGAGGAGTTGAGGGTTATGGGCCAAGTGCAGGCAAGTGAAACTAATGTAATTCCAATGGTTGACATGGATTGGTTGGATCCAAGGGTCTGTTTAATTCTGATTAAGACTCAGCTGAACAGATAGCTCAGAATCATCACGTAAACTATGATTACTGCTTTACTAGAGAGAGAGGTTTACAACACAGTACAGATAAATGGAAAGACTGACATGCCTGCATTTAATTTAACAATTAATTTTAAAGAGTTTTATGACTTGGTAATTTTGCTTGGTCAGAATATCTTTGTACAACAAAGATGGCTTTATCTTCAACAATTTTCATGAGCTTTGTAGAAAATTTCATGGCACACTGGTTGAAAAATGACTGCTCTGCAAATGCCATTCCAACCATCTGTAGTTTCATTGTAGGTGCTGTCACCATATAATAATCGTACTCCCCCAAAATTTAATCTAAGGAGGAAGTGTACTGTGTAGTAAGGCTTTTAACGTCTGGGTCACACTCACTGACCTTGGTCTGACCTCCTCCAATGTATTCAAACAATTAACAATCGTAGGCCATTCAGCCCTTTGAGCTGTTTCACCATTCAAGAGGTTAATGGCTGCTTAGATTTTAACTCTGCATATCCCCAACTAAATATTTTATCCCCTTGGTAGTCAAGGAAGTAGCTAGCTCTGCTTAAAAAAAAATTCCGCTGACTCTCAACCCTCAAAACACTAAATCCCTCATCTCTATTTTAAATGGGCAGTCCCTTATTTTTAAACTCTGACTCCTAGCTCTAGATTCTCCTAGAGGACACATCCACCAGAATCTTAGATTTCTCAATTAAGTCACCTCTGACTAAACTCCAGAGGATATAAGCCCAGCCTGTCTAGCTTTTCCTCATAAGAGACACAACTCATTCCAGGTATTGGGTTAGTAAACCTTCTCTGAACTGCTTCCAACATATTAACATCCTTCCTTGAGCACAGTGATCAGTGCAGTCACTGTCTCATCAATATCCCATAGAACTGAAACATAATCTCCCTACTCTTGAATTCAATTCCCCTTGCAATAAAATCTAACACGATCAGATTTCCAAAGTGCTCACTATAATATTGGCAGAAGAACAAATTGCTCTTCATCCCATTGCCTTATATTGTGACTCCAGTTGCTGGACACCCTCCCCCCTTCAAGTCATCTGGAATATCCTTCCTCCCTTTGCTCTGTCTAGTCCTTTTAGAATTTTATTGATTTCTAGGAGATCCTCCCACCACTATTCTTCTAAACACCAATGAATACAGTCTCCTCATAGAATCCCTAGAGATGGGGACAGCCTTTTGGCCCATTGAGTCCATACCAAACAGTACTCCATCTAGACCCACCTAACCTGTCCCTGTAACCCTTTATTTCCCATGGCTAACTCACCTAGCCTGCATATCCCGGAACACTATGGGGCAATTTAGCATGGCCAATCCACCTCACTTGGATCTCTGGACTGTGGGAGGAAACCGGAGCACCCGGAGGAGACCCACACAGACACGGAGAATGTGCAAACTCCACACAGGCTGTTGCCAGAGGGTGGAATTGAACCCGGGTCGCTGGCGCTGTGAGGCAGCAGTGCTAACCACTGAGGCACTGCCTCCCCAACATCAGTCCTGTCATCCCAGGAATCAGTCTGGTTATTGGGCACTTGGACAGAGTGGGTCAGTGGCAGATTTGCCCAAAAGACATCCCACAAATTGAATTGAATAAAATTGTTAAAGCCTGACCCAACGGTGCCCCAGCTCGGTTTCTATCCAGCTGCTTCCATTTGCTTTCAAGTCCAGCACCGGATCCATACCTTTGGAAATTTGCTCTCTTCGTCGATGAGGGAAATGATGTTCATTGGCTTGAGTGCTATCATGTCAAGTGCATCCTGGTTGTCGGTGAACTCAATGTGCTGCCAGTTGATGTTCTCCAGGTTGTACTCCTCTTGCTCCAGCTTGAAGACATGGCGGACAAAAAACTGCTGCAGGTTTTCATTGGCAAAGTTGATGCAGAGCTGCTCAAAGCTGTGGGGAAGCAGAAGATGATTAAACACCAAAGGGCACTCTATATAGACCTCCCCCCCCCACCCCCTGCAAAATAGTGTGATAAATGTTGGGAAAGCATTAAAACAAGAAATTAGAGATGCAAAAAAAATCAAGACGGGCATTTGCTGGTGTTGGACTGGAGTGGACAAAGTCCGAAGTCACACAGCACCAGGTTATAGTCCAACAGGTTCATCTGAAACCACAAGCTTTCAGAGTGCTGCTCCTTCATCAGGATGAAAGCTTGTGATTTCAAAACCACCCTGTTGGGCTATGATCTGGTGCTTTGTGACGTCTGACAAGAAATCAAGGTATAGCTGTAATTATGGTTGAACTTTAAATCTGCTTTCCTCTACCCCAACCTCCCTCTCATTGACCCTCCCTCCCAGTCACCTACTGGATTCATTCCTCCCATTGACCAACCAGGTCGTACCCTCTACCTGCCTTCACCTATCCCTACTTCACCACCCTGCCCCCACCACCCCCTTTTAATCTGCAGCTCCCCCTACACCTACCTCCAGTCCTGAAGGGTTACACCCGAAACATTGACTTCACCCTCCTGATGCTGCCTGGCTTGCTGTGTTCTTCCAGCCTCCTGCCTGAAGGTGTCGACTCTTACTTGCCCAGAGGGGAGTTAGGGATGGGCATTTATTGCCCATCCCTAAATTGCTCAGAGGACAGTTAAGAGTCAATTGCTGTGCGTCTGGAGTCCCATGTGGGCCAGACTAGGTAAGGTTGGCAGTTTCCTTCCCTTCCCTAAACGACATTAGTCAACTGGATGGGATTTTCCAACAATCCACCATGGATTCATGGTCATCCTAAACTCTTAATTCCATATTTTTATTGAAGTCCAATTGCACCATCTACCATAGCGAGATTGGAACAGAAGTCTCTGGATTAACAGGGCCACTAGGCCACGCCTCCCCTCACTATATAGACTGAGCGAATCAAAAATCAGTAACAACCATAGAGGAGGAATTGTGCACAGAATGATTTTCCAAATCAATACATTGAGCAACCAACTGGAGAACAGGCCATCCATAATAGGAAAGGAACAGTTAGCAATCTAGCTGTATAAGTGCCTTTGGGAGGTCATTCCACATTCAAGTCAGAAAATCACATAGCTGATTTGGAGATTTAAAAAAAATGTTCTGAATTGAAATAAAGGAAACTACAATAGGAGGCCTGAGCTGATTGTGATGGATCAAAGAACTTACTTATAAAAGGTTGATCATGGAAAGAGCAAAGTGAGGGACTGCAACAATTGTTCATTCATTTATGTGAAAATAAAACTGAAAAAGGTGGCCCAATCATGGTTAACAAGGGAAATGATGATTATTATCAGATCAAAAGGAAGGAGCGTACAAATTGCACACATGCAAAAAAAAATGTAGCGGAGCTAAGGATTGTGGAGTCATTTAGATTTCAGCAAAAGGAGGACAAAAACAAAAAGATTGCTAAAAAGGATGAGAGAAAATAAGCTTGCAGGAAATGCACATATTGATTGTAAAAGCTTCTACAGGCATGTGGAGAGAAAAAGGATTAGTGGAGACAACGTAGAGCCCTTGGAGTCAGAAGCAAGGCAAGTTACAACAGGGAAAATAACTGCAGCGAGGTTGGTAACCTGTCACCAAGTCTCCGTTTATTTACATGCTGAAAAATGTGTGGCTGGAAAAGCGCAGCAGGTCAGGCAGAATCAAAGGAGCAGGAGAATCGACGCTTCGGACATAAGCCCTTCTTCAGGAAAAAGATTCCTGAAGACGGGCTTATGCCCGAAATGTTGATTCTCCTGCTCCTTTGATGCTGCCTGACCTGCTGAGCTTTTCCAGCCACACATTTTTCAGCTGATCTCCAGCATCTGCAGTCCTCACTTTCTTAGTTTATTTACATGCGCACAGTACATGGACTCTGACCAGCCAGCTCAGAGCCAGTCCCTTGAATGAGGAGACTCTGAATCCTCGGTTTATTTATCTTTTTCTTTTTTAGACACAAGGTGCACAAATCTTTATTGCAATCACCTGATGAAGGAGCGTTACTCCGAAAGCTAGTGTAGTTCCAATTAAACCTGTTGGACTATAACCTGGTGGTGTGTGATTTTTAACTTTGTACACCCCAGTCCAACACCGGCATCACCAAATAATGAACCTTTATTCAGTTTCCACCACCAGGAAGGAAGGAAAACACTCGGGTGGCCTGTGACAAGCAGTGCCCTTCACATCAAAGGGCAATGCTGTGTGATCAAACAGTGAAGGGGAGGGCAGGGAATAAATCAAAATAGAGTTGGAGGGGGAAATGATGCACTCCACTCCCTGCGGCGCCCACCTCTCCTTGAACAACTCCAGGACACCGCGTGCTCCTTCTCCAGAGACACTCGGGCTCTAATGTAACCGCGGAAGAGGGGCAGGCAGTCAACCCTAACGACCCTCTCCATGGCCCGCTGCCTGGACCTGTTTATGGCCAGTTTGGCCAGGCCCAAGAGCAGACCCACGAGGAGGTCTTCAGACCTGCCCTCCCTCCTCCGCACCGGGTGCCCGAAGATCAGGAGCGTGGGACTGAAGTGCAACCAAAAGCAGAGGAGGTGGTTAATCCTCTGTTTTTTCTAATCCTCTGTTTATATCTCTCAGCCGGGGTCCCTGATTGGGGTTGTTAATCTGGGCCTATCAAGGATCTCAGTCAATGATATCCACCTGGCCCTCATTCCAATCACTACACAGACACTTAAATAAATACTCTATCATAAAGGAGGACATAAATGACATTCTCGGATATTGAGCAATACCATGGTTTAATGACAGCATTTAAACTGCGATGAGAAGCCATGTTGTCTTATGGAAATGAATGAAGGGATTACGTAACAATGGTCAGCAAATGGAGTTGGTGGTACAGATCAGCTTCAGCCTAATTGATTGAGGGTAGTCTGTGGGGCTGAACAGCTTCCTTCTATTTGCAGCATTAGGAACAATCTCCTATCAATTTCCACATATACCAATATTCCATATCTACCACCACCACCTCGTAAACCAAATTATCAACATTCACATTTGATGCAGAGGAAGCAGCAGCTCCTTACAGTTAATGCCATGGACAGACGGACATACAGGGCCTTACCTATTAACGTGGAAGTTTTCAAATCCAAAAATATCCAGCAAGCCGATGGAGCGACGCCACACCTTCGGCTCTCGAGATGGTGGTTTATAAATCGCTGCATTGATCTTCTCCACAATCCACACAAACAGCCTCCCATAGATACCCTTAAATGATGAGAGATGGAGGGAGGGAGACAAAAAGGCATGACCCACATCAGATCAAAATGATGAGACATGGCCGTTGTTTGACCTCTGAATAATTCAGAGAAAGGGGGAAATCAGCGCAGCTGGAACAAGAGATTCAGAACATCACCAAGAGGTTGAATAACCCCACAGTCTCTTTGGTCCAGCAGATCAGTGGGCATCTACTCCAGGTTTTCAAATAAGCCTAATTACTTCTTGCCGATTTCTTGCTTTTACTCCCTGTACCCTTGCAGAAGGATAAAATGAGATTCACAGAACATAATGGATTGTTGCCTAAAAGTTTAACTTTCTCATTGACCTTCCCAGAACAGCCAACTGTTCATTTCTGTATGATCTTCAATAACCATAACTGAGCAAGTTTATGATGGCACTGGCAACTTAAAAACAATTTACAATAATCATCAGGTACCAATGCAAAGGCACTAACAGACAGCATGTCTAAGGAAAGAAATGAGAAGTGGGGATTGAATTTCGAATTCTCCCTCCAGTCACCCAGATCATTTTCTGTAACAATGTCAGAAAATCCAGGGAAGTACTACCAGAGCTTGCTGAGTAAGCTGCAGGAACCACCGTGAAAAGCATTGAAAATTGGTTTTTAATTATGGAACAGGTTTCTATAATAAGCAGAGTGGGGGGAAGAGGAGCTGGATTAACTTAATCACTCTTCAAACTGGCACAGAAGTTGGGCTGAGTAGCACAGAATGAGGCCATGTTTTGACCACCTTGTCTATTTTTCTGCTTCAGTATATTCTTTTGTTCAAATGAATCTGAATAACTGTTTTAACCTGTAGGCAATGATATATATTATGAGGACATGTTGCGATAGGCATCCCATGTCAAATTATAACGAGCAAGTAACCACAAACAGGGGCATTGGGTAATTGTTAGATCCCAGAATATTAAGTCAAACAAAGCAGAGTAGAAATAATGCAAGTTTCTGTTCATAGAAATTTCAAATTAAATCAGGAAAATTACTATTTATACATGCAAGCGAAGGTCTGGGATTAGTCCAAACAATAATGTGGCTGCAAACTAGCAAGTCTTTTAGGTCAACATTAAAAAACTAAAGTTACAAAATTAAACTTTCTAGCTATCATCCCTTCTATAACACAAGGAGTTAGATATCATCCTTAAGGATAAAAGGGGCCGAATGGTATGGGAACAGAGGACGAAATTGGATGGTTAATCATGATCATATTGAATGGCCGAGCAGACTTGAATAGCCTACTCCTGTTGCTATTTTGTGTTTCGAAGGCTGCTCCAATTCTCTTGTTACAGTTTAGTTTGGTTTGCAGATAAACAAACTTTTTCCCTCTGTTCCAGTCCTCTGCTTCCACTCATCTTGGAGATCTAGGAGCTTAAAACAAAATAAACAAAAAGGGAGTTTATGTTGGAACATTTCTTCAGTGTTTTATTTCAGTAATGGAAATCCAAAACAATAAAACAAACTGCTGGAAATACTCAGGTCAGGCAGCAGCTGTACAGAGAATAAAAAATTTCAGGTCTGACTTCTTAAAATCGGGACTCCGTTTTTCTCTCTCTGGAGTGCAAAGCATCCCATAATACCACTGTGAACATTCACTCCCTCCAGCATGGACGCTCAGTCGCAGCAGGGTGTACTGCAGTAACTCAATCCTTAGACAGCACCTTCCAAACACTCCTCCACTTCCATCTGGAAGGACAAGGGCAGCAGACAGATGGGAACCCCACCCCCTGCAAGTTCCCCTCCAAGCCGGCCAGCGTCCCAAGGTGGAAACACATCACCATTCCTTCACTGTCACTGGGCCAAAATAATGGAGGTTCTCTTCTGGTTTTTTCCACTGGACTGTTGATCCAGGTAACATTGGAGGACCCAGGTTCAAATCCTGATAGGGGAATTTGAATTCAATAAAAAAAATCTGGAAAGAAGCGTTGTTAAGAAAAATCATCTGGTTAACTAATGCCCTTTAAGAAAATCTTACCTGCAAGTCCAGATTCACAGCAATGTGCTCGATTCTTAACTGCCCTCTAGGAAGGTAGGGATGGATGATGAGCACTAGCCTAGCCAGCACCACACATCCCACGAGAGAATGAAAACAAGATGCTAGTCCTGCTGAGGCTGTTTCCAGCTGTGTCTGATTTTAAGTTTAATTTCCTGGTCAGTCAAAAGCACGTTTTATAAGCAGTATTGTTGCACTTGATCAGGATGACTGCCTTGAAATAATTTAGACCATTAAAGGTTTGATGAGGTTTCTTGGCTCATGTTAGCAGTGGTGTTTGACGTTGTCAGAGTGCTTCTCTCTCCAACAGCTCACAAAGCTGTTGCTGATGAGACAGAGGTCTTGAAGGTTACTAACGTTGTTTATCCTGGCATTGCTCGGACCTAGGTACAGTATGGGTTCTGCGTTGACAGATTATTGCTGTTATAGATCTTTGGTTGACGGAATACACTGCAATGACTATTACACTGAATGGGGAGGACCTTTTATATCAGAAGGTTGCACGTCAAAATGTCATGCAGCTGTCTTAGAGATTCAATGCCTGTAATCTAGAGCCTATACAATAAAAAGGCTCAGCGATCGTACCCATCTCTGTCGGAGACTAAAATCATTGAAATGATTTGACACAGCAATGTAGGGTCATAGCACAGAAAGAGGCCATTTGACCCATCATGTCTACACCAGCTCCCGACAGAGCTACCCAGTTAGTCCCCATCTCTGTGGCCCGCTGAATTCATCACTTTCAAATATATACATCCAGCTCTTTTGCAATCTCCTATTGAATCTACCTCCACCACTCTCCCAGGCAACCTTTCCAAATCCTAACATCCCTCACTCCAAGCTCTCTTGCTGACAATTTTCACGAAAGGATTAAATATCAAACTTTTGCCAACTTTATGCAGTTAGATGCTTTGCCATTCCAATTTGTCCCTCATCTTCAGAGGGAGGCACTCTGTTTCCCATTCATACAGCAAACAACTTTCACCTTGACAAAAGCATCCCTGACGTCCAGCGCTTGGTCCATGTTAAGAGGGGTGGACACCGTCTCCCCTCGTGTGATGATGGTACGGCTGGTGAGGCAGTTCTGTAGATCCAAACAGTCAACCTGCCGGAAAGAAGAATGAGGCATTTATTTTTTTGAAAAAAAAAAGTGACTCAGTGGATCATAGCATCATTCCTGTAATTGTCTCTTGGATAGAGAGAGGGGGAGGGTGGTTGTCCTACAAGGAGGAAGCAGAGTACATTGTGACAATGTTCCCTGGAGTTTAGAAGACCAACAGGTGACTGCTTTGTGAAGGTCAAAGGCTCCGAAAGGGTTTGACAGAGTAAATCCTAAAAGATGGTTTCCCCTGGTCAGGGAATCCAAAACAAAGGCAGAGGCTGGAGCTTGATAGGGATAGGGACTGAGATGAAGAGAAATTATTTTATTCAAGTAGAAGGGGATCTTCAGAATGGTCTACCCTAGAAGGTTATGGATGTTTCAATCTTGAACGTATTTCATAGAAATCATAGAATCCCTACAGTGTGGAAGCAGGCCATTTGGCCCATTGATTCCATCCCACCCAGACCCAACCTTATCCCTGTAACCCTACATTTTCCATGGTTAATCCATCCAGCCTGCACATCCCTGGACACTATGGGCAGTTGAGCATTGCCAATCCAGCCTAACCTGCACACCTTTGGACAGTGGGAGGAAACCCACACTGACATGGGGAGAATGTGTAAACTCCACACGGACAGTCAGCCAAGGCTGGAATCAAATGCTGTCCCTGGCCCTGCGAGGGCAATGCTAACCACTGAGTCACCATGCCACCCTGGTTGAGATAAGGCTAAGACAGATAGATACTTGATCTCTCAGGAAATTTAGGTATAGTGGAGTGGATGGGAAAATGGACTTGAAGCTTAAAATCATCATAAGAAAAAGGAGGATCAAGCTGAACACTCTAATCCTGTTGATGCTTTTGCTGATCTCAGAGGAAGAGAGATCTCATTCATTTCAAATAATGCCTCTCAGAGCTAAAGGGAAGTGCAGTCACACTTATCAAATAGGAATGAGGGGGGAGAAAAATATGATTAATAGAGCGATGATTGAAGACTATATTAGTCACACGATTGTCTCAGGAAGGCTTAGGATTAGAGTCCTGTCCCACAGATTTGAGCCAAATGTCCAGACATTCCCACAGTGCAGGACTGAAGGACTGCTGTGCTGTCAGAAGAGCAATCGTTTGGAAGAGACATTAAGTAGAGGGTAACTGTCCCTTTCAGGTGAATGTAAAAGATTCCCAGGGTCAAGTCAAGAGAATAATAGGGTAGTTATGGCTTTCTGTAGTTTCCTGGTCAGTAGCATTGCCTCAAACCATCAGGAAAATCACAACTTGCTCGTTCTCCCATTTGGAGCTTGGTTTTCTCAAATAAGCAGCCTAAAAAGGGAGAAGAGTGGGAAAAAAAAATTGGACTTTTATACAACTCCTAAAACCTTTCAACATCTCAAATGACCTTTGAAATGGAGTAACTATTGTAATAGGGTAGAAGCAATGGCTAATGTGTACACAGTCAGCTCCCACTAGATGGGATTCTCCAGATAATACATTTTTAAATAAAGTTAAAAATCACATGGCGTCAGGTTACAGTCAAACAGATTTATTTGAAATCAAAAGCTTTACCTGACAAAAGAGCAGCACTCAGAGCTTCTAATTTAAAATAAACCTGTTGGACTATAACCTGGTGTTTTGTGATTTTTAAATTTCGTCCACCCCAGTCCAACACTAGCACCTCACATAGAGTCATAGAGAAGTATAGCACAGAAACAGACCCTTCGGTCCAACCTGTCCATGCTGACCAGATATCCTAACCCAATCTAGTCCCACCTGCCAGCACCGGACCCATATCCCTCCAAACCCTTCCTATTCATATACCTATCCAAATGCCTCTTAAATGTTGCAATTGTACCAGCCTCCACTACATCCTCTGGTAGCTCATTCCATACACATACCACCCTCTGCGTGAAAAAGTTGCCCCTTAGGTCTCTTTTATATCTTTGACCCCTCACCCTAAACCTATGCCCTCTATTTCTGGACTCTTTGACCTCAGGAAAAAGACTTTGTCTATTTATCCTATCCATGCCCCTCATTTTGTAAACCACTATAAGATCACCCCTCAGCATCTGACACTCCAGGGAAAACAGACCCAGCCTGATCAGCCTCTCCCTATAGCTCAAATCCTCCAACCCTGGCAACATTTTTGTAAATCTTTTCTGAACCCTTTCAAGTTTCACAACATCTTTCCGATAGGAAGGAGACCAGAATTGCACGCAATATTCCAACAGTGGCCTAACTAATGTCCTGTACAGCCGCAACATGACCTCCCAACTCCTGTACTCAATACTCTGACCAATAAAGGAAAGCATACCAAACACCTTCTTCACTATCCTATCTACCTGCGACTCCACTTTTGAGGAGCTATGAATCTACACTCCAAGGTCTCTTTGTTCAGCAACACTCCCTAGGACCTTACCATTAAAGGTGTATAAGTCCTGCTAAGATTTGCTTTCCCAAAATGCAGCACCTCCCATTTATCGGAATTAAACTCCATCTGCCACCTCTCAGCCCATTGGCCCATCTGGTCCAGATCCTGTTGTAATCTGAGGTAACCCTCTTCACTGTCTACTAAACCTCCAATTTTGGTGTCATTTGCAAACTTACTAACAGTACCTCTTATGCTTGCATCCAAATCATTTATGTAAATGACAAAAAGTAGAGGACCCAGCACTGATCCTTGTGGCACTCCACTGGTCATAGGCCTCCAGTGTGAAAAACAATCCACCCCCACCCTCTGTCTTCTCCCTTTGAGCCAGTTCTGTATCCAAATGGCTAGTTCTCCCTGCATTCCATGAGATCTAACCTTGCTAATCAGTCTCCCACAGGGAACTTTGTTGAACACCTTACTGAAGTCCATATAGATCACATCTACTGCTCTGCCCTCCATCAATCTTCTTTGTTACTTCTTCAAAAAACTTGATCAAATGTGTGAGACATGATTTCCCACGCACAAAGCCACGTTGACTATCCCGAATCAGTCCTTGCCTTTCCAAATACATGTACATCCTGTCCCTCAGGATTCCCTCCAACAACTTGCCCACCAATGTATGGCTCACCGGTCTATAGTTCCCTGGCTTGCCCTCCTTAAACAGTGGCACCATGTTTGCCAACCTCCAGTCTTCCGGCACTTCACCGGTGACTATCAATGATACAAATATCTCAGCAAGAGGCCCAGCAATCACTTCTCTAGCTTCCCAGAGTTCTAGGGTACACCTGATCAGGTCCTGGGGATTTATCCACCTTCAACTGTTTCAAGACATCCAGCACTTCCTCCTCTGTAATCTGGACATTTTGCAAGATGTCACTATCTATGTCCCTACAGTCTATATCTTCCATATCCTTTTCCACAGTAAATACTGATGCAAAATATTCATTTAGTATCTCCATCATTTTCTGTGGCTCCACACAAAGGCCGCTTTGCTGATCTTTGAGGGGCCCTATTCTCTCCCTACTTAACCTTTTGTCCTTAATATATTTGTAAAAACTCTTTGGATTCTCCTTAATTCTATGTCCGCCCTCCTGATTTCCCTCTTAAAGTATACTCCGACTTCCTTTATATTCTAAGGATTCACTCGATCTATCCTGTCTATACCCGACATATGCTTCCTTCTTTTTCTTAACCAAACCCTCAATTTCTTTAGTCATCCAGCATTCCCTATACCTACCAGCCTTTCCTTTTACCCTGACAGGAATATACTTTCTCTGGATTCTTGTTATCTCATTTCTGAAGGCTTCCCACTTTCCAGCTGTCCCTTTACCTGCGAACATCTGCCTCCAATCAGCTTTCAAAAGTTCTTGCCTAATACTGTCAAAATTGGCCTTTCTCCAATGTAGAACTTCAACGTTTAGATCTGGTCTATCCTTTTCCATCATTATTTTAAATCTAATAGAATTATGGTCGCTGGCCCCAAAAGTGCTCCCCCACTGACACCTCAGTCACCTGCCCTGCCTTATTTCCCAAGAGTAGGTCAAGTTTTGCACCTTCTCTAGTAGGTACATCCACATACTGAATCAGAAAATTGTCTTGTACGCGCTTAACAAATTCCTCTCCATCTAAACCTTTAACACTATGGCAGTCCCAGTCAATGTTTGGAAAGTTAAAATCCCCGACCATAACCACCCTATTATTCTTACAGAGAGCTGAGATCTCCTGACAAGTTTGTTTCTCAATTTCCCTCTGAATACTGGGGGGTCTATAATACAATCCCAATAAGGTGATCATCCCTTCCTTATTTCTCAGTTACACCCAAATAATTCCCTGGATGTATTTCCAGGAATATCCTCCCTCAGCACTGCTGTAATGCTATCCCTTAAAAATACATCATATTTAAATGATGTCAACTGAGACTAGGAATAGCCAGACTTGACAAATAGTTAAGGAGGACAAATGAAACTGCACCATTTCATGGTTTTGTCAGATAGTTTCTTAGTAAATTAAATAAGAGTGGATATGAAAACAAATGTCAGAAATTGTGTAAACTGCTGATTGAGCATTTCAAACTGATTAAGGAAATTAGGATGGTCTTCATTGCAAGGTTCGCATTCATGAGCAAGGGGGTCTTATTGCAGCCGTACAGGACTTCGGAGAGACCACACCTGGAGCAGTGTGTGAACAGAGAGAGGCTGTGCATTATTTTCACTGGACGGTTAATTGAAACACTCAGATAACATTCTGGGGATCCAGTTTCAAATCTCACCACAGCAGATGGTGAAATTCAAGTTCAATAAATATCTGGAGTCGAATGGTGACCATGAATCCATTGCCAATTGTTTGGAAGAAAAAAAATCATCCTTGATGGAAGGAAATCTGCAATCCTTACCTGGTCTGGCCTACATGTAACTCTAGACCAAAACAATGTGCTTGATTCTGGATTACCATCTGGGCAATAAGGACAGCCACATCCTGTGAATGATTTTATTTTTTAAAAAAGTTTTGATATCCTTAAAGTTGTGTGTGTTAGGGAAGTGCAGCAAATGTTTAACAGGTTAATACCCAGGATGGCGGAGTAGCTGAATGGAGAGAGATTCAGACAACAGTCTGGAATAACTGCTGTTTAGAGGAATAACAGGGATGCCACTAAATGGATAAAATTTGGACAGGAGTGGTATAGTAGACTGGATACTGGGATGATATTTCCTCCAAATTAATCTATCTACAGCAAGAGGGTACGTTCTCAGGTTGGACCGTATTGGAGTGAGAGGAGAAGAAATCTCTTCACTTAGAGGCTGGTGAGCCTGTGGAATTCTCTAATACACAAGGCAGTGCAGGTCATGTTACTGAATACGCTCATGAAAGAAAGAGATTGATTCCAAGGCACTAAAGGGTATGGGGAGTGGGTGGGGTATGGGCACAGTGAGTGAGAGAGTGAGAGAGTGAGAGAGTGAGAGAGTGAGAGAGTGAGAGAGTGAGAGAGTGAGAGAGTGAGAGAGTGAGAGAGTGAGAGAGTGAGAGAGTGAGAGAGTGAGAGAGTGAGAGAGTGAGAGAGTGAGAGAGTGAGAGAGTGAGAGAGTGAGAGAGTGAGAGAGTGAGAGAGTGAGAGAGTGAGAGAGTGAGAGAGTGAGAGAGTGAGAGAGTGAGAGAGTGAGAGAGTGAGAGAGTGAGAGAGTGAGAGAGTGAGAGAGTGAGAGAGTGAGAGAGTGAGAGAGTGAGAGAGTGAGAGAGTGAGAGAGTGAGAGAGTGAGAGAGTGAGAGAGTGAGAGAGTGAGAGAGTGAGAGATGAATGGTGGAAAAGGCTCAATGGGCCAAAAATGCCTACCCCTACTCTGTAGATTCTGTGATTTACAGATTCCTCCTTAAATCAACACTATTAGAATATTCTGAAATGGAGGTGCATGATGTGGTTGGAGGCTCTATTAGGGCAAAGTGAATTCTGAACCAGTTTTGAAGAAAATAGACCTGAAAATACAAGTGGCTTTTTGACACAGATGACTTGCATTTACAACTCCTCCAGCATTTCAGTGATTTGGACACTTTTTTCCACAGAGCATAGAGATGTTACCAATAGAAGCAAACAAATGTTCTATATTGGACACCTGTATGGACACAGACAGGCAGACGTTAAAAAAGTTTAAAAAAAAACAAACAAACATTCACCTCAAGCAGAGTAGCAGCAGACATCAAATGCGTGGAGTAGACAACCTCACATGAATCCAAATTGTCGTACACTCGGGCTGAAGGATCAGCAGAATAAACAAAAGTAAATGATCTCAATGGCAATTTGAATAAACATTGAATATTCTTGCTTATTATACTAGAGACACAACACAAGGATCCCAGCTGCACTGTAAGTATAAAAATGCTAAACCATATTGCCAGTAAGACGCACACAGGTGCTTCTAGTGACAACACAACTCTCTTAAGGAGGCAGTTAATTTTTATTTATTCACAGATGTGGGTATCGCTGGCTGGGCAAGCGTTTATTACCCACCCCAGCTGTGCTCGAGAAGGTGGTACCTTCCTGAATGACTGCAGTCCATGTGCTGTGGGTAGACCCACAATGCCCTTGGGGAGAGAACTCCAGAATTTTCATCCAGTGACAATGAAGGAACAACAAGATATTTCCAAGTCAGAAAGTGAGTGGCTAGGAGTGCAATCTACTGGGAGGTGGTATTTCCACATACCTGTTGCCCTTGGAAGTGGTCATGGGCTTTGAAGGTGCTGCCTAAGGATCTTTGGTGAATTAGTGCAGTGCATCTTGTAGATGGCACACACTGCTGCTACTGATGGGGCATCAGTGACAGTGAGAATGGGTGTTTATGGATGTAGTACCAAGTGTCTGCTTTGTCCTGGATGGTGTGTCAAGCGTAGTGTTGTTGTTGGAGCTGTACCCATTCAGGTACGTGGGGGACATTCCTGACTTGTGCCTTGTAGATGGTGGATAGGCTTTTGGGATCACAAAGACCATATCTTTCGATTTTTATTTTGGATGGTGTTCAAAAATGGCAGTAGGATTACTATAGGCCAAGGACAGTGGAAATATTTGCTGCACTTATTTGAAAAGTACCTGAAGCTCATTAGAAGTTGCGTTTATACTGCTGCTTCATTCGAGTGGTGGGACACAATGTTTGAGACACAGTGACACTATTGGTGTGTGGTTAGAGGGAGCTATGTCCAGAAACAGATGGCAGGTTAGTTTAACAAATCAGATCAGTTGTGCAGACAGGACAACAGCTCAGCCTGGTCTCAGGCAAGTGGACAGTGAGACAGGTAAAAATTGAGGTCTGCAGATGCTGGAGATCACAGTTGAAAATGTGTTGCTGGTTAAAGCACAGCAGGTCAGGCAGCATGGATGCTGCCGGACGGTGAGACAGGACAATCAAAAGGGTGGAATCTCTTTATCCACTTCTTTATCGAAGGAACAGCCAACCTGAAACAGCCACCACCATTTCCTACAAGTTGCTGCCACAAACCAGTGACTGAGAAATCGAACGGAGAGCGTGCTAACTGTCTGTGTCTTCAACAAAGAACTTGGCTACAAAGATCAGAGATCAGAAGGAACACTCATTGAATCCTGTGGACTGGTGCTAACAAACTGCATTCTTTTAATTTCCTTTTCTTCTGACCCATTTGTGAGGAGGCGTGTAGTCAAACACTGGACCTGGGATGCCGGTGCATAGTTCCTTCAAAATGGCATCACATGTAGACAGGATGGAGAAGGCAGCATTTGGCCTGATTTGGAGATGCCGGTGTTGGACTGGGGTGTGCAAAGTTTAAAAAATCACTTCAGATTATAGCCCAACAGGTTTATTTGAAAGCACTAGCTTTCAGAGCGGTGTTCAACTACCTGAAGGAGCAGTGCTCCCAAATAAATCGGTTGGATTATAACCTGGTGTTGAGGTCTTTAGCATTTGGCATGCTTGCCTTCATCGGTCACAGCACTGACCACAGGAGTTTGGACATCATGTTACAGGACATTGGCGAGGCCAGATTTGGAGTACTGTATACAATTCTGGTCATCCTGCTACAGGAAAGATGTCACTAAACAGAAATATTGTGCAAAAAAAACAAAGGTTTACAAGGACATTAACAAGATTGTAGATTCAATTTATAAAGGACAGATTGGGACTTTTCTCCATGGAGCATAGGAAGCTGAAGGGTGACATTACAGAGATTTATAAAATCATGAGGGGCATGCAGAAGGTGAATAGCCAAGATCTTTTCTCCAAGGTAGGGGGATTCAAAAAGAGAGGGCATAGGTATATGGTGAGAGGGGAAACATCTCAAAGGGACTTTAAAGGCTACATTTTCCACACAAGAGGGTGGTACATGTATGGAATGAGCTGCCGGTGGACGCTGGTACAATTGCAACATTTAAAAGGCATCTGGATGAGTATATGAATAGAAAGGGTTTAAGAGGGAAATGGGCCAAATGGGATTAGATTGGGTTAGGATATGTGGTTGGCCTGGACGAGTTGGTCCGAAGGAGCTGTTTCCAATATGAAAATATTGAGTACACATCAAAAAGGACATCATTGACCCCAAACTACTTTGGCAAGTCTTCAGGCTGGGGAACGTCAAAAAGCAAGCCCTTCTTTCAAAGTGTTTGGTAGCTGTTCGTGTTGGCAATGATAACAAGATCTCAGGGACAAGTAACCAGTCCGACTGCTTCAGGATACTGCTCAAGGGAACAACGTTGGCCAAGAACACAGCACAACTCAGTGTTCCTTTAAAGAGCATCATGGGAACCTCATCGCCACATGAAATGTCACTGCTTTTATTTAGCACCGTTCAAAGAGACCTCAAAGGACTTCTGCATTTCGACACCACTTTGCTTAATACCCTAAGGTAATGCAACAACAAACCACTTAAGGTAAAATATACACCCCCCACCCCACCTCACCCCCAATCACTAATCTGAATTCCCAGCTTTCCCTCCATTGTAAAGCAGATCACCCTCAGATTTACATTCGTAAGCCAGATTGCCCATGTGCAGAATCGCAGCCATCAGTTTGGAGATCTCCCAGTTCTCGGTGTCGGTGAACATGAGAACCTTCATGGCCGAGCGAATGTTGGCATACTCCTTACTGTCATCTCGGCCATCACAGAAAGTGCACTGCCCCTGGAACACACAATACAATACAATGTCATACAGTCACAGAGATGGACAGCATGGAAACAGGCCCTTCAGTCCAACTCTTCCATGCCGACCAGATATCCCAACCGCCAGCACATGGCCCATATCCCTCCAAACCTTTCCTATTCATATACCCATCAAAATGCCTTTTAAAAAATGTTGTAATTATACCAGCCTCCACCACTTCCTCTGGCAGCTCGCTTCATACACTCACTAGCTCTGCATGAAAAAGTTGCCCTTTAGGTCCCTTTTAAATCTTTCCCCTCTCACCCTAAACCTATGCCCTCTACCTCTGGACTCCCCCACCCCAGGGAAAAGACCTTGTCTATTTACCCTATCCATGCACCTCATGATTTTACAAACTTCTAGGTGGTCACTCCTCAGCCTCCGACACTCCAGGGAAAATAACCCTAGTCTATTCAGCCTCACCCTATAGCACAAATCCTCCAAACCTGGCAACATCCTTGTAAATCTTTTCTGAACCCTTTCAAGTTTCACAACATCCTTCCTATAAGAGGGAGGCCAGAATTGAACACAATATTCCAAAAGTGGCCTAACAAATGTCCTGTAGAGCTGTAACATGACCTCCCAACTCCTATACTCAATACTCTGACCGATAAAGGAAAGCATACAATATGGCTTCTTCACTATCCTATCTACCTGTGACTCTACTTTCACGGATCTATGAACCTGCATTCCAAGGTGTCAATATTCAGCAATATTCCGGTTTCCTCCAACAGTCCAAAGATGTGCAGGTTACGTGATTTGGCCAGGCTAAATTGCCCATACTGTTAGGTGTATTAGTCAGGGCTAAGTGTAGGGAAATAGGCCTGGATGGGTTACTCTTCAGAGGGTCACTGTGGACTTGATGGGCCAAAGGCTTGTTTCCACAGTGTAGGGAATCTAATCATGACAAAATTGGAGGTGGAGTGGACAGCAAAAGAGGTTACCTCAGAGTACAATGGGATCTTGATCAGATGGACTAATGGGCTGAAGAGTGGCAGATGGAGCTTAATTTGGATAAATGTGAGGTGCTGCATTTTGGTAAGGCAAATCCGAGCAAGACTTGCACATGTATTGGGAAGTCCTGGGATGTACCCGGACAAAACCCCCGCAGACACGGGGAGGATGTGCAAACTCCACACAGACAACCACCAGAGGCTGGAATCAAACCCAGGTCCCTGGTGCTGTGAGACAGCAGTGCTAACCACTGAGCACAGTGCTGCATTAACTGTCCATTTGCAACGTTACTAACTGTACCTCCTATGTTCACATTCAAAATCATTTATATAAAAATGAAGAAAATCAATGGACCTAGAACCAATTATTGTGGCACATCGGTCACAGGCCTCCAGTCTGAAAAACAACCCTCCACTATCATCCTCTCTTCTACCTTTGAGCCAGTTTGGTATCCATATGGCTAGTTCTCCCTGTGATCTAACCTTGCTAACCGATCTACCACGAGGAACCTTGACGAACACCTTATTGAAGTCCATAGAGATCACGTCCACCACTCTGCCCTCATCAATCCTCTTCATTACTACTTCAAAAACTCAACTAAGTTTGAGAGACATGATTTCCCATGCACAAAGCCATGTTGACTATCCTTAATCAGTTCTTGCCTTTCCAAATACATGCAAATCCTATCCCTTTGTATTCCCCCGAACAACTTGCCCATGCCATGCTTCCAGGTTTATAAATCCCTAGCTTTTCCTTACCACCTTTCTTAAAGAGTGGCACCACGTTAGTGTTATGAAGGTGTAGGTACGTACTGTACCTTTAAGAGAGGGGGGAAACTCACAGGGACTGACTGAAAGCAGAGTGGGCTAACAATTTAAAAATGTAACATTTGATGGAAACAAAACAGCTGGTGCTGCATTGCCATGGAACAAAAACAAATTCAAATTTGGCCAGTTTAAATTATACCCAGATACCAAACTCCAATCAAATTTGAAAATTTTACTACTTGAGGGGACATCAAGCCAATGAATTGATCCGATGTTTTGGGGTATAAAATCAGAAAGTTTGAGCAGTTAGGGGGAGAACAGCAGAGGGCACCAGTACAGACTGCCAACCAAATAGCTCTCTGAAAAGGTACCTGTCCATAAGGAAAGTTGTGCAGAAGACTGAAGAAAAGATGACCCAGAAATCCGCAGAGGAAAATCTACAAAGGAGAATCGACAAAGCCGACTGGTTTTGAAATATTATTTTTATTTGTAAATCTTAAATCAAGGTTTTTATTTTTAATTGGACCTGTAATAGACTGGGAGGTAAAGGATAGGTTTAAGAGAAAGGAGTTGTAAATAGTTGTTTTCATGTTCTGTTAATTTTTACTTTAAACAGTGAAATCTGGGATAGTTCTCTGCCTCTCAAATCTTAGATTGTGGTGCGATGTGATCTTTTCTGTGCGTTGGGTTTAAATTAGCAGAGCGGGTTTACCCCACATTGGAACGTTCGCCAACTTCCAGTTTTCTGGCATCTCACCCGTGACTATCAATGATAGAAATATCTCAGCAAGGGGTCCAGCAATCACTTCCCTAGCTTCCCAGAGTTCTAGGGTACACGGATCAGGTCTTGGGGATTGATCCACATTCATGCATCAAGACATCCAGCACTTCCTCCTCTGTAATTTAGACATTTTTCAAGAGGTCACCATCTATTTCCCCACATTCTTTATCTCCCATATCTTCCTTCACAGCAAATACTGTTACAAAATCCTCATTTAGTGTCTCCCTACCTCCTGCGGCTCCACACATTGGCTGCCTTGCTGATCTTTGAGGGGCCCTATTCCCTCCCTAGTTACCCTTTTGTCTTTAATGTATTTGCAAAGCACTTTGGATTCTCTTTAGCTTTGGCAAACAGTTCTCTCATGTCCTCTTTTTGCACTCCCGATTTCCCTCTTAAGTATACCACTCCTGCCTTTATACTCTAAAAAAGGACTGACTTGATCACTCCTGTCTATACCTGACGTATGCTTCCTTCTTTTTCTTCACCACAACCTCAATTTCACTAGTCATCCAGCATTTCCTATGCCTACCAGCCTTGCCTTTCACCCGAACAGGAGTGTACTGTCCCTCGTTATGTCATGGATAAATAGGTAGAGAGCTACACAGAACATGAGGGGTCCTTGTGTCTCAATGCAGACGAGGAACACTTTAACCAAGTTAGTGGCAGTCTAGGATTGGTCCCTGAGAAAGATGTCTAAGATCGGTGGAGCAGATCAGAAAAAAGTGAAAAGATATTACAGGGTCAGGAAAATTGACCTATATTTTAATCATCAACTTGTTCAGGTGTTATTATACACCTCTAGAGCAGATGGGCCTCCCGGTTCAGGGATAGGGGCATTCCCACAAGAGGGCTGGTCAGGGAACCAGATTTTCTTTTCCTAAACAACTTTTCTCATCAATCTGTTCAGAAATGTTGTTATTACAACACCCCTTTGGAAAAGGGTGAAGTTTGAACCCGGGCCTCCTGGTCTGGGGTAGGGATACTACCACTGTTCCGCAAGAGGATCTTTCAGGGAACCTGGTAAAGGAAATGAAAATAAAAATCAGGTGTGATCCAACTGAATACTCGACCAGTTTGGTGGGCTATGAGTTCTGAATTGTCCATGTCAAATTGTCCATAGTGTTCAGGGATGTGTAGGTTAGGTGCATTAGTCAGGGATAAATGTAGAGTGATGGAGAATGGGGGATTGGGGGGAGGGTCATCTTCGGAGGGTCAGTATGGAATTGTTGGGCCAAAGGGCCTGTTTCCACACTAAGGATTCTAAGATCCCAAGGTTTCCAAAGAAGTGGGTTGAAGTTATAGTCTCAACACAGGGTAGGTTTGTAATTTTAATATTCTCTCTTCGAATGAAGGTGCAATGGTGGGACCCATTCACTGCTCAATTCATGGGATTTCAACAATGAAAAAAGGTATACCCTCAAGCTTGCAATTCTTCACTCAAAACTCAGATGGTGTAGGGTCTTTCAGAAACAAAAGGAGTAGTGAGCTGGGGTAATCTGGTCAACTACCCCACCTCCTGGCAGCCTGTCGGAACATTGGAACGGTAAGGAATGGCAGAGTGTGTGTTGGCCAAATACACAAACAGTCAGATATGCATGTTAGGAGCAGGAATGGGCCATTTGACTCAAATCCTTCTCCGCTATTCAAAAAGATCATAGCTGACTGTACTCTAGTCAGAACTGTTTCACTGATTCCACCAGATTTGCTTCGACATCCGAATTAGTCACGAATTTCACCTCTGTCTTAAACATATTCAATGACGCTTCCTGCATAAAACTCTGGATAAGAAATTTCCACACACTGACAACCCTAAAGAGGAAAAATTCCTCATTTTTCATCTCAATGGGATATCTTTGACTTTTAAAACAAAAACCACAGTCTCCTCTAGCTCGAACACAAACAAAAACAGAAGTTGTTGGAAAAGCTCAGCAATTCTGGCAACATGTGAAGAGAAATAGGAGTTAATGTTTCAGGTTGATTGACCAGTCCTCAGAACCTCCCTTTCGCTCAGTTCTCTTCCACATCCTTTCACCATCTATTCTCACCAAGTCCCTTCAAATTCTTACACGTTGTAATAAACTCTCCTTCCAAACTCCAGTGGATACAGGTCTGGCCTATCTACCCTTTCCTCATAAGATAATCCCCACTCCAGAGACCTGAGCACAAAAGATCTTTGCTGAACTTCCAATGCAGTACAAAAGGAAGTGCCATATTGTTGGAGGAGCTGTCTTTCAGATGTAGCATTACACTGATCCACGATCTCAGCTGTTTGTGTAAAATGTGGGTGTAGCAGGTCAGCAAGTGTCACCTATTCCTAATCGCCACTTGAACCAAAAAGCTGCATTTCAGAGGGCATTGCTTTGGGTTTGGAGTCACCTGTAGATCAGGCTAGGAAAGAGATTCCCTTCCCTGTAGACAATTACGGAACTATATGGATTTTTATAACATATCGATCAAGGGTTACATGGTCACCATTAGGCCAATTCCAGACTTTTATCGAGTACAAATTGCACTCTCTGTCACAGTGCGATTCAAACCTGTGTCCAGAATGTGGATTACTACTGTGCCAGCTCCTTCACTAAAGCAAAGAGGAAATGATTGTGGGACATTATTTCAAACAACAGATTCGGACGTAAAGTTTTAACTCTTTAACCAGTTGGTACAGATTATCTGGTCAGTATCAAGTTGCTGCTGGAGAGATCCTATTGTGTGCAAACTGCTGGCTGCCCAGCCGCACAGTGATTATACACCATGAGCTGCCAATTGAATTAGAATATCTTCAGATTGTCAAAGGCACTACATAAATGCAAGTTTTCCCTGCAAATCTATGAATCTGCCTTTAATCATTCAATCCTACCCTTTCAGGATTGATGCATACAACATCTCTCAAATTGATCAGCAACCCCGCCCCTCTGCCCCGCCCCCTCCCCACCCCATTCGGCTCTCACCATTGTTAAATAAGTGTAATCCGTAGCTTTGCTCAGACCCAGTGCCTTCTTCTGGTCCATGCTCATTCCCATCAACATACAGTAAAAGATGTGATAGTTCCTCTCCCCTTCAGCCTGCAGAAGAAAAAGGAAGAAATTTAAATTAAAGAACATATTTGTGGAGGACAGTAAGTTAACTAAACTGATCATCTCACTACTGAAGGTGGAATGGGGTCCCCGCCAAAGGGCCCGATTCCTGGGAATAGATTTCTCTTGATATTCAGCAGGCCCCATTACACACTTCTGGGATGGTGTGTGTTGGGAGGATGTCTTCCCCCATTTCTGCAGGCAACTGGCTGTTTAAGAGTCATACAGCACAGTAACAGACCCTTCGGCCCAATCATTCCATGGTGCTGCATTTTGAGAAAGCAAATCTTAGCAAGACTTATACACTTTATAGCAAGGTCCTAGGAGTGTTGCTGAACAAAGAGACCTTGGAGTGCAGGTTCATAGCACCGTGAAAGTGGAGTCACAGATAGATAGGATAGTGAAGGTGGTGTTTGGTATGCTTTCCCTTATTGGTCAGAGTATTGAGTACAGGAGTTGGGAGGCTGTATAGGACATTGGTTAGGCCACTGTTGGAATATTGTGTGCAATTCTGGTCTCCTTTCTATCAAAAGGAAGGATCGTGTGAAACTTGAAAGGGTTCAGAAAAAGATTTATAATGATGTTGCCAGAGTTGGAGGATTTGAGCTACAGGGAGAGGTTGAATAGGCTGGGGCGGTTTTCCCTGGAGCAGAGGCTGAGGGGTGACCTTATAGAGGTTTATAAAATCATGAGGGGTATGGATATGATGGATAGCAAAGGTTTTTTCCCCCCAGGGTAGGGGATCCAGAACTAGAGGGCATAGGTTTAGGATGAGAGGGGAAAGACATAAAAGAGACCTAAGGGGCAATATTTTCACACAGAGGGTGGCACGTGTATGGAATGAGCTGCCAGAGGAAGTGGTGGAGGCTGGTACAATTACAACATTTAAAAGGCATCTGGATGGGTATATGAATAGGAAGGGTTTGGAGGGATATGGGCCGGGTGCTGCCAGGTGGGACTAGATTAGGTTAGGTTGGGATATCTGGTCGGCACGGACGAGTTAGGCCGAAGGGTCTGTTTCCGTGCTGTACATCTCTATGACTCTATGACCATAATCCCAAACTAAACTAGTCCCACTGCCTCACTTCCATTCTCCAAAAAAAGGTTTCAGCTAGTTTTATTCAATGCTATTTGGCCATTCAGCCCCCTCCCCAGCACCCCACCCTCCTCTCCCCCACTCCATACCCACTCATCACGTATACTCAACCGGTCAAAAACTGTTTAGAGATTAAAACAAAACCACAAGCAGCCCACAGGAATGCCATCTTACACACATTTGATAAAAGAAATCAAAAACTCTCATTCACAAAAAAAATTAAATGGCCTCAAATTGTCAGTTGTATAAACAAACAAAAAAAAAACCTCTATTCAGTCACCACAAAGACAAAGACAATTAAATCCCACAACAGTCTCTTGAAACTGCCAATTGAAGAGGACCTCAGCCCCATCCCCTGCTCTTTGCCGAGATAAGCAGCTTTGGAACTTTTGAAAATTCTGTCAAGCATTCCTAATAAACACAGCTATGGAAATATCATGAAGTGTTTTGAATTGTACGAAGAACAGATTTTTTTTTGAGTTACCTATTTAACAGGAAGAAACAATCCTACACAAATACCATTATTTCTTCATGGTTTTGTTTTTACAGTGTGACCACTCTTCAGTCTGCACGTCTCTAAAATATACAGTCGTACCTCGTATAACTTTTACGCCTCACTACTACTAAATTCCAGAATTTCTTCACATGGCTAGGATACTGGACATAACCAGGACAGTATGTTCCCAAGAAAAATCTTTACACAACAAATTCAGTACAATACATTGAAAGACAACATAAACTCAGGCAGTACCAGTCTACAGAGTGCAGAGCAGATGGAACTGGATGTATATATGCATAGTTCACTGAAGGTGGTAAGGTAGAGGCAGCAGTAAATAAAACAGACATTGTTCTTGTCCTCTATGCCACTATTAATATAGCCAAGAGTAAGGAGGTGATATTGAGCTTGTACAAGGCACTTGTTTGTGAACATAGAGTTGTGGCTGCCACATTCTAGGAAAGATGTGAATGCATCAGAGACCGTGCAGAAGCAATTCACAAGAATGGTTCCAGGGATACGACACTTCAGTGATGAGGAGGGATTGAAGAGATGGAGACTGGTCTCCTTGGAGAGACAGAGAGCAAGAGGAGATCAGATTAAACTTCCAAAATCACGAGCGGGCTGGACAGAACAGATAAGGAGAAGCTAATCCTGTTTGTAAAAGGAACATGAACGAGAGGGGGATAGATTTAACGCGATGCATAAACAATGCAAGGGTGACGTGAGAACAAAAATCTTTTCCACCAGGTTATTACAATATGGATACACTGCCTAGGAATGTGGTAAAGTAGACAGGCAGGAGGCTGGAAGAACACAGCAAACCAGGCAGCATCAGGAGGGCTCAAAAAGGTAGAAGACAGAGGGTGGTGGAGGAGGGTTGATTTTCAGACTGGAGGCCTGTGACCAGTGGTGTGTCACAAGGATCAGTGCTGGGTCCTTTACTTTTTGTCATTTATAGAAATGGTTTGGATGTGAGCATAAGAGGTACAGTTTGTAAGTTTTGCAGATGACACCAAAATTGGAGGTGTAGTGGACAGTGAAGAAGATTACCTCTGATTACAACAGGATCTTGATCAGATGGGCCAATGGGTGGAGAAGTGGCAGATGGAGTTGAATTCAGATAAATGGGAGGTGCTGCAGTTTGAGAAATCAAATCTTAGCAGGACTTATACACTTAAATGATAAGGTCCTAGAGAGTGTTGCTGAACAAAGACACCTTGGAGTGCAGGTTCATAGCTCATTGAAAGTGGAGTTGCAGGTAGATAGGATAGTGAAGGCGGCATTTGGTATGCTTTCCTTTATTGGTCAGAGTATGGAGTACAGGAGTTGGGAGGTCATGTTGCGGTTGTACAGGACATTGGTTAGGCCACTGTTGGAATATTGCGTGCAATTCTGGTCTCCTTCCTATCAGAAGGATATTGTGAAACTTGGAAGGGTTCAGAAAAGATTTACAAGGATGTTGCCAGGGTTGAAGGATTTGAGCTACAAGGAGAGGCTGAACAGGCTGGGGCTGTTTTCCCTGGAGTGCCAGAGACTGAGGGGTGACCTTAGAGGTTTACAAAATCATGAGGGGCGTGGATAGGATAAATAAACAAACAGTGTTTTCCCTGGGGTGGGGGAGACCAGAACTAGAGGGTATAGGTTTAGGGTGAGGGGGAAAAAAAATAATGAGACCCAAGGGGCAACTTTTCATGCAGAGGGTGCTACGTGTATGGAATGAGCTGCCAGAGGAAGTGGTGGAGGCTGGTACAATTGCAACATTTAAGAGGCATCCGGATGGGTATACGAATAGGAAGGTTTGGAGGGATATGGGCCGGGTGCTGGCAGGTGGGACTAGATTGGGTTGGAATATCTGGTCAGCATGGACAGGTTGGACTGAATGGTCTGTTTCCGTGCTGTACATCTCTATGACTCCGGGAGGGAGAGAAGTCAATATTTCGGGTGTAACCCTTCTTCAGGGCTGGGAGTGGGTGTGGGGAAGATGGAGGCATGGTGGTGAAGTGGGGATAGGTGGCGGATACGACCTGGTCGATCAATGGGAGGAATGTGTAAAGATAAAATGATGCTGGAAAAGCACAGCAGGTCAGGCAGCATCTGAGGAGCAGGGAAAAAAAATTCGATGTTGTTTCAGGCAAAAGCTCTTCAATCGGGAATGAATCCGGTTGGTGGCAGGGAGCAGTGGAAGGGAGGGGGCAGGGCTAGAGAGGGAGTTGGGGGATGGGAAGAGCGGTTATTTGAAATTGGAGAACTCAAACGTCCAGTCCTCTGGGTTGTAGGGCTACCCAGGTGGAAGATGAGGTGTTGTTCCTTCAATTTGCGGTTTGGTTCGTTGTAGCAATGGAGGAGACTGAGGATGGTCATGCCAGAAAGGGACTGGTTGGGGGAATTGAAGTGGGTGGTGACTGAGAGGTCCCTATGGACCCAGCTGTGATGCTTGGTGAACCTTTCCCAGAGTTTACGTCCTGTCTCCCCGATGTAGAGAAGACCACACTGGGAGCACCTGATGCAGTAAACTCAATTTGTAAAGAGACAGGTGGACCTCTGTCTCACCTGGAAGGACTGTTTCGGACCCTGGATTGAGGTGTGTGTACCCACACGTTTTGCATCTTTTCTGGTGGCAGGGGAAAATACCTGGGGGTTTGGGCAGGGTCAGTTGGGAGAGTGGCGCAAACCAAGGAATGTCATTGGGAACCGTCTTTGCGGAAGGCAGAGGAGGTGGGGAGGGGAAGATGTTCTTGGTGGTGAGGTCTAGTTGTAGCTGGCAGTAGTGTTTATGGATGACGAGTTGGGTGCGGAGACTGGTGAGGTGTTGGTGAGGACAAGGAGGACCGTCTATATTGCATTTGGGGGAGTGGAGTGGGGGCTTGGAGCAGTGGCCTGGGGAATGGAGGTGGTGCTGTGGAGGGCAGTCTGGATAACAGAGGGGAGGAAAATGTAGCAAAAGGCACAACGGAGGCATTTTAAAAAGGAAATTAGGAGGTTTTTGTGGAAAGTAATAGCGTACAGCGATAGGAGGAAAAGACAAAGACTGGTAGGCAAAAAATGCAGACACTGGAGATCAGAGTCGAGAGTGTGGTGCTGGAAAAGCACAGCCGGTCAGGCAGCATCCGTGGAGCAGGAGAATCTACGTTTCAGGCAAAAATCCTTCATCAGGATCAGAAAGTTTGGTATATGCCAGGCCAGGTATTCAAGCTGATGGGCTGAATGGCCTCCTCCTGCCACCACAATAATTCAGAGATTCTGTGGATGCTGGCCATCATGCCTTTGAAGTGAATCCCCGGACTGAGAAAGCATCACTGGTGCAGTTTCTCTCAAATAAAACCTGGCAAGAGGAGGGGCAAAAACAAACACTAAATAAAGAGAAACAACAAAAAAAACCACAAATAACACGGGCCAACACGACAATCTGATGGGTTAGTTTCAGAAGACCAGGCCTTCAACTGTGGTAAAGTGCAGAGGTACAGCAAATACAAAACAAAGCAAGGGACAGTGAAGTGTAAGAAGGTGTTCCAAAATTCAGTGTGGATCCAAGTTTAGCAAGGCCTTAAACAAAAGCCTGTAAACACAAGTCAGACATTACACTTTCAAAAGATGCTTTGTAGGACAGTGCATTTTTTAAACTAACACTCCAGTCCCAAAACAGGGAACGGCATAGAGTGGGGAGAATAGGAATGAGGGGTGGGGGGTGATGCTGGAAAGGGATCCACGCTGTAACTGAAATATTAAAAAAGGTCTAAAGACTACAGCCTGACTGGCGAGCAGGTGAAGAACAGAATCAAATCACAAGAGCAGCCACTTGGCATGCCTGTCCAAATAACTCAATTCAGCTGGGTATTAGCCAAGTCTTTGGCTGCTGGACTACACAGTAATGGCATTTTATACACTTCCCCAGCTAGATATTAGCAAAGTGATCCGCTAGCTAAGTTGCTGTTTTCACCTGTCAATCCCTGAATGATGGTTCGTTAATTATTTATTAACCTGTAATTATTTTGTGTAACAACTTTAATTTTTCCCCAACACCATAGGACCTGTACACCGTGTGGAAGCAGGCCATTCGACCCATCAAGACCAAATCAACTCTCCAAAGAGATCCACCCCCTTACCTTACCCCTGTAATGCTGCATTTCCTATGGCTAATCCAGCTGGCCTGCACAGCTCTGGGACAATTTATGGTTGATCCACCTAATCCATGGGTCTCTGGACTGTGGAAGGAAACCAGAGAAAACCCATGCAGACACAGGGAGAATGCGCAAACTCCACACAGACAGTGGAATTGAACCCGGTCCCTGGCGCTGCAAGGGAGCGGTGCTAACCACTGAGCCACCCTGCTGCCCTTTTTCATCTATAATCATGGATACAAATAAAGTTAACTCTGAGCTCCAATATTTGAGTCAGTCAGTCATCATTGTATTCTTAGTTATTTTCACTCATGATGTGCAAGTAAAGGCAGCATTTTATATAAAAAAAGGCAAAGCCTTCCATTCTTGCCCGTGATCACTCGATTAGATATACCATTCCTCCTTCTGCAAAAGATGCTAAAGGAAGTTGAGCTTCCTGTCATAAGAGTTACCTGTCTACAGACTCGAGATTTCTCCAGCAGGTACTGTTCAATCTTGGCTCCCTCAATGGCACCCCTCTTGTTAAAGTGGATGTCGATGTACTTCCCAAAACGGCTAGAATTATCATTCCGGATAGTCTTCGCATTCCCAAATGCTGTGGAACCAAATAATAAGCAAGTGCTGAGCTGCTGATGTTTGAAATTCTTTACTGGACTGTATTGTAAGTCTGTTCACAATATTATAAAACTTATTTCTAACTTAACCTCAGACAATAGCAAATGCTACTGATTTCCTTTTAATCCTTTGTATAACACCGCACCTTTTTTTACTCTATGGCACCATTAAATGCAGCCATTGTAAAAACTTTTCACTGTATTCCTGTCCTGGAGTGACAAATAAAGGAACTTTATTTATTCATTCAAATCAAATACAGGCCAGAGCAATACATTCTGTATGGGAAAGACTAATGAGAGATTGACAGTGGTTCTGTTGTACAACAGTGCTCAGTGCCCAAGTAGTACCATGAATAACCCTGTACCATTTCCTTCTCTTGTATTCTACTGAAGTTCCACTGCACCTTATCTTTTAATTACTCATGTTGCATACAATCTTATATGTAGCATCAAATTCAACAACTTCAACTCATAAGTACTTCCATAGCTTGAACCCAAGATCAAAGTCCCTCTACGTTCTTGTTCTGTCCTCTGTACTTCCACAGCCTCTCCCAGCCTCGTAATCTCCCATGTTCCTTCAATTCTGTCCTTTGTCACTCCCCACCCCTATCACGTTAGACCCAATGTTGGCCATGCCTTCAGCTATCTGGAGGTTTTGGGATTAACTTCCTGAACCCTCCATTCTCTTCACTCCTCTCTCATCCTTACAAAAAAAAAACAACTGATCATATCGTCCAAATTGGTGATAACCTCCTCCAATACCTCATCAAGTTCTTTGATATGCAAAAGAATCCAGAGTATCCACACCCTCCAACACCGACACTCAGGAGCAGTGTCTATTATCTGCAAGAAACTGCAGAAATCCACCCTTAGACAGCACCTTCCAGATCCACGACCACCATCATCTAGAAGGACAAGGGTAGCAGATACATGGGTACACCACCTCCTGCAGGATCCCCTCCAAGTCACTCACCATTCTGACTGGGAAATATAAATCGCCATTCCTTCACCGTTGCAGGGTCAAAATCCTGGAATTCCCTCCCCAAGAGCATTATGGGTGCACCTACAGCACATGGACGGCAGCGGTTCAAGACAGCAGCTCACCCCCACCTTCTCAAGAGGGGCAACTAGGGATGCTAGACCAGCCAGAGATGCTGATGTCCCACGTGTGAACGAGAAGAACAATGCTGAGTGTTATTCAGTTCATAGTAGGGCAGGATATATCAAAGATAAACAAGTGATTCGACATTTAACTGTCAGGGCTGCTAAACCATACAAGTTGTGTAAAAGGTCACTCCCGTTGCACCTAGCTGCATTCTCTGCTGGATACTGCATGCTCCAGAGCTCAGCACCTCGAATCGGTTTGCCCAGCTCACCTTCCAGAATGGGATTTGCTTCAAGGACCTGCTGCTCAATCCAGGAGTGCTGCCCACTAATAGCTGCCAGGAATTGTAAGATCAATTTGGTGCTCTCCGTTTTCCCAGCCCCGGACTCACCACTGCAAGGAAAAAAAATCACAACACTGATTAGATTTGCAATTCTACCTCTTGCCTTTAGCCAAACTTGGATAATAAACACCTAACACCCATTTATATCCCTTTACAACATCAGTACAAAAGTATCAAAGGAGTGAAACCGCATCAGAACACACCCACATGGTTTGTACAGTATTATGCTGCCCACTCTTAGTAATAACAGAATAGGTGAGGGATATGACATTGGAGCAGGACTCTGGACAAGAGAAGAGGGATGGAAATGGAACAAAAGATCCGGGACAGGTAGAGACAGAACGGAAAAACGTGAAAATCTCCTGTACGTTGTCCTGTCAGAATTCCAACTCAATTGAGAGCCTGCACGTGCCCCTCCCTTGGTCACAGCTAAACAGGGAGAGCTGATGTCCTACAATGGGGGTTGGCTGGTGCTACTACAATGGAGGGGAGGGGGAAAAAAAAAAAAAAGAGTTGACACTACTACAATGGGGGTGGGTGGGTAACTGACTGACATTACTACAATGGGGCTTCCAGATTTGTCTCACTAGCAATGTTGGTCACAGGAGGAGTCCCACCTGAATCCTTGGTACAGTGATACAGAGAAGGAGCATTCACAAAATCAAAAATCCTGCTTCTCCCCATACCACATATTAGGATCAGCTCTCATTATTTCTTGTGTCTTAGAAAAGGGCAATCTTTAGCTTATAAAAAACCCTTCACACCAGTCAAGTTGTTTTAATTAGATCGCTGGCATCTTCGTTTCCAGATGAACGGGCTTATCCCTGAAACGCTGACTCGCCTGCTTCCTCGGATACTGTCTGACCTGCTGCGCTTTTCCAGCGCCACCCTTTTCAACTCTGACCTTCCAGCACCTCAAGTGCCACAGAGATCGGATTGGGATTGGGACTGCAGCTTCTCAATCCCAACTAATGCAGGACTACAGTGGAATGGCAGCCCGTTCATGACTGCGAGGAAGGAAACAAATGTCTTGCAGCCAGACCCGCAGTTGGCGCAAAAGTAGGTGGAAAGGCAAGTTGTGAGGCAGTTACAAGCATTTTAGAGATATAGATAGGTTCAGTAAGTTGGCAACTAGAGTATAAATGAGGAAAAATGTGAATGTAGAAGGGAGATCAAAAGAACATAATATTATTTAAATGGAGGTAAGCAGCAAAGGGACTTGTGCACAAAACAGAGAAAGCTAGCACATGGACAGCAAGTAATCAGGAAGGGTAATGGAACTTGGGCCCTTATTTCAAGGGGGTCAGAGTATGAGTAAGGAAATCTGACTGCAACTGTACAAGGTGCTGGTGAGATCCCACCTGAGGCATAGGGAGCAGATTTGGGCCTTTATTTTCCCTGTTTCACACAGACGATCGCTGGAATGGTAGGCCTAACATAGGATCGGCTGAGGATCCTGGGATTGTATTCATTGGAGTTTAGAAGGTTGAGGGGAGATCTAATAGAAACTTAGAAGATATGCATGGCTTAGAAAAGGGTGGATGCTAGGAAGTGGTTTCCATTAGGCAGGGATACTGGGACCTGTGGGCACAGCCTTAGAATTAAAGGGGGCAATTTAGAACTGAAATGAGATGACATTTCTTCAACCAGAGTGTGGTGGGCCTGTGGAATTCATTGCCACGGAATGCAATGGAGGCAGGGATGTTTGGGGTCTTCAAGGCAGAGATTGATAAATTCTTGATCTCACAAAGAATTAAGGGCTACGGGGAGATTCCGGGTAAGTGGAATTGAAACGCCCATCAGCCATGATTGAATGGTGGAGTGGACTCGATGGGCCGAATGGCCTTGCTTTCACTCCTGCGTCTTATGGTCTTATCGAAGGAAAGATATTATTTCGTCGGAGGCAGTTCACTAGGTTGATGCCTGGGACACGCACCATCCAAATTCAGAACGATGATTCCCGGAATGGCAGGATTGTCTTCTGACCAAAGGCTCAACAGGTTGGTGTTCTACTCAGTGGGGTTTAGAAGAATGGAGAGATGATCACATTGAAACATCCCAGATTCTTAAGGAGCTTGACAGGGTCAATGCTGAGGAGGTTTCCCTTCATGGGAGAGTCCAGGACCAGAGGGTGTAGTCTCCGAATGAAGGGGCACCAATTTAAGAGAGAGATGAAGAGGATACGTGTCTTTGGAACTCCTTGCCATAGAGAGCTGTGGGGGCAAAATCCTTGTGAATATTTAAAGGCCAAGACAGAGAAATTCTTGATCAGTCGAGGAACCAAGGGTGACAGGAAAAGGAGGAAAGCAGACAGGAAGAATGGCGGACCAAACATGATCCTATCAAAAGGGCAGAACAGGCTCAAGGGGCCAGTTGGCCCAATTCTGTTCCATCTTCTCATGGCTTTACAGGCGAGGCAAATCATTTAAGGACCATCCCTTCCTAAATCACAGACGGACCAATAATCGATAATGACAGGGAACCTGCTGGAATCCAGCAACAGAGTAGTGTAACAGTATTCCATTCCCAACTGTCTGTTCAGTGGATGGAATTTCAGTGCAAAGACCACACAATTGTAGGAATGGATGGTTTTCCGCTGTATTCCTACTGCAGGCTAGATCCTACCAAGGATCAGATACTGCAATAACTGAACCACTGCAATAAAGCATTGTAGCGGAGACAAGGCTACATATTTAATTTTGACACCAGTCTCTCTAGCTTCTGGAACAAAAATGTCTTCCGCATCTAGCATTCAATCCTGACGCTCACAGGCAAAACATGTATGGTGGACAAATTGAGCGCTGAAAATGTGTTGCTGGTTAAAGCACAGCAGGTTAGGCAGCATCTCAGGAATAGGGAATTCAACGTTTCGAGCATAAGCCCTCATTCCTGATGAAGGGCTTATGCTGCTCATTCCTGATGAAGGGCTTATGCTCGAAACGTCGAATTCCCTATTCCTGAGATGCTGCCTAACCTGCTGTGCTTTAACCAGCAACACATTTTCAGCTGTGATCTCCAGCATCTGCAGACCTCATTTTTTTACCCGGACAAATTGAGAGATCAATGTGTGCCTTACTCCTTGGTGTTCAGGCAGAAATAAATCAATCTTGGTTCTTCCCAATGGCCAAGAGTAATGGCCACTTACAATCACTTTAGATTTGGAGTCAACAGTTTTTTTTTAACAAACTATAAAGACCATATTTGATTTATTTCACTTTGCTTTTGTTTCTGAACCGAAAAAAGGATTTTTTTTTAGAAAAGAACAAAGGAATAAGAAAGGACTCACTGTACTTCTTTAAAAAAAATTACTGGAACTTAACTCACATGCAAGCTGTTGGGATTGGGGTGGAGGGGAAGCAGGGGCAGGGGTATGTTGGAGGTAGTGGAAGAGGTGACGGTCCAGCTCCTGGTGGTGGTGGGGTAGTGGAGAGGGGGTGATCCTTGGACAAAGTAAGATTAGTTATCAGCAACAGGTAGTTTACGCAGCCATAACTGCACGTTACCCCACAATCTGAAGGCCATCTGCTCGTTGCAGGAACCAAAAGGAGAGTGCAATCCTAGCTGGACAGCTTGTGGGTGTGAGCAATATAAAGAGAAGAGAAGTCTTGGGATCTCTAAAAAGGGAGGTGGAGCATGCCTTGCTCTCTCCCTGCGGTGAGAATATCCAAGAGTTAAAGGCGGCAGGTTTGTTTTTGACCACCAGCTCCTGCAGTTTAACCAATGAAGTCAGAGAGTTAATAGGATTTGTGATGCCTCCTGTGGAGAAGTCAATGGACTGAAGGACTTGGGAAAGTGAAGGAACCCAAGGATTGGGAACATTTGAAATGCTGCTCCAAGATATCCCCTCCACCCATCACACTTGCACTGTTTTGTCTACCTCCCTCTGGCACTGTTTCCCTCCATGGGCCCATCTGTCGATATCTCAACTTGTCCATGGGCGACACGGTGGCACAGTGGCTAGCACTGCTGCCTCACAGCGCCTGAGATCCGGGTTCAATTCCCGCCTCAGGCGACTGACTGTGTGGAGTTTGCACGTTCTCCCCGTGTCTGCGTGGGTTTCCTCCGGGTGCTCCGGTTTCCTCCCACAATCCAAAGATGTGCGGGTCAGGTGAATTGGCCATGCTAAATTGCCTGTAGTGTTAGGTAAGGGGTAAAATGTGGGGGTATGGGTGGGTTGCGCTTCGGCGGGTCGGTGTGGACTTGTTGGGCCGAAGGGCCTGTTTCCACACTAAGTAATCTAATTTAAATCTAATCCACCATACATGCTTTGCCTGGGAGCATCAGGAATGGGTGCCAGATGAGGAAGACTTTTTGTATCAGGAGTTCGAGAGACTAGTGTCAAAAGCGGATTAGGAGGGGATTAGAGTTTTGCGTAGTAGAGTTTTAGGAGTTCACAGATTCTGACTACACAGAAGCAATTAAATTTCTTAAAATATAAATTGCCAGTGCTGATAAGTACAGGAACACGGTTCATGTTTATTGTTAACTGCAGTCGATCAGACGAAAAAATTGGGGATTTTGAAAACTTACTGAGTTTTGAGAAGATTTGTAGCTCAGGTTGAGGTTTTGGATGTAGGTTTGCTCACTGACCTGAAAGGTTCATTTTCAGACATTTTGTCACCCTACTAGGAAACATCAGTGGGCCTCTGGGCAAAGCATTGCTGATGATTCCAGCTTTCTATTTATCTGTTGGGGTTTCTTTGAGTTGGTGATGTCATTTCCTGTTCTTTGTCTCTGGGGTCCAAGTCAATATGTCTGTCGATAGAGTTCTGGTTGGAATGATGAAGGTCTTATGCCCGAAACGTCGAATTTCCTGTTCCTTGGATGCTGCCTGACCTGCTGCGCTTTTCCAGCAACACATTTTCAGTTCTGGTTGGAATGTCATGCTTCTAGAAATTCTCGTGCGTGTCTCTTTATGGCTTGTCCTAGGATGAATGTGTTGTCCCAGTTGAAGTGGTGTCCTTCCTTATCTCTATGTAAGGATACTAGTGAGGGGGGGTCAGGTCATTTTGTGGATGTCGTTTTGTGAGGGAGGACAATGACATGACCCTCTCTCACTAGTATCCTTACATAGAGAGAAGGAAGGACACCACTTCAACTGGGACAACACATTCATCCTAGGACAAGCCATAAAGAGACACGCACAAGAATTCCTAGAAGCATAGCATTCCAACTGAAACTCTAACGAACACACAGAGTTAGACCCCATCTACCATCCCCTCAGAAAAAGAACAGGAAATTACATCACCAACCTAAAGAAACCCAAACAGAGAAATAGAAAGCAGGAATCATCAGCAGTGCTTCACCCAGAGGCCCACTGAAGACGTTACCTAGTAGGGTGACAAAAATGTATGAAAATGTATCTTCCAGCTCAGCAAGCAAACCTATCTCCATTTTGTGAACTTTGATAAAATCTTTAACATTCGTGAGTCTAGGATAGTGGGGCTCGCAATTCTAGCATGTTACCCTGAGCGGGGTGTAACCAAAGTGTCAGATCCTTCTTTGCATTCCCTTGGCTGTTACCAAGTCGGTTTCTCCAACAGGGCAAAAAGCAGCGGAAATGAAATCAGAAACAGAGTGATTGGAAATACTGAGCAGTGCAGGCTGAAGCTGTGTCTCTCTCTCTCATCTACACAGTTAACATTTCAGGTTGTGACCTTTCAGAAGAACCTGGAATAAGTCTGGCTGTACTGGGAAGGGGGCGACACACTGAACACTAAGTTGCCGCTGTAAGTTGGAACCCTGAGAAAAGTCCTGATGTGACTCCAGGAGTTGCAGTTGCCTTGGGAGAAGTTTTAAACTTGTAATGGGTTGATTTACACCGTCCCTGGACATGAGACAAACACCTGACACCAACATGTATGGATAAGCACCACTTACTAACTGGAATGGTTACTGTGTAAACTCTGCTGTAGCACCCAGGGTTACCAACACAATTCAATACAACTCACCATCAAGCACCATTCACCCGGCCACCCACTATCCACCAGAAAGCTTCGACATCTGCAAACCTAATCCATGGAATTTACTACCACAGAAAGCATGAAGGGCCAACACATTGTATTTATTTCAATAAAGGATTGGATAGAGCACTTGGGGATAAAGCGATCTAAAAAGAGCGTGGGGAGACAGTGGGAACAGGGGATGGAATGACCAACCACGATCACACTGGATGACAGAGTGGCCAATTCCTATTCCTGGTTTTCTAGGGTTTTCCTGTAAACCATAAAATAAAGCGCTCTCAATATGAGAGTTGAGGTCACCAGAAAGGGAGAAGGTTTCATGCACTGTTCCTCTTTGCTGGTCAATGGCAAAAGATGTAGCCAGGATTGACCCTGCCGGATGGTAGAACTCAAAATAACACAAACATGTGGATCCTCACTGCTGAGAGGATTGCCAATGATGAGAGCACCATCTTCTTTCCACAGCTGCTGCCAAATGCAACGGATATTTCCAATGTTTTTGGGTTTTTTTTTTCTTAGATTCATAGAATCCCTACAGTGTGGAAACAGACCATTTGGCCCAACAAGTCCACACCGACCCTCCAAAGATTAACCCATCTAGACCCATTCCCCTACCCTATTAGAGAGTCAGAGATATACACAGCACGGAAACAGACCCTTCGGTCCAACATGCCGACTAGATATCCCAACCAATCTAGTTCCGCTTGCCTGCACCTGGCCCATATCACTCCAAATGCTTTCTATTCATATACCCATCCAGATGCCTTTTAAAAGTGTTGCAATTGTACTGGCCTCCATTTCCCCGACTAATTGCACCTAACCTACATACCCTTGAACACTATGGGCCAATTTATCATGGCCAATCCACTTAACCTGTGCATCTTTGGACTGTGGGAGGAAACCGAAGCACCCTGAAGAAATGCTCGAAGTCACTGTAAGAATGTGCAAACTCCATACAGGCAGTTGCCAGAGACTGGAATCGAACCTGGGTCCCTAGCGCTGTGAGGCAGCGGTGCTAACCACTGAGCCACCGTGCTGCCCTTTAGTTTCCAATTCCCAGCGATTTGTGATTGGTAAAACAGGAGGCAGCGAGAAGTGGCAATGTGGAGTGATCGGGGTGCGTCTTTACTGACCTGATGATACAGCACTGGTCCTTGTTCGCTCGCTGCATGTTGAAGTAGCAGTTATCAGCGATGGCAAAGATGTGGGGTGGCATTTCACCGATCTTTCGGTTGGTGTAATACCGGATTTGTTCAGCCGTGTAGATTGGCAGCAGCTGGTAGGGATTCACTGCAACCAGGATCGAGCCTGTGTATGTCTGAAAAGGAGAGGCACCATGGTAATGTTAGCAAGTCGGCTAACTGAGGTAGCTATGCTGAAAGAGGAAACTCAACAAGTTCTATTCCACAGAAAAACACTGAAAGCAACTGCTCAATTTGGCAGTGATTGATGGAGGGGCAGGAATTGACGACGTGGTGCACTAAATCGGAGCAACTTACCATGGGATGAGTCATCTAGCTCTTCCAATCCCAGTCACACTCACTGCTCCTATAGAGAATCCCCCTACACCCAGCATGTTTCGCTTTCCCAGTTCAGTTGGAGAGCGCAGATTTGGGCTGAATGGTTTAAAAACAGCTCTCTAACGCGATCAGTGTAACTCACGCCTCTCCATTCCCCTTGTAGGGCTATCTGCCCAGTCCTTAAACACATCAGCAGCTGTCTGCCTGAGTTGCCAGTAACAACTCAGTCTCACCAGACTCTGGGCAAAGAAGCACTTTGAAATCCCTCCTTGATGGTCTCATGTTTCACTCATTCCTGAGAGCAGGAACGATCTGTATCCACCATCAAAACTTCATTAATGCCATCTCAGCCTTCCACTTTTCAAAAGGAAGTGACCCAGCCTGTTTGTCCTCTTCACCAGAAACATATCACCATTCCTTCAGTGTTACTGGGTCAAAATCCTGGAACTCCCTCCCCAGAGGCACTGCCATTAGAAGTCCACAGCACAGAGAGAAAAAAAAAAGAGCCCTTCAGCCCATCAAAAACAGCCATCTAACTAGTCTAATCCCCTTTTCCAGCACTTGGCCCATAGCCTTGTAATTACAAAGACTTCCTATAGTACATTGACAAGGGAGGCAGCTCAGCACCACTTTCGAGGGCAACTAGGGACAGCCAATAAATACTGGCCCAGCCAATGACGCCCACACTCGGAGGGGGAATTTTTTAAAAATGGCATCAAGTTTGTAAATCCATTTCCCCTCACGCCCCCAGCTCACCTTCTATAGTAGCTCTGTATATTCTAACACAGTGACCAGAATCGGATGCAATACTTTGGGTGGACTCTAACCCATACTACACACCAACTTGTTTAAGAAACCTTCCTACTTTTCAATTCTGCCCCTCTCAAAAACATAGCCCAGTGTTTTTTTTAAAAAAAAACTCATGACTGTATAGACTCATTCATACAGAAATACACCACTTCCTTGTGTATCGCACCCAACGCAATACTTCAGTTATTTGTGGAAATAAATTGTTGATAATAGCCGTAAAGAGAGCTCCCAGCACCGATCCTTATGGGACCGCAGTTCCCATTCCATACAACCATTCCAGGGCTGCACTCTACTGCAAAAGAGAGTGTGTGTCATTGCTGAACAGCTAGGAATTGCTGCTATTGGACAGATGTTGAGAACCTCAAGATTTCAGGAAATATTTATAAGGATGTTGCCAGGGTCAGGAGGATTTGACCGATAGGGAGAGGCTGAACAGGCTGGAGCTGTTTTCCCTGGAGCATCAGAGGCTGAGGGCTGACCTTATAGGAGGTTTATAAAATCATGGAGGGGCATGGATTGGGTGAATAGTCACGATCTTTTCCCCAGGGTAAGGGAGCCCAAAACTAGAGGTTTAAGGTGAGAGGGGAAAGATATAAAAAGGGACCTAAAGGGATAACGCTTTCACTCAGAGGATGGTGCGTGTATGGAATGAGCTGCCAGAGGAAGTGGAGGCTGGTACAATTACAACATTTAAAAAAGGCATCTGGATGGACACACAAATAGGAAGGGTTTAAGAGGGGATATGGGCCAAATGGGACTAGATTAATGTATTAAAGTAGGATGATGTGGACAGGAGGAAATGTTTCTGTGCTGGACATCTCTGACTTAAATGACCCTTCAAGTTTGCTTCCCCATCTCAAACATCTCTGTGCAAGCACACCACTGCTGCTCAGTATGCACATTTCCCGTGTGCCTTGGAATGTTTACCATATTAAAAGGTGCCAAGTATAGATTGGATTATAGGGAGCTCTGGTGTGGTAATATCATTTTGTTACCTCTAGGCCAGCAGTCCCTGCTGCTCCAGAGGTATATCTTAACATCCCTGAACAGGTTGGATTTGAAAAAAAAAATCTAGCCAGGATTGTTGATGAGGTAAGGATATACATTACATGGCAGCTAGCTCGGCTAATATCTCAAATGCCTTTCATAGATATCCTTCAGAACCACTGACACTGAATTCTCTCATCACCCCAGGACAAAACAAAACTGAGTTAGATGTAGTTCTTAAAGCTAAAAGGAATAAAGAGGCTGTGGGGAAAGTGGGAACAGGGGATGGAGTTGGATGATTAGCCAGAATGATAGAGCAGGCCTGAAGGACCGAATGGCCTACTCCTGTTCCTACGTAGGATAGCTCCCTCATCCTTAGTCGTGCCATCAGATTATCTCCCAACATCTGGAATCAAGAACCGACACGAGTCCTGGCTACACCAAGACATCTGTAATCTACGTTAAATAGAATTAACGACAACAAGCCCTGTCCCCAAGCCAAAATCAGCACTTGATGGATTATTAAAATAAAAATCAGCAAATGCAACATTTCTCAAGTTTCTTATTAAGAGCCAACACCGACCAAGATGACCTGACACCGAAACAGGACACTGATAGCATGAATCAAATTACACAGGAACAGGAGGAAGTCACTTATAGAATGAAAATGGTTATATAATGCACCGATGACAACAGAAAAGAGGTGCTCTTAATGAGATGGGAAACCCAATACCAAGTTTGAGCCATGCAGAGTGCAGCCTTTGAAGATGGATGTGAACAATTGTGTGTGTGTCGTAACTTGTGATACTTAAGTTGGAGTTGGTGTCCATAGCGAGTACTTACCCTCCCTCCACAGTTTGTCTGCAGAAAAAGTAGGCAACGGATTAAAAGCAAAGGCCAGGAAACAGGTACAAATAAAAAAGCCACAGTTTTGAAATAAAGTATTGTTTTCAAACATTTATATAGCGCCATTCATGTCTTCAGGATATCCCAAAGCAGTCAATGCAAAAAAAAAAGTGTCACAACACAGAAAATAACAAAGACGACCAAATGCAGAGGAACCAAAAGGAGAGAGTTAGAATCACTCCATCTATTTTTCCAAAACATCACAGCTACAATAAGTAGGGAGCCAAAAAGCAGCAGTTCTCCGGCCACACACAGCAATCCCCACCTCCTCCCAACTCTCCCAAGCCACACCAAAGACCAAACCACTTGGTGCATGGCTCCAGTGGCTTCCCCTGGAACCAATCCAAGCAACTGGAGGGGGTGGAGACCTGTCTTCCAAGGCCCAAAGAAGTCCCAGTGAAGGGTGACAGACCAACTCAGCTCACTTCATTTGTACAATTTAGATGCGTTTGCCCAACAGAACACTCTAGGTGGCGAGGAAGTCTTCGCGAAGCCTCCAATAGCACGGTCAACTCAACGTACCTTCATCCCAAGTACCTCTTGCCACCGGCATACAACTTTTTATGAAACGCAGATACTGGGAAGCATGTCACAAAGCTGGGATTAAACTGCACTCCTGCAGGAGCTTGGAGCTACTCATCAACGTCAGCACAGTCCGACTGTGCATGCAGCTCCATGTAAACAACAAGAAAGAAATTGGTAAAGTTGGCACTATCCCAGAAGGACTGTAAGAGGCTGCGCTCTCAGAGAGAGAAGATGACTGATGGCGAGTATAACCAGAGGGTCACCATATTTTACTCAAGATGCAGTATTGCGAAAGTGGAACCTTCGTGATAGCGTGGGCTGGTGTGGGAATTGAATCCAACGTTAGCGTATTAAACACATAGGAATCAAATAACTCAAAAGGATCTAGCCTTCCATAGGTTAAGCATTTGCAATGGTTTATGGAAATGGCAAGGAGTAATTTAATTAATCAAGATGGTCAGCCATTATAATGGGCAAGCATGTCAGCTCTTTGTCTGTGAGAACAGAACTGTTTGTTCATCCAGTTGCCAATCCAATGAGCACATCTCTACCTCAAACAGAAATGCATTTTAAAAAGCCCACACTCGACTGTTCAATGCTCTCAAGAAACTGTAGGATGCTGGCTCATACTCACATAAATTAAACGCTCCCTATACCGGATGAGGAGGTTACGCAGAATTCCAGCTTCGTTCAAGTCTCCCAGGCGGATCATATCTTCCACTCCATGGATAGACGTTGGATGCATTGGTTTAATATTGGTGGCATTCTGAGGGGAAATCCAGTGCTCCTGGGGAGGTCCGGGAGGGAAATAGACAACAGAAAGAGAGTCTGCATTTACACTATTGCTCCACTTGGACAAAGAAATAAATGACAGCCAATTCCTACCTGCATCAACGGTTAAAATAATTAGCAGTGACTTTGTACACTCAGATTAAAAGAAAGCATCACAGCTCTTTAACAATATAACAATGTCTGACAGGTTTTTAAGAGATGTACAGCACAGAAACAGATCCTTCTGATCAGGCATTCCAATCTGACCTAGCCCATTCACCAGCATTTGGCCCATATCCCTCCAAACCCTTCCTATTCATATACCCATCCAAATGCCTCTTAAATGTTGCAAATGTACCAGCCTCCACCACATCCTCTAGCAGCTCATTCTATACACACACCTCCCTCTGTATGGAAAGTTGCCCCTCAGGTCCCTTTTAAATCTTTCCCCTCTCACCCTAAATCTATGCTTCTAGTTTTAAACTCCCCCACCCTAGGATCTCTTCTGAACTCACTAAATTGGAGGCTCTTGCAGAAATAAATTATACTCCTGCACAAAGACCAAAGACCAAGACCAAAGACCAACTCTTCAGTCACAGGAAACAGTATAATGGCAAAGTAAAAATGGGAAAAATATTATGACCATTAGAATGATTGGGCAACAACTAAGCATTAATTAAATATGGAGGACATTTTTGTTTATGTAACACTGTACTCATGGAAGTTCAAGTGGATCTCTTACAATTTGTCATGTTGATGCTCAGGGGGCTCAAGGATAAATGGACCATTTTTCACATTCAGAAACAGCAGCATTAGCCTCTGACAGACACCATTTCTGACATTGCATACAGCAGGCAAAGAACTGCCTTAGATGTTAGTCCTATTATTCTCTGGCAGCACTTCCCCCAAGGTAAGGCCATGGGGTCAGAGGTAATGGCAACTCTGGCCAAGTTCTAATGGATATACAGCCATCCTCCTGCTCGCTCAGTGCTTGCTCGAGGGTTTTAGCAAGAGCTGGAAGGTACATCATTCACAATGTTGAACCAATAGCATTTCAATGCAAAAGTCTATCACAAGTACAATCCAATTATTCCATCACAGAGTGGGAAATACTTGCTCTGGCCCTCAATATGACAAGGTTCTATATGGACCTGTTGGATAAACAATTGTTATGGACCAGACCAAGTCCCCTCAATATTTAGAAGATAGCCTGTACCCTAACCTTTTCTTATTTTTAAAAAGGTAGATGTAAAATGTTGCATTCCAGATGCAATTCATTTGGTCAAACAACCATATTTAAAAGCAAAATACATTTATTCAAACACTAAAATGCAAAGAAAAAAAAAGAGTAACTTAGAGTAACAGATTATTAATTTTTAATTAACTGTTCCAATATAGATCCATTCCAAACACACACTTGGCAAAAAGGTGATTTCAGAATGCAGATTTTCTCACCTGCAACTCTAGCAGCAGAGAAAGAACCCCCAGCTTTAAGCTCTATCAGAGAGGAAAACATGGTGAAAAAACCCAGAGGGAGAGTGTAGTAGAGAGAGATGTACTGCAGCTTCCAAATCCTGCTGAGGCCCCAGCAACAACTGCTGAAAGTAAAAACTAAAATCCCTGTTTCTGTGGGAGCTTGACCCCACCCAGCCAGGTTGCTTCTATTGTTGCAACATTTTAAGAAAAATACATTCTAAGGCTTCACAAGCTGTTTACTTTAGGAGTTTTTGATAGACACAAATGGTACCTCTGCCTTAAAATTTCTCCAAGAGGGGAAAATACACCACTTAAAGCCATTTTATAATCATATGTTTCACCTTGGAAACCGATTGAAAATGGAAATGATTGGCCACACAAACCACTGACAAATGTATCACCAAGACTACAACAACTCTTTGGAAAAAAGGACAGGGATGTAACTTTGGCATTTGCTATAAACCAGATACCCAAACTGTCACTGAACTGATTACCAAATCCCAGTAAGAATGCCAAAACTCCACTAGATTTACAAGGAGTCAATATGGACACTGGGGTGGAAAACACACTTTAAAACAAAAGGGTCAATCTGATGACTTTTGCTGAACACCAACACAACCAACTCTGGAAAGAAACGGTTATCAAGCCACGACTGAAAGCATTTTGAAATGTTATTGTAGAAAGATGGCCAGACACGATACAAGAGGTGTCAGGTGCTGTCAGATACTTTTGGCCACACAGGGATGAACAAGCTATCTCATGAGATGGGAATGTGTAAAAGGGATGGTTTATAAATTTCTAATTTATAAATTGCAATCAATGCTCTTGGCCAGGATGAACTATCACAGCGGTAGTACAGACATATGGCCAGCGAGGGAACACAATACCTGGCACGGGATCCTGTATACTGGGCAAGTGATCAATGACAATGGTAATGAGGAGACACTGAGAAGATACAAGGTGAACGAGAGTCACCAACCTCATCAACACCAAGAATCTATAGACACCCCGGAGAAAGTGAGGATTGCAGATCAGAGTCTAGAGTGTGGTGGTGGAAAAGCACAGATCAGGCAACATCTGAGGAGCAGGAGAATCGACGATTCGGGCATAAGCCATCCATCAGGAATTCCTTGGCTCAAAAACGTCGATTTTTTTTTTAGATTAGATTAGATTACTTACAGTGTGGAAACAGGCCCTTCAGCCCAACAAGTCCACACCGACCCGCCGAAGCGCAACCCACCCATACCCCTAACCTAACAGTACGGGCAATTTAGCATGGCCAATTCACCTGACCTGCACATCTTTGGACTGTGGGAGGAAACCCACGCAGACACGGGAAGAACGTGCAAACTCCACACAGTCAGTCAGTCACCCGAGTTGGGAATTGAACCCGGGTCTCAGGCGCTGTGAGGCAGCAGTGCTAACCACTGTGCCACCGTGCCGCCCCGGATGCTGCCTAACTGCTGTGCTTTCCCAGCGGCATACTTTCGACTCTGTACACCCCCTCAAGACTCAGTCAGTCCCTGAAAGATAGTAACAGCTTTATTCATGGTACATGGTGATTGGTTTCATCTATGCCCCATTTCAAATGGTCAGATAGTTCAAGAACAATATGTGGCAGATTCAACGAGTACAATATTCATCCTGTCCTGTACAATAGGAGAAAGTGAGGACTGGAGATCAGAGTCGAAGGGTGAGGTGCTGGAAAAGCACAGCAGGTCAGGCAGAGTTCGAGGAGCAGGAGAATTGAAGTTTCAAGCATCAAGCTCTTCATCAGGAATCCCGATGAAGAGCTTCTGGCTTGAAACTTCAACTCTCCTGCTCCTTGGATGCAGTGGCTGTGCTTTTCCAGCACCACACTCTGACTCTGTCCTGTACAGGGACCACACTTGGCAATGGGCCACAGACAGACCTTTTCTGCAAAATGAGGCATACACCAAGCAGCGCCCTCCTCACAACATCCCATCTGACTGAGCAAATGGAGTTCGCCACTAAATCAAGGAGATAGGCCTACCAGAACCAAAGATCACATCTGGAAGGCGAGTTAGGGTAATGTTGTCCAACCTTTATCCTTCTAAGTTCAGAAATAGAATCCATACAGTGTGGAAGCAGGCCACTCAGCCCATTAAATCCACATTGACCTCCAAAGATTATCCCACTCACACTTACCACATCCCTGTAACCCTGTATTTCCCATGGATAACCACCTGACCTACACATCCCTCAACACTATGGCCAGTTTAGCATGGCCAATCCACCCTAACCTGTCCATCTTTAACTGTGGGAGGAAACCTGAGCAAACCCACGCAGACATGGGGAGAACATGCAAACTCAGAGGTTGGAATCAAAGTCAGATCCTGGTGATGTGAGGCACCAGTACTAACCACTGAGCTGACCTGGGTTGGAAATATAGCACAAATGTCATGAAAAACAAAGGAAAATAACGCAATGTGCATGACTGATGTTATGGTGGTGCGTTACTGCCAAATCCAAAGAAGGGACAGAATATCAGAGTCACAAATCCAACCAAAGGATCCTGGTTATCCATAAAAGGTACCCAGTGTGCAATGAGCAGAGATTCCATAAAGTCAAACCACCAACTGATGCAATGTTGAGGAGATCTAGAAACAGTGTAGCACTCCAGCCTTGCACAGAACTCACAAAAGATGCGCACCTTCATTTTCTGAGTGCAACCAAAATGCAAACAATTGATCCAAAAAAACACGAGACCAATGAACAAACTATTCAAGTTTAGTTCTTCCACAAGTTATCCTATCATGCAATCTAGACACCTATATAACACACCTAAAATATTATATACAGCCTCAAAATGTTACCATCCTGGCTTCTTCATAAATACTTTGATTTACAGGGTCAATGTTTTCATTTGGTTCATGATATTTTCCCTTAGGGAAATATAAAAATTGTGTTACTGCTTTAACAGCTGAAAACATGAGCAAGCCAAGGTCTAGGATCATTCAGGTAAAAAATGAGGTGTGCAGATGCTGGAGATCACAGTTGAAAATGTGTTGCTGGTTAAAGCACAGCAGGTTAGGCAGCATCCAAGGAATAGGAAATTCGACGTTTCGGGCATAAGCCCTTCATCAGGAATGAAGGGCTTATGCCCGAAACGTCGAATTTCCTATTCCTTGGATGCTGCCTAACCTGCTGTGCTTTAACCAGCAACACATTTTCATCTAGGATCATTCACATGACCAACAGCATGCTTGAGCTGTTCGTGACCTTGGGGTGCAGGCTCATTGTTCCCTGAAGGTGGGCTCCCAGGTAGATAGGGTGGTGAAGGCAGCATTTGGTATGCTTACCTTTATTGGTCGCAGCATTGAGTATTGAAGTTGGAAGGTCATGTTGTGGCTGTACAGGACATTGGTTAGGTCACTTTTAGACTGTACATAAAATTCTGGGTCTACCTTCTATAGGAAGGATGCTGCGAAATTGGAGACTGCTCAGAAAAGATTGACAAGGGTTTTGCCAGGGTTGGAGAGTTTGAGCTATAGGGGTGAAAGACTGGGGCGGTTTTCCCTGGAGCATTGGAGGCGGAGGAGAGTGACCTTATAGACGTTTATAAAATCATGAGGGGCATGGATAGAGTGAATGGCCAAGATCTTTTCCCCAGGGTGGGGAGTCCAAAACTAGATGGCATAGGTTTAGGGTGAGAGAAGAGAAAGATTTAAAAGGGATCTAAGGGGTAATGTTTTCATACAGAGGCTGGTGGGTATATGGAATGAGCTGCCAGAGGAATTGGAGGCTGTTACAAATCCAACATTTAAAAAGGCATCTGGATGGGTATATGAACAGTAAGTGTTTAGAGGGACAAGTGCTGGCAAATGAGAATAAATTTATTTAGATTAGGTGGTGGGCATGGATGAGTTGGACTGAAGGGTCTGTTTCCATGCTGTACACCTCTATGACTAAAGGATCTCTTCTCAAGTTTTAGTTACAGAACAATTTACAAGTTTATCTTAAAACCAAATCTGCTTGAGATTTTGAAGTGTATTGAATCTACCATAATTGATCAGTCTGGTCTGAGAGAGACTGACCAGTGTGAAGGAATACAAGACTGTAACATAATGACGACATGGCAGAATACTCACATTGCCTTCATCGTCCACAACCTGAATTTGTCCAGAGTCACAGAGTTTCACTACTGCCCCGATAGGAACTTCAAACTCTCGTCCAGTCTTCAGATCCAACCAGACATAATCCCCCTGGAGAGATACAGATGGTTCATGGTCAGCTTGTGTTACTGGAAGGGGAAAGATTTATCTGTAATTAAATCTCATTATTAATTTTATACTGTCCAGTGAAGAGTGCAGCCCACATTGTTACATCGCTATTGAGGCCCAGAACAAGCTTTAATAATCCAGGTTTCCCTTTTTAAATCATAGAACACAAAAGCACAACAGAGGAACAGGCCCTGCAGCCCACCATGTTGTTCTAAACAGGATACCTAATCAAACTGCTCACTTCTGCCTGCCCTTGGTCCATCTGCCTCCAATCCTTGCTTACTCATGCACTTATCTAAAAGTCCACTAAACACCCATATCATATCTGCTTCCACCATCACCCCTAGTGTGTTCCAGATACCTACTACTCTATAAATGCATGTCCCCTAGTGAGAATCATTTCAACTCTGGGATAAAGATTCTGACCATCAACCCTCATCTATGCATCTCATAATTTTATAGACTTCTATCAGGTCTCCCTTCAGACTCCACTGCTCCAGAGAAAACAATGAGTTTTTCCTAGCCTCTCCTTATAGCTCAAACTGCCTGGATGAGAGGGTATCTGGTAAACCTCTTCGGCACCCTGTCCAAAGCTCCACATCCTTCCTGTAATGTGGCAACCAGAATTGAACAAAATATTGCCCATCTCTCAACCATGTCCCCTCTCAATCTCCTCTGCTTGAAGGAAAACAACCCTAGTCTGTCCAATCTTTCCATCACAAACTCTCCATTCCAGTCCAGGCCATATCTTGGTAAATCTCTTCTACACCCTCCCCAGTGCTCTCACATCCCTCCGATAAACGTGGAGTCCAGAATTGCCCATAACCTCTAGCTGTGACCTAACCAATGTTTTATACCTAACCAGCATCACCTCCCTGCTCTTAAACTCTATACCTTGGCTAATAAAGACTCATACCTTTGTAACCATGTTATTTAACTGCCTTCATAGCTTAAGGGACTGGTGCACATACACATTTAAAAAAAAGGTCCCTCTGATCCTTAGTGCTTCCCAAGGTCCTACCACTCTTTCTCTTGACATGCTTATCCTTCATCACCTCACACTTATCCGGATGGAATCCCATTTATCTCTGACCAACCCATCCAGATCTTCCTGTAATCTAAGGCGGTCACAATTTGGCACTCCAACTTGTGTAGTCTTCCCGAGCCCCATCATTTCACTGGGATAGGCATTTCCACAGTGCTAATAACAGCTTGTATCATAGTTTAGTACAGTGACAGTGCCCCATCACAATAGCTTGTGGAATTAAAATTAAACTCATCAAGTCTGGAATTGAAAGCAGTGGTGACAGTGAACATGGTTGGGGGGTGGGGTGGGGAAAAAAAAAAGATGAGTAAAAGATTGTGGAAGAGGGAGGATGGGAAAACGTGAAGGGAGTGTGTGTGGGGGGCAGGGTGTGCACATAGAGGAAGAAATCACCTAATAAGAACTAAAATAAATACAAATCTACCTCAATTAAATGGCTCTAGCTCAAACCCTGGCAACATCCTTGTAAATCTTTTCTGAACCCTTTCAAGTTTCACAACATTCTCCCTATAACCGTGAGATCAGAACTGAACACAATATTCCAAAAGTGGCCTAACCAATGTCTTGTACAGCTGCAACATGACATCGCAATACCTATACTCAGTTAGCTTTCACAGTTTCTAAACATTAGCACAGAATTTTAAACTTCCTTCACCACAGCAGGGTGGCTAGGCTGGCGGTCATGATTTGAAGGAACCAATGCTGGACTGGCATGGGCAAAGATTAAAAAAAAACTCAACACCAGGTTATAGAGCAACAGGTTTATTTGAAAGCACTAGCTTTCAGAGAACCACCTGATGAAGGAGCAGCGCTCAGAAAGCTAATGCTACCAAATAAACCTGATGTTGGGTGATTTTTAAACATAGACGGATAATGAATTTGTCCCCCCTTCCCAGAGAGGAGTAGGGGGGAAGGACAGGGTCCCCTTATCCTCATGTATTCCTACTAGAGCTAAGATGACAATGGGACGTGAGTGGGAGTAACCAGTTCAGTGTGGGACAGAGTTAGCCTAACAGTAATCCAGAGGCCCAGGCTCGTACACATGTTCAAATCCCAGCACACCTGCCAGTGGAACTGAAGCTCCATGAACAAATCAGGAATTAAAAGTTAGTCTCAAATGATGGTGATCAAGAACTGCCTGGTCCTCTTACGTACTTCCTAGAAGGAATGAAGTCCTGACTTAGTCTGGATTTGGATCCACAGTGATGGGTTTGAACCATAATTGCCCTTATTCACTCGTGGGATATGACATCGCTGGCTGGGCCCCAGTCGCCTTTGAGAAGTTGGCGTGCTGCCTGTTTGAGCTGCTGCAGTCCATAAGTAGACCCACAACCTCATTAGTGAGCCACATTGCAAGCCACTCAATTGTGCCAAAATTACCTCTCCAAGGGCAGTTAGGGATAACAACAATGGTCAGTCTTTCTAGTAATGCCCAATTTTGATGGGAAAATTCAAGTCTCTCACTCAACGGTGGTCTTTCGGGTGACCAAAGTGGGAGGCCACCAAAATTCAGATATACCATGATACACATTATTACCCAAGGGATCTAAACAATCCCAATTCTTCCATCTTACAGCATGTGGTATGGATAAGATGCTCCCTTTGGAGTCAGGAGTCCGGGAGCAAGACGAAGAGTCTCAGAATATGGGCAAAACATTTAAAAGGATTGAAGTAAGAAGGAATTTATTTATTCCAAGACTGGCCAGCCTCTTGTAATTCTCTAACCCAGAGTTCTGCAGAAGCTCAGTCATGGAGTATGTTCAAGAGAGAATTTGATGGATCTTCAGACATTACAGGAAGGGTGGAGAGTACAGAAAAAAAAAACTGCATCCATGGAAAAGAGGAGCAATGATCTGGTCAAATGGCAGAACCATGCTGATGGGCTGAGTGGCCTACTCTTGTTCCTATGTTCCTTTTGCATCAGGACTGCTGTAGATGAGAAAAAATAAAAAAAAAGTACAAGCATTCAAACTACCACCTTGGAGCAAATCACACTTCATTTGTACACTAAAAAGTGTATGAATACCCCAAGAGGAGGAAACAAAAATTTGGAATAACTTTACTCTATTAGAAAACTTAACAGAATAATAGATTATTTAACTAGTAAAACAGCAACTGTTGAAATAGCTCAGTTGGGAGAGCGTGAGACTGAAGGTCCCTGGTTCAATCCTGGGTTTTGGCAGACAGCGTTGCTTGTGCGCTCCATCTTTGTTTAGAAAAATAGGATTCTGGGTAATCCCAGATAGAGGGCAGGAAAAATTTCTGGCTGTAAGAGCTGGTCCTTTTTTTTTTGAAAGAAAAAAGGTATTTTAGATGTTAGAGGTGATTTCCTCAAATTCCAGGAGCAGAAATTACTGTATTATATGCTGTTGCATTGTTTTGGAACTTTGGGAGGCAAAAAAAAAGTCAAAACAACAGTTTTAAAAAGGAATAAGGGCAGACAAAGGAAGCACATGGTGAGGACAGTGCAGGAGAGAGAGACAGACAGACACACACACACACACACACAGAGACAGAGCGAGACCCTGCACAGTTACTGCCTTTGCTGTTTTTGAATTCATGTATCGCTGGACAGCGGAGGAGTGCATCTGGGAAAATTAACGAACAGTGAATTTCACAACTAATCTTGGAGGAACTGTTGGTGAAGTTCACAGCACAGAATCAGATAAGTTAATTGTTGTTTTAAGTCTGCCCAAGAGAAAGGCTGCAGTAGTGAGTACAGTAGGTTCTTTCTTGATAATATGTTTTTGGAGATAAGTCTCTTGATTAAACTTAAAATATAAGCCATAGCTATTAATTTAACCTGGGGCAGTGTTTGTAGAGGAATAAGACGGTGTTATTTTCTGGGTCTGTAGATTGTGAAGGAGCAAAAATGGCCTTTGCAGTAAAATGGGGGTAAAAAAAGTGGGGGGTGGGACCCAGCGAGACAGTGAGGAAAGAGATCGATCTGAGATGGGTACAGCCGAGAACGGAAGTGAGTCAAACAGTCAGGGCCAAGGTAGGACTAATAAATTAAACTGCATTTATTTCAATGCAAGGAGCCTAACAGGGAAGGCAGATGAACTCAGGGCATGGTTAGGAACATGGGACTGGCAATATCATAGCAATCACAGAAACATGGCTCAGGGATGGGCAGGACTGGCAGCTGGATGTTCCAGGATGCAAATGCTACAGGAAGGATAAAAAAAGGAGGCAAGAGAGGAGGGGGAATGGCATTCTTGATAAGGGATAGCATTACAGCTGTGCTAAGGGAGGACATTCCCGGAAATACATCCAGGGAAGTTATTTGTATGGAACTGAGAAATAAGAAAGGGATGATCACCTTATTGGAATTCTATTATAGATCCTCTAATAGTCAGAGGGAAATTGAGAAACAAACTTGTAAGGAGATCCCAGCTATTTGTATGAATAATAGGGTAGTTATGGTCTGGGATTTTAACTTTCCAAACATCGACTGGGACTGCCATAATGTTAAAGGCTTAGATGGAGAAGAATTTGTTAAGTGTGTACAAGACAATTTTTGATTCAGTAGGTGGATGTACCTACTAGAGAAGGTGCAAAACTTGACCTACTCTTGGGAAATAAGGCAGGGCAGGTGACGGAGATGTCAGTGGGGGAACACTTTGGGACCAGCGACTGTAATTCTATTCCCTTTAAAATAGCGATGGAAAAGGATAGACCAGATCTAAAAGGTGAAATTCTAAATTGGATTTAGGCCAATTTTGATGGTATTAGGCAAGAACTTCCAAAAACTGATTGGAGGCAGATGTTCGCAGGTTAAAAAAAAGGGACAGCTGGAAAATGGGAAGCCTTCAGAAATTAGACAAGAATCCAGAGAAAGTATATTTCTGTCAGGATGAAAGGGAAGGTTGGTAGGTATAAGGATTGCTGGATGACTAAAGAAATTGAGGGTTTTGTTAAGAAAAAGGAAACATATGTCAGGTATAGACAGGATAGATCGAGTGAATCCTCAGAAAAGTATACTCCTACTTCCTTTATACTCAAGAGGGAAATCAGGAGGGCAAACGGGGCCACGAGATAGCTTTGGCAAATAGAATTAAGGAGAATCCAAAGGGTTTTTACAAATATATTAAGGACAAAAGGGTAACTAGGGAGAGAATAGGGCACCTCCAGGATCAGCAAAGCGGCCTTTGTATGGAGCCACAGAAAATGGGGAGATACTAAACGAGTATTTTGCATCAGTATTTACTGTGGAAAAGGATTTGCAAGATACAGACTGTAGGAAAATAAATGGTGACGTCTTGCAAAATGTCCATATTACAGAGGAGGAAGTGCTGGATGTCTTGAAATGATTAAAGGTGGATAAATCCCCAGGACCTGATCAGGTGTACCCAAGGACACTATGGGAAGCTGGAGAAAAAAGTGATTGCTGGGCCTGTTGCTGCGATATTTGTATCATCTGTAGTCACAGGTGAGGTGCCAGAAGACTGGAGGTTGGCAAACGTGGTGCCACTGTTTAAGGCGGCCGGTAAAGACAAGCCAGGGACCTAGAGACCAGTGAGCCGGATGTCAGTGGCGGGCAAGTTGTTGGAGGGAATCCTGAGGGACAGGATGTACATGTATTTGGAAAGGCAAGGACTGATTCAGGATAGTCAAGGTGGCTTTGTGCGTGGGAAATCATGTCTCACAAACCTGATTGAGTTTTTTGAAGTAACAAAGAAGATTGATGAGGGCAGAGCAGTAGATGTGATCTATATGGACTTCAGTAAGGCGTTTGACAAGGTTCCCCATGGGAGACTGATTAGCAAGGTTAGATCTCATGGAATACAGGGAGAATAGCCATTTGGATACAGAACTGGCTCAAAAGGTAGAAGACAGAGGGTGGTGGTGGAGGGTTGTTTTTCAGACTGGAGGCCTGTGACCAGTGGAGTACCACAAGGATCGATGCTGGGTCATTTACTTTGTCATTTACATAAATGATTTGGATGCGAGCAGAAGGAGGTACAGTTAGTAAGTTTGCAGATGACACCAAAATTGGGGGTGTAGTGGACAGCGAATAGGGTTACCTCCGATTACAACAGGATCTGGACCAGATGGGCCAATGGGCTGAGAAGTAGCAGATGGAGTTTAATTCAGATAAATGTGAGGTACTGCATTTTGGGAAATCAAATCTTCGCGGGACTTATACACTTAATGGTAAGGTCCTAGGGAGTGTTGCTGAACAAAGAGACCTTGGAGTGCAGGTTCATAGCTCCTTGAAAGTGGAGTTGCACATAGATAGGATAGTGAAGTAGGTGTTTGGTATGCTTTCCCTTATTGGTCAGAGTATTGAGTACAGGAGTTGGGAGGTCATGTTGCGGCTGTACAGGACATTGGTTAGGCCACTGTTGGAATATTGCGTGCAATTCTGGTCTCCTTCCTATCAGAAGGATATTGTGAAACTTGGAAGGGTTCAGAAAAGATTTACAAGGATGTTGCCGAGGTTGAAGGATTTGAGCTATAAAGGAGAGGCTTGAACAGGCTGGGCTGCTTTCCCTGGAGCGTCAGAGACTGAGGAGTGACCTTATAGGAGGTTTACAAAATTATGAGGAGCATGGATAGGATAAATATACAGAGAGTCTTTTCCCTGGGGTGGGGGAGTCCAGAACTAGAGGGCATAGGTTTAGGTTTAGGGTGAGAGGGGAAAGATATAAGAGACCTAAGGGGCAACTTTCTCAGGCAGTACGTGCATGGAATGAGCTGCCACAGGATGTGGTGGAGGTTGGTACAATTGCAACATTTAAGAGGCATTTGGATGGGTATATGAATAGGAAGGGTTTGGAGGGATATGGGCCGGGTGCTGACAGGTGGGACTAGATTGGGTTGGGATATCTGGTCAGCATGGACGGGTTGGACCGAGGGGTCTGTTTCCATGCTGTACATCTCTATGACTATGTAGTAATAGGCTATAAAACACACCCTTGGCAAAAGGCAATTTAGGTAAAACAGATGATCTCTCAGGCAGTTCTCCAGTTCAGGAATAAGAATGTTGAGGAAACTCAGTAGCAGGGAGAGATGTCCTGCAGTTTTCAAACCCTGCTGAGACCTCGACCGCTACCACTGAAAAATTAAAAAAAAAACTTTAAAACATCCTGGTCCTGTGACCCCACCTGGTCACGCTACTTCTATTGTACTGACCTTTCAAAATAAAACACAAAAAATCCCAAGGCCTCACAAGCTATTGACTTTGTTGGATTCAAAATTGACAGCTCTACACTTCGGTCTTAAAACCGCTCTTCAGAAAGAAAACCGGGACAAAATACATCACACACCACGGTTGCTCAGTGGCAGCTGGGTGTACCAACAAGATGCACTGCAGAGGTTCACAGAGGCCCTTTGGACAGCACCTTCCAAACACACAAACATTTCTTTCTAAAAGAACAAGGACAGCAGATACATAAGATCAACAGCTCTGCAGTGGCAGTGTCCCTCCCTCCGAGCTAGGAGTTCAAGCCCTACTTTCTCCAGAGGTGCGTAAAAACATCAAAGCAAAGGAGTAGAAAGCATTGATCATTGCCTACCGGGAGGAGCGTATGCTGGTGTTTGAACACTTGGTTGACGTTACGCAGAAGTGCCCATTTCCCTTCATCCTTCTGATACAAGTCATCATCGACCCTTCTGCGTGTATACATGTCCCAGCCTCAGACCCTGGCTCAGGAAGATTGCAGGCACAGCTGCCCCCTTCAAACATCGACAGTGATGCCCTAGTGCATTCTCAGCGTCAACCACCGTCTGCAGCCAGCCTTCCCATGGACTCCAGCGTCACTCAGCTGAGGGAGCTCCCAGCGTAGAAACACAGCAACCTCCAAGGGAGGAAACATGAACTAATCCCTCGCGGACAACCAGAGCAGAACGGGAGCTTGCGGCACACCAGAACGCCCTCATGGATTTAAGATTTCACAAGAGTCCCTTTAAAATGGCAGTCAGACCTGGAGCAACTTCTGCCAAACTGCACAAAAAAAATGTTTCCTCACCACACTCTCTCTTGATAGGACACCCTCTCACATTGATATCTGGGCTCAAATGTAAAGAGCAAAACCAATCATCTGGCAGAAACAGCTTGGTGAATTATAAACCAGGCTCTGTCAAGCAACAACAGGTATTCATTAATCCACTTGACAGTGCAATACTGTAAGCACTCATGCATTAATGTGATTACAACCACCCTAGAAACCATCTGCGAGGGGGAAGGGTTAGGGACAGGAGATCTTAAAGGAGGAGGGAGTGATCCATTGCTAATGACAGGAATTGTGAATCATTTATAAAGTCTTTGTGCCGTACATCTGGTCTTCAGTTCCGATTAACTTGACGAACGTCTTCAGTGGTGCTGATCACATGACACCAAAAAGGCTCATCTGCTCTTGGATTGGCCAGAAGGTAGACCTTTGGAGCATGCAGGGACACTGTTCCTGGTCAGACATCAAACTTGAACATTTTAATGTGATTAGCTCAAGCACAACCTACTGTCCAAAGCAGAACAAAATGGGTGCACAGCATTTGGTCACAAGTCATTTTGTTTTGTAAAAAGGTGGAGTGTTAACAGTTGCAGCTCCTGCTCTAAAGTGATTCAATCGCTAGATTGACATGAAGGACACCTTTTTCAGAACATATTTGCTTGTAGAAGCCAGACAAGGCAGATAGATTGAGTTATTGATAGACAGCTCACCCTGGTCTATTCACCATGCTCCCCTCAACACTTTCATCCCACAAAGTGTTGGGAGTATGGGATGAATTTACACCAATCCCCTTCACACATTATTCCCATAATTAGTGGCCTATATTCACACCCAGCTCCAACTTCACAAAAGTCTTGCCCCAGTGGTTGGGGCAGCACTGTTGCCTCACAACACCAGTGACCTGGGTTCAATTCCAGCCTCGGGTGATTGTCAGTGTGGAGTTTGCACATTCTCTCCATGTCTGTATGACTTTCTTCCAAGTGCTCTGGTTTCTTCCCACAGTCCAAAGATGTGTAGGTCAGGCACAGAGCAGGCCCTTCGACCCACGATGTTGTGCCAAGGAATTGTGCCTACTCTAAAATAAAATAACCTAACCTACGCACCCCTCAATTCACTGCAGTCCACATGCCTGTCCAGCAGTCACTTGAATGTCCCCAGTGACTCTGCTTCCACCACTACAGCTGGCAATGCATTCCATGCATTCATGGGAAAGTATGGGGGTTACAGGGATGAGGTAGGTGGGATCCTGTCTTTGGAGAATTGGTGCAAACTCAGTAGGCTGAACACTAGGAATTCTATGATTCTATGACATCCTGCCATATGCTGCAATACACAGAAGTCAAACCATGTCCCCAGTCATACTCAGTCTCAGGAGAGATCAGAGTGAAGGATACACCCAATGTACTCTTTGCTACTTCCCCCCCCCACCCTCCTCTGACCTTTCACCTCCATCCCCACCCCCACTCACTTATAGTACTCTATGCTACTTTCTCCCCACCCTCCTCTCATTTATCTCTCCACCCTTCAGGCTCTCTGCCTTTATGCCTGATGAAAGGCTTTTGCCCAAAACATCGATTTCGCTGCTCCTTGGATGCTGCCTGAACTGCTATGCTCTTCCAGCACCACTAATCCAGAATCTGGTTTCCAGCATCTGCAATAATTGTTTTTTACCTCAGGGGAGATCTGTATTCTTTAAACACCGTCATCTGTGGTTTCACATTGCAACCATGTCGATTGTCATGCATTCAAATTCCCTCCATAGAGACTGGCCTCATTCACTCTCAAAAGGAAACAAGATTTTGAGGGGGTGGGGGCGTGGGGGTGGGAGATGTGGTTAGAAAGAGGTTTCAAGAACCCATCTCCAGTCAAACACGTGGCCACTTTGTTCCAAAGGAGAAGGTTTTGGAACAATGAGAACTTTTGTCCAATTATGCTCCTGGGGCACTAAATGAATAAAAGAATGTTTTTCACTGACAGCAAAAGTTGGGAACTTGAATCACACAAAACATTGAAATTAGGAGGAATAGATCATTCAGCCTGCTCTACCATTCAGTATAACCATAGCTGACCATCTAACCCAGTCCCCTGTTCCTGCTTTCTCCATGTACCCTTTTGATCCCTTTAGCCCTAGGAACTGTATCGCTCTCTCTCTGTGAAAACAACCAATGTTTTGGCCTTAATTGCTTTCTGTGGCAGAGAATTTTGTAGCTTCCTGACTCCACAGTTGCAGGAAGAGCAGCAGCAGCAGCAGAAGAAATCCTTCCGATTCCTAAAGTTTTGGCGATTTAGCCCATCGAGTCTACACCGACCCTCTGAAGAACAACCCACCGTATCCCTGCATTCCCCATGGCTAACCCCACCTAGCCTGCACATCCTTAGACTTAGGAGGAAACCCACGTAGACATGGTGAGAACAGTGTTGAGTTCGTACAGCCACCCAAGGCTGGAACTGAACCTGGGTCCCTACTGTTCTGAGGCAGCAGTGCTAACTACCAAGTCACCATGCCTCACCCTGGAGTACTAGAAAAACATTTAAGCATCAACTAAGCCATCACCAAGCTTAGACTTGCCGTGACTCCAAACCAGAGAGACTTGAATACATGGGATTAACAAATTAAACTGGGCAGTTGAAAAAAAAAGACTTGAGGCACAGAAATGTCTGAAGTTAAACAAGTCAACACATTCCAGGATTCTAATGAGTAAGGCAAACATACAGAACAGAAGAAAATGAGGACTGCAGATGCTGGAGACCAGAGTTAAAAAAAATGTAGTGCTGGAAAAACACAGGTCAGGCAGCATCCGAGGAGCAGGAGAATCGACGTTTCAGGCATAAACCCTTCTTCAGGGATGAGGAGAGTGCGCTAAGCGGGCTGAGATGAAAGGTAGGGAGGAGGGACTTGGGGGAGGGGCATTGGAAATGCGATAGGTGGAAGGAGGTTAAGGTGAGGGTGATAGGCCGGAGTGGGGGGGGGGGGGGTGGGGGAAAGGTGGTGGAGAGGTCAGGAAGAAGATTGCAGGTTAGGAAGGTGGTGCTGAGTTTGAGGGTTGGGACTGAGACAAGCTGGGGGGAGGGGAAAAATGAGGAAACTGGAGAAATCTACATTCATCCAGTGTGGTTGGTAGGTTCCTAGGCGGAAGAGGAGGCACTCTTCCTCCAGGCGTCGTGTGGTCAGGGTCTGGCGATGGAGGCAAAGGACCTGCATGGCCTTGGCGGACTGGGAGGGGGAGTTAAAGTGTTCAGCCACGTGGTGGTTGGGTTGGTTGATGCGATGTAAAAACAATGACTGCAGATGCTGGAAACCAGATTCTGAATTAGTGGTGCTGGAAGAGCACAGCAGTTCAGGCAGCATCCAATGAGCAGCGAAATCGATGTTTCGGGCAAAAGCCCTTCATCAGGAATAAAGGCAGAGAGCCTGAAGCATGGAGAGATAAGCTAGAGGAGGGTGGGGGTGGGGAGAAAGTAGCATAGAGTACAATAGGTGAGTGGGGAAGGGGATGAAGGTGATAGGTCAGGCAGGAGAGGGTGGAGAGGATAGGTGGTAAAAGGAAATAGGCAGGTAGGACAAGTCATGGGGACAGTGCTGAGCTGGAAGTTTGGAACTAGGGTGAGGTGGGGGAAGGGGAAATGAGGAAACTGTTGAAGTCCTCATTGATGCCCTGGGGTTGAAGTGTTCCGAGGCGGAAGATGAGGCATTCTTCCTCCAGGTGTCTGGTGATGAGGGAGCGGCAGTGAAGGAGGCCCAGGACCTCCATGTCCTTGGCAGAGTGGGAGGGCGAGTTGAAATGTTCAGCCACAGGACGGTGTGGTTGATTGGTGCGGGTATCCCGGAGATGTTCCCTAAAGTGCTCTGCTAGGAGGCGTCCAGTCTCCCCAATGTAGAGGAGACCACATCGGGAGCAACGGATACAATAAATGATAGTGGATGTGCAGGTAAAACTTTGATGGATGTGGAAGGCTCCTTTGGGGCCTTGGATGGAGGTGAGGGAGGAGGTGTGGTCACAGGTTTTACAGTTCCTGCGGTGGCAGGGGAGGGTGGGTTGTAGGGAGGCGTGGACCTGACCAGGTAGTCACGGAGGGAATAGTCTTTGTGGAAGGCGGAAAGGGGTGAGGAGGGAAATATATCCCTGGTAGTGGGGTCTTTTTTGAGGTGGCAGAAATGTCGGCGGATGATTTGGTTTATGCGAAGGTTGGTAGGGTGGAAAGTGAGCACCAGGGGCGTTCTGTCCTTGTTACAGTTGGAGGGGTGGGGTCTGAGGGCGGAGGTGCAGGAAGTGGATGAGATGCGTTGGAGGGCACCTTTAACCATGTGGGAAGGGAAATTGCGATCTCTAAAGAAGGAGGCCATCTGGTGTGTTCTGTGGTGGAACTGGTCCTCCTGGGAGCAGATATGGCGGAAGCGGAGGAATTGGGAATACGGGATGGCATTTTTGCAAGGGGTAGGGTGGGAAGAGGTGTAACCCAGGTAGCTGTGGGAGTCGGTGAGTTTGTAAAAAAAATGTCAGTGCCAAGTCGGTTGTCATTAATGGAGATGGAGAGGTCCAGGAAGGGGAGGGAGGTGTCAGAGATGGTCCAGGTAAATTTAAAGGTCAGGGTGGAATGTGTTGGTGAAGTTGAAGTTGATGAATTGCTCAACCTCCTCACAGGACTACGAGGTGGCGCCAATGCAGTCATCAACGTAGCGGAGGTAGTGGTGGGGCCGGTGTTCCAGAGGTGTTCCTGAAACGTTCCGCAAGTAGGCGGCCTGTCACCCCAATATAGAGGAGACCACATCAGGTGCAACGGATACAGTAAATGGTGTGTGTGGAGGTGCAGGTGAATTTGCAACGGATATGGAAGGATCCATTGGGGCCTTGAGGGAGGTGTGGGCACATGTTGTGCACTTCTTGCAGTTGCAGGGGAAGATGCCGGGAGTGGAGTTGGGTTGGTGGAGGGTGTAGACCTGACAAGGGAGTCACGGAGGGAGTGGTCTCTCCGGAACGTTGATAGGGGTAGGGAGGGAAATATATCCCTGATGGTGGGGTCTGTCTGGAGGTGGCGGAAATGATGGAGGATGATATGATGTATCCGGAGGTTGGTGGAGTGGAAGAGGAGGACCAGTGGGGTTCTGTCCTGGTGGCAATTGGAGGGGCGGGGTTCAAGGGTGAAGGTGTGGGAAGTGGAGGAGATGCGGTGGAGAGCATTGTCGACTACGACGGAGGAGAAATTGCGGTCTTTGAAGGAGACCATTTGGGTTGTTTGGTATTGGAATTGGTCCTCCTGGGAGCAGATGCGGCAGAGGCGAAGGAATTGGGAATATGGGATGGTGTTTTTACAGGGGCAGGGTAGTAGGTGGTGTAATCTAGAACAGAAGAGGCTAGTCAACCAATTCAGGGTTTGCCCAGCCACACTTCTGAACAACAGAAGATTTTAGTGCAAGCCTAGACATCAATGAGACATCAGTTAAAATCCAAGTGGTCTTAAAATCCTTCAACAATTCTGGAAAATGCCAAATTCAATTTTAAAAAAAAGGTCAAAAAACAAGGTGATGCTTTTATTGATGTGGTTACAGGTTGAAGGATGGGAGAATGGAGGTATAAAGCATAATTAAACGCTAGCCTGTATTATAGCAGGAATTGCTGATTAATTCTTTTTTATCCTACTGTAGTCCAATTGAGTTTTCACCTAGGAGAAAGCAGCTCAGTAGGAGAGACAAGTGGAGGTGCCTAACAAATAAAAATTAGCATAATTTGGAAAAAAGGGGGGAAGAAAATCCTTGGATCAGGAAACTACCATTGACCACACAGCTCCCAAAAAGACAGGAATGGGAAAGGAGCACCACAGAACAGAAGTCTAGGTGCAGGGGCATTGTGGGTTGGTAAGCGGACAAGGCCCAAATTGTCTGCAAAATGTTGTAGCGCAGAAGTGACCCAAAAAGTGTGAACAGTGAAATAAAAACCAAAAAGTACTGCAGATGCTATAAATCAGAGACAAAAATAGAAAATGCTGGAAAAGCTCAACAGGTCTGGCAGCATCTGCAGAGAGAAATCAGAGTCAGGGTCTGAGGAAGGGTCACTCGAACTGAAATGTCAACTGATTTCTCTCCGCAAGTGCTGCCAGACCTGCAGAGCTTTTCCAGAAATTTCTGTTTTTTTGAAACACTAACCTGGAAACATGCAGAATGCTTTCACTGCAAGAAAAAAAGAGCTTTTTTGGAAGATACGCCAAAAATCAAGTCAAAGCAACAAGGCCGAGGGGCATGGATTTAAAGTGATGAGCAAATAAAGCAGGGTGATGGGAGAAATATAGTTAGGGTGTACAATGGGTTGCCTGGAAACATGGTGGAGGCAGGTTCAATGGAGGCAATGGCATGCCAGGATATGGCAAAAAAAAAAGGAGAGATTAGCAGTAGATAGGAGTTGGCTTTGATTATAGAGTCAATGTGGTATAATTGGCTGAACAGCCTCCTCTGGACCATAATAAGTCTGTAACCAAACTTGAGCTTCAAAGTTTGCAACAAAAACAAACATCTTCACACATCGAAGCTAATGAAGTTGAGAAATTTGCAACAGAAGATTTCCTGAGTAAGATCGATGACCCTAATCTTGATTCTGGATTTCGGATATACACACACACACCCCCCAATAAATACATTTTTTTTTAAAAAACAAGACACCGGTGCAGTGTAACCATTTAAAACAATGAAACATGGTTATTAACATATTGCCAGCAATCACCAGGGATCCGGTTATAATGTCCGGGAGGGAAAACACACACACACACACACACACACACACACACACAGAGAGAAATAGTTGAAAGTGTGGTGCTGGAAAAGCACAGCAAGTAGGGCAGCATCTGAGGAGCAGGAGAATTGTCATTTCGGGCATAAGCCCAACACGCCAGCTCAACAGAAAGCACAAATTGGAGTCACCGCACAGGTAGAAGATCCTTTATCCAAACATTCAAAAACTGAAAAGCTCAGAAATTCTAAGGTTTTTTGTGAGGTTTGTTTCTCATTAACAAGGTTGTTTGGCGAGCAAACAGTTAACCCAAGTCAACACCCACTAGATGCGTGTCACTCAGATACAACGTGGGAGGGGGCATGGCCAAACACACTCTTACTTAGAAGTCTGCTCCACCAGTAGGACTTTAAAAAAATTTCATCATTAAACTCACTTCTTCTGAAAACCGAAAAATTTCGAATTCCGAAAGACAGTTGGTCCCGAGCATTTGGGATAAAAGGATCCTCTACCTGTACCGAGCCAGATAGTCATTGGGTCAGCTGTGCAACATGGAAACAGATCCTTTGATCCAACTTGTCCAAGCCAACCAGATACCCTAAAAGTAACCCGTCCAATTAGCCAGCATTTGGCCCATATCCCTCTAAACCCTTCCTATTCATGTACCCATCCAGATGCCTTTTGAATGTTGTAATTGATTAGATTAGATTACTTACAGTGTGGAAACAGGCTTTCCAGCCCAACAAGTCCCCATTGACCCGCCGAAGCGCAACCCACCCAGACCCATTCCCCAACATTTACCCCTTTGCCTAACACTACAGGCAATTTAGCATGGCCAATTCACCTAACTTGCACATTTTTGGACTGTGGGGGGAAAACCAGAGCATCCGGAGGAAACCCACGCAGACAAGGGGAGAATGTGCAAACTTCACACAGAGTCGCCTGAGGCGGGAATTGAACCTGGGTCTCTGGCGCTGCAAGGCAGCAGTGTTAACCACTGAGCCACCGTGCCATCCACTAATTGTGCCAACTTCCACCACCTCCTCTGGCAGCATTTCCTTTTCAAATGGGAAAAGATCAACTATACACACAGTGTCTATACAGGCTGGTCAGGGAAAACAGACAAGAATCTAGAAGCGCCTTCACAAATGATATTATTCTGAAGAGGAGTCAGACTCAAAATGTTAATTCTGTTCTCGCTCTACAGATGCTGTGTGTCGGTGTGAGATATCCAGTCATCCACAGTTCTTTGTTCCAACATTACGTACAGTTAAATGGAAGGCTCAAGACAGAACTGAGCATTACTTTGTGGAGTGCAGCTCTACCCATACATCTTTACACACCTAGGAAGACCCCACACTCACTGAAGAATGCCCAACTTCAGCTAGAAGAGGAGATGAGCAGGGATGATAAACATTTCCCACATCAATAAGCCAACAGAGCAGCGCTCAGTGCCCTTCGGGCCTTATAACCGGATCTCTGTTGGTTGCAGGCAGTACTAATAACTGTGGCTCTTTGTTTAAAACTGTTACACTTGCTCTGGTATCTTGTTTAAAGTATATATTTACACCATCTTCCCTGTCATGTCCAAATAAATTCAGTTAGTGAGATGGCTGCCTGAAACCATTGTTCAGCCTGGAAATCCAACTTAGACCTTCTCTCCAAGACAGCAATCAACCAAAACCAACAACTTTTACACACAGCGCACACAGTACGGGGCCAACAGATATACAGCCCCCAACACCTGGCTTGGAACCAGGAACCCCACAGCCCAAACAGAGAAGCCAAGCCAAGAGTATCATTGGAACAAAGGACATCTGGGCAGGGGACAACCAAGCGCTCTCTGAAAAAGAGCTTCCAAGAGACGGCAAGAGTCTCCACAACCAGGCACACTTTATAGAAATGTAGAACAGCACAGAACAGGCCCTTCTGCCCACGATGTTGTGTGAGGATTAATCTTAATATAAAATAAAATCACCAAGCCTACGCACCCCTCAATTCACTACTGTCCATGTGCATGTCCAGCAGTCACTTGAATGCTCCCAATGACTCTGCTTCCACCACTACCGCTGACAACGCATTCACAACTGTGTAAAGAGCCTACCTCTGATGTCTCCTCTATCCCTTTCTCCTAAACACCTTAAAACTATGACCCCTTGTGCCAGTAAATCCTGCCCTGGAGAAGAGTCTCTGGCTATCGACTCTATCCATGCCTCTCATTACCTTGTACACCTTAATCAGGCAACCTTGCTTCCTCCTTTTCTCTCTGGAGAGAAAACTCTGAGCTCAGTCAACCTCTCTTCATAAGACAGACGGTCAGTCCAGGCAGCATCCTGGTAAGCCATCTTTGCACTTGCTCTAAAGCCTCCACATATTTCCTATAATAGAACAACCAGAACTGGACAATATTCCAAGGGTGGTCTCACCAGGGACTTGTAGAGCTGCAGCAAAACCTTGTGGCTCTTAAACTCTATCCACCTGCTAATGAAAGCCAAAACACCATATGCTTTCTTAACAACCCTATCCACTGGGGTGGCAACTTTGCACTTGGACACCCAGATCCCTCTGTTCCTCCACACTGCCAAGAATCCTGTCTCTAAATCCTATTTTGAGCATTCGAGTTTGACTTTAAAAAACACATTTCCCTCAGTGACAAGCTGCAACTGAGAGCTCAAAAGTTCTGATCTAGCTCACAGGAAGGGTAAAGGCAGATGGTGACCGTACATTGGGTCCCCAAGGGTAGGGAGCCTGATTAAAGATTTTGTATTTAAAACTGGCCATTTCAGATTCCAGTAGTGTTTAATCCAGCTAATAGTCTATTTAATAGTATAACTAGCCTCTGTATAGATGATTGTGTCAATTGCTGGGTTTATTGCATTTACCTGTAATATAGGTATCTTTTTGTATTTAAATAAACATGAATTCTTTTTGATTTGAAGCATTAGTCTTCATTTCATATTCCGTAAATAGGTCCAGTGTCTAGAATCAGGGATCTAGGGATGATCCAAACCACTTAAAGAAAGAAACTGGAAATGACAGATTGCAAGCCAGAACTCGACACTGAAGTCACCAAGTAACTCTCTGCATCAAGCTGCCACTTTCTGCTCCTACCCCAAACCAGCCGGAGAATGAATGACTCACCATTAAAAAGACAATCTCTGATAATCCCTCTTGACATTACACAGCTCAAAGGCTCAATATTCCCTCAAAATCAGTTTCTGCAAACAAACCATCAAATGGAAATTAAAAGCATAAATTGAGTTTGTAATGGGTCACTGATTTCCATCTTGCTAATGACTCAACCGCGTACACATGATGCAATATTAAACTCTGAAACATCCATAAATATTCCTCTCAGCAGTCTTGTGAATTCAGCAGCACCTTTAATTGCCTTGAATCCTGTACAGGGATAAATAATAAGCCACCCATTCAGTGTAAAAACACAAACCCCACAAATCTGATCATTTACGGGATAATGAATGCTCCTGACCAGTGGGATCAGAAGACATTCCACTCTTCTCTTTCAATCTATATGCTAATGGGCTGCGGTTGACCTCAAAACATCTAGGCTGCCCCAGTTGGTGTCTTACAAAGTTCAGTATGCCAGAACAGGACAGGGAGAAATGTGTTAGCTTAACTCCAGTCCATTCCCTACTGTCCCTTTACACAGGGTGGGTATGGTTGCTGGAATTCAATTTGTTGGACTATAACCTGGTGTTGTGTGATTTTTTAAACTGTCTTCTCCAATAGAGCTCAGTGTGAATGATTTACATTTCACTTCCAAAATGTTTTATTTTCCTGGCTTTTGCCTTTCGGAAGCCAGACCTACTATAACATGGACACTGGCGCAGGAAGTAGGTAGATCGGTGAATTTGTTGATTCACGGTCAGGAGATATGGCACGAGTTAGGCCATAAAACATGCTTCAGTTACAGTAAGGAAGATAGGGTTTCCCCATACATTCACCTGATGATGTGGAGGCCAAGACCTTTAACTGCTCACCCTCCCTCCAGCTTCGCCTGCAATTCTCAGGCGGTCTCCTGTGACAGCTGCAGGCAGTGATGCGAGGGTTTGAATTTCACCCACACCCCTACAATTTCTGGAATGAATCAAAAGTGTTGATGTATCAACTTTATCCTATCACCACACGGTTTGGAGTCACCTGGAGTTCAAAGCAGATTGGTCGAGGAGAAGGCCAAGCTCAAGAACTGCCTTCAGACTGGGACTTCAAAAGCAACGCTATTTATTCCACATCTGTACCACAGAGACAGTAAGGACTGATCGACCTACTTCCTGCGCTGGTGTCCATGTTGTAGTAGGTCTGGCATCCAAAAGGCAAAAGCCAGGAAAATAAAATAGTGGAAGTGAAATGTAAACAAAAGACGTCATACTGAGCTCTACTGGAGAAGACAAAATTAAACATCAGAAACACCAGGTCACAGTCCAACAGGTTTAATTGGAAGTACTACCTTTTGGAGCGCTGCTCCTTCATCAACCACCTGAAGGAACAGCGCTCCGAAAGCTAGTGCTTCCAATTAAACTGGTTGGATTATAATCTGGTGTTGTGATTTTTAAATTTGTCCACCCCAGTCCAACTCCCCCACATCGTAGAAGACAATTCAGACCAGAGTGTGTCACCCACAGACTTGTTCCTTTTCCAACGGATATAGAGAGTGTCCCAAAACTTGCCTTCCCACCCCCACCCACCAGGGGATACTGCTCCAAGATGTCATCACAAGGGGCTCCAGGGTTCCGAAACACCCACATAACTCAGACATCTGAGACTTGACAGAAATAAGATCGGTGTGAGATGAGGAGGCAGAGAGACCTATTTGGACTCCAGTCACAGATGGCTCAGCAGAGATGAAGGAGAACAGAACGGCTTCCTCCAGTTCTCTTGTTAGAGGTTTCAGGAACATTAGCACAGTTGGCACTGCAAAGTGATTGCTCAAAAGGGAGAAAGTTGTGCATGTACATGGACATGTCCAAGATTCATTAAGGGTTAACCACAATTGGCTGCAATATCAAAAAGAAAGGAAGACATCTATGTATTCCTACAGTTGAGGTAGGGGAATGTTAAATATACACTAATGTTAGTACTTTCAAAAGTAACAATCTTCAATTTTATTTATTGATGGGATGTGGGCATCATTGGCTAGACCAACATGTACAGCCAATCCCGAATTGCCCAGATGGCATATTGTTGTGGGTCAAAGTCACATATACACCAGACCAGGTAAGGACTGATTTCCTTCTCTGAACCAGATGTGTTTATTGTGCCATGGTGGGATTAGAACCCAGGTCCCAACACTTACCCTTCGGCCTGTGAACTACTAGCCCAGTGACAATACCACTAGGCCAGCACCTCCCCTGATATTTTACTCCAGAGACCACCTACTGGGGTGAAATAGGAACTGACTGTTCTCTGCGTACCCCAAGCTCACTGACAGCTCCATACACCAATACTTGCAACCACCACACCTCCCTCCCCCAAACCCAACAGGAAAACCAAAAAAGGGCAGAGTGAGAAATTTACCGGAGAGCTGGAACCCTTCGCTGGATCCCTCAGCGGTTTCACCATCTCGCTGACAGCGATGACATCCAGCTGTAACTGTGTAAAAACCACTGGGTGCCACGGGCACTGGTTATTACCAACAGTCAAGTCTACGCCAGCACTGATGAAATCTCGGACAGTTGGATTCCTAACCATAGCGTCCCCCTCCAACATCAAAACTTTTGCTGAACAGCTACACAGATACTTTGCAGAGAGAGAGAGAACAAGAGCCCTCACACAAAGGATAAACAATCCTCAATTCAGATTTTACCCAAGCGTCCGGCTCATTAAAGAAGCTCAACGTTGCCAATGTCTGTGTACAAACAGCAGGCTGTCAAAACCAATTAATAACCGAAGGAGCGGACAGAAAATCTTTAGTCTGACACTGTTCAACGGACACTGGAGATGAACAGAGAGCAGCAGCACGTAGGCCCAGGGGATTAGATACAAGATGTATCAGCAGATTAGGAGGACAATAAACACAGCAGAGAGGTTAAAGTGACACAACATTGCTTTAAAGTTCAAAAGACTGATTTTTGAAAAACTAATTGGATCCTGGGTTGAGAAAACTACCTCAGGATAATTAAAATGCAACAGACGATATTCTACAATGAGCTATAGAGATGTACAGCACAGAAACAGACCCCTCGGGTCCAATTTGTTCATGCCAACCAGATATCCTAAACTAATCTAGTCCCATTTGCCAGCATTTGAGCCATCTCCCTCTAAACCCTTCCTATTCATACACCCATCCAGATGCCTTTTAAAAAGTTTATCATTGGACTGGTCTCTACTGCTTCCTCTGGCAGCTCACTGGGGTCACGAAAAGACAAACGTCACATTTTGACACGAGTTAGGGTCAGCCATCATCTGCTGCCCATCACCAGCCCTCAGTCTTCTATAGCTTATATTATCCTGTCCCCTCCATGACCTACATTAAGCCTATAACCTACTCAACTGCCTGTCTCAAATCCTCCAACACTGGCTTCAATGCACATCCCATTACTGAACTGTTCCAATTTCAATGTTCACAACTTCAGCCAAAGCCCCAATTCTGGAAGTTTCTTCCCCAAACTTCTCCACCCCTTCCTCCTTCAATAGATTTTTTTGTCCAGCATTTTAGTTAAAGTGTTAATATTAAGGTAATAATGAAAATTAATGTTCTAATGCAGCTTGACAAAAACTTGCTCCGTGTGGGAGAGTCTAGGGCCAGAGGGCATCATTTCAGAATAAAGGGGCCACACTTTAAGACAGAGGGGGAAGAATGGACCGAGGGTGGTGAATTCTGTCCCACAGAGGGCTGCGAGGCAGCGTCATGAAGTATATTCAAGGCTGAGATAGACAGTTTTAATCAGGAAGGGAATCAAAAGTTAAGAGGAAAAAGGCAGGGAAGTGAAGTTGAGGATTATTACAAATCAGCCAATGACTAGTAAATGAATCGATGGGCTGAATGGCCTACTTCTGCTCCTGTGTCTCATGGAGAAACCTCCTTGACGTCTGAGATGTTTAATCTTTCATCGAACTGATCAAAATAAGAAACAAAATGCTTGGATACCTCCACCTCTGCCTTCTGTACTCATTGTCAAATTGCATTGATTGTTGGGGAGAGCAGGGGGCAGTTTCTCCTCCTGAACTAGAGACCTACCGAAGGGTTGACCATCCTCAGAACCCGGTCTCAAGCAGCCATTCTTCACATCCAAGCTGACACAGTCACTCCAGGCAAGGTACTTGAATGTAGAAGCCATCGTTCAAATCCAATTCCATCCTCACTTGACATTCACCAATCACCCACACTCAAATTTTTAAAATTTATTCATGGGCTAAAAAAAAAAGGTATCGCTGGCTGGGCCAACATTGATTCCTCTCCAAATGCCCTTGGAGAAGGTGGGGGTGATGTAGGTAGACCCACAATGCCGTTAGGGAGGGAATGCCAGGATTTTGGCCCAGTAACACTGCAGGAACGGAGTTATATTTCCAAGTCAGGTTGACGAGTGGCTCAGAGGGGCATCTGAAGATGGTGGTTATTCACAAGAATTTCCTCTCCCTGGAACCAAAACTAACTAAATTGACAGTTTGAGGGCATCGGGCCCGTATTTTCACTGTAGAAGATAAGGGACATTTGATGGTGCTGTTCAAAATTATGAAGAGTCTGGATGGAATGGGAAGAAAAACTGTTCCCAGTGGAGGAAGTGTTGTAAGTGAGAGCGTAGAGATTTAAAGTAATTGGCAAAAGAATTTTTAAAAATGCAAGAAAGAAATCTGGTCTTATAGCAATTAGCTCTGGTCTGGATAGCAGCATTTCAGAACTTGGAGGTGGTATATTCAGATGAAACAGTGAAGAGGGAATTAGGTTTCTTTTCAAATAATCACCAAATGTGCAGAGTTATTGGGGAGAAGGAAGGAGGATAACCCCAGTTTGAAGAGCCAGTGCTGAACTGATGGGTTCACCCTGGAGAAGGGGGAGCAGTCTAATAATCTTCAGAGCTCTTGGAACACTGGTTGAAATCCTGCCAAAACCAAAATTAGGGAAGATCTGGAATTGAAGAATAAATTTTGATAATGGTGACCATGATAAGTATTACCAATTATTACAAAAACTGAAAATGTGTTGCTGGAAAAGCGCAGGTCAGGCAGCATCCAAGGAACAGGAGATTCGACGTTTCGGGCATAAGCCCTTCTTCAGAATCATTCCTGAAGGGCTTATGCCCGAAACGTCGAATCTCCTGCTCCTTGGATGCTGCCTGACCTGCTGCGCTTTTCCAGCAACACATTTTCAGCTCTGATCTCCAGCATCTGCAGATCTCACTTTCTCTTCAATTATTACAAAAAGCCAGCATCTAGTTGACTCACGCCCTTTAGGGGAGGAAATCCTGCCATCCTTACATGGTCTGGCCTACATGCAACTTCAGACCCACAGCAATGTGATGGCCACTTAACCGCCCTCTGAAATGGCCCTAGCAAGCCACATAGTTCAAGGGACATTAGCAATGGACAACTAATTCCAGTGACACACACATCCCATGAAAATGCATAAAAGCAATTAGACCGCCTGAAGGTGGAATCCAGAACCTGGTCCACATTGTTCAATGGATCCAAAAGGGAGGCTGTTTAAAGTTTAATCATGAGGCTTTTCCCAATAGATCTCTATGTATCTTGGTCATCAACCCTCAAAAGGTAAGATGTGAACAGAGAGCAATTCAAGATTCCTCTGATTTTCACATCATTGTTTCAGTTATTAATCACTCACAGGTCCCTCATTCCAATGGGTTGAGAGGAATCTGTGGGAGCTTTCAGGATAGAGACTGGTAGGTGCAAGGAGAGAATATCAACAACACAGGAAGTTGAATTACAGAACAGCCCTGATCTCACGAATGGCAAAATGGATCAGATGGGCCGAAAGCCCCCCCACCCCACCCCTTCCCCTTTGTAATGGCTGCAAGCAGAACGCAATTGGAGATCATCCAAAATGGAGAGCTAACTTGGACATTTTTCTTAAGAGCAAAAGAAAAAGCACTACTCAACGGAATGAGCTGAAAACCCATCACCTTTAACAAAGGCTCCGATAGTCAACTATTTAAACTGAGCATAGATAGACTAAACATTCACAGTACTTGGTTCGCTCTCTCTCTCTCTCTCTACACAACTTTAAATTAAACAAAAACATCCAGGGAGTGAGCAGAGAAGTCAGCTGTGAGTGAGTGTATGGACAGTGTGTAGTCATTTTAAGAGAGTCATAAATAGACCTGAAAATTTTGAATTCTTGCCATCTCTGCATTGACCAGAGGTTTAAAAAAAAAAATCAATATATATTGTACAACTACATTAATGAATACGGTCATGGTCCCAGCTGATGGTAGTACTGAGGAAGTCAGGTCACTGAAGATAATTGACTGGATACAAAGAGAAAAGGAAAAAAGGTAAACAAGGAGAGATATAGAATAGGTTCAAATGGAACAAAACAATGGATGCCGTACAGGGGTTCAGCAAGGGCAGGGAGGAACTTAAAGCAATTAGGAGATCAAAAAGCAGAATGAGAAAATGCAGGCAAGGTTAGTGAAACTCTCAAGATATTCTATAAATACAAGGAAGGGAAGAGATTAACCAGGAAAATCAAAAGGGGAAAATCTGAGTGTGAAGCCAGAGGACATTGGTAGGGTGTTAAATGAGTACTTCACATCTGTCTTTACTAGGAAGGCGAAGGATGTAGGTATAGAATGCGAGAAGATGGAGATCAGTATAGGGAGTGAGATGGTATCGGAGGTAGGAACAGGTTTATAAAGTAGACAAATCCCCAGATCTGGATGGGCTGTATCCCAGCTGCTATGGAAGGAAGTAGCAGGTCCCGAAATCAAATGTTTAAATCATCTCTGGCCACAGCGAAGTTGCCAGGGGACTGGAGGGAGTTCCACTTTACAAGGGTAATAGAGATAGGGAATTACAGACCAGTGAGCCTAATCTCAGTGGTAGGGAAACTATTGGAGAAAATAAATCTCCATTAGAGGGGCAAGGTTTGATCAAAATAGTCAGCATCGCTTTGTCAGAGAGAGGTCAAGCCTAACAAATCAAATGGAATTTTTGGAGGATGGGACTGAGTGTTTGGATGAGGGTAGAGCAGTTGATGTAGTTTATCTGGATTTCAGCAGAGTCCAAAATGGGAGACTGGCAAAACAGAGTTAATTGGATCCAGGATAATTGCAGGATGGATCCAAAATTTGTTTAGTGGCAGGAGAGAGGGTGGTGGTAGATGGTTGTTTCTGTCACTGGAGCCCAGTGCTGCATCCTTTATTGGCGAGATATTCACAAATGGAGATGCATATGTTGCAGGAAATTATAAGTTTGTAAATGACACCAATCTTGGTGTCAATCATCAGCTAAGGAAAGGATTAGGTCATTGGAGGGTATTAATGGATTAGGCAGGCAGATAGAATTTAACCCTGAGAAATGGGAGGTGATGCACTTTGGAAGTAGTAACACCTCAACAGAACCTCAAAAGAAACAGGGGGGTCTTGGAGGTATTTGTCTTCAGACCCCCGAAGGTGATGAGAGGTCAATGAGGTAGTTAAACTTAACCTCCCTGCTCTGATAATCTATGCCTCGACTGGCAAGGCATATAGGACAGGGATATTGGAGCTATACAGGGCCTAGGCCACAGCAGGCACTGTGTGCCATTCTGATCCCTGCACTATAGGAAGCATGTGATTGCACTGGAGGGAGTTCAGAGGAGATTCACCAGGATGCTGCCTGGGATGGAGCAGTTCAGGGTATTTTCTTTAGAGCAGAGAAGGCTGAGTGTGCCCTGATAGAGGGGTATAAGATTAGGAGATGGATAGGAAGCAGCTGCTTCCCTTCATTGAACGGCCAACAACGAGGGGTCATAATTTTAAATGAAAAAGCTGAATGATTCGACAATAAACCTTTTCACCCGGAGAGTGGTGGGTGTCTGCAATGCACTGCCTGGGAGCGTAGTAGAGCTGGGAAACCTCACAAGAATACTTGGACAACTGAAGTGTTTGAGGTGTCATAATATTGAAGGCTATAGGCCAAGTGTGGGAGTGTGGGGATGGTGTAGGTAGTGGTGTATCTTTGGCAGTAATATTCAGTGGGTTGGATCTAAATTGCATGATTCTAGACTAATGACTGTAAACCAGGCTTAATAGGCCACAAAAGAGGATGTTAATGTACTTTTTACAGAAGTACATAAGTTTATTACACTAAAGGAAATGCACTACAGAAGAACTATAGGAACAGAGTCTTATTGCAAATATCAAAAAAAAAAATTCAACCCTTTAAGCCTCAGTATATTATTTTATAGACACTCCAACTTCCAAGGGCTTACCATGCTAGAGTTCCAAGCTGAGCTGGCGTGGCCGTAATGGAGCTGCTTTCAGCAAATTTCTGCTTCCACTTGATGGTATCCTTCTGTTAACAGCACACCCAGAAACTGACAATTACCTGTTAAATGAGCTCACTTATTCCTTAACGTGGCCTCCCCTCAACTCGGGCTTTCAATCGTCCTGTAGGATGTCATCCTCAGCAACATCTCTACAACCTTCCACTTATGAAGTTTTCATCCCTCTGACTTCTAAACAACTTTTGGGGGGGGGGGGGGGGGGGGGGGGGGGGGGAGCTGTGCACAGTCTGAGGATATACATTAAGCCATTTTAGGTAGATATGGTATTTAGTTAGATACAGTTCTTAGGGCTAAAAGGGATCAAAGGGTACAGGGAGAAAAAGGACGAACAGGGGACTGAGTTGGATGATCAGCCATGATTTTATTGAATGGCAGACTAGGCCCGAAGGGCTGAATGGCCTCCTCCTGCACCTATTTTCTATGTCAGCACTATGATAAGGCAAGATAGTCCTCTCTCACCTGTCAGCTTCTTGTGATCAAGTGAGTTATATTTTATTTCAAATTCATTCGAATGGGCCCTCTTCTGGTGCAGTGGTAGTGTCCCTGAACAGAGACCTGGGTTCGAATCCCACCTGCTCCAGAGATATTTAATACCATCTCAATTAGGAAAATCGATTAAATTCATTCAACAAATGCCAGGCAATAACTATCACAAACATGAGAGAATCTAATCGCCATCCCTTTACATGCAACTGCATCCCCCCAGATCGACATCCTAGGATGTTCCCATTGACCAGTAACTAAGCTGGATTATCCATATAAATAACAATGGCTACAACAGCAGGAGACAGACTAGGAATCCTGCAGTGATTAACTCCCCTCCTGACTCCCCAAAGCATGCCCATCATCTACATGACACAAGTCAGGAGTGTGATGGAATACTTCCCACTTGCCTGGATGGGTACAGCTCAGAACATTCGAGACGTTTGACACCATCCAGGACAAAGCAAAGCAGTCAGCTTGATTGGCACCACATCCACTCCCTCCACCAATGCCCAGTAGCAGCAGTGTGTACCCTCTACAAGATGCTCTGCAGAAATTCACCAAAGATCCTCAGACAGCACCTTCCAAACCCACAACCACTTCCATCTAGAAGGAAGGACAAGGGCGGCAGACACCACGGGAATACCACCCTAAAAAGTTCCCCTCCAAGCCCCATACGCTAGCCGGACTTGGAAACATACTGCTGTTCGTTCACGGCCACTGGGTCAAAATCCTGGTTCTCCAAGGGCATTCTGGGTCAACCCACAGCAGGTAGACTACAGCGTTCAAGATAGCAGCTCTCCACCACCTTCAAGGGATGGACAATGAGTGATGGGCAGCCAGCGACTCCCACATCAAGTGAATTTTTGGAAAAACTACTGCCCAAGGCATAACGTGGACATCGTTCTCCGTACGGTATCAGTTCAGCTAACATCAGAAAGCTAACATTTACAACACACTGGTAGCACTAGAGTGCAAAACAATGTGGGCGGCACGGTGGCTCAGTGATTAGCACTGCTGCCTCACAGCACCAGGGACTTGGGTTCGATTCCAGCCTCGGGCGACTGCCTGTGTGGGTTTCCTCCCACAGTCCAAAGATGTGCAGGTTAGGTGAATTGGTTATGCTAAATTGCCCGTAGTGTTGAGGGATGTATAGGTTAGATGCATTAGTGAGAGGAAATTTAGAATAATGGGGTAGAGGAATGGGTCTGGGTGGGTTACTCTTTGGAGGGTCAGTGTGGACGCGTTGGGCCAAGTGACTTGTTTTCACACTGTAGGGATTCAATAAAATTCTGTGAAAGATGGGAATAATAATGACGACCTGAAGATTTTATTCAGTTATATACTGGTGATCAGCTAGCTCAGTTGGCTGGACAGCAATACAGAGTGACACCAACAGTGAGAGTTCAATTCCACACCAGAGGTTATCATGAATGACCCTCCCTGAGGCCTCCAGTTAAACCTCCAGCAGGTGACAGAGGGATCAGCCTCTGGGGATTTGGCAGCTATTAAAAAGCAGTAAAGTCATCATAGCCCGACTGGAGAGGTAACTATGAGGCAAACATTACAACACAAAAAAAAAAGAGACAGACAGATTTCATGGGATTGACTCAAGAGGGAGAGAAAGACAGCACCTCCAACAACATAACCCACTGATTGCATTCAAGCAGTTGGAAAAAGACTCCAATCCCCAAGACAAGCGTACTGCTGAGAAGGTCAAAGATGCAGACTCAATCATTGGCCATGATTAGCTGAATCACCATTTGTACAGCCCACACTGAATGCCTGGAGCTCCCACTAGTTTTCAGCCAATCACCACCTCATGTTCTCCCTCTCCTTATCTTCACTTATACTCCACACTCTAAGACACTCCCAAACCTTTGTCTGGGTGTTCAGCAGTGCCAGTGGGGCAACAGGGTGAATGACAATTGCTACCTTTCACCACTGACCAGGAGATGACATGGAGGAGGGTCAGCAGCCCAATTTCTCAACTCATTTAAAAAAAAGAAACAAAAAAATGCTAGAGTGAAACAACCACTTGAAGGAATGGCACTCCAAAAGCTAGTGCTTCCAAATAAACTGGTTGGAAAATAACCTGGTGTTGTGTGATTTCAAAAACAAGAGATAAAAGGAGACACTAATCTCTACAGGTCTGTAAATGCCCTGCTCCCTCTGCTGGCAGCACATGTTAAGGCAACTAGGTAAAAAGTGAGGACTGCAGGTGCTGGAAGAGCACAGCAGTTCAGGCAGCACCCAAGCAGCAGGAAAATCGATGTTTCGGGCAAAAGTCTCTATCAGGAATAAAGGCAGGAAGCCTCCAGGATGGAAAGATAAAAATGTTAAGGCAACTGACATCCTGCTTGAATACAAAGTTGGAGAAACTCAGCACGTCTGGCAGCATTTGGACAGAGAAACGGAGTTAACATTGAACTCAAGAGTTCAAATTCTTAAAACTTGAAATGCTCCTCTGATTTCTCCCTTCACAGATACTGCCAGACTTGGAGTTTCTCCAGCATTCTGTTTTTACTTCAGATCCCCAACATTTGTAGCATTATGCTACTCTGCTTTCTTCAACACAGGAGTTTTTCCAAAAACAAAAACTAAAACCTTCAACGTTGTTGCTGCTTGTGAGGAAAGACTTGTTATTGGTGTCCCTCTTGCAAATAACACATTGCAGCCATGGTATAATTAAGTTCTTGACAGGATTAAGGGGTCACTAGTTGGGCCAGAATTTCACTTCCCAGAATGCAGTTAAAGGGTCAACCACCTTGCTGTAAGGTCTGGAGTCACATGCAATGCAGTTTTCTTCCCTAGAGGACATTAGTGAACCAAATGGGCATTCCCCCCAACAATAGACAATGGTTTCATGGTTATCATTAGACTCAATTCCAGATCTTCTCCCCCCAGTCAAATTCAAACTCCATCATAGTGGAATTCAAACTTGCGTCTCCAGAACGTTAACTAGGTCTCTGAATTAAGCAGTCCAGCAACAATATCACCAGGCCATTGCCTCCCCCTTGTCATTGACAAATATTTATTGTCCATTCCTAGTTACCCTCAAGGAAGTTTCTGAATGATTGCTGTCCATTTGACGTAGGTATAGGGAGGGAGTTGGGGAGTACTGTTGGGGAGGGAGCTCTAGGATTTTAAGCCGGCGACACTAAAAAGGATATATTTCGGAGTCAGGACAGTGAGTGGCTCAGAGGGGAACTTACAGGGGGTCGTGTCCCCATGTATCTGCTGTTGTCCTCCTAGATGGAAGTGTGCATGAGTTAGGAAGATGCAGTTTAAGAATTGCTGGGGTGGTGTGGGGTGTGTGTGTGTCCAATCAAAACAGCCTGCTGGGTCTTGGATGAAATGGTGATCCACGTGCCATGTCTTTAATATCATTGAGAGAAATCATCTCAAATGTTTATGTCAGAAAACCAGTTGAAAGATTGAGCTGCAGCAGGTTTTAACACTTGTTTTTGCAGTTATATGGTTACACATTGCAAATACACCCTTTTCAACCCAAATAAGAGTTTTAATCTGTGTCTATTTACAGCTCAAACAGTTACACTATTAATACCCAATCAAGACATTGTGGAAATTGAAACTCCTACTTTATATTTAGTTATTTTTTCTATCCCACATGTGAAAGCACATTGTATTTCATTGCTGATCATTCATTGCAATGTCTGATTGGCAAAGCTTATCCCAATCCTACAGTTATTTATCTCCTCCAGTGTCAGTCTCGAGAGCAATGAGAGTGCGCGAGAGCAAACAACCTTGCTGCAAACAAGTGACCATTTAACAGCAATAATCCCTTGGTAATAACATCAAAGGGCACACGACGCCAGGTTATAGTCCAACAGGTTTATGTAAAATCACAAGCTTTCAGAGCACTGCTCATCCGTCAGGTGAGGTGTCAGAGTGCTCTGAAAGCTTGTGATTTTAAATAAACCTGTTGGACTATAACCTGGCGTCGTGGGACTTCTGACTTTGTCCACCCCAGTCCATTGGCATTCCCCCATTTTGGTAATAATGGATCCTAACCAGGGATAGCAGCCTTTCCTGATTTGTAACCAAAAATCTTCAACATATTAAATATCCTGTAATAATGCCTCTGACAGAAATAGAGCCCAAAAGTCTTAAAGGAACATTGGCAATGTTTTCAAGGGGCCAACATAATGTGAACATGCCCATTTGAAGCAAACTAATGGACTACTACACAAGCAAATCAAAAATTTCATTATTATGTGAATCCATTCATAATATTTGCCTTTAAGTCTGAAAGATAGAATTCAGCCACTGCATTAGGAACAATTTCTTCTCCACAAACAACAGATTTTAGTCTACGGTCCATTAATCACACGAGTGCCTCAATTCTGGCACATCCTCTCTCTAAATAACTCAGCATTAACAGAAAGGACACAACATGCCCAGAAAGCACAATTCATCAAGGCTTTTTTTTTTCTAAAAATCAAAAGAACCTCCAATGAGTAGCAACTCGGAACTTTAGAATAATTAATTAAATTGGCTATTGTTATTCAAGTTGGAAAAATTGTCCCCACTTTGCACGTTAAGAAAACCTGTTAGAATTGCCTTTGAGTCGGAGGGGTGGCACTGCAGCTCAGTGGTTAGCACTGCTGCCTCTCAGCGCCAGGGACCTAGGTTCGATTCCAGCTGCAGGTGACTGTGTGGAGTTCGCACATTCTCCCGGTGTCTGTGTGGGTTCCCTCTGGGTGCTCTGACTTCCTCCCACAGTCCAAAGATGTGCAGGTTAGGTGGACTGCCTGTTCTAAGTTATCCATAGTCTCCAGGGTGGTGCTGGCTAGGTGGGGTAGCTATAGGAAACACAGTGGGTTAAGGGAGATTATTTTTTAAATGAAGGGTCAGTGTAGACTCAATGGGTTGAATGGCCTGCTTCCACACTAAAGAACTCCAATGATTTTAACAGCAAAATAAAAGGCCTATCATTTCTGTACTGGTCATCAAACCATTTCCCAATCACACTTCCCAGCATGTTGACCATAGCCTCGTAGACATTTTCTAACCATCTTGTTCTACCTGTGCCAGAGGTGTGATAACATCATCTCTGAACTTCTTTAATTCATTCGTTCACAGGATTTGGACATCACTGGCTGGGCCAGCTTTATTGCCCATTCCTAATTGCCCGGAGACCATTTAAGACTCAACCCCATTGCTGTGGGTCTGGAGTCACTGTAGGCCAGACCAGGTAAGTAGGACAGATTTCCTTCCTTAAATGGATTTTATTAAAACAGATTTCTTTTTTGTCTGACAGTGGACAGTGGTTTCATGGTCAGATTCTCAATCCCATGTTTTAATTAAATTAAAATTCCGCCATTGGTCATGGTGGGATTCGAACCCAGGTCCCCAGAATATTATCTGCCACATAAATTTAGGCCATTGCCTTCCATGAACCAAAACCTGGGCCTCCTGACTCAGAGGTAGGGACATTAGCACTGTCCCATTACAGCCCATGTACCCAGAACCTTCTGTGCTATGGCATCTCAAGTGTCCATTTAAATATTTCTGTAACATCTGGAGGGTTCTTACCTCTACCACCCTTTTAGAGGTGGTGTCCCAGCTACCCACCACTCTACACGAAATCCTTTTCCCCCAGCCTACTGATTCTGGCCTTAAAACACTGACTCCACCACCAAGGAGTGTACCGGGAGGGGGGGGGGGGGGGGAAGAAAGAGAAAGCTTCTCCCATCTAACCCCCTTGCACACCCATATACTGTGATTCACTTTCCTTTTAAAAAAGGCAAGCCGAAGGCGTGCATGGTTTCAGAAAAAATGGCAGCAGCAAAAATAGGTCATTCAGCCTTTCAAGCTAATACTCTTCCCTAGTCAGTTAGATCGTAGCTGATCTTCATCTTAGTGTTCAACTACCTTCATTTCAATCCAATCAATTTCAAGGGTGGAAATTTATAATTGACCCTGGCCCCCGTGTTGGGTTGAGAGACAGAGGAATTTTGAGATACTATCCTTTCTTAGAGAGAAAGGCTTTCCAATATTGGCTGTGAAAATCAGACTGCAGATAATCTCACCTGTTGTAGAATCACCATCGTTCCACCTTAAATCCCAACACCATCCATCCACCATATGGGAACCTGCTGAAGGAGAAAAAGAGAAAGAAAGATTAATATGACATAGGCATGTAGAAACAAAAACAGGAGGCCATTCAGCCCACAGACCTTGCTTTGACGTTTAGTGAGTCATGGCTGATCCATAAACCAATTTCCATATTTTTCCTAATATTCCACTTGCTAACAAAATTCTAATGCCAGAGATGGATAGATTTTAACAATTGGGCTATTATCAAAAAAGGTATATGTTATACTGGAACTTATCATTTTGCACTCATCAGGACAAATGCAAGAATGCCAAATCACAATTTCTACTACAGCACGAGAGAATGTGCCGATTGGTCAGCAAGACAACTCTGATTGGCGTGAGTGAGTGAGTGAGTGAGTGAGTGAGTGAAAGGTGGGAAAGCTACAGGAAACTGTTAGCTCCTGAACCTCCCAGGCAATTCAAAACAAGCGAGGCTTGAACACATTTCTTTGTTTGCAGATGATACCTCTCTGCTTATAATGGGTGTCACTTCCGGAAAGCATAAAATCACCCATTATTAGCACAGCTATTAGGCTACAAGATGATCCAAACTTCTATCGCCGTCTCCTAAATTCACTCATGACCAAAAAAAAGGACAGATTTCAATGTTTAGATTATGCCAGAATATGCCACATAACAGACACACAGTTCCTCCCCAAACATCTGATCAATTCCCTTTGAAACCTTGAAAAATCTAGTCAAGGGGGAAGATTCTAAACTCCACAGAATACAATCAGCCTTTTAAAAAGAACATCATTCATGGGACACAGACGCCACTGGCTGGTCAGCATTGCCTACTCCTAGGTGCCCTTGAACAGAATGGTTTGCTAGGCCATTTCAGAGGGCAGTTGACAGTCAACTACATGGTCCTATGTCTGGAGTCACATGTAGGCCAGACCAGGTGAGGATTATGGAATCAGAATCCCTACAGCATGGAAGCAGGCCATTTAGCCCATTAAGTCCACACCAACCCTCCAAAGAGCATCCCACCCACTCAACCCTATCCCTGCAACCTTGCATTTCCCATGGCCAATCCACATAACCCACACATCTTTGGACTGCAGGAGGAAACTGGTGCACCCACAGGAAACCCACACAGGTACAGTCACCAGAGGCAGGAATTGAAGCCTGGTCCCTGGCTTTGTGAAGCAGCAGTGCTAACCCCTGAGGCACTATGCCACCCCAAAGCACAGTGCAAGAACTGCACGAGATGGAGACAGTGCGTTCTCCAATAAGTAGTCAGGCTGTAATTTTCATGTTTCTGCAGAGGACAAATGTGGCACAAAAAAAAAGGGGCTTTATTTATGCCAACATTTGTAGATCATTGATTTAAGTCCTTCTCCAGGATGTAAGCAGGAAAGCTAGGAGACATGCAAGGGGAAGTAGTCTGGGGGGAGTGCTGCATTACCGGAGGTGTTGTTATCTGGACAAAACAAAGAACTCATCTCTCCATGCAGGTCAACGCAAGCAAGCCCATCTCCCTATTTCAACAGCAGACCATGTCTTCACTGTCTTCTAGCCAACGCTTATTCCTGACACTGCAGATTTCCCAGGTTACCACCACAATGCTGATTGTGGGAGCTTGCTGGGTGTGTAATTCAACTGCCACATTCCCTACAAAATGTCATACTTCAATTAAGTAGCTCACTGAAACTCCAAAGCACTTTACAATATTGGGGCATTATTTAACGCAGGCTTTTTATTAAAAAAAAAGAAAATCTGCATACAGTAAACAGACCATGTACCAATTCCATAGGATCTCTTGCTAAAATAAAACAATTGGGGAGATTTAGTTTCACCAGGAATCTGGAGGGAGAGGAGATGCCCAAACAGTGGCTGGAATCATGAGCGGAATATCAAACGGAACTCCTCTTGTCCCAGACAGCATTCTCCATGCCATTTAATGAAGACTGACATAATCCATGGTGATGGTATTTCAAATGTCAAGCATGGGCTGGTTTACTTGGGCAGATAATTTCAATTGGGCCCCGGTACAAATTATCCAGAAAATGCAAGTAACAAAGCCCTGTTCAAGGGACAAACTCATTAACATGAATTTACCAGAGAGAACACTGAATAGGATAGTACAAATCTTGCTGGGTGACATAAACTGATCCCTTTTCAGGCTCCACATCCTGCCTGACAATGACAAAAGTTGTTAAGACAGAGCTCAGTGACAAAATAAAATCAGAATGTTCAGTTCACCCGCTTGCTATGATTCTCCTTCCAATTGCTTTTCTCTCCCTCCACTTCAGTGGAGCCGTGATCTACGTTAAACTATTTATACAAAGCTTCTACCTCCGGCCCCTTCCAAAAAGTGACTCAGTAAGTGAGAAAAAAAAAAGGTGTTATTTACCTCAATCTTGCTTTTGTACTGCCCAAGAGAAACATCCAAAACCAGTCACAGAGAACAAACCGCAGTCATCAAGGGCGAGAGGGGAAAGATTTAAAAAGGGACGAAAGGGGCAACTTTTTCCACACAAGAGGGTGGTACGTGTATGGAATGAGCTGCCAGAGGAAATGGTGGAGGCTGGTACAATTACAGCATTTAAAAAGGCATGATGTGGAAGTGCTGGCATTGGACTGGGGTGGACAAAGTTAAAAGGCACACAACTCCAGGTTACTGTCCCACATGTTTATTTGGAAGTACAAGTTTTTGGAGAGCTGCTCTGAAAGCTTGTACTTCCAAATAAACCTGTTAGACTACATCTTGGTGTTGTGTAGCTTTTAACATTTTAAAAGGCACCTGAATGGGTATATGAATAGGAAGAGTTTAAGAGGGATTTGGGCCACACACTGGCAAATGGGACTAGGTTCGGTTGGGATATTTGATTGGCATGGATGAGTTAGATCAAAGGGGTCTGTTTCCATGCTGTACATAACTCTGACATCTTCCAAATCCACAACTACTACCACAGCTAGAAGGACAAGGGCATCAGTTATATGGAGGGGTGCTGGCATCCCCAAGCCACTCATCACACTGACCCAGAAATACATCACCGTTATGGGGTCAAAATCCTGGAACTTCCGCCCCAAGGACTTTGTGAGTATACTCACAAAAACATGGACTGCAGTGATTCATGGTGGCAGTAATTATGGGTGAGTAACAAATTTTGGCCTAACCTGCAATGATAAGGTAAAAAGTATAAACTCCAGATTCTGATTAAGGTTTCTGCCCAAATATTGGTTTCCCTCTCCTTGTAGATGTGGCCCCATATATCAGGGCTTCTAGCATTTTCTGTGTGGCCTGAAGAACAGGATCTCAAACAAAAACAAACTGGTTTGGAAGTTTGGGGATGGGAGTGATGGCCGTCTCAGGAGCCTCAAATTCTAAACAGGACCAGACAAGGGAATTCAAGGACAAACATTCACGGTCAACAGATATGGGATAGGCCACGTTAGGACTGAGTTTAGGAGAAATTTCTTCACATCAAGGATGGCGAGCCTGTGGAATCTCTGCCACTGAAAGTGGTCAGAGCCAAATGTGGAATGACTTCAGGGAGGAGTTGGATATCGGTTCTTTAGGGAAAAAGGCAAAGGAAGAATGTGGGATTGCAGTCCCAATGAATGATGGAGCTGGCTTGAAGGGCTGGGGGTGCGTGTAGAGGGAGAAGGAGCTGAAGAGGTCAAAGTGGTCTGGCCCTTCCATGCCAGAGGAAGGTTTATACTCAAAACATCAACTTCACCTCTGATGCTGCCTGGCTTGCTGTGTTTCAGATTAGATTAGATTCCTACAGTGCAGAAACAAGCCCTTCAGCCCAACCAGTCCACACCGACCCTCCAAACAATAACCCACCCAGACCGATTTCTCTCTTACTAGCACCTAGCACTATGGGCAATTTAGCATGGCCAATTCACCTGACCTGCACATCTTTGGACTGAGGGAGGAAACCAGAGCACCCAGAGGAAACCCACGCAGACACCTGCTCCTCGTTTACTTTGAATTCTAAAATCTGCAGATTTTGTTGTAAATCTCTGCCAAAATTGCAAGTTTACTTTTCTCCACATTATACTGCCAAACAAGACATGGGATTCCTCTACAAACAGCAGGGCATGAGGGAGTTCAGAGGAGCAGAGGGATCGGTGTTAGTCTACAGGTCCCAGAAGATGGCCGCATCAGTTGTTAAGATTAGTGAAGGGGTGGATGGAACACATGCCTTTATAAATCCATGGCTCAACCAATAAGAGCAGGGGAGGTTATGTTGGACCTGCGTTGGGAGATCAGTCAGAACGTTCCCTGGAATTGACCAGGTCAGTTACAGGGAGACACTGGATACACTCAGGTGGCTTTCACCGAAAGCTGGTGGGTAGGGGTGCGGTGCAGTCCGATACAGGAGTGTAAGATGAGGAGCAGCACGGACAGGATGGGTAGAAAGCAGCTGAATTGTTGGTCGAAGGGTCTAAATCAAGAGGGCACTCTTAAAAGTGGAGAGCAGAAGGTTTAGAGGGATTCAAGGAAAGGTTTTCTCACCCAGAGGGTGACGAGGATCTGAAATGCATCACCTGGGAGAGTAGTAGGAGGTAGGATATTTCACAACCTTTAAAACAAAAAAAAAAAGTTGCCGGAGGCAGTGGAGGAGGCTGGTACAATTGCAACATTTAAAAAGGCATCTGGATGGGAATATGAATAGAAAGGGTTTGGAGGGATATGGACCAGGTGAGACTAGATTGGGTTTGGGATATCTGATCAGCATGGAAGAGTTGGACCGAAGGGTCTGTTTCCATGCTGTACATCTCTAGGACTCTAGATACTTGGATGAGCACTTGAAATGTATCACATTCAAGGCCATGGGCCTAGTACAGGAAAGAGAGTAGTGCTGGTGGTGGTGTAGACTCGATGGGTTGAATGCCTCTTCTGTGCCATATGATTCTATGAAACAGACCAGAATGGCACACGAAGGCCTAGAGCACATGGACGGATTGCCAAAGTTACAGCCAGCCAGTCAGGGAAGGAGCAGGATTTATATTTTCTTTAAAAAAAAGTTGCTAGGAGAAAAAAAAAAGGTTATTCGGAATGGGGTGGGCTGGAAGCACAGAAGGAAAGGGTCAATGGGAGGAAAACAAAATTGGCAGCATTAAAAAGGTCAGGAGCCTTGAAGTTAAAAATAGGGTCTGACATGATACCCCTTAGGGAAAAGGGTGAGAATTGTTTTGGTTAATGACATATTGCTATAATGTACTGAGATACAGTGAAAAGTATTGTTTTGCATGTTAACAAGACAAATCATACCTTATGCAAGTACATCAGGGGAATGGAACAGCCACAGATAAGGTGCAGACAAAGAACAACTCTAATATGCAAGTGGTTCACTCAAGTCTGATAACAGTGGGGAAGAAGCTGTCCTCGAATCTGTTAGTATGTGTGTTTTCAAACTTTTGTATCTTCTGCCTGATGGGAGAGATAACGGTCAGAAGGGACAGAGACAGAAAAGACAGATTGATCCCATATATGGATCAGTAGAGTACCGGCTGACATTGATAAAAACAGATTGATCTTTTGCCAGTCAGTAACACAAGGAAGAACCTTCCACTCTCCTGGGGAAGTGAAGTGGCGAGGATCACAAATGCACTGCCTAACAGATTGGTGAAACAGGAGCTTTCTGAAAAAGGGGAAGTGATAATACCTTACAAGAATAATCTGCAGGCCTTTGGGAATCAGCATGGGGGAGTGGGACTAGTCAAGCTGCTCTTACAAAGAGCCAGTTCAGCGAACAGAACCACTACAACAAGCACCTGAGCTACAAATCTTCGCACAAACTTTGAAAGAGCCAGTAGAGAAACTAAATGGCCTCTTGTTCCATTCTAATCTATTACCTTCACTGAATCCCCCACTGTCAATATCCTTGGGATTACCATTGACCAGAAACTCGAAGACTCACCACATAAACAGTGGCTACAAGAGCAGGTCAGAGACTCTGGATACTGCAGCTCCTGACACCCCCAAAGCCTGTCCACCATCTACAAGTCAGGAGTGTGATGGAATACTCCCCACTTGCCTGGATGGCTGCAACTCCAACAACACTCAAGCAGTTTGACACTATCCAGGACAAAAAAGCAGCCCACTTGATTGGCACCACAACCACAAACATCCACTCCCTCCGCCACCGCAGTGTGTACTATCCACAAGATGCACTGCAGAATTCACCAAAAAGATAAATCAGACAGCACCTTCCAAATCCACGAACACTTCCATCTAGAAGGACAAGGGCAGCAAGTACTTTGAAACACCACCACCCGCAAGTTCCCCTCAAGCCACTCACCATCCTGACTTGGAAATATACCGCCGTTCCTTCACAATCATTGGGTCAAATCCTGGAATTCTCCCCTACCGGTATTGTAGGTCAACCCAGAGCAAGTGGACCACAGAGGCTGAAGGCAGCAGCTCACCACCACCTTGCCAAAGGGCAATTAGGGATGGGCAATAAATGCTGGCCCAGCCTGTGACAGCCAAGTCCCATAAATGAATAAAAGAAATTCTAAGCGTAAGCAGCTACAGTTCAGCGTGTGCTTAAGACGCATTTAAAAAAAATCACAGCCAGTCAAAATATTAGGCCACACATTTTTATTTAAGTGCAGGTTAGGGTTGAGCAAAACATGGACATTTATTTTGGATATTTTGTTACAAACTACTGCACTTTACAACACGATGAATAAACAGGCCGACAGCAGATAATAATTCTCCATAGCGTTTACTGCCTGCTTTAAAATTTACTAAACAACGAGTCACATTTCTTCCACAGATCAACATATTCAAGATTGCCTGTTTTAGTAAAAGAAAATTTAAAATCACACAGATGACCTGAAGATCACGAAGTGGGATTCTCAACCGAACTGGCATCTTGTCTTTCCAGATGAGAAGGGTAAAGAAACTAGAGAAAGTGTAATCACAACGAATTACGCCTGTAGTTCACATCCAGCTGAGGAAAACCAGTGTCTGACTCTCCATAAGAACCCCACCTCCCCCACCCTCGCCCCCACAAACATCAAGTCCCCACAGCTGTTTGAAGCGCCAATATGCATGCCCTCCCTTTCCAGTGCCCCCACATGTTGCTGCAGGCCATGCTACATTTTCATAGAATCCCTACAGGGCAGAGAGAGGCCTTTCATCCCATTGAGTCTGCATCGATCTTCGGAACAGCATCCTACCCCCCCCAGATCCCACCATTGTAATGTTGCATATCCCATGGCCAATCCATCCTAACCTGCACACCTATGGACTGTGGGAGGAAACCAGAGTACCCGGGTGGAAGCCCACACAGATACAGGGAGAACATACAAACTCCATACAGACAGTTGTTCAAGGATAGAATTGAACCGAAGTCCCTGGCGCTGTGAGGCAGCAATGTTAACCACCGAGGTGCCCAAAAGATTCATAAATCTCCTTTAGCAATCCTTCTCCAGGTATTCTCAGACCACTGTCAGATGTTCATTGGTACTACTGGCATTTATTACCCCTCCCTAAATGCCCTTCAAGGGCATTGCAATGGCAACTTTCTTGAAATGCAGGAGGGGGGAAAGAGAAGCAAAGGATTCAGTGTCACTCACTGCCTTCACCCTCCATTTCTGACATTTTCCAAATTAAAAATCATTGGCTAAAATTGTTCAGTTTGTCTGAGCAGTGGCTACAAAAGCAGGTCAGAGGCCAGGAACCCTGCAGTGAGTAACTCACCTCCTGACTCCTCAAAGCCTGTCCACCATCTACAAGGCACAAGCCAGGAGTGTGATGGAACATTCCCCACTTGCCTGGATAAGCAAAGCTCCAACACGACTTAAGAAGCACAGCATAAATGGGAGGACAAAGCAGCCCACTTGATTAGTATCACATCCACAAGCATTCACTCCAACCACTGACAGAGTACACATTGCTGTTACTATCTACAAGATGCACTACAGGTATTCACTAATGATCCTGCAACAGCACCTTCCAAATGCACGGCCACTTCCATCTGGAAAGATGAGGGCAGCAGATACATGGGAATACCAACCCCTGCAAGTTTCCCTGCAAGCTGCTCACCACCCTGACTTGAAAATATATCACCGTTCCTTCACAGTGTCACTGGGTCAAAATCTTGGAATCCTCTCTCATGGCATTGTGGGTTAACCCACAGCACAGACTGCAGCTGTTTAACGAAGGCAATCACCAACTTCAAGGACAGACAATAAATGCTGGTCCAACCTGTAGCCCATGAATCGATTTTTTAAAAAAAAAGAAACACCTCAAATCCAGGAATGGACAGTTAAATTAAACCTATAGACCAAATAGAGAGTCAAAAATCTGATGTTTGAGCACCGTAAGGAGATGCAAAAAGAGATGGGATCATGTTGTTAATGCACTTTCAGAAAAGGTTGCAAATAGCTTAGTTTATTTTATTTATCTTATTTTCTTTTGCTTAATAGACTTGTTTTATTGTTAAAAACAGATTTGCAGAATAGTGTTGTTACAGTGAGAGACCGCAACTTCTTTAAAAATAAATCAATATGATCTATCAAGCCAGATTCTAAATCTGGGGCCTGACTAGTCTTGTAATAATATTAGACAGGATCATAACACTATCCTAACTTAGGTCAGAAAGCATGCCATTCAAATGAATTCTGTAAAATAAAAAAAAAACCCAGTCATGTTATTCATTAATTATTTAATACTCAGGGCAAAGTCGGCTTTTTACAGGTTAGAAATGCAAATAACTGATCCTTTGATTAATTGGATATGTTTAAATTGCTTCCCTTTAGGCAAAGGCTATTATTTTTTCAGCTATAGATTCTCTGTCTGACAAGACAGCTTATAATTGCACTTTTGACCTTTTTAAACTTGTCAGTTCATTTCCCAGTCTAGTGTTTAATCGACAGGAAAATAACTGTCTGCTACATCAGTCCTGGTCTCAATCTCACATCAGCCCAACAGGTTTTACACTCATCACGCCACTCCTCAAAGATCACGATGTTGTAAAAAAACACAAGGCTGGAGGCAATGCTGCCCACCTCAGTTATAATCCCTCCAACCAACCCAATTCATTCAATCTCTTCATTATTAAAAGGATAAGGGTTTATGTCACTAGTGTACTTCTTGAAAGTGGTGTGCAAGTTCAGGGAAAATCATAAGCCCTTCATTAGGGCCCGTCTATGCCCGAAACGTCGAATTTCCTGTTCCTTGGATGCTGCCTGACCTGCTGCGCTTTTCCAGCAACACATTTTCAGCTCTGATACTCCAGCATCTGCAGACCTCACTTTCTCCTCAGGGAAAATCATGTAAACCTGTTCAAGGAGGTGACTGAATATCTGAGAAAAGAAATGGCTGGAGAAAATTGGAAGATACTGAAAAAAAAACACAAATATGGCATGTTCATGTCCTACTTCCGCTCAGAAGCTACCAATTCACACTGCATCATTCACAAACATGAATGACAGGACAGAGATCAAAAAGAATAAAAGCCCATGGTGTTAGAAGTAAGCTACTGACAAAAGATAGAGAATTGATTGACTGACAGAAGGCAGTGCACAGGGATAAAGGGGTCTTTTTCTGGATGGCAGTCAGTACCGACTGGAGTTCTACAGGGGTCAATGTTGGGACCACAACTATTCATATCTCCAATCTGGGCAAAAGGATCGGAGGACATTATTGCTAAGCTTGCAGATGACAAAAATAGATGGAGGGACAGGTAGTGTTAAGGAAGTGTGGAGGGGTGCAGAAGGACTTGGCTAGGCTAGGAGAGTGGACAAAGCAGCAGCAGAGAGAATACAATGCAGGAAAAGTATGGGGTTGTGCATTTTATCGGGAGGAGAGGCGTAGATTACTTCAAGATGGGGAAAGGCTTCAGAAATCTGAAGAGTAAGAGGGGCTTGGGAGTCTCTGAAGGTTCACATTTAGGTTCAGTTTAGTTAGGAAGGCAAATGCAATGTTGGCATTTCAAGAGAAATGGAATACAAGAACAGAGAAATGCTGCTGGGGCTGTATAAGGCTCTGGTCAAACTTCACTGGGAATATGGAGAGCAGTTTTGGGCCCCAAGAACGTGCTGGCCTTGGAAGGGATCCCGAGGAGGCTCACAAGGATGATCTTGGGAATGAAGTGTTTATCATGAGGGGTGGTTGAGGATTCTAAGTCTGTATTCAGTAGAGTTTAGAAGGATGGGAAATCTGAATGAAACTTACAAAATACAGAGGCGCCTCAATAGAGCACGTGTGGGGATGATGCTTCCACTAATAGCAGGAGAAAAGAGTGAGGGGCACAGCCTTAGCGTGAAGGGATGACCCTTTAGAACTGAGAGGAGGAGGAATTTCTTCAGAAAGAGGGTGGTGAACTTGGGGAAACTCTTTGCTGCGGAAGCCTGCAAGGACCAAGTCACTGAAGTCACCCAAGGGGGAAGGCTTCCAAAATCTTACAATTGGTTTGGTTTGGTCACAGCTTTCCTGGACCTGCTCAGGTTAAGAATTTCCATGGCATTTGTTGGACATACTGAGAGTCTGGTCTCCCAAGAATTGGAAGTGAAAGTAGGGAGAAGGTGATCATTTTCATTGCCTCCAATAAATCCTTCCTGATACTCTGTCCACTTGCTCAGCAGCAGATCTGTTACACAAGAGACAAAAAGATTCTGTCTAGAATTGTGTTCATGTCTCTTTCAGCTCCATCCTTGGCCGGTTATAATATGGTGGGCCATAAACATTCTCAAAAAGAACGAGCCACTGCATTCCTATTGCCCTTTACCCAATGTTATCTTTCAAAAAGGTCATTGCAGATCTTCAGGTTCTTGGACACATGTTGCTGGGTGTTTAACAGAGAGACTATTTGCTATGAGTGCTCACTGTTCTGGACTGATAAACCGGATGTGGACTCAAAAATATAAAACAAATTGTTGGACGACCTGGAAGGCGGAGCTGGAAGCACGAGTTCAGACATTGAGATTCCCCAGGTCACTGAAAACCAGGAAACAGGAGAAGTAGGCCATTCAGCCCATCAAATTTGCTCTGCAACTCAATGAGACCATGGCTGATCTGGTAATCCTCAACTCCACTTTCCTGTCTTTTTCCCCCATAACCAGATTCCCTTGCCGATTTAAAAATCTACATCTCTCAACTTTGAATAAAATGACCCAGCCCCAACAGCTCTCTCCAGTAAAGAGTTCCACAGATTTACTACTCTCTGAAGAGATTCCTCTTCATCCAGTCTTAAAATGCATGACCCTTTAATTCTGAGATTATGCCCTCTGGTCCCAGACTCTCAAAAGGGAACCATCCTATCAAGCACCTTAAAGAATCTTGTATGTCTCAGTAGGGTCACAGCTTATTCTTTAGAGAGCCATCAAGTACAAACCTAACCTCTCCTTAGAAAAAGAGCGCCTCTCCATATCTAGGATCAACCTACAGATCTTTCTCTGGACTGTCTGTAATATCAAATGTATCTTTCCTTAGATAAAAAGGGGCCAAAACTGTTCGCAGCATTCTAGGCATGCTCAGAAAGTGGGCTTTTAGTGATTCTCTATTTTTACACTCCACTCCATTTGTAATAATGGCCAACATTCCATTTACCTTCCCTATTATCCTCCGAGCTTTGTGATTTATGCACAAGGAGTTGGACTGAAGGGTCTGTTTCCGTGTTGTACATCTCTAGGACTCGGACTCTCAAATCCCTCTGCTGCAGATTTCAGCAGTCTTTCCCCGAGCAAAATGATATTCAGCTCCTCTATTCTTCCGGCCAAAGTGCACGACATCACATTTGCCCCCATTATATTGCATCAGCCAAGTTTTAGCTCACTGACTTCACCAGTCTGTATCCCTCTGTGGGCTGTGTAATCCTCAGCACTTGCCTACTCACCTATTAATGGGTCACCGACAAACTTGGTAACAAACATAGACTTTCCTCAAGCACCTTGTTAAATCTATATTGTAATGAATCATGAGTAAAAAGTGAGGTCTGCAGATGCTGGAGATCAGAGCTGAAAATGTGTTGCTGGTTAAAGCGCAGCAGGTCAGGCAGCATCCAAGGAACAGGAAAAACATTCCTAATGAAGGGCTTATGCCCGAAATGTCGAATTTCCTGTTCCTTGGATGCTGCCTGACCTGCTGCACTTTAACCAGCAACACATTTTCAGCTGTAATGAATCATGACCCCAGCACTGAACCCTGTGTCACTCCCCTTGTTACAGTTTGCCATCCTACAATGTTCCCTGATCCCAGATCCCAACTCTATCTGTTAGGATCACTGAAGTGTTAAGGCACAGATGGAGACCATTTGGTCATCATATCTACACTGGTTCTTCAAATGAGCATCACGCCCTAGTGCAAGTATCGTGCTTCTTCCCTCCCTCTCCCCCACCTCCCTGCACCCACACCCCACCATCTCCACACAGTATCTTACACATTATTTCCATTCAATTCCCTCCTGATTGCAGTGAAGGCAAATTCAATTATGTCACTTCCAGGCAGCACATTTCATTGCTTGCCGCATATAATAGTTTATTCTCCCCCCTCGCATCGCATTTGTTCCAATTGTAAATCAATCACTTTAAAATTTAAAGTTCTCTCTATTCTCGCTCCTTTTATGAGCAGCAACAGTTTCTCCCTATCAGCAGGAGCATGACAGCAAACAAGGAATATTTATGAACAAAAACACTAACTGGAAACATCTCGCTCGTAAATCCCACAGCAGGTCCCTCACCAAATCAAAATCAGTTAAAATAATGCCCTTTCACCCGGTGAATGTTCTGAATGAATTTTCTCTACTTCTCCCCTAATCTCTCACTGTCTCTCATCTGAAGAGTCAGAAGGTAGAGAGTTCAAGTCCCAGAGCAACGATGGAATGCCATAATCCAGGCCGCTTGCAGAAGCATTTAGATTAGATTCCCTACAGTGTAGAAACAGGCCCTTCAGCCCAACAAGTCCACACCAACCCTCTGAAGGGCAACCCACCCAGGCCCATTCCCCTACATTTACCCCTTAATGTAACACTACGGGAATTTAGCATGGTCAATTCACCTGACCCACATATCTTTTGGACAGTGGGGAGGAAACTGGAGCACCCGGAGGAAACCCATGCAGACACGGAGAGAATGTGCAAACTCCACACAGACAACTGCCTGAGGCAGGAATCGAACCCGGGTCTCTGGCGCTGAGAGGCAGCAGCGCTAACCAGTGAGCCACTGTGCCAGCCAGGCGAACCTTGTTTGTACAAATTGGCTGCAGCCTCCCCTACACTACGACACGCAGGGGGGAGGAACTATGCACCATCATGAGAAGTCGTATTAAACAAGCTAATGTGGCTAAAGGCAAGAACGTCCTCTGACCCTAATGGCTTGCATCTGAGATCCTAAAAGAAGCAGGTACAGAGATAGTGGACTGTAATTTTCCAAGGATCTCAGATTCTGGAGAAATATTAGAGGATTGGAAAGCTGCTAATGTGACAGCTATTTGGAAAGGAGGGAGGCAAAAAACAGGTAACAATAGGCCAATTACCATCACAAATCGATTGTTGGAAAACTGTTGAAAGTCATTAAGTAATACAGGTAAACAACCCTTTATCCAAAATCCTGAAATCTGAAGAGCTCCAAACGTAAGAGGGTGTTTTTGTGAAGTTTTCTTTCCTCATTAACAAGGTTGTTTGGCGTGCAAACAGTTAACCCAAGTTGACACTCAATGAGATGTCACTCAGATGCGATGTGGGGGCATGTAGCCCAGCACTGGTAGGCCTCAAATTTTGTCTCGAGGCTCATTTTACTCCGAGTCTGCTCCTCCGGTAAGATTTTTAAAATTTCAGACTGTCACTTATTCTGAAAATTTGAAAAATTCCGAAAACCAGCTGGCCCCGAGCTTTTCGGATAAAGGATTGTGCACCTGTACTGAGCTTTTGGAACGTCAGAATTTAATCAAGCAGTCAACATGACTTCATGAAAAAGAAATAGTATCTGATTAATTTGGTGTCAAGGGAGTCTCTGGCAGAGTAGATATTTGATTTATCACCACATGTATTGAGATACAGTGTAAAAACAAAAATGTTGCTTTGCATACAGTTCAGCCAAATCATACCTTACTAAGAACATCAGTGAGAGGGAAAACCAGTTGACCTGATGTATTTGTCAAGTGCTTTCTGGAAGTCCAAAGTACCTCAACAAAAAAGGTTAACTCAAAATAAGCACCCATGGTGTTGGAGGGAGAATTGGCTCATGGGCAGGAAACAGCAAGTGGGGATAAAGGTGCTCCTTTTCAGGTTGGTGACTTGTGACCAGTGGGGTTCTACAGGGATCAGTGATGGAACAACAACTGTTTCATAATATATATATTAAATGACTTGGAGGTGGAGGGGTCTGGGTGGAGAATGTACTATAGCCTATTCTAGCACATGGACTATAGTGGTTCAAGGCAGCAGCTCCCCACCATATTTTAAAAGGGCAGCTAGAGACGGGGTAATAAATATTTGTCAGCCAGCGATGCTGACAGCCCAGGAGTGAATTAGAATAGCCAAATTTGCAAACAAAAAAAAAAGTGGAAAAACAAGTTGTAAGTGGGATGTAAACCGTTAGTATAATGTGGGAAAATGTGAAGGTGTTCATTTTGAAGGGGGTTCAAAATAACATTATTATTTAGATGGAGAAAAAAAAAATCAGCAGAAAAGCTGCAATGCAATGGATTGGGGGAAGACTTCTGCATGAAGCAGAAAGCTAGCAGAGTGTAATCAGGAAGACTAATGGAATGTTGGCCCTTATTTCAAAGGGGTTGGAGTATGAGAGCAGGGAAGTCTTACTACAGGAGAAAGTGAGGTCTGCAGATGCTGGAGATCAGAGCTGAAAATGTGTTGCTGGAAAAGCGCAGCAGGTCAGGCAGCATCCAAGGAGCAGGAGAATCGACATTTCGGGCATAAGCCCTTCTTCAGGAATGAGGAGAGAGTGTGCCAAGCAGGCCGAGATAAAAGGTAGGGAGGAGGGACTTGGGGGAGGTGCATTGGAAATGCGATAGGTGGAAGGAGGTCAAGGTGAGGGTGAAAGGCCGGAGTGGGGGTGGGGGTGGAGAGGTCAGGAAGAAGATTGCAGGTTAGGAGGGCGGTGCTGAGTTCGAGGGATTTGACTGAGACAAGGTGGGGGGGGGGGGAGAAAGGGGAAATGAGGAAACTGGAGAAATCTAAGTTCATCCCTTGTGGTTGGAGGGTTCCCAGGTGGAAGATGAGGTGCTCTTCCTCCAGCTGCCGTGTTGCTATGGTCTGGCGATGGAGGAGTCCAAGGACCTGCATGTCCTTGGTGGAGTGGGAGGGGGAGTTGAAGTGTTGAGCCACGGGGTGGTTGGGTTGGTTGGTGCGGGTGTCCCAGAGGTGTTCTCTGAAACGTTCCGCAAGTAGGCGGCCTGTCTCCCCAATATCGAGGAGGCCACATCGGGTGCAGCGGATGCAGTAAATGATGTGTGTGGAGGTGCAGGTGCAGGTGAATTTGTGGTGGATATTCCCTGCAACAGCAAGAAATGCAAAACTTGCGCCCACACCTCCCCTCTTACTTCCCTCCAAGGCCCCAAGGGATCCTTCCATATCCGCCACAAATTCACCTGCACCGCCACACACATCATTTACTGCATCCGCTGCACCCGATGTGGCATCCTCTATATTGGGGAGACAGGCCGCCTACTTGCGGAACGTTTCAGAGAACACCTCTGGGACACCTGGACCAACCAACCCAATCACCCCGTGGCTCAACACTTCAACTCCCCCTCCCACTCCAAGGATGTGCAGGTTCTTGGACTCCTCCTTCGCCAGACCATGGCAACACGACGGCTGGAGGAAGAGCGCTTCATCTTCTGCCTAGGAAACCGCCAACCACAAGGGATGAACTCATTTCTCCAGTTTCCTCATTTCCCCTCCCCCCCCACCTTGTCTCAGTCCCAACCCTTGAACTCAGCACTGCCTTCCTAACCTGCAATCTTCTTCCCGACCTCTCCGACCCATCACTCTCACCTTGACCTCCTTCCACCTATCGCATGTCTAATGCCCCTCCCCCCAGTCCCTCCTCCCTACCTTTTATCTTAGCCTGCTGGACACACTTTCCTCATTCCTGAGGAAGGGCTCATGCCAGAAACGTCGATTCTCCTGCTCCTTGGATGCTGCCTGACCTGCTGCACTTTTCCAGCAACACATTTTCAAGTCTTACTACAACCATACAAAGTGCTAGTGACACCATATCTAGAGTACTGCGAGCAGTTTTGGTCTCCTTAAGACATTTTATTCACTGGAGAAAGTTCAGATTAAAACCTTTCATTAGGATGATCACCCGTGCGCAGGCATTGCCTTATGATCAAAAGGCTAAACAGGCTGGGACCCAACTCCCTGGAGTTTAGAAGAATGAGAGGTGACCTCATTGAAACATCCAGGATTCTTAAGGAGCTTGACAGGGTCAATGCTGAGAGGATGTTTCCCCTCATGGCAGAGTCAAGGACCAGAGGGCACAGTCTAAGAGGTGCCAATTTAAGATAGGCATTGCATTTTGGTAAAACAAACTAGGGCAGTGGGTAGATTTTAGATTCCCTATAGTATGGAAACAGGCCCTTCATCCCAACAAGTCCACACGAACCCTCTAAAAAGCAACCCACCCAGACCCATTCCCCTACTCTATATTTACCCCTGACTAATGCACCTAACACTCTGGGCAATTTAGCATGGCCAATTCACTTGACCAGCACATCTTTGGACTGTAGGTGGAAACCGGAGCACCCAGAGGAAACCCACACACACACACGGGGAGGATGTCTGTCTGTGTGGAGTTTGCACAGTCATCCAAGGCAGGAATCGAACCTGGGCCCCTGGTGCTGTGAGGCTGCAGTACTAACCTTTGTTCTACTGCACTATTGGTGGCTCAAAGATACCTAGGGGTCCAGATGCATAAATCTTTGAAGTTTGCACTACTTATTGATGGGGTGGTTAAGGTGATGTTTAGAATGCTTGCCTTTGATACTCAAAGGTCTGAGCAATGGAGTTGGGACATTGTGTTGAGATATCCTCTGGAGTAGTGTGTGTATAGGTTTGGTCACTGTGTCATAGGAAGGACATTATTAAATTGGAGAGGGTCCAGAAGAGATTTAGCAGGTTGTTGCCAGGAATAGAGGGTTTCAGTTGAAGGTGGGCTGGGACTTTTTTCTTCTCCCCACTTTAGCGTAGGAGGTCGAGAGGTGACCTTGTAGAGGTTTATAAAATCATGAGGGGCATAGATAAGCTGAAAAGAAAGAATCTTTTCCTTAGGGTGTGGGAGTTCAAAACTAGGGAGCTTATTTTTAAAATCTCTCTCCTTTTTAAAACAACAGAATAGTTCATTCCAAACATGAACCACCAGAGAAAGTGGTGGATGCGGGTACAGTTGCAACATTTAAAAGACATTCGGTTAAGTACATGAATAAAAAGGGTACACAAAAGATGGAGGGATATGGGCCAAATGTAGGCAAGTGGGACTAGTTTGGTTTGGGAACATAGTCAGCGTGGACTGGTTGGATCAAAAGGGTCTACTTCCACGCTGTAGGACTATAACCATGATTCTATGAGATGGGGACAAATCCCTTCTCAGAATGTCTTTGGAACTCTTTACCACACAGAGTTGTGGGGACAGAGTCTTCATTTTTAAAAATAAAATGAATAGAAACCTTTCATGATTTTGAACCACCAACCTTTCAGTTAGCAGTCAAACTTGCTAACCTATTGTGCCACATGAACAGGCTAGATTTAAGGCTTGAATAAATGGATTCTTGACCAGCCGGGGAAATCAAGGGTTATGGGGAAAGGGCAGGAGGAACATTGGTTGATCCCATTACAATGGAAACTCGATTACCCGAACGGGATGGGCGGGCACTATTTTGTTCAGATAAACAATTATTTGGAAAAGTGATTAAATGCCTTTCCTTTTTAAAGTCTGCTCCCTGCTCAGAAGACTGCAGCAGCAGACAGTGAGTGAGACCCCCATCCCCCCAAACCAGGTCCACCACCCGCTCCCCAACCTAGCCCAATCCTGTCCCCCAACCCCACACCCCCTCCCCTGTCCACTCCAGCCCCTCTCTGGGGCATCCAGACTGCACACCAACAAGGCTGTTGCTGCAGTTGCCTTTGTGGGTAAGTCTCTGAATAGCACACAGCCAGACAAAAAAAAACTTTTTCCTGCAAACTTTTGACAGGTTCCACATTTGCCCTGCACACGACAAATGTGGGAGAGATTATTCCTGGGAAGTGGGTGGTTAGAGTATACCCCTCTGTAGATCTCCAGGGAAAGTGTGTGGGGAGACAGTGCCTGTTTAAATCACTAAACAAAAGACGCAATCACCACTGGAAACACGTCTTTGATGTAAATGTGCCTATCGGCAGACCTCCAGATCTCCTTCGGATAATCGAGGTTCCCCTGTATCTTACTGAAGGGCAGAACAGGTTCAAGGGGGAAAGAAAGTGGCGTACTGTTGCTGTTTAGGATCTTATATGAATGGTTTGAATAATTTAAAATACCGTGTGCTTGATAATTGCAAATCCAACAAAGACTGAACTGCTTATAGTCTACAGACTGTGGTACCACAGTTATGGAGGGGTGTGAAATCATGGAAGTTTGATATTCCGGTTATCATTTATAATAGCATCGTTAGTACAATAAAAGTATCCAAAAGGAGGGTTAAAATACAATTCTATCTAAAACTAGAGATAATAACAGGAAATAGCTATTAAAAAGAAAACAAAAAAAAAAGGGAAAGGAGTCAGATTTGTGGAGGGAATTCCAATCATGAATCGATGGGACAACTTTAAAAAATGTTGGGAATGAGCCAGCGGCTGTAATTGCTCAAGAACAGGTCCCACGGGACCAGTTTAATCACAGAAGGTTCTGTTAAACCAGAGCAAACACCAGCTGATTATGAATCCAGCTGGACTTCCATCATCAGTGTTAACAGAAGCCAAAACGTGTGACCATCCTACATCTGAGGACTAGCCCAATTACTCATTGTCCCACAGTGACACAGTACTCGATCTCTCATGCTACACCATTAATAAATACAAGAGGCTGGATTTTTCCAAACAATGCCACTGACAGATGTCACATCAGATGCAACAGAATACACCAGCAATTCACCTTGCCCAGTTAATTATAGGAGCAATAACACTGCATTAGGAGACATCCAATCCTTGTGTCATGACTCTCAGCAAACCCAAATACAAAAAAAAGGAGAATGGTTTCACTTTGTTCTCCATCTCATTGAATGTTTGTGCAACTGAAAAATTTAAGCGCTAAACTTGACAATACAGCCTGCTAGAATTTCATCATTTCAGGAGTACCAGAGTACTCCAAACAACTTGCAATTATTTAAAAAGAGAGGGAGAACTCTTCGGTTAAGATGCACATGATTCCCTCATGAGATATGGGCATTGCTGGCTGGGCCAGTATTTATTGCCCTTAACAACATGGTGGTGAGCTGCCTTCTTGAACCGCTGCAGTCCACCTGCTGTAGGTAGACCCTCAATGCTCTTAGGGAGGGAATTCCAGGATTTTGACCCAGTGACAATGAAGGAATGGAGATACTCTCGATCCTGACTTAGAAATGTGTCTTGAAGGGGAACTTGCAGGTTGTGATATTCCCAAGTATCTGCTGCTCTGGGCCAGATAGACATGGCCACAGGTCTGGAAGGTACTGTCTATATATAAAAAAAAAATTCTGCCCTGCATCTTGTAGATGGTAATACTCTGCAGCTATTAACCAGCAGCGATGGATGGGGCGAATGATTGTGGATATGGTGACAGTCAAATGGGCTGCTTCATCCTGAATAACGTCAAGTTTCTGGAGGGTTGTTGGAGCTGCCCCCATCCAGACAAATGGGGAGTATTCCATCACACTCCTGCCGTGTGCCTTGTAGATGGTGGACAGGCTTTGGGGAGTTAGAAGGGGAGTTATTTGCCACAATATTCCTAACCTCTGACCAGCTCGTCATCACTATGTATATAGCGAGTCCAATTCAGTTTCAGTAGTAAACCCCAGGATACGGATATGGTTCAGCAATTGTCGCGACATAGTCAAGGTGGGGGGGTAGGGTTGGATGGAGGTTAGATCAGCTCTTATGAGATGATTATTGCCTGGCCATTTGTGTGGCGTAAGTGTTACTTGCTGCGCTTTTCCAGCAACACATTTTTAAGCTCCCTTGTATCCTAATATCATGACACTTTATTCTGGATTGGGGAAAACACTAATTGCTTGGTCCATCTGCCCAATCCGGTCAGAATATAGATGTATTAAAATCAGATCCCACCTTCAAGCCACCCAATTCTAACCTCCAGTGAATACATTAAACATTATAGTGTAGTACAGGCCCTTCAGCGCTCGATGTTGCACTGATCTGTGGAATCTGGAATCTGCCCAATCTGAGCCCATCTATCCTACATTACTCTAATCCAGGTCCAATTGACCCAGTCTCTTACAGGACGAACCTGCCATCCCAAGATTCAGTCTGGTGAATGTTTACTGTCCTTCCCCTCTATGGTAAGCATCGCTTTTAAGCGGAGACACCAAAAAGGGCACACTACACTCCAGGTGTAGTCTCACCACAGCCCTGTACAACTGCAGCAGGACTTCCTTGTTCCTCTATTCAAATCCTCATGGAATAGAAGGCCAACATCCCACCTTCCTTCTGAACAGCTTGCTTTACTTACAGGCTTGTGCTCAAGGACACACTGGTCCCTTTGTACATCAATGTTTCTCAAATCACCATTTAAAAATAAATTCACTGCTATTCTGCTGTTTCTTCATTCATTCATTCACGGGATGGAGGAGGCCCAGGCTGGGCAGCATTTATTGCCCAGAGGGCAGTTAAGAGTCAACCACATTGCTATGGATTTGGAGTCATATGTAGGCCAGACCAGGTAAGGATGGCAGCTTCCTTCCTTAAAAGAATATTAGTAAACCAGATGGGATTTTTTCCCCCCCAAACAGTCAACAATGGATTCATGGTAATCATTGGACTCTTAATTGCCAATTTTTATTGAAATTGAATTCTACTGTCCTCCATGGTAGAATTCAAACCCAGGGCTCCAGAACATTACCTGGATCTCTGGATAATACAGTCCAGTGAGAATATTGCTATGCCATTGTCACCCCTTTCTGATCAGAGAGAACAACTTCACAAGACTGTCAGACATGCATTAACCTACTCATTCAACTTGTCAAAAATCACATCGCTCCCTCACTGCTCTCAATCCACCTGGGTTTGCATCATTAGCTCACTGGGAAAGTGTTTATTTCCCCTCCTCCCAGTTGTTGAGATTATATTGCAAATAGCTAGAGCTTGAGCATGGATCCTGTGGTACCTTGTTTGTAACTACCTTCCATTCCAAAACCAAACCATTTATTCCCACTGTTTCCTATCTGCTAGCCAATTCACACCAGTATTATTACTATTAATCCCATGTGCTGTAATTCTGCACAATAACCTCTTCTGTGGAATTTTATCAAAGCTCTCCTGCTTCCTCATCTAATACTCTTGTCTGCTCTCATGTTTCTGTTTGAACTGGCCAGGCATTTCTTAAAGTACCTATGCAGAACTCTCTGTGTGCAGGGAGACCTTTTCATGGTCCTAACAAAAATCCAATCCACCACATCAACTGGCTCCAGCATCTCTATTCTACTTGTTACATCCTCCAGAACTCCAGTAGGTTGGTCAAACAGGATTTCATTTTCATCACCCATATTGACTTTGGAAAACACCTATAGGACTGTACAAGTGCCCTGCTGTCGCATTCATTGGCAACACGGTAGCTCAGTGGTTAGCACTGCTGCCTCATAGCACCAGAGAGCCAAGTTCACTTCCCGCCTCAGGCAACAGTCTGCATGGAGTTTCCACATTCTCAGTGTCTACGTGGGTTTCCTCAGAGTGCTCGGATTTCCTTACACAGTCCAAAAGGTTAGATGAATTGTTAAATTATCCAGGGATGTGCAGGTTGTGTGGATTAGCCATGGGAAATGCAAGGTTAACAGGAGAAGGTAGGGGGCTGGATGGGATGCTCCAAGGGTTGTTGCAGACTTGATAGGCTGAATGCCCTCTTTCCACACTCTTGGGATTGGGGGTTCTGTAATGTACAATAGACTTCCTTACTACTGATATTACACTAACCATACATGGGGAACACCAGCACCTGGAGTTCTTCTCCATGACAAACTAGCCTGCCTTGGAAATACATCACTGCTCCTTCAGTCACTGAATCAAAATCCTGGAGATCCATTTCTAACAGTAATATGGGTCTCCCTCCAGCACTCAGACTGCAGTGGTTCAAAAGCAGCAGCTCACCATCTTCCCAAAGGGCAATTAATGCTAGCCCAGCCAGTCAAACCCACAGTCCATGAAAAAGAAAATAACAAGTACTGGCACCTTTCAGCAAGATAACAGAGACAAGAACTTTACAATTTAAAACAGAAAAAAAAAACAACACTCTTCAAATCTCCCAGTTTCTGGTCATGCTGATACTTCTCAAAACAGTCAAACGTTCATTTCCTCCATACATTTCTCAATCCGGTCATTCAAGGCTACAACCAACAATCTTGGCACTGTGCCTTCAAATACGTTGAATCTTCAAGGTTACTCACCATCTGCATCCACCCTACCTGCTACATTTCACCATCCCTTTCCTCAGGGACTGCTCAGTCCCAGCCCATTATTGCGCCTCAGTCACATTTAGATTTTTGTCACTTCCCTTTTGCAAACTTCAGATTGACTTGCAAGAATCCAAGTGAATCTTCAATCATCACTATTTTCACTCAAAGACAGGCTGGCAATGCTTTTCCCTATAGAACGTGTTCTTCTGACAATTCCCATATCAGTTCCGGTCCAACACAGAACAGAAAGTGACCATTTGCTAGCACATTCATTTTCAAAAAAATTCATAGGATGTAGGATCACTGACTAGGCCAGCATTTATCCCCCATTCCTAAATGGTTTCATATACAGATGTTTGAAGTGATGCACTTTGGCTGGAAGAACATTGAAAGACAATTTAAAAATAGGGGGCAAAGGACCTGCGTACCCGGTAGGATTGATGGGTATGAGGGGTCATAGGTTTAAGATATTAGGGGAAGGTATAGAGGAGACATCGGAGGTAGGTTCTTTACTTAGAGAGTTGTGAATGCATGGAATGTGTTACCAGTGGTGGTGGTGGAAGCAGAGTCTTTAGGGACATTTAAGCGATTGCTGGACAGGCACATAGACAGTAGTGTAGTGAGGGGTGCGTAGGTGAAGTTATTATATTTTACATTAGGATTAAACCTCGGCACAACATTGTGGGCCAAAGGGCCTGTTCTGTGCTGAAATGTTCCATATACAGAGCAAGAAATGTTTTGGCATAATTAATAGGCACATGGAGTACAAGAACAAGGTGGTGATGTTGAACTTGTACATGAGACTTGTTAGACCTCAGCTGGAGTTATTAGGTACCACATTGTAGGAAGGATAGGAGAGAGTGCAGAAGTGATTTACAAGAATGAAGTCTCTCAACTCTGGAACCAGTTATGAGGATAGATTGAGATTGTCACCTTGGATAGAATGCTATTGGCTCCAATAATGCTCCCTGAAGGATAAGAACAGCAGATACACAGAATCTTAGAATACATTTAATCCTGACAGTATGGAAACAGGCCATTTGGTCCAACAAGTCCACACCAACCCTCCAAAGAGTAACCCACCCACAGCCATTCCCCTATTCTATTGTATTTCTCCTGACTAATGCACCTAATGACACATCACTGAATACAGTGGACAATTTAGCATGGCCAATTCATCTAACCTGCACATCTTTGAACTGTGGGAGGAAACTCATGCAGACAGGGGGAAAATGTGCGAACTCCAGACACAGAGGCTAGAAACGAACCTGAGTCACTGGCAATGTGAAGCAGAAGTGCTAACCACTGATGCCCTCAGTGGACTCCACTTCCTGCAAGTTTCCCTCCACACTTCTTACTTTCCTGACTTGGTAATAGAAGCACTGAAAGAACAGTGATATAAGTCAAAGTCCTGGAATTCTCTCCCTAAGATCACAAGGTGTACTTATAATACAGACCACAATAGTTCTCAGAGGAGACTCAGCAACACAGTCTCCAGGGCAATAAATGCTGACTCAGCCAGTAATGTCCACAGTCAAGGGAACAAGATGAAAATCTCATCTAACCCCATCACCACCTAGTCCCTTCTTCCTCACAACTTTATAACTTCCCCATAAATATGTCTATGCTCTTTCTCTCACCACTCTCCAGGTAAAGACATTTATCCTGAATTCTTGATTGGACTCTCCACAAGTAGGAGAATCTCCTGTTTTTGTGAAAATAACAAAAAGTGTTGATAGACCACAACAGGAAGACAACACCTTGGATACACTGGCCACACATTAAGGATACATCAGAAATGACCACCAGACTACTCCGACCCCTGGGTATCATGGCAGCCCAGAAACCTACCACCACAACTACTGAAAAGTATAAGGGATCTTATACTCACAACCAACAGGTGAAAATGTGTTGCTGGTTAAAGCACAACCAACAGGAACAATGTATTATACAAAATACCACAAAGACTATCAAAAGCAATACACAGTTGACAGTGTGGCACTGGAAAAGCACAGCAGATCAGGCAGCATCCAAGGAGCAGGAGAGTCGATGTTTCGGGCATAAGCCCTTGATCAGAAATATGGAGGGTGAAGGGAGCGGAGACAAATAGGAGAGTTGGGCGGGGCAGCAGGGATGCAGAAGGTAACTAGGAAGGCAATAGGTGGATGCAAGTGGGGAAATAATGGTGATAGGTTGGCGGGGAAGGAGGAGCAGAAAGGTGGGAAGGAAGATGGACAGGTGGAACAGATCAAGATGGAGGTGCCGAGTTGGATCTGGGATGAGGTGGGGCAGGATATATTTGGAAACTGATGAAGTTGATGTCATGCCCAAAACGTCGACTCTCCTGCTCCTTGGACGCTGCCTGACCGACTGGGCTTTTGCAGCGGCAGTCTTTTAGACTCTGACCCTCCAGCATCTGCAGTCCGCATTCTCTTCTAAAAACACTGCAAAGGGCAAACAGGAAGGAAATTAGCCACCAGGGTACACAAACATCAAGAGACATGACCAGCTATCACTTCTATCCATACACATGGACAAACAAAGAACAACAATTCAACTGTGACAAATGTATCCAACATCCTAGGACCAGCCAAACAGGGATCCCTGAAAGCCTGGCACTAGAGCTGGAACTCCATTAACAAAGAGTTAGAGGCCATCCATCAACCACCAAAGAAACAGATCCAACAACAAAATGGGAGATGACACCACCAATCCCAGCAGTCCCAGACAAACAAATAGCAAGTGGGACAGAACAAGAACGCTTCACTGGAGGCTCACTAACGAGGTTACCTAGAATGGTGACAAAAATGTCTGCAGACAAACCTACCAGCTCAGCAAGTCAGCAACCTCATCCACAACCTGAGCTACAAATCTTCTCAAACACACCGAGTGTTAATAGAGTAAGAACCGTGTTAGAGTCTACTTTAAGAAGTGAGGGGATAAGGGGGTAGGTCATTTGGTCCTTCAAGTCTGATCCACCATTCAACTTGATCATGCCTGACCTTTGACCTCATCTCCCCCAAACACCCTCTGACTCAGCCCTCCACCACCCCAGTTTCCCAAGATATCTTTACTCTCAGGAAAGTTATGAACTAGTCTTGGGAAAAAAAATGCAATAGTTGAGCTTCCATTGCCCTCTAGGGTAGAGATTTTGCAAAATTCACCTCTGAATCAGTATAACTTCCTCATCTCAGACCTAAATGGTCTGCTCCATATTCTGAGACAGTGGCCCCTGGTTATAGACATTCGCCTCACCAGCCAGGGAACCACCATCCCACGGTGGCACAGTGGTTAGCACTGCTGCCTCACAGCGCCAGGGACCTGGGTTCAATTCCCGCTTCAGGCGACTGACTGTGTGGAGTTTGCACGTTCTCCCCGTGTCTGCGTGGGTTTCCTCCGGGTGCTCCGGTTTCCTCCCACAGTCCAAAGATGTGCGGGTCAGGTGAATTGGCCATGCTAAATTGCCCGTAGTGTTAGGTAAGGGGTATATGTAGGGGTATGGGTGGGTTGTGCTTCGGCGAGTCGGTGTGGACTTGTTGGGCCGAAGGGCCTGTTTCCACACTAAGTAATCTAATCTAATCCCTGTCATTATCCAATCAGGCCATGGAAGAATTGTGTAAGTTGAATGGCGATCACTTCATTTTTCAGAGCTTTAGCGAACATGGGCTCGCTCCTCATAGGATAATTCTATCATCGCAGGGATCCGGGTGAACTGTGGTTTCAATCTCTCTGATGGGTTATTTCTCAGTCAGTATACATTTGACAGAGATGGAAGTAGTGCACGTGTACCTTAGCACTGTATTGTAATGTGATCAGAGCACTCCACCCTACCGTGGGATCACGAAGGATGGAACTCTACTGGAAGCATAAATAAATTTTGAAAGTTGAATTTTACCATGGAAGCAGATGAGTGTAGCTCATCTCTATTAATATGGGCTTTAAAATATCAAGTTCAGAGACCTCATGAAACAAACAGTCACTTTGCATGCTTAGCCAATGCAGTACACCACTGCAGTGTGCTCATGGAAAATTGTTTATACATGATGGTTTATGACAGGCAGGTAAAACACAGAACCTAAACTGGATTGTCACTACTTCAAAAAACTCAAAGGGAATTGATGAGGGCAGAGCAGTAGATGTGATTATATGGACTTCAATAAGGAGTTCGACAAGGTTCCCCATGGAAGACTGATTAGCAAGATTAGATCTCATGGAATACAGGGAGAACTAGCCATTTGGATACAGAACTGGCTCAAAAGGTAGAAGACAGAGGGTGGTGGTGGAGGGTTATTTTTCAGATTGGAGGCCTGTGACCAGTGGAGTGCCACAAGGATTGGTGCTGGGCCCTCTACTTTTTGTCATTTACATAAATGATTTGGATGAGAGCATAAGAGGTACAGTTAGTAAGTTTGCAGATGACACCAAAATTGGTGGTGTAGTGGATAGCAAAGAGGGTTACCTCATAACAACAGGATTTGGGTCAGATGGGCCAATGGGCTGAGAAGTGGCAGATGGAGTTGAATTCAGATAAATGGGAGTGCTGCATTTTGGGAAAGCAAATCTTAGCAGGACTAATACACTTAATGGTAAAGGCCTAGGGAGTGTTGCTGAACAAAGAGACCTTGGAGTGCTGGTTCATAGCTCTATGAAAGTGGAATTGCAGGTAGATAGGATAGTGAAGGTCGTATTTGGTATGCTTTCCTTTATTGGTCAGAGTATGGAGTACAGGAGTTGGGAGGTCATGTTGCGGTTGTACAGGACATTGGTTAGGCCACTGTTGGAATATTGCATGCAATTTTGGTCTCCTTCCTATCAGAAGGATGTTGTGAAACTTGAAAGGGTCCAGAAAAGATTCACAAGGATGTTGTCAGGGTTGGAGGATTTGAGCTATAGGGAGAGGCTGAACAGGGTGGGGCTGTTTTCCCTAGAGCAGAGGCTGAGAGGTGTCCTTATAGGTTTACAAAATCATGAGGGGTAAAGGGTAAATAGGCAAAGTCTTTTCCCTGGGGTCAGGGAGTCCAGAACTAGAGGGCAACTTTTTCCACACAGAGGGTGGTACAGGTGTGGAACGAGCTGTCAGAGAAAAAGTGATGGAGGCTGGTACAATTGCAACGTTTAAGGGGCATTTGGATGGGTATATGAATAGGAAGGGTTTGGAGGGATATGGGCCGGGTGTTGGCAGGTGGGACTAGATTGGGTTGGGATATCTGGTCGGCATGGACCAGTTGGACTGAAGTGTCTGTTTCCACACTGTACATCTCTCATGATTTTAGTTTAGAAAACCCCAAAAGATTGAAAGTATTTAGAATAGCTCAGTGGAGACCTGACCAGAGTAAGAAACAAGTTCAGTTTTTCTCTTAAAAAGAAAGATCAGGACAGTTCTAACAAGATGATTGCTTTACCTGAGAAGTTGCTTATGCAGCTTCCAAACCAGAGTCAAAATCTGCAGGCTATTAGGAGTTGAGCAAGTTTAAGCTCTCAGTAGAGAATAATCATGCAGAATGACACCACAGTTTGCAGAAAAGAAATTAGAAGAAAATGATTAACTAGAAATTAAAAGTTGATAGAGGGGCAACTTCACTGGATTTCAAATCTCTATAATTGATGGTGATGAATAAATTGAAAACTTTGTCTGCCACTTTAACACACCACTCCGTGCCCTGGCCAACATCTCTCTCAGGCTTGCTGTAGAACTTCAAAGCTCAACACAAGCTAGAAGAACAGCACCTTACTTTCCACTGTTGCCCTCTAAACTGTACATTGAATCCAATGACTTTAGGGCTGGAGCGCTCCCTTGTCCTTACCCCAACCCCCAAATACCAGGCCTTATCACATGGGCTGCTATTACACAACTCATTGTTAGCCATTAATAATCCCCACTAATAGCTATTCACTCTTCTAGACAGATCGTTATCCACTTCCTTGTCTGACCAACTGTCCTTCTCTGTTTGGGCTCTATCCCCACTTAGTATTTACTCCTTACTACCTCTCCCCCACAACTCTCACCCCCACCCTATTTTCGTAGCTACTGTCATTTCTGAGGAAGGGTCACTGGACCAAAAACGTTAATGGATTTCTCTCCACAGATGCTGCCAAACCTGCTGAGCTTTTCCAACAATTTGTTTGTTTGGAGATTGAAAATCTGCTTTGTTGTGTCTTAAGGTTTTTCTAAACCGTTTATTACATCTAGATAGTTTTGTTTCATGTTTTTGCAATAAACATGTAGTTAAAATAAATGTCAAAGCCACGCGTGAATATTTCAATGACTGACCACTGTAAAATAAACCATTGATCAACCAAGCCAGATTTCATTCTGGGTTCAGAATTTTATATTAATATCATCAGCTGTAATAAATATCGCTTGGATTCTTCAATAATACCAAATGCTTATTACATCATGGAGGGAGTAACCGGAGATTGCTACATTATGTTGCTGGGTATAGAAGGTTCAAGTTACAAATAAAAAAGGCTGGAAATATCACTGGAGCATTGAGACAACTTTATAGAAATTTATAAACTAAATGAGTGGTATAGATAGAATTAATGGTAGTTGTTTTTTTTTCCCTAGGATGGGGGACATTAAGACTAGGGGGCACACTTAATTAAGAGGATAGCGACTAAAAAAAAGGATGCAGTATAATTAGCACTGCTGCCTCACAGCGCCCGAGACCCGGGTTCAATTCCCGACTCAGGCGACAGACTGTGTGGAGTTTGCACATTCTCCCCGTGTCTGTGTGGGTTTCCTCCGGGTGCTCCGGTTTCCTCCCACAGTCTAAAGATGTGCGGGTCAGGTGAATTGGCCATGCTAAATTGCCCGTAGTGTTAGGTAAGGGGTATATGTGGGGGTATGGGTGGGTTGCGCTTCGGCGGGTCGGTGTCGACTTGTTGGGCCGAAGGGCCTGTTTCCACACTAAGTAATCTAATCTAAGTAACGTTTGTTTATTCTTTTAAAAAAAAAGGGTGACTTGCCTGAACCTCATGAGGAAGTGATGAATGGGAGTACAATTACAAATTTAAAAGACATTTGGAGAAGTACACAAATAAAGATTTGGAGGGATATAGAACAGAACCAGACTGATAGGACTGGTTTAGCTGGAGATTACATTTGGTATGGACTGGTTGGGCCTAAGGGTTTGTTTCTGTGCTGTATGATTATGTAAAATGCCCCAACTTCACATCACTCTATGATGGTTAAAACCATTCATTCAGTTTGACTAGGAATCTTGCACATATTTCATTCCAACTTGTCCATTTCCTGGATGTCCTCTACTACATCAAGCAACCCAATAGCTTAGGTGAAGCCTGCCCCCAAATTGACATTTTACAGCCAGTGTAGTCTTAAAATCTTAAACTTGACATGAGTCTCCAAGGAGGGTAAGTTTCTCTTAAAGTTCTGACGATTAGAGCATGTAGATGCCAACATTTAGATGTCCTTCTATTATTCAGTCACCAATAAAGATTGTGGGGATCGCAACAAGCAGCAGCTGCTGATTATTCTAGAACCTTAGGGGGTTCACAACCAGCTGGACAGAAGCATCAGTAAAGTCAAGCCCCTCATTAGCCTGTACAGACATATTCAGCATTCACTCACTCAATTACAAAATATTACGTTTTTCAAAAAATGTAGGAGAAAATTCCAAGAAGAGTAGGAGATACAACTTCAATAGGCACAAGTACATTCAAATGAACTCATTTAAAAAAAAAAGGTACTAATTCAACTTTTATTGAAAAAATGAGTTACGAATAGGTCTGAATTTTCTTTTAAATATAAAATTGGATCGCTTCATTTGCTTTCTCTCCTTCAAGATATATTCCTGATCAGGTTTAGTTACCCTAACTGAATACTGCCTTCCACTGGATGTTTTAATTTATAATGCTTGTGATATATTTTGGAATGCTACATTAAAAAAAGGTGCTAAACGGATACAAAATGGCGATTATGCCCACCATTGAAAACTCTGAAATCACAGAAGGTGTGAAAGTAGGTTGCATTTAACTTAATGAATAAGTGTTTCAACTGAGGAAATATGAGTAGGGAAAATAAAAATATTCCAAGATGGAAGTATGGATGGTTTCTCCTCTATTCTGTCATAGAATGTGTTCAGCTAGTATTCATTGCCCATCTGTAACTGCTCCTGATGCCTTTTACAACCACAGTCCATTTGGTTTAGGTAGATCCAGTGTGCTGTTAGGAAGAAGTGCTACAATTTTGACCCATGCAACAGCTAATGAGTGGTGATATACATCCAAGTCAGGATGGTGAGAGAGAGACTTGGAGGACATTTGGAGTTGCTGGTGAGTCCATACATGTAATACCCCAGTTGTTCTGGGGGTAGAAGTTATGAATTTGGAAGATGTCGAAAGTGCCTTGATGAGGTATATTGTGTCTCGTAGGTAGTACACCACTGCGCACCAGTGTTGGAGGGACTGAATGTTGAAGGAGGTGGATGTGGTGCGAATCAATTGGGCATTGTCCTGGACAGGGTCAAGCTTCTTGAATGTGGTTGGAGCTGTCCCCATCCAGGAAAGTGCAGAGTATTCCTTCACACTCCTGACATGTGCCTTGTGGCCAGGCTATGGGGAGTCAGGAGCAGCTTTACCTGCTGCAAGATTCCTAGAGTCTGACATGCTCTTATAGCCACTGTGTTTATATAGCAAGTCCAATTGAGCGTCTGGTCAATTGTAATCTCTAGAAGGTTGTTAGTGGAGAATTAAGCAATGGTAAGGCCATCGAATATATATATATATAAAAAAAAAGAGTGATGGTAGATGCTCTCTTGTTCAAGGTGGCGATTAAGAGGCACTTGTGTAGCACAAACATGATTCCTGTCACTTCAAACCCTGGACATTGTCCAGATCTTGCTCAGTATCTGTAGGAGTTGGGAATGGTGCTGAACATTACTCAGTCATTGGTGAGTAAAAAATGAGGTCTGCAGATGCTGGAGATCACAGCTGCAAATGTGTTGCTGGTCAAAGCACAGCAGGTTAGGCAGCATCTCAGGAATAGAGAATTCGACGTTTCGAGCATAAGGGCTTATGCTCGAAACGTCGAATTCTCTATTCCTGAGATGCTGCCTAACCTGCTGTGCTCAGTCATTGGTGAACATCCCCACTTCGGGCTTTGCGATGGAGGGAAGATAATTGATTAACAGCCGAAGATGGTTAGGCCTAGGACATTAACCTGAGGAACTCCTGCAGAGATGTCCCAGACCAAAGATGATTGACATCCAACAACTTTCCTTCATGGCTGATTTGACACCAACCAGAGAAGAACTCTTCCTCCCAACAACACCCTCAATATCTGTTACCACATATTCCAGCTTTCTACAAGTTCCTGCTTCTTAGTTGATCAAATATTGCCTTCGCCATTCTGAATAAGTTAAGATAGTTTATCAAGTACAAATTAACCACCGGCCTAGGTCTACTGGGCTGAAAGAACTTTACAACATAGCATTGGACCAATCACATGATTAGGTATTTGTTTTAACTGGAAACACATTTCACATTGGTAACAGTGATCAAGGTTAAGAACGCTAATGCTCAGAATAGATTTCCTGGCTTTCACTACATCTTTAGTAAACAAAGCAAATGCCAGCAATAGTCTTTCTGCTGAGACTGGAGGATCACATTCCAAAGATTCTTTGCCCAGCAATGAAGCAGCCCAGGGAAAGACAGCATCTATAGGATTGCCAATTGCAAGACTATGATAGAGTCATAAAGATGTATAACATGGAAACAGACCCTTCGGTCCAACCCATCCATGCCAACCAGATATTCCAACCCAATCTAGTCCCTCCAAACCCTTCCTATTCATATACCCATCCAAATGCCTCTTAAAATGTTGCAAGTGTATCAGCCTCCACTACATCCTCTGGCAGCTCATTCCATACACATACCACCTTTGTGTGAAAATATTGCCCCTTAGGTCTCTTTTATATCTTTCCCCTCTCACCTGAAACTTATGCCCTCTAGTTCTGGACCCCACCCCAGGGAAGAGAATTTGCCTAATTTATCCTATCCATGTCCCTCAATTTTGTAAACCTCTACAAGGTCACCCTTCAGCCTCCGAAGCTCCAGGGAAAAACAGCCCCAGCCTGTTCAGCCTTTCCCTATAGCTCAAATCCTCCAACCCTGGCAACATCCTTGTAAATCTTTTCTGAACCCTTTCAAGTTTCACAATATCTTTCAGATAGGAAGGAGACCAGAATTGCATGCAATATTCCAACAGTGGCCTAACCAATGTCCTGTACAGCTGCACCATGACCTCCCAACTCCTGTACTCAATACTCTGACCAATAAAGGAAAGCATACCAAAGGCCTCCTTCACTATCCTATCTACGTGCAACTCCACTTTCAAGGAGCTATGAACCTGCACTCCAAGGTCTCTTTGTTCAGCAAAACTCCCTAGGACCTTACCATTAAGTGTGTAAGTCCTGCTAAGATTTGCTTTCCCAAAATGCAGCACCTCCCATTTATCTGAATTCAACTCCATCTGCCACTTCTTAGCCCAATGGCCCATCTGGTCCAGATCCTGTTGTAATCTGCAGTAACCTTCTCCGCTGTCCACTACACCTGCAATTTTGGTGTCATCTGCAAACTTACTAACTGTACCTCTTATGCTTGCATCAAAGTCATTTATGTAAACGACAAAAAGTAGAGGACCCAGCACTGATCCTTATGGCACTCCACTGGTCACAGGCCTCCAGTCTGAAAAATAACCCTCTGGCACCACCCTCTGTTTTCTACCTTTGAGCCAGTTCTGTATCCAAATGGCTAGTTCTCCTTTCATTCTGAAAGATCTAACCTTGCTAACCAGTCTACCATGGGGAACCTTGTCAAACTCCTTACTGAAGGCCATATAGATCACATCTACCACCCTGCCCTCATCAATCCTCTTTGTTACTTCCTCAAAAAAACTCACTCAATCAAGTTGTGAGATATTTCCCCACGCACAAAGCCACCTTGACTATCCCTAATCAGGGCTTGCCTTTCCAAATACACATACCCTCCAACAACTTGCCCACCACTGACATCAGGCTCACTGATCTATAGTTCCCTGGCTTGTCCTTGCCACCCTTCTTAAACCATGGCACCAAGTTAGCCAACCTCCAGTCTTCTGACACCTCACCTGTGACTATTGATGATACAAATATCTCAGCAAGAGGCCCAGCAATCATTTTAGCTTCCCACAGAGTTCTCGGGTACACTTGATCAGGTCCTGGGGATTTATCCACCTTTACCAGTTTCAAGACATCCAGCACTTCCTCCTCTGTAATCTGGACATTTTGCAAGATATCACTATCTATGTCCCTACATTCTATATCTTCCATATCCTTTTCCACAGTAAATACTGATGCAAAATACTCATTTAGTATCTCCCGCATTTTCTGCGGCTCCACACAAAGGCCAACTTGCTGATCTTTGTGGGGTCCTATTCCTTCCCTAGTTACCCTTGTGTATTTGTAAAAACTCTTTGGATTCTCCTTAAATTCTATTTGCCAAAGCTATCTCAGATCCCCTTTTTGCCCTCTTGATTTCCCTCTTAAGTATACTCCTGCTGCCTTTACATTCTAAGGATTCACTCACTCAATCTATCTGGTCTACATCTGACATATGCTTACTTCTTTTTCTTAACAAAACCCTCAATTTCTTTAGTCATCCAGCATTCCTTATACCTACCAGCCTTTCCTTTCACCCTGACAGGAATATACTTTCTCTGGATTCTTGTTATCTCAGTCCTGAAGGCTTCCCATTTTCTAGCCATCTCTTTACCTGCAAACATCTGCCCCCAGTCAGCTTGCGAAAGTTCTTGCCTAATACCGTCAAAATTAGCCTTTCTCCAATTTAGAACTTCAACTTTTAGATCTGGTCTATCCTTTTTCATCATTACTTTAAATCTAATAGAATTATGGTCGCTGGCCCCAAAGTGCTCCCCATTGACATCTGAGTCACCTGCCCTGCCTTATTTCCCCAAGAGTAAGTCAAGTTTTGCACCTTCTCTTGTAGGTACATCCACATACTGAATCAAACCTGTCATTCTGTCTTGTGAACTTAAATTCCTCTAAGCTCTTTAACACGATGGCACTCCCAGTCGATGTTTGGAAAGTTAAAATCCCGTACCATAACTACCCTATTATTCTTACAGATAGCGGAGATCTCCTTCCAAGTTTGTTTCCCAATTTCCCTCTGACTATGAGGGGGTCTACATTGAAAAGTAGCAGCAGAGAAAATAAAAGAAAGAACAATGCAAACAAGGACAAATGGATCAAACCGAAGAACACTTCCAAAGTCACGAGATGGAAAATAAGGAATAATTAATCACAGGCAGATTCTTTCCCCCCCTCATCAATTCCCTTGATGTATGACAAATTTGACAAATGCAACTACACATTTGGCCTTTTTGAAAATCATGTATGGGATGTGCGTGTGGCTGTTATCCACCCCTAGAGGCCCTTGAACTGATTAGCTCTTTAGTTCCCTTCAAAAAGGGCCAAAGTTAAAGGGCCTGGAGTCATATGTAGGCCTGGCTGGCTAAGGACAGCAGATTTCCTTCCCCACCCCTGAAGGTAATTAATCCATCAAGATGCGTTTTGAAATGACATTCCACAATAGCTACATGGTCACCATTAGACTAACCGTTAATTCCAGATTTTATTGAATTCTAACTTTGCCAACTGCTATGATGAGATTTGAACCCATGTTCCCTGAACACAGTCCATGCTCACCGGATTACTAGGCCAGTGACATTACCACTTTGACACCAGCTCCCCAATCCCTTGCACTTTGTGTTTCAATAGAGGGAGTGCAGGGCACTGCAGAACAATTGGAGATGCAGAAAAGGCCCTCAAATGGTCATTTCCTTTATTTAAAAAAGTTTGTTCTTGATTTGGAGCACTCTGGACAATAAATACTGTGCTATCCAATTGCTCTGGAGAAGGTAGTGGTGAGCCTCCTTTTTGAACACATACATGTGAAACTTGAAAGGGTTCAGAAAAGATTTACAAGGATGTTGCCAGGGTTGGAGGGTTTGAGCGCCAGGGAGAGGCTGAATAGACTAGTGCTATTTTCCCTGGAATGTCAGAGGTGGAAGGTGACTGTATAGAGGTTTACAAAATCATGGAGGGCATGGATAGGGTGAATAGTCAAGGTCTTTTCATTAGGTTAAGGGAGTCTAAAACTAGAGGGGTACAGGTTTAAAGGGAGGAGGGGAAGATTTTAAAAAAAAGGGGGAATCTTTCTTCTCCCCCCCCCACCCCCCCCTCAAGAGTAGTGCGTGCATGGAATGGGCTACCAGAGGAACTGGTAGGGATGGGTACATTTAAAAACACATCTGGATGGGTTTAAGAGGGATACAAGCCAAATGCTGGCAAATGGGACTAGATCAGTCTAGGAACTTGGCCAACGTGGAGGAGTTGGATCAAAGGGTCTGTTTGCATGCTGTATAACTCTGATGCATTTATACCCAAACGTTGCTATTTATTTGCTGCACTGTGATCCAATGGAATGGCTGATCAACATAGCTAAGGGTTAACTATATCACAATGGTTGGGTGGTCACATGTAGGCAAGATTGGATAGGGATTCTCAGAGGATGCAAGTGAACAACAATCCAGCTGCTTTGTGGTCAAAATATTTGATTCCAGATATAAAAATCACTTGAATTTAAAATTGCCTTCCAGATGCTACAAACTTGAGCAACATTCCAGGCACTCAAATATTCTTAACCATTTACAATAATTAGGTTACCATCCCCAAGAATTCACAACCTGCTTCAGCCACAACCCCCATCATGGTCCCAGAGCCTAATTCCATGACTCAAAAAGAACAAGTCAACCAAATTTAGTTTCTGTTCAAGAAAGAGAAACTGCTAGAATATTGTTGGCATTTATTTTGCCAGACAGACACAGGCCAGTGCTTTCACAGGAGGAGGAGTGAAGACAGGGCAGGTTAGAAGAGTCTGGCTTTAGGAAAGGGCAGCACCTGAACCCAGGCAGTGGACTCTCTGGCCACTGCCTCCCTACATTGCCTCCGCAAAGTAACCACAGAAACTTTGTGTAGAAAAAAAGGGGAGAAGTTAATGGCGCCTGTTCAAACCTACTCTACTATCGGCTAATCTATTTCAAAAGAATTCATTTTTGTGAAAATTCCAGCACATTCTTAACCTTATTACTTCAGAACACAATCTGCCAATCAGTCGGACATCTGGGAATTGTGCACATTGAAGGTTTGAAGTTGCAAATACACTATTCCTCACTCCCCTCACAAATAGAAAGAATTTCTCAATATTTGTCACCATTTGTGCCTTTTTCTAAATTTCAAAGGGAACAGGTGCTCAATTCCCCAGTTTAAACACACATTCAAAAATCAGACCTTCTTTTCTTGCCTGGTCCCTTCCAGTTATAATGCTGTTCACTAGCCCCATGAAAATTAACAGCTCATTTCTACCTTGCTGAGCTAACCTTAAAATATTTAAGTTACAAGCATTAAAGAGGCAGGTTAACAGTGTATGAGTAGATATTAGGTTGATCCTCACTAATTATACTACTGGCCAATTCAAATCCAAAATGGTTTGATCGATCACCAGCCTCATTTCTGCAATTTGGTTACTGTGGCAAGTCACTAAACATATTTACATGAGGCTACCAACGTTAATTTAACAAGTGAACACAAGTTTAAATAAATATTACAATTGCAATAATTACAATACATTACAAATCTTAATAAAAAAAGCACATTCAACCTTCCCTCCCCCAGCAATATCCTTTACAGATAGGAGTGATACTGCATTGGGTTGTCTATCTTAATTCTAACTTCTTAGAATGACTTTCCCCAGCCCACCCACTTCAACTGCTGAAGCAGCTCAAGGCTTCTACCCAGCTCTGAATAATTCTTTCCAATTTTAAACAGCCTGGAGACTTCTACAAACAAAACATGAAAATGTTCTTCTACTAAAGTGATTTTTCTTTTTGAACTCTAACAACTTGAAAGGGTTCAGAAAAGTTTTACAAGGATGTTGCTGGGGTTGGAAGGTTCAAGTTACAGGGAGGGGCTGAATAGGCTGGGGCTGTTTTCCCTGGATCAGAGGTTGAGGGGTGACCTTACAGAGGTTTATAAAATCATGAGGGGCATGGATTGAGTGAATAGACAAGGTCATTTCCACAGGGTAGGGGAGTCCAAAACTAGAAGGCATAGGTTTAAGGTGAGAGGGGAGGAGGCCCAAGGGTCAACATTTTCACAGAGGGTGGTGCATGTGTGTAATGAGCGGTCAGAGGTAGTGGTAGAGGATGGTGCAATTACAGCATTTAAAAAGGCATCTGGATGGGTATATGAATAGGAAGGGTTTAAGAGGGATTCAGGTCAATGCTGCTAAACGGGACTAGATTAATTTAGGATATCTGGTCAGCATGGACAAGTTGGACTGAAAGGTCTGTTTCCTTGCTGTACATCTCTATGACCATCTCTGGAGCAGCTTGAACTTGTACAGCCTGGTCCAGAGGTAGGGACACCATCACTGAGCCACAGTATCAGAACAAAACTGATGCATGATAGCTTGTTCTCGATCAGACATATCTTCAAGAACATAAAAAGAACTAGGAGCAGGAGTAAGCCATCTGGCCCTTACAGCCTGCTCCACCATTCAATAAGATCATGGCTTCAGCTCCATTTACCCACCTGCTCACCATAACTCTTAATTCCTTTCCCATTCAAAAAATTATCCTAGCTTTAAAAACATTTACTGGGGAAGCCTCAGCTACTTTGCTGGCCAGGGAATTCCATAGGTTCACAACCTTTTGGGTGAAAAAGTTCCTGCTCAATTTAGTTCTATCTGCTCCCTCTAATTTTGCGGCTATGCCCTCTTATCCTAGTTTCACCTGCCAGTGGAAACATCCTTTCCACTTCTTTCTTATCTATCCCTTTCATAATTGTATATGTTTCTAGAAGGTTCCCCCCCATTTTTCTGAATTTCAATGAATTTAATCCCAATCTACTCAGTCTCTCCTCCTAAGCCTACCCCATCAACTCCGGAATCAACCGAGTGAACATCCTCTACACCCCCTCCAGTGCCAATACATCCTTTCAAGTGAAAAAAATACCAAAACTGCACATAGTCCAGGTGTGGCCTCACCAGTACCATATACATCTGCAACATAACCTCCCTGCTTTTAAATTCAATCCCTTTAAACAATGGAAGGACAAAATTCTATTTGCCTTCCTAATTGCTGTACCTGCAGACCAACCTTCTGCGTTCATGCACAAGGACACCCAGGTCCCTCTGCAGAGCAGCATGCTGCAACTTCTTACCATTCAAGTAACAGTCCTTTTTACTGTTACTCCTACCAAAATAGATAACTTCACATTTATTAACGTGGCATTCCATCTGTCAGATTTTTTACCCACTCACCTAATCTATGTTCCTCTGCAAAGTTCCACAGTCCTCCGTACACTTTGCTCTGCCACTCTGTCATCTGCAAATTTAGACACATTACATGTGGTCCCCAACTAAATCCTCCATGTAATTTGCGAGTATTGCAGTCCCAACACCAATCTCTGAGGCACACCACTAGTTACTGATTGCCAACCAGAATAGCACTCATTTATCCCCACTCTTTTCTTCCTGTTGGTTAATCATGCTAATACCTTGCATCTTTATCTTATGCAGCAGCGTTTTGCATGGCACCTTGTTGAATGCCTTTTGGAAATCTAGATGCACCACATCTACTGGGTCCCCATTGTCCATCTTGCTTGTAACATCTTCATAGAATTCTGAACGATTCGTGAAGCATGGCCTGCCCTTCTTGAACCCATGATTGCCCAATGGGACAATTTTTATTTAGATGCCTAATAATTTCTTCCTTGATAATAGACTCAAACATTTTCCCCACCAAAGAGGTCAAGCTAACTGATCTATAATTCCCCATCTTTTGTCTACCACCCTTTTTAAAACAGTGTCGTCACGTTTGCCGTTTGCCAACTGCTGGAACTGCCCCAGAGTTCTCTGAATTTTGGAAAATTCACGTCAGTGCACTTGCTATTTTTCCTGCCATCTCGTTTAGTACCCTGGGATCTATTCCCTCAGAGCTAGGAGTCTGATTTACCCTTAGCTCCATTCGCGTGCCCAACACTACATCTTTTGTGATAATGATTGTTTCTAGGTCCTCACCTACCTTCGTCTCTTTGGCAATTACTAGCACGTTATTTGTGTCCTCCACTATGAAGACTGACAATACCTGTTCAAAGCCTTGTCCATTTCCTCATATCCCACGACTAAATCCCCTTTCTCATCCTCTAAAAAGGATGAATGTTTACTTTGGTCACCCTTGTTTTGTCAAAACCTTTGCTCTGTCTTTTATAGTCTGGGCTAGAATTTTCTCATTATCTCTTTCTTTATAGCCACAAAAAAAGAAATTTGTTGACCTTTAAAGCTTTCCCAAATCTTCCAGTTTCCTGCTGATCTTAGCCACTTTGTATGCCTTCTCTTTCAATTTGATAGGATGGAGATGCTGCCGGTGCTGGACTGGGGTGGACAAAAAATTAAAAAACACCAGGTTATAGTCCAACAGGTTTATTTGGAAACACTAGCTTTCAGAGCGCTGCTCCTTAGTCAGGTCAGCCACCTGAAGGAGCAGGACTCGAAAAGCTTAGTTCCAAATAAAACTGTTGGGCTATAACCTGGTGTGAGGTTAACTTTTTCAATTAGACACCCATGGCAGAATACCCCTTTTGTTACATTCCTTTCTTTTCATCGAAATAAAGTTTTGTTAAGCACTTTGAAAAAATTGCTTTGCAAGGCTTCCACTGTTCATCAACTGTCTCACCATAAAGTTTGTCTTTTCCAGTTTACTTTAGCCAACTCCTCCCTCATCCTATTGTAGTCTCCCTTGTTAAAGCACAGGACCTTGGTACTGGATTTTATCTTTGCACTTTAACTATATTCCAAAATCCAACCATACTGCGATTGCTCCTTCCAAGAGGATTCCTGACTATGAAATCATTAATTAGTTCTGTCTGCTTACACAGGATCAGATAGAGGATAGCTTGCTCTCTCTCGTCAGTTCCATTACATACTGTTCAAAAGAAAAACTATCGTGGATACATTCAATGAACACCTCCTCAAGGCTACCCTAACTGATCTGGTTCAACTAATCAACAAGGCCATAATGACTTATCATAACAAAGTATCATAGTCCTCCATTAGTAACAGTCTCCAAATAGAGGAGAACACCAAAGGTGAGCTATAAAGATTGCCAACTCTCTGCACAGGTGGTGACAGCTACAGAAGCTTTGTCATGTGCTTTTACTTTTGTTATTAAATGACACACAGTGCACGTTACCATCCTCCACATTTATTTTAACACCTACTAGCCATCAGTAACCAAAGAAAGCTCTCCAAAAACACATCTGCACGCTGCATTACCAGGAAAAGGTTAAAGACCACTGTCATGTGTGGATTGACAGATCATTTGGTCCAACCAGGGCATCAGTTACTCAACAACCACCAACAGAAACTGGTGGAAAAACCTCAGCAGGTCTGGCAGCATCTGTTGACAGAAATCAGAGCGCTCGAGTTTTCTCAGTGATTTCTGTTGGTTGTAGCTCCAGCATCCAAAGTTCTTTGGCTTTTTCATCTGTTATTCATTTGTTGTAATTATTAAGTTAAAAATTTAAATAGACAACTGCATTCCCAATTAACCACCCAATAAGCAACCAACACCGTCTAACGTCAGATTAATGACGTGGAAGGAGATGCATATGTTCTCTTTTTTTTTTAACAGCAATTTGCGATGAACTGGAAGCTTGTGATCAAAAGGCTGGTGTAAGCAAATTCAATAGCGCCACACAAAAAAAAAAGAATACATTTTAAAATTTTTTTTTAAAAAAGAGTAAGGAGAGAGTGGCCTGGATTTAACAGATCTTTCAAAGGGTTTGTACAGGCAGAATAGACTGAGTGACCTCCTATTTTGACAGGAGCAGCAAGTGGAAGAAACAGGGCTGAACAGGAACCACTTACAGCTATTCCTCAGCAATTTAATTCTAAGATGTGAGCTGATTACTTGTCAGCAGTGCTGCAGGCCTAACTTCAGACAGTCCTTCACAGGAGCAGCTGTTAGTGTCGCAATACTCCAGCCCACTCTTCTGATTGTCAACATTTCAGACTAGCGTTCTCACTACATGCCAATTACAAACAAACATTTTCACAGGGAAAGCCAGTTCATCCTTCAACACTAGCTATCAGTATTAATCCAGAACTAAGCAGCCACCTTGTGTAAAATGCTTCTTCCGTGTAATAGCAGGAGCTGACATTTCTGAACAAAAAACGAGATGTTAGTCAAAGAATATTCCCTTTCATGTCATGTCGAGTGCAACCTGTTTGCTCAGTGACACTCAGTTTGGGTTCCTCCAGGACAACTCAGCTCCTAACCTCATTATGGCCTTAATCCAAATATGGACAACAGACCTTGCTCTATTCACCCTGTCCATGCCCCTCATGTTTTTAATAAACCTCAAAAAAAAAGGTCACCCCTCAGCCTCCAACACTCCAAGCAAAAAAATAAGTCCTAGCCTCTTCAACCTCCCCATATAACTTAAACCCCTCCAATCCCAGCAACATGCTTGTAAATCCCTTCTGCATCCTCATGTTTAACAGCATCCTTCCTACAGAAGGACGACCAGAATTGAACGCAGTATTCTAAAAAGTGGCCAAACCAATGTCCTGTCCAGCTGCAATGTGACATCACAACTCTTATACCCAATGATCTGCCCAAGGAAGGCAAGCACGCCGAAAGCCTTCTTTGCCCTCCTGTTGCTAGGTCTGTTTGACAACACTCCACAGGGCCCTACCATTAACTGAGAAGCCCTGCCCTGATCTGCCTTTCCAAAGTGCAACATCTGATTCAAGCCTACTCTGCCATTCGAAGTCACAACCGTTCTGATTACTTCACTTCCACATACCACCCCAATGACGCTTCACCCCTTTGCTCATGAAGAATCCATCTACCTCAGGGAAGAGTTAAACAATCAAACCTCAGGAAACATTTCACCTTATCCATTTTAAATGGATGACTTTTTTTTTATAAAAATGGATTCCTACTTTCCCACAAAATTAAACAAAACATCTCCAAATCCATCCTGTCAAGATCCATTGCGATCAAGTTACCCTTTATTCTTTTAAACTATAGCATATACAGCCAAGTCTGTCCAATCTTTCTGGGGTGGCACAGTGGTTAGCACTGCTGCCTCAACTCCAGGGACCCAGGTTCACTTCCACCCTCGGGCAACTGTCCGTGTGGGGTTTGCACATTCTACCCGTGTCTGCGTGGGTTTCTTCCAGGTGCTCTGGTTTCCTCCCACAGTCCAAAAGATGTGCAGCTTAGACTGGAATTGCCCACATGATCCAGTGATGCGTAGGTCAGGTAGAGTAGCCATTGGAAATGCAGGCTTACAGGAGAAGCAGGGGTAGGGGGAAAATGGCTTGCTTCCACACTTTAGGAATTCTATGAAGAAAATTTGCTCACTCCAAATGAACTTTCTAAAATTTTGCTAGCTGCTGCAGTGAGATTCTAAGCTTTGGTCTAGATTAATAGCCCAATAACATTACCATTATCCTATTATTATCCCCACACACTGACTTGAACTTACAGCCTTCTGTCACAAGAGGCAACAGGGCTATCCATTGAGCCATGGCTACCGTTGACATGTGACATCAATTCCTAGGTCCCACAAACATGAAAAAAAATCACAAGCGTAGAGAAAATTCTGATTTGAGCATTGCAGAAATCATTTTCCTTACTGATGGCAATCCAACTGTCTTTGTGAGGATAGCACCAAGGCTCGAAATAGGAGAAGGTGTAAGATATATTAAAGCTGCCAAGCTCGGACTTTGACAACGAGAGATAGCAGAAAGGAGGGAAGACAGAAGAGCTAGAGGATTTCAATGAATGACATGTTAGATTGAGAATAGAGAGTGTTGCTGGAAAAGCACAGCAGGTCAGGCATTTCTGATGAAGAGCTCTGGCCCAAAGCGTCAACTTTCCTCCTCCTCCTTGGATGCTGCCTGACCTGCTGTGTTTTTCCAGCACCTCACACTTGATCTGATATGCCAGCATCTGCAGACCTCACTTTCTCCATGTTAGATTGGGAGACTATCTGGAGTAAAACTGCAATGTTACCATCAGTAACAGATTGGTATCGTTATCTAGGTTTTTCATCTAGAATAGAATAACTGATGGCTAATAAAGTTTCTCTTTCCATTATTTTTACCTAAGCAACCCATTCGGAGATGTTATCAGACACTCCTGAAGCAGGTGGGACCTGAATCTAGGCCTCCGAGCTCAGAGGTGGGGACACCACCATTGCAGCACAAGACCTCCATAATTCACATTTGGAAGCTTGCAGACTGACACCAAATCAATTCTGCAGGTAACCAGCAGACACAGTGATCCCAATTAACAGTTACTTCACTGCACACACAACACTAATTGAAGCATCATCACAGCAAGCTACTTAAACCAGCCCTTCAAAACAGCTGAATGGCTGACTCAGTCATTGATTGTGGGGTTGGTTTTAGTCTGGTAATGAGATAAACTTGAGTGGAGTGTTTGTGTGGGGCAATTTCTGGAGAGAACAAATGAAAGTCTCATCCCAGAAACAAAACAAGCTAATCTTACAGCCCATTGAGAGATAACAGAAATTATTTCCTTATTCTCTTGGAAGGCTTATAAATCTGGAAGTTAATACCAAATCTACTGTTCAGCCAAAACTACTTTTACTTTAAAAAAAGGGTCACTGGGCTAGTAAACGGGAGGCTGAGGCTAAAGCCTGGGGCCATTTTAAACATTGCAAAGCTTCACGTGAAGTCTAGTTACTGTTGTAACATTGGGAACAGAGCAGTGTTAGAGATGCACAGCATAGAAACAGAACCTTTGGTCTAAATTATCCTTGCCAACCAAGTGTCCCAAATTAATCTAGTCCTATTTGCCAGCATTTGGCCCATGTCCCTCTAAAACTTTCCTATTCATGCACCCATCCAGAGGTCTTTCAATTGTTGTAATTGTACCAGCCTCCACCACTTCCTCAGGCAGCTCATTCCATACACATACCACCCTCTGAGTGAATAAAGTTGCCCCTTAGGTCCCTTTTAAATCTTTCTCCTTAAACCTATGAATTCTAGTTTTGGATTCCCCTATCCTGGGGAAAAGAGCTTGGCTCTTACCCCCTTCCCGTGTCCCTCATGATTTTATAAGCCTCTATAAAATGGTCACCCCCTCAGCCTCTGACACTCCAGGGAAAACAGCCCCAATCTATTCAGCCTCTCTCTATACTCTTCCAACCCTGGGTTCCCCAAACAGTAATGCAATAAGTGGGCAGCACAATGGCACAGTGGTTAGCACTGCTGCCTCACAGCACCAGAGACCCTGGTTCAATTCCCACCTCAGGCAACTGTCTGTGTGGAGTTTGCACATTCTCCCTGTGTCTGTGGGTTTCCATGCTAAATTAGGTGAGTTGGCCATGCTAAATTGCCCATAGTTAGGGGCAGGGGTAAATGTGGGGGAATGGGTCTGGGTGGGTTGTGCTTCAGCAGGTCAGTGTGGACTTGTTGGGCTGAAAGACCTGTTTCCAAAGTAAGTAAGTAATCTAAAAAAGTGATCAGATAACGTTTTAATGATTTCATCTGTCTATTAAAAATATTGACTAGGCTATCAGAAACATTCCACTTCAGCTCATGTGGTCACATACTTGCCTGACAAAAGGTTCAGTCCCAGCTCAGGGCACATACAAATAGAAACTCAAGGCTGACACTCTATATCTTTCCAAATCAACCCACACCGGGACATTGTTATATATTTCTGGAGAAAGTGGGACTTGAACCAAGGAATTATTAACCTTGAACCAGGAGAGAAACCACTGCTGCACCATTACGGTACCACTCCAATTACAAATGCTGTTTGTTAGATAACATATTAAACTGAGCTCTCAGAATATTCTTCCCTCATATCCATCAACCAACACCACACACACACAAGAGTAGCTAATTATATCACATTGCTGTTTCATTCATAAAAGTGGTGGTACTATACAAATGCAGACATAACCGAAGCAGAGCGCCCCTCCCGGTCTCTTCTGCAGTAAGGAGCGAGGGATGTAATGACCACTTGAAATGGTCGGACTGGAGCCTTGGTCTAACGCCTAACTTGACAAGTGAGCTCTGCTAGAGCAGTATTCACCAGGACCATGAGCTCTGGTCACTGGGAGGTGGGGGAACTTGTCAGCATCATTTCTGACTCAGTCACTGACCGAAGGTAAATAGAACAAGCCTCGATATTGGGAGGAGATGGATAAATAAATGTTTCAAAATGAACCAGCAGCGTATCTTATTGCTACAGGGATGGAGATGACGGCCCACACAGTATTAAACACACATCCTACCAGTATGAAGAAACAGTCGCCACTATTGACAATAAACAGTGAACCTGTCGTCCCTGGCTTTATCCAGTCTCAGGAATGACCAGGGGAATAATCAATGCCACACCATCAGATTATTAAACGCAACAGCTGTATTGACTCAAACCCCATGATCATAATCAATGCACCGAAATCAGCGGGAGCCCCGGCTAAAAATACACACTGGGAACTCACCAAATTGTTGCAACAAGCGTCTCCCAGCGATGCCGAGATACAAGCAACCAGCAAATGCAGGGGGGGGGGAAATAACCCAGAGGAAATGAAACGCCGTTCTGCAGCCGGTGTTAGCACAAGGAGCAGTCTACCAGCTCAGCACTAAATCAGATTTCAATCAATTAAAGCAGATCCCCAGAACCGGGCTCGCTTCTGAAATCGCTGCACGATATTTTCCCCCTCATGAACGAGTAAAGGTTTCTTAACATTCCTCCCAGAGTGAGCCGGGGTGGGGGCACTGGCTGAGCTTCTGTCCAAGGGATTCCTCACTCTCTCTCTCTCTCATTGACAGCGTCTCGGTAGCTTAGAGACCAGGAGTCACTTCCACCCTCCAACACTGCCACCCTTGTTGGAAAAAGCTAATCTCACCCACACCCCAAGGTCACAGTCTGAAACAAAGGAAGGGAGACACACTTGAGCATTGGGAGGTTGCTCAGGGTAACGTTGCAGAAGGGTTTTGTATTGTTTTTAAAAGAAAACTCTTGAATCTTTTAATACATGTCACTAAAGGTAAACCAAAGCATAGGTTTAAGATGAGAGGGGAAAGAGTTAGAGTCACAGAGATGTACAGCACAGAAACAGACCCTTCGGTCCAACTTGTCTATGTTCATCACATACTCTAAATTAATCTAGTCCCATTTAGAGTCATAGAGATGTACAACATGGAAACAGACCCTTCGGTCCAACCCGTCTATGCCAATCAGAATCCCAACCCAATCTAGTCCCATTTGCCAGCATTTGGCCCATATCCCTCTCAACCCTTCCTATTCATATACCTATCCAGATGCCTTTTAAATCTTGTAATTATACCAGTCTCCACCACATCCTCTGGCAGCTCATTCCATACATGTACAACCCTCTGTGTGAGGAAGTTGCCCCTTAGGTTTCATTTATATCTTTCCCCTCTCACCCTAAACCTATGTCCTCTAGTTCTGGACTCCACCACCCCAGGGAAAAGACTTTATTTATTTATCCTATCCATGCCCCTCATAATTTTGTAGACCAGAATTGCACGCAATATTCCAACAGTAGCCTCACCAATGGCCTGTACAGCCACAACATGACCTCCCAACTCCTGTACTCAATGTTCTGACCAATAAAGGAAAGCATACCAAACGCCATCTTCACTGTCCTATCTACCTGTGACTCCACTTTCAAGGAGCTATGAATCTACACTCCAAGGTCTCTTTGTTCAGCAACACTCCCTAGGACCTTACCATTAAGTGAATAAGTCCTGCTAAGATTTGCTTTCCTAAATGCAGCACCTCGCATTTATCTGAATTAAACTCCATCTGCCACTTCTCAGCCCATTGGCCCATCTGATCAAATTCCTGTTGTAATCTGAGGTAACCTGCTTCACTGTCCACTACACCTCTAATTTTGGTGTCATCTGCAAACTTACTAACTAGACCTCTTGTGCGCACATCCAAATCATTTATGTAAATGACATAGAGGACTCAGCACCGATTCTTGTGGCACTCCACTGGTCACAGGCCTCCAGTCTGAAAAACAACCTTCCAACACCACTCTGTCTTCTACCTTTGAGCCAGTTCTGTATCCAAATGGCTAGTTCTCCCTGTATTCCATGAGATCTAACCTTGCTAATCAGTCTCCCATGGGGAACCTTGTCGAACACCTTACTGAAGTCCATATAGATCACATCTACTGCTCTGCCCTCCATCAATCTTCTTTGTTACTTCTTCAAAAAACTTGATCAAATGTGTGAGACATGATTTCCCACGCACAAAGCCATGTTGACTATCCCTAATCAGTCCCTGCCTTTCCAAATACATGTACATCCTGTCCCTCAGGATTCCCTCCAACAACTTGCCCACCACCAAGGTCAGGCTCACTGGTCTATAGTTCCCTGGTTTGTCCTTACCACCCTTCTTAAACAGTGGCCCCACGTTAGCCAACCTCCAGTCGTCCAGCACCTCACCTGTGAGTAACAATGATACAAATATTTCAGTAAAAGACCCAAAAATCACTTCCCTAGCCTCCCACAGAGTTCTCGGGTACACCTGACCAGGTCGTGGGGAAGTATCCACCTTTATGCGCTTCAAGACATCCAGCGCAGACTTCCTCCTTTGTAATACGGATGTTTTTTTACCACCTATTTCCCTAGAGTCTATATCTTCCATGTCCTTTTCCACAGTAATACTGATGAAAAATACTTGTTTAGTATCTCTTCCATTTTCTACGGCTCCACACAAAGGCTATCTTGCTGATCTTTGAGGAGCCCTATTCTCTCCCTAGTTACTCGTTTGTTCTTAATGTATTTGTGAAAATCCTTTGGATTCTCCTTAATTTGCCAGCACTTGACCCATATCCCTCCAAACCCTTCCTATTCATATACCCATCCAGATGCCATTTAAATGCTGTAATTGTACCAGCCTCCACCACTTCCTCTGGCAGCTCATTCCATACACGCACCATCCTCTGTTTGAAAACGTTCCCCCTTAGGTCCCTTTCAAATCTTTCCCCTCTCGCCCTAATCTTTTGCCCTCCAGTTCTGGACTCCCCCACCCCAGGGAATAGACCTTATCTATTTACCCTAACCATGCTCCTCATGATTTTATAAACCTCTATAATGTCACCCCTCAGCCTCTGAACCTCCAGGGAAAACAATCCCAGACTATTCAGTCTCTCCTTATAGCTCAAACCCTCCAACTCTGGCAACATCCTTGTAAATCTTTTCTGAACCCTTTCAAGTTTCACAACATCTTTTCTATAGCAGGGAGACCAGAATTACATGCAATATTCCAAAAGTGGCCTAACCAATGTCCTGTACAGCCACAACATAATCTCCCAACTCCTGTACTCAATGCTCTGACCAATAAAGACAAGCATACCAAAAGCATTCTTCACTATCCTATGTACCTGTGACTCCATTTTCAGGTAACCATGAACCCATATTCCAAGGTCTCTTTGTTCAGCAACAATCCCTAGGACCTTACAATTAAATGTGTAAGTCCTGTCCTGATTTGCCTGTCCAAAATGCAGCACCTCACATTTATCTGGATTAAACTCCATCTGCCACTCCTTGGCCCATTGACCCATCTGCTCATGCTCTGAGGGGTAACTCTTTCATGCAGAGGGTGCTGCATATATGGAATCATAGATTCTATGGATATACGAAATGAGCTGACAGGAGAAGTGGTCGTGGTGAGTATAATTACAACATTTAAAAGATATTTGGACAAGTATGTGGATAGGAAAGGTTTGGAGCGATATGGATCAAACACAGGCAAATGGGACTAGTTTGGTTTTAAGAAACCTGGTCAGCATGGATGAGTTGGGCTGAAGGGCCTGTTTCCATGCTAAATGCCTCTATGACTCTAAAGTCACTATAGACCCAGAGGGTTGCTCTCTCATCAAAGGGAGGTCACTGGTGGTGAGTTTAGCATTTCAGCTGAAAGGTGTAGGAATTGAACCCACACTGTTGGCATCACAATGCATCGCAAACCAAGCACCCAAGCTCACCAAACCCCCAAATGTCTCTCTCCATGCTCTGACTTTGTAAATATTAATTCATAGGATTTGGACGTCACTGGCTAGGCCAACATTTATTGCACAGAGGATGATTAAGACTAACAATATGGTCTATGTTGAGACACGTGGGCCAGACCAGAGTTACCTTCCTTAAAGGACATTGATGAACCAGATGAGGTTTTTTTGACAATCAATGACAGTTTAGTGGCCATCATTAGACTCTTAATTACAGTTGAGATTGTACAGGCCTCACAATACTGTGTTCAGTTCTGATCGCCCTGTTATGGGGAGGATGTTATTAAACTGGAGAGGGTTCAGAAAATATTCATCAGGATGTTACTGGGATTGGAGGATTTGAGATATCAAAATAGACTGGAAAGCCTGGGAGACTGTGGGGGTGACCTTATAGTGGTTTATAAAATCATGAGGGGCATAGACAAGGCAAATAGCAAGGGTCTTTTCCCTAGGGTGGGAAAGTTCAAAACTAGGGGGCATATTTTTAAGGTGAGCAAAGAAAGATTTAAAAAGGACATGAGAGGAAATTTTCTTATCCAGAGAGTGGTTCATGTGTGGAATGAACTACCAGAGGGGGTGTTGGATGTGGTACTGTTACAACATTTAAAATAAAAATGGGAATAAGTTCATGAATAGGGAAGGAGGGATATGGACCAAAAGCATAGGCAGGTGGGACTAGTTTAGTTCGGGAACGTGGTCATCATGGACGAGTTGGACCGAAGCGTCTGTTTTCATGTTGTATGACTCTATGAATCCACATTCCACCATCTGCCATGGCTGGATTTGTACCCGGGTCCCCAGAGCGTTAGTTGAGTCTCTGGATTAATTGAATAGCAATAATACCATAAAGCCATTGCCTCCCCAATCTAACACCACATTACTCTTGGCATATTCTATTGAGAAATGTAGGGTAGAGCTACACCAATAGAAATGTGTCAATTAACTTGGAGGTTTTAAAGCAAGCACATCATTCAAGGTTTATAAGTGATTTCTTGGGGTTCTCTAACTTTGATCTCTGTGCCTCTCCCCAACCTTATTATCATCTTCTATTTTATTTTCATCTTTTGTTCTTGTCCCCTCATCATGTTTGAAGATAAACACATGGATAATGACACTACCTTCATTCCTTCCCACAATCTGTGCAGACCCAGATCCCTCAAACATCATCAGATCCTTTATCTTCCAGTGATGTTTCTTGAGGAAGCATTATTCATCAAGAATGTAACACAATTTTCAGCCCTAGAAACCCTACTCTGTGGAAGCAGGCCATTCAGCCCATTGAGTCCATACCAACACTCCGAAGAGCATCCCACCCGGACCCACCCCAACTCCCTAATCTTGTATTTCCCATGGCTAATCCACCTAGCCTGCACAGCCCTGGACCCCATAGGCAACATGTTGAAGGGTTTATGCCCGAAACGTCAACTCTCCTACTCCTTGATCTGCTGTGCTTTTCCAGTGCAACGTAGCATGACCAATCCAACTAATCTGTACATCTTTGGACCGTGGGAGCACTGGGAGGAAACCCACGCAGACACAGGGAAAATTTGCAAACTCTATGCAGTCACCCGAGGCTAGAATCGAACCTGGGTCCCTGGCACTGTGCGGGAGCAGTGTTAACCACTGAGCCATCAAGCTGCCCCTGTTCTTGTCGTATCTACATGGCTGGTCCAGTTGACTTTCTGGTCATTGGTAACCCCCAGGATGTTGATAGTGGGAGGGATTCAGTAATGGTAGGCCATCAAGGGGTAATGGTTAGATTGTGTCTGGTTAGAAATGGGAATCGCCAGGCACTTTTGTGATGCAAATCTAATTTGCAAATTGTCAGCCTAACCCTGGGTTTTGTCCAGGTTTTGGAGCATTTGGACATGGGCTGCTTCAGTAGCTGAGGAGTCACAAATTATGCTGAACATTGTACAGTTTCAGTGAATGTATGACGGAGGGAAAGTCATTGTGGAAGCAGCTGAAGATGGTTTGGCTGATTTGGACAAGCTCTGCAACTTTGGGAGTAATAAAACAGAAGCTCTTATTGGACCAGAAGATTCTGACAAGCAGTGTAACGTGTTGTATCTGTGCCAAGGTTAGTCAACCTCCAGGATTCCCATCAATGGAGCACAGAGCTGCTTAAAGAGGCTTGCTGCTTCTCAGGATACATCCTTAGTTCCAGACCAGCATTCTGTGCTGCTCACTCTCCAGGCATCACAGAAGGCACAACATACTGTCCATTGCAAACCAATCTTTCAAAGTGTCACTGTAACAGGCAATTATTAACAAAGGCTTTCTGATCCAGAAAGAGACTTTCTGAAAACTCAGGTGTGATCTACAGCCTGGTCATAGAATCTCTCCAGTGCAGAGAGAGGCCATTCATCACATTGAGTCAGCACCAACCCCTGGAAGAGCATCCTACACTATTCCCATAACCCAGCATTTTCCATGGCTAACTCATCTAACCTTTACAACCCTGGACATTATGGGCAATTTAGCATGATCAATCCACCCTAACTTGCACATTGTTGAACTGTGGGAGGAAAACAGGGCACCTGAAGGAAACCCACACAGACGCGGGGAGAATGTGCAAACTTCACATAGACAGTTACCTGAGGTTGAGATTGAACTTGGGTGCTTGGTGCTATGAGGCAGCAGTGCTAACCACTGTGCCACCAGTCTGAGTTTGTGATCTCGTTTGAAATGTGTAATACTCTTAATGGGCTTGACAGTGCAGTTTTCCCTGGCTGAAGAGTTTAGATCATGAGATCACTGTCTCAAAATAAAGGACCATAATAATGAGGAATGAGAAGAGATTTCCTTGCTCAGGTGGATATGGATCTTTGGAATTCTCAGTCCAGGATGGCTGTGCAAGCTCAGTCATTGAGTATATTCAAATTTGAGATCGACAGATAGATGGGTGTTAAGAAATATAGGTTTTCCAGAACTCTCTACTCAGATTGGGGCATGACTGGCAAGACCAACATTTGTTGCTCTAATTGCACTTGAATGAAATGGCTTAAGGTGCCATTTGAGGGCTGTTGAGAGTCAACCACACTACCGTGGGTCTAGAGTAACCTACAGGTTAGACCAGGTAAGGATGGCAGGTTTTATATTTGGAGTTGGGGACCACGTTGCACATTGTTAAAGTTTGCAGATGACACTAAGATGAGTGACAGAGCAAAGTGTGCGCAGAGGACTGTGAAACTTTGCAGAGGAACATAGATTAAGTGAGTGGGCAAAGGTCTGGCAGATGAAGTACAATGTTAATAAATGTGAAGCCATCCATTTGGTAGGAGTAACAGTAAAATGGACTATTCCTTGAAAGGTAAAAAGTTGCAGCATGCTGCTGTGCAGAGGGACCTGGGTGTCCTTGTGCATGAATCACAGAAGGTTGATCTGTAAGTACAACAAGTAATTAGGAAGGCAAATGGAATTTTGTCCATCATTCCTAAAGGGGATTGAGTTTAAAAGCAGAGAGGTTATGTTGCAGCTGTACAAGGTGCTGGTAAGGCCACACCCGGAGTACTGTGTACAGTTTTGGTCTCCTTACTTGAGAAAGGATGGACTGGCACTGGAGGGGGTGCAGGGGAGGTTCACTCGGTTGATTCCGGATTTGAAGGGGTTGGCTTATGAGGAGAGACTGAGTAGATTGGAATTCAGAAGAATGAGGGGGGGATCTTATAGAAACATATTATGAAGGGAATAGATGATAGAAGTAGAGAGGATGTTTCCACTGGCAGGTGAAACTGGGATAAGAGGGCATAGCCTCAAGGTTAGGGGAAGCAGATTCAGGACTGAATTGATAAGGGACTGCTTCACCCAGAGGGTTGTCAATATATGAAATTCCCCTGACACCACTTCAGTAAATGTTTTTAAAGCTAAGGTAGATTCTTTTGAACATTAAAAGAATTAAGGTTACAGTGAGAACGAGGGTAAGTGGAGCTGAGTTCAGGAAAAGATCAGCCATGCCTTATTGAGTGGTGGAGCAGGCTTGAGGGCCCAGATTAGGGAGTGTGGCACTGGAAAAGCACAGCAGGCCAGGCAGCATCTGAGGAACAGGCGAGTCGACGTTTCGGGCACAATCCCTTCATCAGGAGGATTCCAGTATCTGCAGTCCTCACTTTCTCCTAATTGAAGGGCGAGATGGCATACTCCTGCTCTGAGTTCTCATGTTCTTATGTTTTCTTCCCAGAAGTCATCAGATGGGTTTTTATGACAGTTTGTGACAACTTCCTGGGCACCATTACTGTGGCTGGCTTTAGCTCTACATGGTCCTGAAGCATCTAAACCTCAGGATTACTGGCCCAATGGTATTCCCAACTGGAAAGCTGGTGTTGAGACCATGATGTGTCTTTCTTCATTTGACTCCACACATACTGGGGCCTCTGTCTTTGGCTCACTGTCGATATGCTTTCTGATTCCTTTTGATGACTCCTCCATGAAGCACCTTGGGGTTGCTGCTATGGAAACAGCCCAACCCCAATGCAAGACATGTGAGGAAGCACATGCCCTCGTGATCGAGTTGTTCAGATCTGAAGCAGCGGGAATAGATTCACTAATAATTTGCAAAAAAGAATTGAGTGGGAAACATGGGCAGGAGAATGGAGAATAAAGACAGTGTGAGTACATGGCTAACTCTTTCAGGGACTAGGAGAAAGGGAGGACTGCGGACACTGAAAGGTCAGAGTCAAAAGTGTGATGCTGGAAAAGCACAGCAGCTCAGAGTGCAGCCGAGGGGCAGGAGAGTCGACATTTCAGGGATAAGCCCTTCATCAGGTATGTATGATGGGCTGAATGGCCTCTTTCTGCACTGTGTTCCTGAGATTGGGTGGGGTGTAGTATGAGGAAAGATTGTGCATCTCCCCACAGGAGTTAACAGGAATGAGGGGTGATCTTACTGAGACATTGCAAGCATGCAATAGGCTGGATGATAAGGACGTGCAATCCCTTGCATTGGCGAGTCCAGGATGTGGGGATGCAGTTTTAAAATAAGGATTCCACATTTGAAATGGGGATTAGGAGAATTGTTTTCTCTCAGAGGCTCATGAGTCAATGAAACAGTGAAAGTGGGATCATTGGGCTATTACAAAACATTGGTAGATAGACTCCCTGGTTAGTCAAGAAGCTGAGGGTATCAGGGTAAGAGGGAATGCAGATTTGGGGCCATGGTCTTATTGAATGACCCATTCCTGCTCTGATTCATATGTTTGCAAAAGAATTTGAAGAGAGCAGAAGAAATGTCTTTTCACAAACAGTTTTGAGGTTCTAGAATTGGTAGGTAAATCAGACAGCATAACAATGGAATTGGTTGGACTGAGGGACATGAAATAAAAGGGGGACAATTAGGGCTCATCTGTTTAGGATGACAATTCAGATATAGAAGACACCAATACAGAGTGGACGAAATGGGTGACCATTTAGAACTGAGATGAGGAGGAATTTCTTCAGCAAGAATCTGTGGAACCTATGGCAGAAGGGTGTGGAGGCCAAACCATTGTGTGTATTTAAGAAAGAGATAGCTAGGTTCTTGGTTAGTAATGGGATCAAGGGTTACAGGGAAAAGACAGGAGAATAGGGTTTAGAAACATTGCTATAATCAAATAATAGAACTTACTTGATGGGCCAAATAGCTTAATTCTGCTCCTGTATCTACGGTACATTTCTGAGCAATTACAGACCTAAGCAGCAGGGAAAGGCTTAATGCAAAATGTTAGGAGTCAACATTAATCAAGTTGAATGAAGAATTTCTGAAGCACCTTGGACTGAAACATGTTGAGGATAACTGGAACTGGAGAGTAACACCGAATCCTATTGGGCAAAGAAGGAAATGATGAATTGGTGCAATATTTCCCTCAATATTACAGTGTAAAGGATGTGAATGTGTTGGAAACAGTTCAGTAAAGGTCTCCTTGACTGTGGCCAGGTTGTCTTATGAGGAAAGGTTGGACAACCTAACCCTGTCTCCATTGGAACTTGCTGAAAATGTGTTGCTGGGAAAGCGCAGCGGGTCAGGCAGCATCCAAGGAGCAGGAGAATCGGCATTTCGGGCATGAGCTCATCTAAGGGACTTTTGCCCGAAATATCAATTCTCCTGCTCCTTGGATGCTGCCTGACCTGCTGCGCTTTTCCAGCAACACATTTTCAGCTCTGATTTCCAGCATCTGCAGTCCTCACTTTCTCCTACATTGGAACTTGGAATAGGAAAAGGCAACTTCATTGGAACATACAAGATCCTCTAAGGGAGTTAGCCAGGGTAAACTTTAGAAAGGAATTTTCCTCTTGTGAGGATAGCTACAACTAATGGTCACAGTTTTTAACTTAAGGCTCCTCCATTTAAAACAGAAAGGAGGTAAATCTTTTTTTTCTCTCAGACAGTCATGAGCCTTTGGAACTCTCTTCCTCAAAAGATGACAGAAGGAGAGTCTTTGAAAATATTTCAGTGGAGATGGATCGGTTCTTGATAGCAAGGGGGTGAAAGGTTATCGGGGTGCATGGGAATGTGGAGTCATCTTACAGCAGGAGAATGGGTTTGAGAAACCTATCAGCCATGATTGAATGGCGGAGCAGGCTTGATGGGCTGAATGGCCTAATTTCTGCTCCTATGTCTTATGGTCTTATGCTCTTGATCAGATCAGCCATGATCTTATTGAATAGTTGTTGAGTAGGATCAAGGAGCTGATTGGTCTATTTGATCTTTGCTGATCCTCATTGTACTAACTGACCAGTGGGGTGATGGAAGAGTCTGTTTGTGTAGTTTGATATGTGCCATGTAGGTGTGGCCCCAACCTCTATGGTTGAAATGACAATATTTGTTTTAATCATGCACTGGCTAATCTCAGAGCCACTTTGGGACAAGAGAGAAAGAAGCTGGATGTTTGTGAATATAGAATACAGAAAAGTACAGCACAGAACAGGCCCTTCGGCCCGCAATGTTGTGCCGAGGATTAAAATAAAATAACCTAACCTACACACCCCTCAACTCACTGCTATCCATGTGCATATCCAGCAGTCACTTAAATGTCCCCAATGACCCTGCCTCCACCACCACAGCTAGCAACGCATTCCATGCATTCACAACTCTCTGCATAAAGAATCTACCTCTGACGTCTCCTCTATACCTTCCTCCTAATATCTTCAAACAATGACCCCTCATCCCGGCCAATCCTGCCCTGGGGAAAACTCTCTGGCTATTGACTCTATCTATGCTACTCATTACCTTGTATACCTCAATCAGGTCACTTCTCTTCCTCCTTCTCTCCAGAGAGAAAAGTCTGAGCTTAGTCAACCTCTCTTTGCAAAACAAGCCCTCCAGTCCAAGCAGAATCCTGGTAAACCTTCTGTGCACCCTCTTTAAAGCCTCCATATCTTTCCTATAATAGGACGACCAGAAATGGACACGATATTCCAAGTGTGGTCTCACCAGGGACTTGTAGAGCTACAGCAAAACCTTGCGGCTCTTAAATTCGATCACTCTGTTAATGAAAGCCAAAACACCATATGCTTTCTTAACAAGCCTATCCACTTGAGTGGCAACTTTGAGGGATCTATGTATTTGAACACCCAAATCCCACTGTTCCTCCACACTGCTAAGAATCCTGTCTCTAATCCTATATTCAGCATTCAAGTTCGACCTTCCAAAATGCATCACTTCACATTTATCCAGGTTGAACTCCATCTACCATTTCACAGCCCAGCTCTGCATCCTGTCCATGTCGCATTGCAGCCTGCAACAGCCCTCGATACTATCAATGGCACCTCCGACATTTGTGTTATCAGCAAATTTACTAACCCACCCCTCAACCTCCTCATCCAATTCATTTATAAAAACTATAAAGAGCAGAGGCCCAAGAACAGCGTCCTGCGGTTCACCACTCAACACTGACCTCCAGGCAGAATACTTTCCATCTACAACCACTCGCTGTTTTCTGTCAGCCAACCAATTCTGAATCCAGACAGCCAATCTTCCTGTATCCAATATCTCCTGACTTTATGAATGAGCCTACCATAGGGAACCTTATCAAATGCCTTGTGAAGTCCATATACACCACATCCACTGTTCGACCTTTATTGACCTGTCTTGTCACCTCCTCAAAGAACTCAATAAGATTTGTGAGGCATGACCTGCCCCTCACAAAGCCATGCTGACTGCCTTTAATCACACAGATGTAAGAACTGGTCTGTAATTGCCAGGGATCTCCCTATTCTTTTTCTTGAAAAGTGGAACAACATCCACCTCCCTCCAATCCTCCAGTACGACTCCCAAGGAGAGTGAGGAAGCAAATATCCTCGCTAGTGGCTTAACAACCTCCTTTCTTGCTACCCGGAGCAGCCTAGGATAAATCTGGTCTGGCCCTGGGGACTTATCAATCTTAATGTTTGCCAAAATTTCCAGCACATCAACTTTATCAATCTCGATCTGTTCAAGCCTGTTTCCCAGCTCCTCAAAGTTCTCATTCACAACAAGGTCCCTTTCCTTAGTGAAAACCGAAGCAAAAAACTTACTTAGGGCTTCCCCTATCTGCTCAGACTCAACGCACAAGTTCCCTACGCTATCCCTGATTGGCCCCACCTTCTCCCTGATCATTCTCTTATTCCTCACATATGAGTAAAATGCCTTTAGGTTCTCCCTAATCCTTCCTGCTAAGCCTTTTTCGTGCCCCCTCCTGGTCTTCTCAGTCCGTTTCTGAGCTCCTTTCTGGCAAGCCTGTAATACACTAAAGCTGCGCTAGACCCTTGCTTCCTCTACCTTAAGTAAGCTGCCTTCTTCCTTTTGACGAGAATCTCCTCTGTTCACATCATCCAGGATACCTTAATCTTACCCCTTCTTGCCTGCCTCAGAGGAACAAGTTTGTGCATCACTCACAACAACTGCTCCTTAAACAGTCTCCACATGTCTGTTGCCTCTGATATAGAGGCAACTGAGGCAGCTACAGAACCCCAATGCACAACGTGTCATCCTTGGGCACCATGTGGGAGGACTTTCTCAACAGCCTGCTCCTGGACGTGGTTAGAGTGACCATTAACATTTCCAGGCAGAGGGCCATGGAAGGGGTTATTGGGTCCCACTCCTTCACGGTTATGTCTGCACGTGGGTCTCCATGAAGAGGAAGTACGTGGTGCTCACCAGAACAATAGAGACCAGAGTGCATGGCAGGGGCTGGGCTGCATTAGCAACCCCAGGCCATGTTATTTTAATTTAGTAAGTTCCTGTCCACCTTTTATAAGTTTTTGTGGGCCTATTGGTTATGTTTTACGTGATAGTGCCCCATCAGGGCCCGGTTAACCTGCTTTTAGGTTTGTTCCAAAGGGTAGAATCGAAACGAGGAGCTAAGCTCCCCTTGCTCCAGGTAAAGGCTGGGTTTTGGTAATAACAGCACCTTCTCCAGGTTGTCAACGGTCTAAGCGAAATCTTTGCAAAGTCCACCTGCCTCACCCGCCCTCCTTCAACTCGAAACCAACTAATGCTGATTAACTCCCTGGGATAATGGTCAAGATTAGAGTGGTGCTGGAAAAGCACAGCAGTTCAGGCAGCACCCAAGGAGCAGGAAAATCGACGTTTCAGCAGGAGCCCTTCATCAGGAATTATGCCCGACTTGTGGCCTAAACATTGATTCTCCTGCTCCTCGGATGCTGCCTGACCTGCTGTGCTTTTCCAGCACCACACTTTTAGACTCTGACTCTCCAGCACCTGCAGTCCTCACCTTCTCCCTGGCATAATGCAACAGTTCCAGCTCAGTAGGAGGCCAATCAGCCCATCATGTTGACATCAGCTCTCTGCAAGAGCATTCCGTTAGTTCCACTCATTAGCCACTCCCAATCACGCTGAAAACATTTTCACTTCAGGACATTGTCCAGATCTCTTGTAAAGCTGTGACACTGTGTCTCGAGCTCGCTTGTTAAATCCTGACCACTGGTTGTGTAAAACTGATTTTACTCTTGCTGTCTCTGGCCACTAATACCCTTCCAACAATGGGAAAAGGAGAAGAATTATCTCAGTGTTGATTGTGGGATTGACAGCTTCCTTTTTATAATGAAAATGTCTCTGTTGGCATTTCCTTTTGTCTCACCAATTCCCCTTTTGCTGAAGACCAGAGTTGCATTTATTTTTTTCTCTTTTTGTTTACACATTGACTCTCGCACCAGCCAGCACAGAGTCAGTACCCTAAACTGAGGAGACTCTAAATCTCCTGGCTTTATATATATATATATATATATATCTTCTCTTCCCTTTTTCCTTACCCCCACCCACTACAACGTAACTGTGGTAGTGCTTATTTTTCCCAGTACCCATGGTGTGTATGGGTGTGAGGCACAGTGAAAGACAACAGGTGTACAAATCTTTATTCAATTCCCACCACCAGGAAGAAAGGAAACACCCGCGTGGCCAGTGACAAGCAGTGTCCTTCTCAAAGGGCAATGCTGTGTGATCAAACAGTGAGAGAGAGGACAGGGATTAAATCAAAACAGAGTTGGAGGGGGAAATGATGCACTCCACTCCCTGCGGCGCCCACCTCTCCCTGAAAATCTCGAGGGTGTTGGTGGAGACTTGCATTTTTACTTTTTTTAGGGGTTAAATCAAAATACAGTTGGGGTGGAAATATATACTTGTTTATTCCTCCCCCCCTACTCCCGCCTAACTGCGGTAATGCTTATGTTTTCCTCAGCACCCACGGTGTGTGCATGCAGGTGTGAGACACAGTGAGAGACACAAGGTGCACGAATCTTTATTCAAATTTCCACCACCAAGAAGAAAGGAAACACCTGAGTGGCCAGTGACAAGCAGTGCCCTTCACATCAAAGGGCAATGCTGTGTGATCAAACAGTGAGGGGGAAGGGCAGAGACTAAATCAAAGTAGAATTGGAGAGGAAAATAATGCACTCCACTCTCTGCAGCACCCACCTCTCCCTGAGCAACTCCAGGGTGTTGGTGGAGACTTGCATTTTTATAGTGACTATCAGAAGTGTGGGATGTCACGCAACATTTTCCCACCAATGAAACCCTTTTGAAGCAGCCAATTTGTGCACAGCCACCTTCCACAATAAACAACGTGACAATGACCAGTTAATGTATTCACAGTTAATGATCAGTTAATGTATTCACAGGAATGTTGGATGAGGGATAAGTATTGGTCAAGTCACCCCAGACAACTCCCCTACTTTTAACAGTTAAAGAGATGTGCACGGCAAATACTGATATAGTGTTGATGTTACTAGACCAGGGACCCAGGCTCATATCCTCAGAACATAGGTTCATATCCTATTGGTGGAATTGAAGGACTTTTGTTGTATAGTGGCAATATCTCTGTCTCTGACCCAGGAGATCTGGACACCTGCTCCAGAGGTGTGTCAGCAAATTGATAATGAAATGGTAGTGTGGGCTGGCTTTTCAATTAATATCGTTGTTTTGGGGTAGCATGATGACTCAATGGTTAGCAGCGTTGCCTCACAGCAGCTGGGGCCCAGGTTCGATCCCAGCCTCAGGCGACTGTGTGGAGTTTGCACATTATCCCCGCATCTTCACGATGGACATCCAGTCCCTGTGCACATCCATCCCCCATCAAGAAGGACTCAAAGCCCTCCGCTTCTTCCTTTCCTGCCGCACCAACCAGTACCCTTCCACTGACACCCTCCTTCGACTGACTGAACGGGTCCTTACCCTGAATAACTTCTCTTTCCAATCCTCCCACTTCCTCCAAACTAAAGGAGTTGCCATGGGCACCCGCATGGGCCCCAGCTATGCCTGCCTCTTCGTAGGATATGTGGAACAGTGCATCTTCCGCAACTACACTGGCGCCACCCTCCACCTTTTCCTCCACTACATCGATGACTGTATCGGCGCTGCCTCGTGCTCCCACGAGGAGGTTGAACAGTTCATCAACTTTACCAACACCTTCCATCCCGACCTCAAATTCACCTGGACTGTCTCAGACTCCTCCCTCCCCTTCCTAGACCTTTCCATTTCTATCTCGGGCGACCGACTCAACACAGACATCTACTATAAACCGACTGACTCCCACAGCTACCTGGACTACACCTCCTCCCACCCTGCCCCCTGTAAAAATGCCATCCCTTATTCCCAATTCCTTCGTCTCCGCCGCATCTGCTCCCAGGAGGACCAGTTCCAATACCGTTCAGCCCAGATGGCCTCCTTCTTCAAGGACCGCAGATTCCCCCGAGACGTGATCAACGATGCCCTCCACCGCATCTCCTCCACTTCCCGCTCCTCTGCCCTTGAGCCCCGCTCCTCCAACCGCCACCAAGACAGAACCTCACTAGTTCTCACCTACCACCCCACCAACCTCCGTATACAGCGTATCATCCGCCGTCATTTCCGCCACCTCCAAATGGACCCCACCACCAGGGATATATTTCCCTCCCCTATCAGCGTTCTGCAAAGACCACTCCCTTCGTGACTCCCTTGTCAGGTCCACACCCCCCACCAACCCAACCTCCACTCCCGGCACCTTCCCCTGCAACCGCAGGAAATGTAAAACTTGCGCCCACACCTCCTCCCTTACTTCTCTCCAAGGCCCCAAGGGATCCTTCCATATCCGCCACAAATTCACCTGCACCTCCACACACATCATCTATTGCATCTGCTGCACCCGATGTGGCCTCCTCTATATTGGGGAGATGGGCCGCCTACTTGCGGAACGCTTCAGGGAACACCTCTGGGACGCCCGGACCAACCAACCCAACCACCCCGTGGCTCAACACTTTAACTTTCCCTCCCACTCCACCGAGGACATGCAGGTCCTTGGACTCCTCCATCGCCAGACCATAACAACACGACGGCTGGAGGAAGAGCGCCTCATCTTCCGCCTGGGAACCCTCCAACCACAAGGAATGAACTCATTTCTCCAGTTTCCTCATTTCCCCTCCCCCCACCTTGTCTCAGTCGGTTCCCTCAACTCAGCACCGCCCTCCTAACCTGCAATCTTCTTCCTGACCTCTCCGCCCCCACCCCACTCCGGCTTATCACCCTCACCTTGACCTCCTTCCACCTATCATATCTCCATCGCCCCTCCTCCCTACCTTTTATCTTAGCCTGCCTGGCACACTCTCCTCATTCCTGATGAAGGGCTCTGGCCTGAAATGTCGAATTTCCTGTTCCTAGGATGCTGCCTAACCTGCTGTGCTTTAACCAGCTCTTTCCTCCGGGTGCTCCAGTTTCCTCCCAAAGTCCAAAGATATGCAGGTTAGGTGAATTGGCTATGCTAAATTGCCCATAGTGTTAGCTACACTAGTCAGAGGGAAATGGGTCTGGGTGGGTTACTCTTCGGAGGGTCGGTGTGGACTTGTTGGGCTGAAGGGCCTGTTTCCACACTGTAGGGAATCTAATCTAATAATATACAGCACAGAAACATACCCTTCAACCAACTCATCCATGCCAACCAAATACCCTAAAATAATTGAATCCCATTTGCCAGCACTTGGCTCATATTCCTCTAAACCCTTCCTATTTATATACCCATCCAGATGCCTTTTAAATGGTGTAATTGTACCACCCTCCAGCACTTCTTCTGTAGACAAGCAGGAGGCTGGAAGAACACAGCAAGCGAGTCAGCATCAGGAGGTGGAAAAGTCTATGTTTCAGGTGTAACTCTTCTTCAGGACTCAGGGTGGGTCGAAAAGGGAGCTCATTCCATATGTGCACCACCCTCTGTGTGAAAAAGTTGCCCCTTAGGTCCCTTTTAAATCTTTCTGCTCTCACCCTAAACCTATGCCCTATAGTTCTGGACTCCCCCACTATAGGGAAAAGACCTTGTTTGTTTACCCTATCCATGCTTGTCATGATCTTATAAACCTCTATAAAAGGTCACCCCTCACTCTCCCATGCTCCAGGGAACACAGCCCAAGCCTATTCAGCCTCTCCCTGTAGCTCAAACCCTCCAACTCTGGCAACATCCTTGTAAATCTTTACTGAACCCTTTCAAGTCTCACAACATCTTACACAGGAGTAGGTGAGAAATGTAAAATTTCCTGATATCAGAGAGGGAGGCCTGTCATGCCCACACCTGCTGTCCATATGAACAATTCACTTTGTGCCATCCTCCAGCCTTTTCTAAAAACCATCAAACTCCCTTTGTTGTTAAATAAACTTCACCATACTCCCAGGCAGTGCCTTCCAGACCCCTACCACGTGCTGCATGTAAAATGTTTCCCTCAGCTCGCTTTCGCTCATTTTGCTAAATAAGTTCAATCTGCCCCTTCTGGTCTTGATCCTTTCATGATGTGGAACCATTTCTCACTCGTTACTCTGTCCAGCACACTCATGATCTTAAATACCTCAATCAAATCTCATTAATGAAATATATCATCAGTTGTCACATAAACCTATCTGGTTCTTTCACTGTGTCTCACACCTACACACACACACACACAACATGGGTGCTGGGGAAAAAATAAGTACTACCGCAGTTAGGCGGTAGTGTAAAAGAAAAACTATAAACAGGAGTGTCAGCCATCCTGTTTACTCTGAGGGAGCTGGATCACTGTTAAGGAATCTTACTGGGTAAATAAAGAGGGACTTGGTGACCGGATACTGGCCTGGGGAGTTATTTTACATTAAAAAAAACTCATCTGGTTCACTAATGTCTTTTTATAAGGAAAGTGTTGTTACAGAGTCATACAACATGGAAACAGACTCTTCAGTTCAACTAGTCCATAACGACCATGTTCCCAAATTAAACTAGTGCCCACATCCCTCCAACCATTTCTTACTCATGTACTTATCTGAATGTCTTTTAAATGTTGAAACAATACCCACATGCACCACTCCCTCACAAAGTTCATTCCACTCCCTGAATAAAGAAATTGCCCCCATGTCATTTTTTAATCTTTTTCCTCTCACCTTAAGAGTATGTCCTATTCTTGAAATTCCCCACCCTATGGGAAAGACACCTGCCATTCATCTTACCTGTACCCCTCATAATTTTATAAACCTCAATAAGATCAGCAGTCAACCTTCTACGCTCCAGTTAAAAAAAACTCATCCTCTTCTTATAATTAAACCCTCCATTCCAGGAAATATCCTGATAAATCTCTCTTAAACCTTGGATGCTGCCTGAACTGCTATGCTCTACCAGCACCACTAATCCAGGATCTGGTTTCCAGCATCTGCAGTCATTGTTTTTACCTCTCTTAAACCCAGTCCAGTTTAATAATATCCTTCCTAGAACAGGCAGAGCAGAACTGGACACAGTACACCAGAAGAGGCCTTCCCATCTGGCCCACACGTGACTCGAGATCCACAGCAAAGGTGGTTAACTCTTAATTACCCTCAGGCTAATTTAAATGAGCAATAAATGATGAACTAGCCAGCAACACCCATGTCCCATGAACAATTTTTTTTAAAAAGAATGCCACTTAAGAAAATCGAGCACATAATTGTGTCAAAACATAGCCAGTTGAAGCCAATAGCAGCAGTATTTACCACCCATAAAATCCACTGCAGGAATTCACTAAAGATCCTCAGGCAACACCCTCCAAACCCACAACCACTTCCATCTAGAAGGAAAAGGGCAGCAGATACAAGGGAACACCACCACCTTCAAGTTCCCTTCCAAACCTTTTACCATCCTCACTTGGAAATATATTGCTGTTCTTTTCCTGTCTCTGGGTCAAAATCCTGGAATTCCCTCCCTGTCTATCTACAGCACGATAGCAAGGCAGCTCACCACCACCCTCTCAAGGGACAACTGGGGACAGGCAGTAAATACTATCCCGTCCATGTCCCATGAATGAATTTTTAAAGCATCAACAGAGGAAGCGCTGCACTGTCTGCAGCATGTACCTTCAAGAAGGCATTAATCCGCTATCCCAGTCTTATTCCTAGAGGGAGATACAAGGGGGGTGGGCAGTGTGCTGACCAATATGTATTTAGCAGCCATTACCTAGAACTGACTGTCATTATCACATTGCTGTTTATGGGATCTTGCTCTACACAGGCATTGGTTTATTTTCTGCAATGGAACAGTGAGTATACTTTGAACATTAATTAGTTGATTATGGAGTGCTTTCAGACACCCTGAAGTTAGGAAGGTGTTGTAAAAATGCAAATATTTACCTGTTAACCAATTATCTATTGGCTACAGTCAAGGTAGAGTGATGGATGCTACCCTCTAGTGGATATCTCATGTTTCTGTTTGATTATTCACCAATAAAGAAACAAGAACGAGAGTCAGTGTGATTTTAAACTACTTAATAATCGGCACATTCCTTTCCATTTCCATCCTGCATTTTACAGACTGATAACCCTGCTCTGGACATAATCAGATGAAGGGCTTTTGCCCGAAATGTCGATTTCGCTGCTGCTTGGATGCTGCCTGAACTGCTGTGCTCTTCCAGCACCACTGATCCAGAATCTGGTTTCCATCATCTGCAGTCATTGTTTTTACTCTGGACATAACCAGCTGTGTCTTAATTAAAATATTAACATCTGACTAATGTCAACTCTCTTCCCAGGCTACTGCTTTCACCCGTCTCCCTGGTAACAATTTGGGAAGGGAGGGGGATATCCATCAGGACTCTTGCTCTCGATTGATATCTAACAAGTAGTCTGGTTCTTCTTCAGGTGTCCATCTTTGCTTCTGGCTGTGTGTGTGTGTGTGTGTGTGTGTGTGTATATGTGTGTTTGGATGTTCCTCTGTATGTGTATGTATGTTTGTTTGTGCCTTTCTGTCTGTCCATCCCAGATTCAGTATCTCCCCCTTGCTGTTTAGATTTAGATTAGATTAGATTAGATTACTTACAGTGTGGAAACAGGCCCTTCGGCCCAACAAGTCCACACCGACCCGCCGAAGCGCAACCCACCCATACCCCTACATTTACCCCTTACCTAACACTACGGGCAATTTAGCGTGGCCAATTCACCTGACCCGCACATCTTTGGACTGTGGGAGGAAACCGGAGCACCCGGAGGAAACCCACGCAGACACGGGGAGAACGTGCAAACTCCACACAGTCAGTCGCCTGAGTCGGGAATTGAACCTGGGTCTCAGGCGCTGTGAGGCAACAGTGCTAACCACTGTGCCACCGTGCCGCCCATTATTTACCTCTCTTCCTTTCTTTCTCCTTCCCACTGTCTGTCCTCTCTCCTCCTCTTTCTTCTGCCTCCCTCTCCTTTTATTTTCCTCTCCACCCTCCCTTCCTAACCTCTCTCCACCTTCCTATCATGTTTCTCCACCTACTCGCCTTCCTTGCTCTTCCTATCTTTCTCTCCCTACTCTGCTTGTTCATCTCTCTCCCTACCTGTGGTCTCTCTCTCTCTCTCTCTAATCTCTATCTTTCTCTCTATCTATTCTTCTTTCTCTGTCCTTCTTCTGTAAATACTCCTCCTGAGAGCCATCCCACTGAATGCTGAAGTCCAGGGAATGAAAATAAATTGGGCAACAGGCAAGAAGGTGAGAAAGGGTGAGCTCCCACTGTGGACTCAAGGCCTGATAGTAAATGAGAGAGCGACTCAGATCTATATTCTTATTTTATTTCCACGTGGACGGCAATCAAAATATAAAATACATGTCATCGTTAAATATCTGAATGTGCTATAGTTCTGTAGAAAGAGACAGTCAGATGTAAATGGCAGGGTGCTAGGGAGGGTGTAGTAGAGAAGCATCAATACAAAGGTTGGGGGTTCAGAGATAAGCTGCAACAACATTGTGAGGAAATCTCACTGAGACAAGCTAGAATGAGCTGTGGCCTCATAGACACCTCCATTTGTCTGGGCCATTCATTCTCTGCTCCAGAGACTGTCCCCACAACAGGCTCCCAGTATGTCAACCCCATGCAGAAAGCAGGCCGGAGGGATGCTGTCTTCCCACTGGATGGACAGATCCCTTTGAATGGACAGCATCCATTCAAATGAAGACAGGGCTAACATGTCTGTCTGGACACTGGGGTATCCTTCCTCACCTCGCACTCAGGCAGAAAGGGATGGGGGTGGGAATGAATAAATTCAACTTCCCAAACAATGAGACAATTGAGGTTTACTGTCAATGACACATAATGCTCCAACCCACCTTGAACGCTACTAAGTGGAAATTTTTCATTTGCAAATTTTATAGTTTATTGGCTGGTTTCACATCTCTGGGCGGGGAGGAAGGTCTGGGCCCGTAGGAGGAGTCCATTCTACTTGGGACAAACATTGTTGGGGTCAGTCTTTCTGGATTCTTGAACAAGTGCCCATCCTCATTGTGGTTCCACCCAGTGGACTAACACACACAAGTGAACATTGTTATTCAATATCGAATCTTTTTAAAAATACATTGAAATGACTTCACATACAGCCAAGATTATACTTTACAACAAATAAAATTTCAGCCCTTTATGATTAACAAGCAAGAGACATGGTGTACAGAGTTGACTTGTGTGAGTGACCTGTGAGGGGGAATTAAATGGGCAACTGCAGTACTACCACAATGCCACCAGATATCAGCAATGTCCATGCTTATGGCTCTCAGAGCCATATGGGTAGGAACCTCCCAAGGAGTTGCATCGCCATATCCCCTAAAACTCAAGAGCAACTCTGACGATATTCCCGGCCTTTCTCTGCTTGAGGGATGGGCCTGGAGGTGAGGAGAGCATCATCATCTCTAAACAGTCTGGCCAAAGATCCCATTTGATTGTCATCTCAAGTACTCTCCCAAGGGTGATTGCAGTAATTCCAAACCTTACTAATGCAGAGTGCAAAGACAGGTCAAAGGTCAGAGCCAGAGTGGGCAAGAAACCAAAATATCTTACTCATGTCTTTATTTTGTCTTAAAATATACAGAAATGGGCCAAAAGATTTTATTGTCTTTTAGGACTGTGTTAGATCAACATCAAAATTGGAGTATTCACCAACCTCTGGCCCAACTCAAGTGGTGATATCTGTGAATTTGTTTTCTCTTTTTTAAAGTAAATTTCTGTTTATTCCATAACCACAAAGCAAAAATTATCCACTCTTTCTTATCCAATTAAGTTTGAATATTCTTGCCTGGCCTCATCTCAACCTCGGCAACCGGTGCAAGGCCATTTGGACCCCAGAGAAACCTTGCGGTGATGTCATCAAGTTGTGCATCACTTGGTCTACATACCACAGTGTGGTGGAGTTAGAACAAATGAAAAGGAACAATGTGGAAGACACACTACAATGTGGAAGATACACAGACAGCACATGGATATGAACACATGAAGAAGATAGTTTAAATCATTAATGATGCAACTAAAAATTAGGGCTTAGAATATATAAAGGATTACCATGTACAATATTTAGTATTAATGTATAACTGTTAGTGTTACATTGAAGTCTAAATCTGAAGACAGCTCTTGAATTTTCTTTCTCAACCAGTGAAACTTCAACTCTTCCCCAACTCCACCACCTAAATCACCCAATGATTGCCTGCTACTGGGAAGAATGAGAGATCATCCCAGTCATAGCTCCCCCTTCTGGTGGGAGGTGCTTCTGCTCCCATTTGGCCTTAACACCAAAAGAAAACTCAAGACAAGGTGAAGAGACCTTAGAGTGAGGATTTTAAAAATCTCCAGGAAATTGCTGGGAGGAAAATCATTGGGAGGATCTGGGGAGACAATGTACAAGAAAAAATATACATTTATTAGTTATAAAATCATCATATATGCTGGTGAAGGTAATTCGATTGAGTCATAAATCATCCAATTGGTTAATGAAATATCAGAGTGCTTTCCAATTGGCTGTGGAAAGACAAGATGCCATGCGGATGGTCACCTTGGACAACTATTGGCAGGAGAGTAGCAGCAGATGGTGGCAGGTTGTGAGACCATTCCTCCAGGAATATGTCCATTTCAGACTTGGTAACCCTTATTGAGGTGAGTGGGATCTTGTGAAACAATGGTAGTCTGCAGATGCTGGAGATCACAGTTGAAGATGTGTTGCTGATTAAAGCACAGCAGGTCAGGCAGCATCCAAGAAATAGGAAATTCGATGTTTCGGGCATAAGCCCTTCATCAGGAATGAGGAGAGGGTGCCAGGCAGGCTAAGATAAAGTGTAGGGAGGAGGGACTTGGGGGAGGGGATGATGGAGGTGTGATAGGTGGAAGGAGGTCAAGGTGAGGGTGATAGGCCGGAGTGGGGTGGGGGCGGAGAGGTTAGGAAGAAGATTGCAGGTTAGGAGGGCGGTGCTGAGTTGAGGGAACCGACTGAGACATGGTGGGGGGAGGGGAAATGAGGAAACTGGAGAAATCAGATTTCTCCAGATTCCTCATTTCCCCTCCCCCCATCTTGTCTCAGTCGGTTCCCTCAACTCAGCACCGCCCTCCTAACCTGCAATCTTCTTCCTAACCTCTCCGCCCCCACCCCACTCCGGCCTATCACCCTCACCTTGACCTCCTTCCACCTATCCCACCTCCATCATCCCCTCCCCCAAGTCCCTCCTCCCTACACTTTATCTTAGCCTGCCTGGCACTCTCTCCTCATTCCTGATGAAGGGCTTATGCCCGAAACGTCGAATTTCCTATTCCTTGGATGCTGCCTGACCTGCTGTGCTTTAACCAGCAACACATTTTCAACAAACAATGGTAGTATCCCTAGCTTTAGGCCAAGAGACCTGGGTTCAAATCCCACCTGCCACAATGTGTCATAACATGCAGCAATCATATCGATGAGAGAAGGCCCTTTCTGAGGACAGATAGGCTAAGCAGTGATAATGTCGTGGGCCTGTAAGAGGGTTTGTGGAGAATCCTGATCCTGCCTCCTGATCAATAGTATAAAAAGGAGGGAGAATAAGTGAGAATATCTGGCTTTGTATGGGCCAGAAAACTGAACAGTCTTCATATATCCATTCCTCAACATTTTAAAACATGACTGGTCCCAAGTGACACATGCTGTGATTGATCAATCAGTGGTCCAAGATCATTAGACATAGAAGAAGTAGGCTTTTCAGCCCATCCAGTCTGCTCCGCCATTCAATGAGAACATGGCTGATCCTATCATCCTGAAGATAGACTGCAACCCAAATCACTGTGACACCCACACCAATAGGGTCATGCTTGGCCAATCAGAAAGGTGTTTCCAAACTGACAGATCCCTTGCACTTGGCTGAGAATTCAATTTGCTCATGGAACATTAACAAATGGACAGTTACCAGTTGGAAAAACCAGTAAAAGTTGCAAATGGTGCACACTGGTCCAACTGTATACTTAAAACAATCCTCCAGCATGACCATGGCATTCATTTCCAACTATATAATGGTATTTTCCTTCATGAACATAATGTAGACAGTCGTATATACAGCACTGGAATTGCAAATGGACACTGAGAATTTTTCATTTCTTTTCAATTCAAATTTCCGTTTTTTAAATTATGCACCTTACTAAGAAACCAAGAGATTATTCTAAACCCTATGGGATTCACCTTCGACCCATTTCAACATCAGCTAATGGATGTGGCTTCCAGTGACCTCCTGCAAGGACTCCCTCTGCTGCTGGGTTACTGCCTGGCACTCCCATCTCAATTCACCAGGTGAGGAATTGTCAGCAAGCCAAAGGTCAGGCAGAAAAGCCACATCTTTCACGAGACATGGGTGTCAGTGACACAGTTGGCCTTCAGTGGGCCACCTGGCACAAGGCTCAAAAACAAGGAACCATGAGGAAGCTGGAGATATGAAATGAAAACGGAAATTGCTGCAGAAACTCAGCAGGTCTGGCCGTAACAGTGGAGAGAGAAAGCAGAGTTAACATTTCAAGTCCAGTGACCTCTCAGCAGAATTGATAGTAGCTCAGAAAAAGTGGTATGTATGCTGAAAACAAGGGGTGGGAGGATTGAGACGATGAGCGGAGATGGAGTCCAAAGAGAGAGAGAGAGAGAGAGAACACAACTTTTATGCTCTTCCATTGTCATCTTTTCTTTCTCCCTGCCATACTATCATCCATCCATTTATCTGCCCAACTGTCATTCTCTGTCTCACTGGGTTCCATTTTGTCTCATAACTCGCTCCTCCCCACTCCATCTTCAACATAGGTACCACCTTTACCAGGCTACTATCAATTCTGAAGAAAGGTCACTGGATCTAAAACATTGACTGTTTCTGTCCACACAGGTGCTGCCAGACCTGCTGAGTTTCTCCAGCACTCCTTGCTTTCATAACAACCTTCTGGCAATTTGGCGTCCCATTGAGTTGTTTGCGATGTACACCATTTCAAAAAGAAGAGTGAAGATCTAATTGGAGGAGATTTAATTTGACACTAAATAGACATGGAGAGGGCGTTTCCTCATGTCGAGCAGCTGGAATGAGATGTCATAGTGTTAGGATATTTAAGACAGAGATGAGGAGAAATTACTTCACTCAAAGGGTCACGAATCTGTGGGAAGTCATTAGCCCAGAGTATGGTGGATGCTGAATCACTGAGTAAATTTAAGGATGAGATAGAGGGGTTTTTAATTAGTGAAGGGTTAAAGGGTTATCAAGAATAGGCAGGAAGATGGAGTTGAGGCCGAGATGAGATCAGCCATGGTCATGTAAATGGCAGAGCAAGCTCGAGGGGCTGAATGGCCTCCTCCTGCTCCTAGTTCTTCGAATTAACCTTACACAAGGTCCCGAAGCAGACTCAACTGAACCAGGTAGGACTTCTTTCCTTCGAGAATGACAAGTCAATTTCAAATTCTAGGCGGGGAAACACAGGAAGGATGTTACCATTGACCAGAGGGTCACAGCATCAGGATGTGGGCGAGGAGATGAGGAGAAAAGTCTTCACCCAGAGAATGGGGAGCCTGGGAATTCTCTGCCACAGAAAGTGGTTGAGGCCAAGACATTGAATGTTTTCAAGAAGAAGTTAGATATAGTTCCTAGGACTAAAAGGCTCAAGGAGTTGAGGGGAGAAAGTGGGAACAGGGGTTTGAGCTGGTTGATCAGCCATGATCATATTGAATGGGACAGCAGGCTCGAAAGGTCGAATGGCCTAGTCCTGCTCCTATTCTCTCTGTTTCAACCAGAGATGTGGAACTGAAGGGATTAAGGGGAAGTTGAGAAACAGATCATTTGTTTATTCACTTGTGGGACATTGGCATTGTTGGCTGGGCCAGCATTTATTGTCTATCTCTCACTGTGTTTGAGAAGGTGATAGTGAGTTGCCACCGTGCAGTCCAGATCACATCTCGAGAGTCTATACCTAACCCCTCCTCTTTGCGCTCTCCTAACCCACAGGGGAAGCCTCTGTGTAGGGCCCGGCTTACAGCAAACTCAAGCCTGACCTACATTCATGAAGTGCTGGACTACAGGTGGGCTTCCAGCATTGTAGTGAGTATTGTCCCTGTCTCTTGAGATAGAAGGTCTGGCTCTGAGCCCCACTGGAGTCGGTTATGAAAGTTCACAGTGTGGCCTGACAGGCCATGCTGGCGTGTTAGAATCATCGAAACTATATGTGTGGAAACAGGCCATTCGGCCCAAGTGCACGTTGACCGTCCAAAGGGTAACCCACCCAGACCCATTCCTCTACTCTATTACTCGACATTTACACCTGACTAATGTCCCTAATCTACATATCCCTGGACACTATGGGCAATCTTGCATGGCCAATTCACCCTAACCTGCACATCTATGGGAGTAAACTGGAGCACCCAGAGGAAACCCTTGTAGACACAGGGAGAATGTGCAAACTCCACATGTTCAGTCACCCAAGGGAAAAATCGAACCTGGGTCCCTGGCGCCATGAGGCAGCAGTGCTAACCACTGAGCCACCGTGCCGCCCATGCCCATTGCCGTAGCAACCTGAGCTAGCAACCGTGAAGGCTAGATGTTGTCAGTGGAAATACACGAGGAAGTACACTGTGTTGCTCACTGCTTGGGGCAGCCAACGCAGAAAGAAAGATCAGCTGGAAAACTCAAAGGTGCCTGAATTAAAACAATTTATTACCATTCACCATCATTTTGACACTAAAAATATGTGACGAAAAGATCTTAATCATCAAGATTAGTAGCTCCACATCTAACGGTCTCGAAGCGCGGTGTTTACTTCCTTTTCATGAATGTTTCTGACTTTCCTTGTGGTTCTTACTACGATGACAGCTACAAGTGCGAAGATCACCCAAGAGCCTAACTGTAATGGGCACCTTGTCCTAACATCCACAACAGTGACAACTCTTCACAGTTGCTCAGGACTTGCTTTGGACTGTATCAGTGTCACACCAACACACCAGTTCCCCTCCCCTCCCACACTAAGACTCCCCACTCCCCTGTTAAAAACAGAATGCATCTGCAGACTCTCCTCTGTTCCCCTCGGAAGCACTTTCTGGTAATGGCCGCTGGTCGGGAGTGACAGGGGTTGGCCAATCGTCATTCTGTTAGGTCAGACTCGGCGTGAGGCTTTGACCAGTCACTCGGACTGGGAGCACGGAGCCAAGGCTCCGATTACTCTCAGGGACGGTTCATAAGTAATCCAGTGACTTCCTCTGGGGATGGAAGAGGAGTCTGTGCACAGGATCTCAAGTTCACAAGATGCCCAAGTTTTGAACAGTTATTTGGGACATACCCCCATGTATACACACCCATTACACCAAACCATTTTACCATTGTCAACTAGAATGTTGCTATGGACACAAGCCCATCAACAAGGACATTCCTTCATTCCTAAATTGGCACAAAAAAATCCTTCATGCTAGTAAAACGAAAGCATTTTTAACAAAAAAGGTACAAAAAAAAAGCAATTTTTGATAAAAAGAATCCTAAGCTATTTCTTTCATACAACAGATTTAAAAAACGCTATGGCAAAAATCGCGCTCAAAGTGTGCATCATCAGAGAAGGCCTGTGGATCACAAAATGGCTTCCCTGTCAACTACTGGCCCCAACAGACAGTCCTACCCCTGGAGTTGCTGACATGGGGTCAGGTGGGAGTGTGAGAGTCAAGGTACTGACACAAGACACTGCCAAGATTCCCAAACGGGAACCAATCATCATTTAGTGGAAGGGTCAGCAGCAAGTAGAGTTTATAAAGGTCCAAAGGGACAGGAGGAGTGCCATTGGGAATCTGGGAGGGAGGAAGGGAGGGAGGGCAATAGGAATTGGTGCAAGGAAATGCATCATGTAGTGTCCTGAAACTCCGAGGTGAAATGAAAAGAAAGAGCTGATGGTGCTCGGAAAGGGAGTGTAATGATTGGCTGTCACAGAATTTGAATATTGCTGAAGGGAGACAAGTACTCATCTGGATAAATGCAAGAATGCCAAATTTTGAAATGACACGACAATTTATACTGCAGGGAAAGAGGGTGCTGATTGATTGGCAGGTCAGCTCTTTTTAATTGGTGAGTCAGCGTCCACAAAGCAGACTTTCCCAGCATCCTTTTCTTCTGTGTTACAAATTGTTGTGCTCGTTTGAAATTTGTCATTCTTGCACTTGTCCTGATGAGAGTGAAATGAAAAGCTTTACCAATTTGTCTCTTAACAATGTGACAGAGATTAGTATTGCACGAGGATGAATAATTGGTAAAAATGTTAATGTTCTTCTCCCCTGATGACCTAGTCATCAATGCAAATCTCTGGTCAGTGATAATTTCTAGATTAGAAAACTACTTGTTACTCAGAGGATAGTGGTGCTGAACGACAGCAAAGAGTAGGAACTGAGCATTATCCTGACTCCAAGAAAGGGAGTCAAGATATGAAGGGTCCACTAGGGGGGAGAGAGAGAGATTGGAAATTGATGGTGGTCAGCTGTTTATGTTTATCAGAATTAAATACAAGAATGCCAAACTTTACAGCAGTCACAACAATTACTATAGGAACAGTCTTCTTCCTACTTGCCCCTTCCTTTTGGCAGAGGGAGGGATGTGTTGGGAGTGGGGCGATGGGAAAGGGTTGGTAGTGTATATGTTGGGGTTGAAACTGATCATGGGATCCCCTAATCATTCCCTGGCTGTGACTGGCACAGAGTGGAGCTCCAGTTTCCCCTTCCAGTCTCAGTGTTGGTTAAGGCCAGCCAATGAGCAAGCAGGCTGGGTCTTTGGGAATGGGTGTCCATTGAGCAGAGCAACGTTGGGGTGCACAGTCTAAGCAGTGACCTTTGAGCATAGTGGGGGCGGGGGGGTTACTAAGCGAGAAGTGACTTCATGCGGAAACTTACAAGAGAGAAACCTACTGGGGCAGCCTCATGTACCCCACCCCCACACTCCCAAAGGGTCCTAGCATCAAGAAACAAGTACAGGAGACTCCATAAGGGATAGGGCTTAAGGCATCGGTTTGAGGGACAGGCCAGAAGCCTTTTCCCATTTCTAAAATTTCTTATCCGTGGATCCTGGAGGACCCGGTTGAACCCTGATTCGATCGATTGTTCCATGTTTCCGATGGCGACAAGTGCTTCTCTGTAGAGTTTAGATACCGGCCAGCTCATGGCTGCTGCTGATCTTCAAGCTGATGGTCCCAGGAAGTTCACTGCCCTGCCGGTTACTCTTGTCCTTCAGGTGAAGGGTGTGCTGTGGCTGGAGGTCACTGGGGTCAGCCGTCAAAGTCACTTGACCAAGGAACTGGTCACTCAGGACATTGTTATTCCAGATCTGGACAGAGAGAGGGAGAATAAAAAAAAGAAAACTTAGCCAGAATGCCATGGAAAAGAGAAACTTTGCCAAACTCCCAGCCATCAGGATTAAATGCAAGAGTGCCAAATTTCCAATGAATTTCGCTACAGGAGACGTGTGCACTGGTTAGCAAGTTTTCACTGATTGGCTGAGATATTGCCATGGAGAAAGAAGTAGGCTCCTGGGTAAGGCAGAAAATGTTACAAGGCTTGAATGGGTTCTTTTTCTGGATTGGCCTCTAACCTTCCATCAAGCGTGAGAACAAATTTCAAAACCTTAAAGCGAGTTATTTAAATCTGCATTGCATTGTGCTAATAATTGAAGCAAAATATATCCCCTTGTCCAAAATAATGCCATGGACCTTTCACATCTACCTCGGAGGGTGGAACGGGCCTGGATTTAATACCCCATGACAGAGGTGGCAACTCCAACACAACGGCACCCCCTCAGTACCAGCCTAGGTCTTTGTGAGGGAATCTCTGGGACTGCGACATGCCCACAATATTCCAACTCAGGGTGAGAAGGCTACTTGCCCCAAAATCATAGGTGACATGTTGGCATTGGGCACTCCACATGGGCATCACTCCTCTCACATCCAATGTCCCCAATCCCTGATCCACGAATGGGTATTGAAGATGCCAACCAACATGAAAGAAGATGGTGCCAAGACTTTTTCCATGCTGCCATAGCGGTGTGTATGGGAAGCTTGGTCAGAGAGATGGAATATCATACAGGGCACATGGGAAAGAAGGGTTTGGTTATGAAGCTAATTCCCACAGTTGGCCATGAGGAATCACCAACCAGGCTGATGGACTGGGTGGCAAGATAGGTGGGCAAATTAATTGGCTCGTTCTTTCAGAGGACTGGTGCATGCAATGGGCCAAGTGGCCTCCTTGCCTTCTATTTGGATTCTACACAGACCAAGCCCTCAGCTTGGTTCGCGATGTCTGTGGTATTGTCAAAGCAATATCTAAAAGAGAAAGGACAAAGGGAAATTGTCAGGGCACATCGAGACTCTCTCACCTCAATGCGGATGGGGTCCTTAGGATCTTTCCTGTAGAAGATTCCCTTGATGTCAAATTCCGGATTCACCGTGTTCTTGTGGATGGGCGACCGGACCTTCTCTCTTCCGCACCGGATAATGACATATGGGTCAGCTCCTGAGCAACGAAAGAGGTTACTACATCATTCTGATGGTTCCCAAGTCGCCCACGAAGAGGTGACCATTTTTGAGTACCAGGACTGTCATAACTACAGTAGTTGAACTCCAACCCAGTCTTGTTCATCCACCGTCCTTTATACCTGTTGACTTTTGTCACCCGCGCCAATTACACTTACAATTCCCAGCTCTTTTGTGTTATTTAGCCCACGGGTGGGAGAATTGGGGAGAACAATATGCACAGCACCATTGAGCTGGGACTGCTTTTACTGAGGACGTGAGGGTGAGCTGCCATCTTGAACCACTGCAGTCCACGTGCATATTATGGGTAGACCCACAATGCCCTTAGGGAGGGAATTCCAGGATTTTGACCCAGGGATACTAAAGGAACGGGGATACACTTCTCAAGTCGGGATGGTCAGTGATTTGGAGGGGAACTTGGTGTTCCCATGGATCTGCTGCCCTTGTCCTTCTAGATGGTCAAGCTCATAGGTTTTGGAAGGTAAATTGCCACAGTGTATGTTGTGGATGGTATGCAATGCCGTGACTGAGCATCGATGGTGAGTGAATCTTTAAAGATACCAGACGAGTGGGCTGCTTCCTCCTGGGTGGTGTTTGAGCTTCTGGGCTGCCATCTATGCCTTACTCAGAGTCATGCAACTCATCCAGTCAAGCGTGAGTATTCCATGGCACGGTCCCTCATAGACAGTGGACAGGATTCGGGGAGTCACGGAATCAACCCAGCCCAGAAGGAGGCCACTCGGCCCATCACGTCTACATTAGCTTTCCAAGTGAGCATTTCACCTGGTGCCATTCTCCAGCATTACCCCCTCAAGCCCCCAACCCTGCACACTGTTCCCTTCCAAACAGCGAATGCCCTTTTGAATGCCTCAAACTTGCCCCCCACCCCAGCACACCCTCAGCCAGGAACGGAGCCTAGTGCAAGCAGTGGGCTGCAGGCCTGGGTCATGGCCAGGATATGTAAAGATCCAATCTCTCTTTCTCTGTCTCTCTCTTGTGCATTGTACCTGTCTCACCGTCCTGTTTGGCCAATCCACTGGCAGCAACAACGTGAACTTGAGTCACCATCTTGGGGTGCCCGCATAGCCCAGACCAGCAGGTCCTTGGTGGCTCGTTGAGGGTGAGCTCCCTGTGAAGACGACCACAAAGAGAAACAAAAACACAACAAGGAGCACAGGTTTGTGAGGACATCAAGTTAAGGAACTGCCGGCAGCCATCTTGCCGAGTGTCCCTTTCAGAGTCATGTGACCATTCCTGCGATCTTGTTTCCAATGTCACCAGGCCACACCAGGGAACTCAATAAGGGGGATTTCACAAAGCGTGACACGCTGATGTTCTGTCAGGAGCTCATGAGGAAACAACGTGGTTTGGAAAGTGCTGGTGGAATGTTGCACCAATCTTTATCAGAATCAATCAACATTTCAAACCCACTGAGCTCCTTGTGTTAGGTTCCCACAGATTAAGTGTTTCTGAGGAGCTGGCCTGGAGCACAGAGCTCTGAACTGTTACTCGGGTCTGACAGTGAATACACCAGGAACAGTGAGGGAGATTGACCCAGATACGGGAGAACAACAAATGAAGGTAGTATGGTGGTCATAAGGAGAGAGACAGGGAGAGGGGCCGATGGGGAAAAGGCAATCAGTCCCACAGAGGGTGGAGGGGGACACACAGACAAAGAAAGAGGCATGAATCAAAGACACAGAGAGCGAGGAGTGAGATACAAAAAATGACAGAGAGAGAGAGAGAGAGACTGAGACCCCAAGGGAGAAATTCAAAAACAATGAGATGCAGTGGGCAAGAAAAAGAGAAAAAGGGTGCAGAAAGAGACACAGAAAGAGATAGAAAAAGGAGTGAAAAACAGACAGTATGTCTCACGTGCACACAGCCACACACTCTTTCTCTCTTTCTCACACACATATACAAACACACACAGTCATACACACTCACACAGTCACACACATTCAGTCTCACACACACAATCATACACACTCACTCTTAATGCAGTCATCCACAGTCATACACACACTCTCACACCATCATACACACACAGTCATATACCCACGTACACGCTCACAGTTGCTCGCACTCACACTTACTCACTCACTCTCACACACACACAGACACACATACAGTCATACACACACACACTCTGGATGTTACAAGGTCAGGGGTAGAGAAGAGTAATCGACACCTACACCTTCATCCTGGGTGAGAAAGTCATTCACAAATGGGCCACCAAAGTTTCGAAAGCCTGTCCAACAGCCAACTGCCTGCCGTTGATGTCATCCCCACTTGCTCCACTGCTGAGGAAATGGGAGGGGGACAGCAGGGATCACAGTTTGTTTTCCCTGAATGGCCACAGTCATTGGAGACAGTATCACTATATCACCACAGCACGCAGTCACCAGCAGCACCACAGCACCGTCACACTCTCCACCACCAAGGCAGCACCATTCCCAAAGCCAGGCTTCACTTCATGCACATTAAACTCATGATGATAGCAGCACAAATAGCAACCAACACTGAGCAAGGCAGATTAGATAGAATTAACAATGCAGAAACAAGTCATTCAGGCCATCAACTGGACTCCATCTCCATGTTATCTCCATCACCCTCTTCACTTCCCCTGATACTCCATCCCACTTCCCCTACTTTCATTGCCTTGACTTCATTCACACAGAGTCTAGATTAGAGCGGTGCTGGAAAAGCACAGCAGGTCAGGCAGCATCCGAGGAGCAGGAAAATCGATGCTTTGGGCAAAAGCCCTTCATCAGGAATAGGTGGTGATATAGTGATACTGTCTCCATATTCCTGATGAAGGGCCTTTGCCCGAAACGTCGATTTTCCTGCTCCTCAGATGCTGCCTGACCTGCTGTGCTTTTCCAGCACCACTCTAATCTAGACTCTGGTTTCCAGCGTCTACAGTCCTTGTTTTTACCCTTCATTCAGGCATCCTGCCTCTTCTTTCATACGCCATCACTGCCTACTTCAACTAATTCACACGGAAGCGAATTCCCCATTCTCTTCATGCGCTTTTCAAACAGAAAACTCCTTCTGAGTCTGTTTAAACCCATTTCATCTGTTGAAGAAGTTGTCTTCACTGACCCGGGAACAAAACGACAAGAACCAGGAACCATTCGGCCCATCGAGTCTGCTGTACCATCCAATATGGCCGTAGATGATCTTAGCCTTCCACGCCATTTTCCTGACTACTCACTCGCCCTATTTTGATTTCCCCGAGGGACTAAAACTCAGTCTATTGCGACCTGAAGCATATTCCACATTGAAGATTCCCTATCCCAGCCCTCTGGGGTCGGGAATTCCAAACATACCCCACTTCTGAGTGAAATTATTCAATCCTCAAAGTTTGGCCCCTTACCCCAAGACCATGTCCCTGCTTTTCAGATTCCAGACCAGTGGAAATGGCTCTCTCAGGCTCTGCTCCATCCAACCCTTCTACAATCCTAAAATCTTTCACAGCGATTGCCAGTAGGAGATCTCCCACCCTGTTCTCCCAAACTCTGGTGAATTGGTCTGCTCTGCCCTTTCTCCAGTACTTTGGGGAACATACCCGGGGCTGGAGGGGGGGCTGAGTTGATGGGAGAGAGGAGCAAAGGAGCAAGGTGGAGGAGGGAAGGGAGCACGTGGCAGTGTGTAGGCCTTTTGTGTGTGAACGGTGAGGCAGAGGGAACGTGGAAGTGCAACATGCAGGAAGCCAGAGGAGTGGACAGAGGCCTCTGATCCCCAAGAAAGCCTCACCTCCTCCATTGCCACTCGCTTCACTCATTAGGGCAGTCAATTTCCCACTCAAGGTCTTACCTGAAGTTGGATGGCACATCGGTGAAGATCCTCAGTAAGAACTCGCCCTGTATGCCCGGCTCAAAGGTGGTGGGGATGATGACATAGCGTCCCTGAGGGAGCACCTCCCGCAGGAAGATGGTCTTGGAGTTGATGTAGACTGAGCCGGCCACTTTCTGCTGAATGGTGTGCATCCTGTAGTTACGGTTCAACTCCACCTGCCAAAGCCAATCACCTCAACAGTCATCACAACGGTGGGATTCACAGACCGAGAGCGGGAGATAGCGTTCTCACCTCAGAACCAGCTCGCGTCCCGTTTTCCCTGCAGCGTCGGAGGCTGAGGGGTGACCTTACAGAGGTTTATGAAATCATGAGGGGCATGGTTAGGGTGAATAGCCAAGGTCTTTTTCCCAGAGCAGGGGAATCCAGAACAAGAGGGCATAGATTTAGGGTTGGGGGGGGGGGGGGGGGGAGGAAACATTTTTAAAGGACCCAAAGGGCAACATTTTTCACGTAGAGGGTGGTACGTGTATGGAATGAGCTGCCAGAGGAAGTGGTGGAGGCTGCTACAATTACAGCATTTAAAAGGCATCTGGATGGGTATATGAATAGGAAGGGTTTAGAGTGATGTGGGCCAAACGCTGGCAAATAGGACTGCATTTATTTAGGATATCTGGCTGGCTTGGACCGAAGGGTCTGTTTCTGTGCTGTAATCTCTGTGACTGTAAGTGGAGTCAGTGGATGTGAGTGAGGTCTTAAATGAATATTTCTCAACCGTATTCACAGAGGAAAGGCATTGTAGCTGGGGCTTTCAGGTGGAATGATAAGGTTCTAGGATCATGTTAAGATTAATAAGGAGGTGGTATCAGGTGTTTGAGTGAGGACTAACGTGTATAAATTCCCAATGCCTGAAGTGATATATCCCAGCCTGCTATGGAAAGCAAGGGAGGAGATTGCTGGGAACCTGGTGCAGACATTTAATTCTTCGCTGGCCTCAGGTAAAGTGTCAGGCAATTGGAGGATAGCTAATGAGGATAGCTAACTGTTCAAGAAGGGCAGTGGGGATAGGCCAGGAATTATAGAACAGTTAGTCTGGCGTCAGTGGAAGGGGCATTACTGGAAAAAATCTGAAGGTCAGGACTAATCAACACTGGAAAGGCAAGGGTTGTTCAGAGATACCCAGCACGGATTTGTTGGAGATCCTGACTGACTAATTGAATTTTTTGAAAAGGGACTAAGTATATTCATAATGGTAATGCGGTTAACGTATTCATGGACTTCAGCAAGGCCTTTGACAAGTTCCCACATGGAAGTATAGAAATGCTTACCCAAACTCAAAGATAGCTGTTGTGAGCGAGTTTCTTCAGGAGCATGCTTTTCTCTCGTTGCCACTGGAATAGCTCCACAGAGGCCAGTATCCTGTCACCAAATCCCCCTTTATTTATGTGTGGAGAGTGCTCGACACTGATCCAGCTCCCTCAGAGCCTGCTCTCAGAGTGAGCAGAACCTCTGACCCTCCTGCTTATATCTGTCAGCCAGGGCTCTATGACTGGATCAGGTTAACAGCCCCAATCAGGGAACTCATAATCTATCAGGTCCACTTGGCTGACCTTGTTACAGTCAATACAAACGTCAGGTTTCTTTCCCTCAGGGACATGAGTGAACCAGACGGGTTTTACAACAATTGATTACAGCTTCATGACCACCATTACCAAAACTAGCTTTCAATTCCAGATTTGTTTTAATTTAACTTCGATCACCCATGATCTGATTGAATGGTGGAACAGTTGATGGGCTGAATGGCCTACCACCTATCTTATAGTCTTCTATTCCCTGTCATGGGGGGGATTTGAGTTCCTGACACCAGATAATTAGTCCAACGTCTGGATTGCCGGTCCAGTGTTAATATTTGACTGGTGCCATTACAGAAGTGCTTCTCCACCCTCCTCGCCTGGCACTATTTGGGCGCTGGTAGTTATATTACAAATAAAAACACATGGCAGCTTGACACCACTTAGAAAAGTGAAGAAGGGCTTATGCCTGAAACGTCGATTGTCCTGTTCCTTTGATGCTGCCTGACCCGCTGTGCTTTTCCAGCCACACATTTTTAAGCTCTGATCTCCAGCATCTGCAGTCCTCACGTTTTTCTACCATTTAGAAAAGATCATCGGAGACATTTCAGCCTGGGATTTCCTCTCCATTGAGAGAGACTGGCTGCTTATTTAAATGCTGAAAATGTGTTGCTGGTTAAAGCACAGCAGGTTAGGCAGCATCCAAGAAACAGGAAATTCGACATTTCAGGCTAGAGCCCTTCATCAGGGCTGATTCTCCTGTTCCTTGGATGCTGCCTGACCTGCTGTGCTTTAACCAGCAACACATTTTCAGCTCTGATCTCCAGCATCTGCAGACCTCACTTTTTACTGCTTATTTAAATGGTCTTACCTTGTAGACCTCAAACCCCATCGACAGTTTCTCCCCTCTGCCCTGCTTTCGATTATAACGAACATCTTTCTGTTGGAGGCAGATCAATACTTCATCCGTTTCCTTTTTGACATCGAACATGTACTGCAGAGAGAAACCAGAGAAAACACTCTAAAGCACAAAGCGAGTGGTAACCAACACTCCACATTCAGTTAGAGTCACACTATTAGAGGTCAGAAACTTTTCCATATTCACACTCATTCAAGAGTTGCACAGAGTGTAAGGCCGCTACCTATTATAATAATGTTTGGCCATGGGTGGTACAGTGATTCAGTGGTTAGCATTGCTGCCTCACAGTGCCAGGGACCTGGGTTCAATTCCAGCCTTGGATGACTGTCTGTGCGGAGTTTGCACATTTTCCCCGTGTCTGTGTGGGTTTCTTCCAGGTGCTCCGGTTTGCTCCCACAGTTCCAAAGATGTTCCAAGATAGGGTGGATTGGCCAAGCTAAATTGCCCATAGTATTCAGGGATGTGTAAGTTAAGTGCGTTAGCCATGGGAAATGCAGGGTTACAGGGAGAGGGCAAGGGGATGTGTCTGAGTGGGCCGTTCTTCAGAGGGTCGGTGCAGACTCGTTGGTCTGAATGGTGTTTCCACACTGTAGGGATTGTTTGTTAGTGTCATTGTTAAGGTTTAAAAGAATTGGTGGTGAATATTAATAATCTTTGAGCACATGCAGACAGCGAGCTGCGGTACTCAGAGCAATGGGACTGAGCAAGTCAGTAAACTGTCTCCACAAAGGAATGGTCTGTTTCTTAATTTCTATCTAAGCCGACTCGATGGATTCCAAGAATGTAATGGCAATCCTTAGGTGCCTATCTCGAGGTGTCCTCAAGATAGTGATTGTGGGAAAAGATCTGACACCCTGCCTGTCCATAGTCGGCCCACACAGAACATAGGAAAGCAAACTTGGCCAAACAATACCAGAAACACCCAAAATGCCTCAGCAGTGACCAAACAGGCTGACAAGTAAAACCAGATAGCACTCGCAGACAAGGGAATACACTTCACACAGCACACTAACAACACCCTGTCAATGCAGCTGTCCCAAAGCCCCTAGGGCAGTCTGATAACACAGCAATACCAAAGCCACACAAAGAACAGGTCAGACAGAGAGGCACCACCAAGGACCTTGCACCCAGGACAGGAACAATGGAAACACCTTACTGTTTCAAAGGAGACATTCTCACCTACCTGAAAAGAGAGTTGGAATCTCCTGATCCCATCAAGAACTCACTGATACTCTCAGGATGGTACATTGTATCAAGTATCAGGACATTCTTCCGATAACTGCTTCTCAATTATCACCTTTGTTACTGAATTACTCCATTTCCAAATACTTTGTATCTTTCCCCATTTTAATTAACCTTATTGTACAAGATTCCTATAAAACCTGGCTTTGTCCTCAGCTTGAGGAAGAGAACCCTTGATTTACCTGGACAGACTGTCAATGTCTCTTCCAGCGATATCGCTTGTAATAAACAGCTTGTCAATTTCACCCGATCTGGTTTGTGTGGTCTCTGTTTTATTGCGTTGCTGGAAAAGCGCAGCAGGTCAGGCAGCATCCAAAGAGCAGGAGAATTTATGTTTCGGGCATGCCCAAAATGTCGATTCTCCTGCTCCTTGGATGCTGCCTGACCTGCTGCGTTTTTCCAGCAACACATTTTCAGCTCTGATCTCCAGCATCTGCAGTCCTCACTTTCTCCTCTGTTTTATTGGGCTAATTCCTCCGACAGTGATTCACCACTGCTACAGACAGTATGGTCAGAGTGCTTTCACTGAAGCTTGGATTCAACAGAGTGACATGATACTGGAAAACCGGATCAGGAATGGTTTTTTCATCCCCTTCAGACAATTCCACCATTGCAGATTATGACTTACTAGGTCCATGTCAGGGGGGGGGTAATGAAGATTGAAGCTGTGAGGAAACCTGATGTGGGTTTGGAGATACGTACAGGTCGACTGGGTACTTTTCCTTCCCTAATTGGCCAGATGGATTATTAATGACAATCGATAAACTTCATGGCCAGGTCTGCTACAGTCATAAAGTGATCGACTCATACAACATGGAAATGACCCTTCAGTCTAACTAGTCCATACTGACCATAATCCCAAACTAAACTAGTCTCACCTGCCTGTATTCTGTCCAAACCTTTTCTATTCATGTACTTACCTAAATGCCTTTTAAACGTTATAATTGTACCTGCTTCCATCACTTCCTCTGGAAGTTCATTCCACACTCGAACCACTCTCTGTGTAAATAAAGTCGCTCCTCATATTTTTTTAAATATTTCTCCTCTCACCTTAAAAATATGCCACCTGCCCCCCAGTTCTGAAATCCCGTACCCAATGGAAAAATCTTTGCTATTCACATTACCTCTACCCCTCATGATTGTATAAATCTCGATAAGGTCGCCCCTCAGTCTCCTATGCTCCAGTGAAATAGGTCCCAGCCTATCCAGCTTTCCTTATAACTCAAACCCTCCAGTCCTGGCAACATCCTGGTAAATCTTTTCTGAACTCTCTCCAGTTTACTAGTAGCCTTCTGATAGAAGGGCCACCCCTGAACTGCACATAGTACATCAGAAGAAGCCTCACCAGGGTCCTGCACAACCTTGGAGAAAGTGAGGACTGCAGATGCTGGAGATCAGAGCTGAAAAATGTGTTGCTGGAAAAGCGCAGCAGGTCAGGCAGCATCCAAGGAGCAGGAGAATCGACGTTTCGGGCATAAGCTCTTCTTCAGGAATCCTATGCTTCCTGAAGAAGAGCTTATGCCCGAAACGTTGACTCTCCTACTCCTTGGATGCTGCCTGACCTGCGGCGCTTTTCCAGCAACACATTTTTCAGCTTCTGCACAACCTTAGCATGACGTCCCAACTCCTATACTCAAAGGTCTGAGCAATGAAGGCAACATGCCTTCTTAACCACCCTGTCCATATGTGATGCAAACTTCAAAGAATTATGTACCTGAACCCCGAAGTCTTTCTGTTCTACAACACTACCCAAGTTCTCACTTTCACCAAAATGCAACACCTCACATTTATCCAATTAAACCTCATCTGCCACTCCTCAGCCCATTGACCCAATTGATCAAGATCCCTTTATAATCTAAGATAACCTTCTTCACTGTTGACTGTGCTTCCAACTTTGGTTAATCTGCAAATTTACTAACCAGGCCTTCTGCAATCTCATCCAAATTATTTATACACTAATATCAGTTATTTCCCAATTTTCATAAATTACCATTTGGTAATTGCCCTTGAACTGAACGGTTAGCTAAGTCATTTCAGAGACCAGTTAAGGGTCAACTTCTGAGACTCCAAGAATACAGCAATGTGGTTGATTTTTAACTGCCCTCTGGGCAATTGGGGATCAGCCATAAATACTGGCCAAGCCAGAGACATCACACACAGGCCAGAGCGGTAAAGACAGAAGATTTCCTTAATGAACCAGATAGGGTGTTACAATGACAGTGTGTTTAGGTCACTATCACTCAGATTAACTACCATTTGACTGATTTATTGACTTGAATTTAAACTCCACTCGTCACCACTTTTAAAAAATTAATTCTTGGGATAAAGGCATCACTGGTTTGACCAGCATTTATTGCCCAGGAGGCATATTGCTTTGGGTCTGGAGTCATGTGTAGGCTTAAGTTTCCTTCCCCAAAGCACATCAATGAACCAGATGGGTTTTTCCCCAACAATCAATTCCTGGTCATCAGTAGACTCTTAATTCCAGATTTTTATTGAACTAAATAATTTCACCGCTTGCTATGGTGGGGTTTGAACCATGCCCTCTGGATTAAGAGTCCAGTGTCATTTCCAATACCCAACTAAGGCTTGCTGAACATAAAGTCTTATTAAAGCTTTCAAGGTGAGCTGGAGTCTACCAGCTATTCGTAGGTTCTTTGAAACAGTGAAGAGCAAGTCAATAGACTATATCACCTCCAATAACATCACATAGCCTCTTGCTCCACCTCAATCTTCCCTTCGTTCACATGAACCACTGCTCCCTGATTTGCCTCACCTTCCCTCTTCCTGGTCTCAACCCTTGGAGCATCCTCCACATCAGAAAGATATCTGAAATATTGAAGAGCTCAACAAGACGCAGTCCTTACTTGTGGATTCTGCAGGAAGGTGTCGCGGTTATTGATGCAGCCTCCAGCACGGTTTTTCAGGGGGTCCTCGTGCCTGGTCCATGAGCCCTTTACCATGGCCTCCTCCCAGGTCTTGTAGAAGCTGAAGAAGGAGGTGTTGATGATACGGCAGACAACAAGGTCTGTGAAGTTCACACAGAAATCATCAAACGACATCCTGGAATCCAAACAAGGACTGTAGTCAGACAGCACGGCAGGTGAATACACACAACCCTATCTCTTTACTCAACACAGATCAGGGGAGTCTCTCCTCAGAGTACGAGTTAACATTGAAGCTTTCAACATCATTGCTGAAAATGTGTTGCTGGTTAAAGCGCAGCAGGTCAGGCAGCATCCAAGGAACAGGAAATTCGACGTTTCGGGCTAAAGCCCTTCATCAGGAATTCCTGATGAAGGGCTTTAGCCCGAAACGTCGAATTTCCGGTTCCTTGGATGCTGCCTGACCTGCTGTGCTTTAACCAGCAACACATTTTCAGCTCTGATCTCCAGCATCTGCAGACCTCACTTTTTACTCGAAGCTTTCAACATCACCAAAACAGAACTGTCATTGTTGTTTATGGGAACTTGCTGTGTACAATTTCTTACAATGGCTATATTTCATTGGATGAACAGAACTTTAGGCTGTCCTGAGGCTGTGTGAAGGCACAAACTTTATTAGCTTGTTATTCCCAATAAAACACCACCCTAACAAAACCATTTGTTTTTCTTTATTTAGACTCCTAGAACATGGACATCACTGGCTAGTCAACATCTACTGTCTATCCTGATTGCCCTGGAAAAGGTGGTGGTGAATTGTCTTCTTAAATCTTTAGCCTTAAGAACTATATCCAATTCAATATTTTGGCCTCAACTACTTTCTGTGGTAGAGAATTCCACAGGCTTCCCACACTCTATGTAAAGACATTTCTCCTCATCTCAGTTCAAAATGGCCTCCCCAATATCCATAGACTGTGACCCCTGGTTTGCTCCCACCAGTGGGGAGATCCTTCCTGCATCTACTCTGATCAGGGAGGGTCAGGGATCCATTCTTGTTTTCATTAGCCCTTCCAGCAAGAGTGAAACTTTACGTCCCTTCAATGTTTTCCCATATTTCTCACGCAGCCTCTTGCTCCACCTCAATCTTCCCTTCCTCACACGAATCACTGCTTCCCTCCTCCTGTTCTCAAACCTCGGAGCTTCTTCCCACATCAGAAAGGTGTCAACTCAAAGTTAATGAGGCTGGGAGTCCATGATTGCAGGAACTCAGAAGCGACCATTGATTAACTCTGGAACAATCTAGATTCCAAAAAGCAGAAACTTCAGAAACATCTGATCCATCGACAAAAAGAAGACTCTCTGGAAGACTTACCAGAACTCTCCGTCATCCCGCACGGTGACACCCATTGCTTCACGCTCTCCCTTGCTGACCTTCTGCCACTCTTGAGAGCTGTGAAGACAGATAGTTATTCCAGTCTCCCTAGGCTCTGCATGGAATAAGTCCCATGACCCGCGACTGAAACAGGACAAACAATGAGGCCATGTATAGTGAACAAAGGTGATTCACTTTGGACGTGTGAACCACTTCTGGGTATAATAAAAAAAATTAAAATAAAATTAAGGAGGAAATTCAAGCAGAATGTTTTTACTCACAGACATCAAAGTTCCAAGTTTGTGAGCACTGAAGGGCAATTAATCTAAATTGTTCAAGCCATTGTTAAACCCTAGTCAAGCCTCACTCCTTCAACATATCCATCACTTCCCTTCTCTCTCAGATGCTTTTCTAGATGTACCTTAAACAGATCCATCTCATTCTCTTCAAAAACCCTCATGGTGGTGAGTTCCACATTCTGACGTTCAGATGATGATTATCATGATCTAACTGAATAGTGGAGAAGATATGAGAGCCAAATTGCCTCTTTCTATACAAACATACCAGTAAGGAGCAGGCCAATTGGCTCCTCAAGTCTCCTCTATTCAGTCAGATCAGCCATGATCTTATTACCCCATCCTACTCCAAATGACCTTTCACCCCAATAGCTTATCAAGACTCTATCTTTGCCTTAAAAATAGTCAAAGGCTTTGCTTCTGTTGTCTTTGAAGGCTAGCATTCCAAAGATTCATGATCGTCAGAGAATAAAAAATGTCTCACTCTGATGGACCAGACCAGACCCTCTCAAAGTATATTAAGAAGGTAGCCTAGACCTTAATTTTTTCTTATTTTAAAGGTAAATGTCAGATGTTGTGTTCCAGATGCAATTCGATTGGTCAAACTACTCAGCGTTAAGCAAAACACAATTTATTCAAACACTATCATCAAAATACAACAAAAGGCAGATGAACTTGGAATAACTTAGCTCCCCTAAACACACCCTGTGGCGAAAGGATAATTCAGAAAACAGATCTTGCCTCACATGCAATTCAACAGCCCAGGAAGAGAACCCCCAGCTTTTGGCTGTAATTGAGGGTGGGAGAAATAGCTTCCATTTCTTCAAGGGCCCAGCAGCAACTGCTGCTGAAAACTAAAAACTAAAAAGTTCCTGGTACTGTGGGTTGGAGCTTGACCACACCCATTCAGACTGCTTCTATTGTTCCAGCTTTTAAAACAAAATACCCAAGGCTTCACAAGTTGCTCTTCTCTTGTCCCTCAATCCCTCTCGAAAAGAAACTAGGACAAAACACACGTCTTAAAGCCCCAGCATCTTCACATCACCTCTGTCTTGAATGGTTGACATCTTCTTTTGAACCAGTGACCGCAAGTTCTGGATTCTTCCAGAGCAGGAAAAATCCTTTTTGCTCAGTTTCTCCTCAGGATACTGTCTTCAACTACCCCCATTTTGCCACCCTGCCCCCACCTTCTCCTTTATCTGTAGCTCCCCCCCACACACATACACCCCAGTCCTGAATAAGGGTTACACCCAAAACGTCGACTTCTCCACCTCCTGATGCTGTCTGGCTTGCTGTGTTCTTCCAGCCTCTTGGATTCCAGCATCCACAGTTTTTTTTTATTGTCTCTAACCTCAATTGCTTGCTGTGGCAGAGAACTCCACAGGCTCCCCATCTCTGGGTGAAGAAGTCTCTCCTTATTGGTTATTGTTGTGACTTGACATTGCACCAAGGATCACCTCAGCCAATGCCAACATGGTGAAGCTGAGTGCTGTACCACAGGCCTCACCACATGAAGCTGCACCCCCCCAACCCACACCAAGCTGTCGAAGGGGGGGGGGTCTCACCTGTCACTCCACGCCCCGTTCCATTCCTTTTGACCCCAGGGATTCCTCATCCTGATCATGAAGAGCTTTTCTGCCTTGAAGAAGGCCAGGAGGCCGTGGCCCAGGCGTACTTTCCGGACATCAGTCACGGCGTAGGCGTGGCCTTTCACCAGGCCAGTGCTCAGGCGGGTTTCCATCTCGGCAGCTGATGAGACCTACAGTGAACGAAACAAGCCCCAGGATTAACTTAACACGGAGGGAGCTCATGGGACCCATGATCCCAGGGGCGGGGCGGGGGTGGTGGGATGGGGTGGGGTGGCAGGTTTGGACTGAGCTACATGGGGAAGGTCCAAATGGCCAAATAGGCCAGATGGATGGAGGGGGGGGAAGAGGTCAGCAGGGGAACCACTCTTTGCTGTCAGGGAATGGCAACTGACTTTGTTCAAATAACACACAGGCTCCTCGCTCTTTGGGGTCAAACTCAAACAATACCTCCATGTGGGTGTCAGGTCTTGTACCCTGCACCTGGAGATTTATAGAGATGGCCATTCAGCCTCTCAAGCCTGCTGTACTGTTCAGCAAGATCATGGCTGATCCTCTACCTCCATCTCCAAATCTCCCTTATTTCCCTCAGAGCTGGCAAACATTGACATCAATCTTGAATGCAATCGACGACTGAGCATCCACAACCATCGTGGGTAAAGAATTTCAAACATACGCAACCCTCTGAGTGAGGTGGTAGCTGATTCCTGGTTCTGACACTGTGACCCACCCCACTACGGGCGCAGACAGGTCAGGTGGTGGAGTCAGGAAGCATTGACTGTACTTCAAGAAGACTTTCACCGGTTATAAAGCCTTCCTGAGATAGTAAAACGTCAAAAAGTGTGGTGCTGGAAAAGCACAGCCGGTCAGGCAGCATCTGAGGTGCAGGAGGGTCAACGTTTCGAGCATAAGCTCTTCATCCATGCTTGAAACATTGACTCTCCTGCCCCTCGGATGCTGCCTGACTGACTGTGCTTTTTCCAGTGGCACACTTTTCAAACTGATCTCCAGCATCTGCTGTCCTCACTTTCTTCTGAGACAGTAAAAAGCTTTATATCGAGTCAGAGGGTCATAGAGATGTACAGCATGTAAACAGACCCTTCGGTCCAACTCGTCCATGCTGACCAGATATCCCCAGGGTGGGGGAGACAAAAACTAGAGGGCATAGGTTTAAATTAGATTACTTACAGTGTGGAAACAGGCCCTTCGGCCCAACAAGTCCACACCGACCCGCCGAAGCACAACCCACCCATATCCCTACATTTACCCAACACTACGTGCAATTTAGCATGGCCAATTCACCTGATCTGCATATCTTTGGACTGTGGGAGGAAACCCATGCAGACACTGGAGAACATGCAAACTCCACACAGTCAGCTGCCTGAGGCAGGAATTGAACCCGGGTCTCTGGCGCTGTGAGGCAGCAGTGCTAACCACTGTGCCATCGTGCCGCCCAGGTTTAAGGTGAGGGGGGAAAGATTTAAAAAAGACCTGAGGAGGAACTTTTTCATGGAGTGGGTGGTGCATGTATGAAATGAGCTGCCAGAGGAAGTGGTGGAGGCTGGTACAATAACAACATTTAAAAGGCATCTGGATGGGGATATGAACAGGAAGGATTTAGAGGGAAAAGGGGCAATGGGACGAGATTAAGATAGGATATCTGGTTGGCATGGATGAGTTGGACCAAAGGGTCGGCACGGTGGCACAGTGGTTAGCACTGCTGCCTCACAGCGCCAGAGACTCTGGTTCAATTCCCGACTCAGGCGACTGACTGTATGGAGTTTGTACGTTCTCCCCATGTCTGCGTGGGTTTCCTCTGGGTGCTCCGGTTTCCTCCCACATTCCAAAGATGTGCGGGTCAGGTGAATTGGCCATGCTAAGTTGTCCGTAGCGTTAGGTAGGGGGTAAATGTAGAGGTATGGGTGGGTTACGCTTCGGTGGGTCGGTGTGGACCTTTTGGGCCGAAGGGCCTGTTTCCACATTGTAAGTAATCTAATCTAATCTAGTCTGTTTCCATGGTGTACATCTCTCTGATTCTGAGTGCAGTTTCCTGTTATTATTAGCTCCCTGGTCAACAGCACCAAGTGGAGAGTTGATGGTTACCCTGATCGAGCTGCTGATGAGGCCGTCACGGCTGAACACCTTCAGGAGCTTCTCAAACAGTTGCAGTCTCTGATCCTCCAGGGTGCTGAAGTTCCCCTGGACCAGGTCGATCGGCTCCGAGACACCGCCGGTGAAATCCACCAGAGCATCTGCAGTGTTCCCGCCATCCAGAGATTCATAGCAGCCGGCCAGCCTAAAAGAGAAGCAGCCAGATGGTTTCAGCAGCAGGAACATGCATTTATATAGCGTCTTAACATGGGGAGGATACCCCAGGACAATACCAGACAATTAAATATCTTTAAGGGGGCAGAAATAAATAGATTCTTGATGATCGAATGGGCCTGAAAGAGGATTTGGGGACATATAGGAAGGTGGTTAAAATCTCGATATTACTGAACAGCAGAGTGGCCTCAAAGGGCCAAGTGGCCTGTTCTTGATTAGATTAGAATCTCTAACAGGCCCTTTGGCCCAACAAGTCCATACCAACCCTCTGAAACGTAAACCACCCAGACTCATTCCTCTACCCCGACACTATGACCAATTCACCTGACCTGCACATCTTTGGACTGTGGGAGGAAACCCACACAGACACGGGGAGAACATGCAAACTCTACACAGACAGTCATCTGAGGCAGGAACCGAACCCAGGACCCTGGCACTGTGAGGCAGCAGTGCTAACCGCTGAGCCACCCTGCTGCTCACAGTGTATGTTCCTATGAAATTAGTGAACAAAATACTCAGGCTGAAGGGTAGCGTGGTGGTTGGCAGGGACAAGTTGGACCTAAGGGTCTGTTTCCATGCTGTACATTTCTATGGCTTTATGACCGGGAGAGTAATGGAGGTGGAGAGGGGAGACTAGTGAAAAAGATTCCAGGAGGGAATCCCAGAGTTTAAGTTCCTAGGATCCAGGAGGGGCCACTGAAGGTGCAGCAATTGAACTGGGGTGTTACGAGAGCTCGGAAGAGTACAGATTCCCTCACAGGAATGTAGAGCTTAAGAGGGTTTCAACATTGGAGAGGTCCATATAGGAATTTGAGAACAAGGGTGGGAATTTTTAACACAGTAACAATTCTGGATCAAGAGTCAATGTGGATTATTTGGTGGTCAGGGCTTGGTCTGACTCAGGGCTTGAGCAGCAGAGTTTTGGTCACTCTCAGGTTTTACAGGGATCAGTCAGGGGTGTGTTAGAATAGCTGAGTTTAGAGACATTGAAGGCATGGACGAGGTGAACAGATGAGATAGGGAGAAAGTCGCTCACCAAAAAAAACGAATGCTGCAGATGCTGGAAACCTGATATAAAACAGGAAGTGCAAGAGAAACCTCAGCAGGTCTTTGCAGAGAGGAACAGAGTTACAGTTTCAGATTTCTGAACAGAGGTCACACCAGACTCAAAACATGAATGTTATAGCCAGCTTTTGTTGCTCATCGCTAATTGCCCTTGAGCTGAGTGGCTTGCTCAGGTCATTTCACAGAGTAGTTAAGAATCAACTGTGCTACACTCAGAGACATAGAGATGTACAGCACAGAAACAGACCCTTCAGTTCAACTCGTCCATGCCGACCTGATATCCTAAATGAATCTAATCGCATTTTTCAGCAGCTGCCCCATATCCCTCTAAACCCTTCCTGTTCATATACCCATCCAGATGCCTTTTAAATGTTGTAATTGTCCCAGCCTCCACCACTTCCCCTGGCAGCTCATTCCACACATGCACCACCCTCTGTGTGAAAAGGTTGCCCCGGAGGTCCCTTGTAAATCTTTTCCCTCTCATCCTAAACATATGCCCTCTATTTTTGGACTCTGCCATGCCACGGAAAAGACCTTGTCTATTCACCCTGTCTATGTCCCGCATGACTTTATGAAACCTCACCCCTCAGCCTCAGACGCTCCAGGGAAAACAGCCCCAGCATTTTCAAACTCTCACTATAGCTCAAACCCTGGTAACATCTTTGTAAATCTTTCCTGAATTCTTTCAAGTTTCACAACATCCCTCTAATAGCAGGGAGACCAGAACTGCACACAATATTCCAATAATGGCCTAATTGCTGTGGGCTTGGAGTCACATGGAGGCCAGACCAGGTCAGAGATTCCTCAATGTTCTTTCTTGCCTCCATAAACCGAGCTCTCCTTTGGCCCCACAATTGTTCTGTTGATCCCTTGCGTATTCTTGAGTCCTTTCCCATGTAATGCTTGTAATTGGATATTTAATTAATGCAATTATTGTGCCCATTGTTGCAAGGTTGTTTTGTAAATGATGGGAGTGTAGTGTTGGAAAAGCACAGTGGCCCAGTGGTTAGCACTGCTGCCTCACAGCACCAGAGACCTGGGTTCAATTCCCCGACTCAGGCGACTGTCTGTGTGGAGTTTGCACATTCTCCCCGTGTCTGTGTGGGTTTCTTCCAGGTGCTCCGGTTTCCTCCCACAGTCCGAAGATGAGCAGGTTAGGTGAATTGGCCATGCTAAATTGCCCATAGTGTTAGGTAAAGGGGTAAATGTAGGGGTATGGGTGGGTTACGCTTCGGCGGGTTGGTGTGGACTTGTTGGGCCGAAGGGCCTGTTTCCACACTGTAAGTAATCTAATCTTAAAAAAAAGCACAGCTGGTCAGGCACATCATCAGGAAGGGCTTTTGCCCGAAACGTCGATTCCCCTGCTCCTCGGATGCTGCCTGACCTGCTGTGCTTTTCCAGCACCACGCTCTCACCACTGGGCTCCAGCATCTGCAGCCCTCACTTTCTCCTTGTTTGTAACTGATGCCATTATCAGCTAAAACTATTACTCAATGTTGGGTTCAAATGCCTAATTTTTATCCAATTTGAAATGAACAATTATTTTCCTGTCATTCCCTCACAGGATGCAGGCATCACTAGCCGGGTCAGAATTCAGTGGCCATCAAACTGGATAAAAATTAGACATTTGAATACAATACTGAGAAATGTTTTTACCTAATAATGGTATTGTCTACAAAACAACCTTGCCCATCCCTCATTGTCCTCGATATGGTGATGCCGAGCTGCCATTTTAATACAATCCCTACTTTGAAACTACTTTGATTCCTGAAGAAGGGCTTATGCCTGAAACATCGAATCTCCTGCTCCTTGGATGCTGCCTGACCTGCTGCGCTTTTCCAGCAACACATTTTCAGCTCCTGCTTTGAAACTAGACAGAATGGTTTCAGATTTTGCAGAAAGCAAGGTCAATAGTAAGAACTGAACATGATAATATTGCCGTCACTTTCTTTCTGAAGCAGAGTCATACCGGGTTCGAAACGTGAGCTCTGTTTTCTCTCTCCACAGATGCTGCCAGACCTGCTGACTTTCTTCAGCACTTTGTATTTCAGATCTGCAGCATCTGCAGTTTCTCGCTGCATGTCCCTTCCATAGCTCTCATCTCTCGGGTCATCCTTTAATTTCTTGCAAATAGGCAATAAATAAAACAATCACAGTCCCTTGGGATCTGAAAAAGGTTTCAGTGGACTTTGTCTTAAATGCTCTTATTTTTTAAGGTTAGATTACTTACAGTGTGGAAACAGGCCCTTCGGCCCAACAAATCCACACCGACCCTCCGAAGAGCAACCCACCCAGATCCATTCCCGTACATTTACCCCTTCACCTAACACTACGAGCAATTTAGCATGGCCAATTCACCTAACCTGCATATGTTTGGACTGTGGGAGGAAACCGGAGCACCTGGAGGAAACCCACGCAGATACGGGTAGAATGTGCAAACTCAACACAGTCGCCTGAGGTGGGAATTGAAGCTGGGCCTCTGGTGCTAACCACTGTGCCACCATGCTGCCCATTTTTAAAAATTCCTCTTTTTTGATATATTAGGGTGGAAGTACTGTTATTCTGAACATTTTTAAAAATTTTTCTAAACTATTGCTGTGATTTTGAATTTCTGTCATGCTGAACTTGTTTTCTTTAGTTTTTTTATATTTTTTTTCCCAAAGAATTTGTACTCAAGTATCTGCTTCTATGCACCTAAGATGCAATAAACTTTTCATTGCATTCGTATCAGTATATGGGACAATAAAGTTGATTTAATTCAATTCATTTGGCTTTGCTTCACTGTAATTTAACAGAAAAAAGAACTGAGCTCTCAGAACTGGTGCATTCAGGGGGAAGGGAAAGTGGTCTGAATTTTAAGCATTGTTACTCTTAGCTGAAAATGTGTTGCTGGAGAAGTGCAGCAGGTCAGGCAGCATCCAAGGAGCAGGAGATTCGACGTTTCGGGCATAAGCCCTTCTTCAGGAATGTTTCTGCTCCTTGGACGCTGCCTGACCTGCTGCGCTTCTCCAGCAACACATTTTCAGCTCGATCTCCAGCATCTGCAGTCCTCACTTTCTCCTCATAGTTACTCTTACCCCAGTTCCAAGGTCTCCTTTTGCTTGATTGCCTAAGCACTTTGTCCTGCATAGTCCCTCGGGATCACAGGTGACTCAGCTAAGCACCACACAGTGTGACCCCCATTTATTAAAATTCAATTTTAGCAAGATAAAGTAACACGATTTTGTGTGTTTTTTTAGGGTTTAAGGGGGCTTGAGTATGTATTTCACAAACGTCCCCTTTCACAATTCCAAAATAGTCATGTTGAGAGTAGGATTTCAGTGTATTCATTCATGGAATGAGGGTGTTAAAGGCTATGCACCATTTTTCTCTCTCTCTCTCTCTCTCTCTCTTTCTCCTTCTCTCTTCACACCACCCAGCCACAAAACCCCATCTCTGGTCACACTCCAACAATGGTGCACAAATCAGAAGCACAAAAGAAAATGGAAAGGCATTCCACTTTGGAATTTGCGTCCCCATGGTGACTGGACTCATACTCCAGAATCGAGAGTGTGTTGCTGGAAAAGCACAGCAGGTCAGGGCAGCATCCGAGGAGCAGGAGAAACTACATTTTGGGTAAAAGCCCTTCATCAGACTCCTCACACCACAGGCACCATACTCTCGACTCTGATCTCCAGTATCTGCAGTCCTCACTTTCTCTCACATTGTAGAATCCCAGGCTAATGCTCTTGGGGAAATGGGTTCAACTCACATCAGAGTGAAAGATTCAAATTAAGTTAATAAATTGGAGAGATAAAGCCAGACTCATTGATAGTGACCATGAGATCTTAGTTAATGGTTATAAAAATTCTTCTGATTCACTAATTTCCTTCAGGGAAGGAAACTGCCATCCTTACCCAGTCTGGTATGTATGTGACTCCAGACCCCAAACTGATGTGACTGACTTTTGAGCCACCATCTGAAAAGGCCAAGCAAATCTCTCAGTTCCAGGGCAATTAGAGCTGAACGACAAAGGCTGACTTTGCCAGCAATTCCCACATTCCCATGAACAAAAAATATTGTTTCAACAAAGTTTATTCCTATGAACCTCAGCAGCTGTTCAAATATATTTTAAAATTTTGCTCTGTCTCCAGTTCTGAGTCACCATTGTGTTGTAGGTGTCACCATTGTGAATTTCTTTGAATCTCATTCCCCTGGGCAGTGTCAAACACTCCCTCCAAGTTGCAAGACTGCATTCACGTACAGCTGCTCTGAAGTTCCATGCACAGCGACTGGCACCAGGGCATTGATTGTGGCACTGACCTCCACTTCCGGAAGTTTCTACAGGGGTGCATGGGCTTTGGTTGGCAGTAAAAAAAATTAGCGGGAATACCAATAGTATTCCCCACGGCATTATTGCCTTGCTGACTTGGGATGCCTGTTATTGTGTGATTTAGAAATGTAGAAACATAGAAAATAGGAGTAGGCCATTCAGCCCTTCGAGGTAAAAACAATGACTGTAGATGCTGGAAACCAGATTCTGGATTAGTGGTGCTGGAAGAGCACAGCCCTTCAAGCCTGCTCCACCATGCAATATGATCATGGCTGATCATCCAACTCAGTTCCTTGCTCCCACTCTGTTCCCACACCCTTTGATCCCTTTATCCCTAAGGGTTGCGTCTAATTCCTTCTTGAAAATATTCAATGTTTTGGCCTCAAATGTTTTCTGTCACGGAGAATTCCACAGGCTCACCACACACACCAAGAGGGCAAGACATCCTTCTTCAGTAAGTTTCCCAGTTACTAATCCAGTCTGTTCCTAACCTCAGTGGGGCTATTTGACACTGAGCAGCCTATCTGGCTCCACAGCACTGCTGCATCTCTGCTTCAGCTCTTTGTACACTGAAGCCCTCACCCAGGCCTCTTTCCCATCCTTCTACCCCAATCACTACAATGGCCATGCCTTCAGCAAGCAACTCTGAAAAACCCCTTGCCTCTCCACCTTTCCCTCATCAAGTACCTTTCTCAACACTCAATTCTTGGGCCACACCCTTGCTTCATCCTCTGAGTCTTGCTTTTGTAAGCTCGCACAGACTACCAGGGGGACCTGTTTCTATGCCAGAAATTGGTATGGATGGAAATGGTTACTATAAGCTCCAGTTCTTCACTTCTATGTGACTCCACTTATCAAATCTCAATTTCAGAAAAATAAAGTAACACCATTAGGTATTTTTTCAGAGTTTAAGGGTTTGACTATGTATTTCACAAACTTTCCCAAAATTGAGGGTAGGATTTCAGTGTAGAATTGGTTTATACATTCATGAGATGAGATGAGGGTGTCACCGGCTCAGCAGCATTTATTACCCAGAGGGCAGCTAAGCACTGCCCACAATGCTGTGGGTCTGTAGTCACATGTCAGCTAGACTAGGTAAGGATGGCAGTTTCCTTCCCTAAAGGATATGGGGTTTTCCAACAATCAACATCATTAGACTCTTAATTCCAGATTTTTAAATTTTAAACTGAATTCAATTTCCACCACCTGCCAAGGTGGGAATTTGAACCCTAGGGCCACAGAACATCATCTGGGTCTCTGGATTCACAGCCCAGTGATTCTACCACGAGGCCATCACCTCCTGCTATGTGCTGTCCTATGCCTGCAGAACGCAACATTGCTAAACCAAAACCCACTAGTCTGCTCAACTGAGACCAGGGATGAACACATTCAATGACAAGTTGTGGGCTTGTACTCTCTAAATAGAAAAGGTTAAGAGGAGATTTAAGCCGAAAATGTGTTGCTGGTTAAAGCGCAGCAGGTCAGGCAGCATCCAAGGAACAGGAAATTCGACGTGAAATTCGACGTTTCGGGCATAAGCCCTTCATCAGGAATGATTTTCGCTTCCCCGGTCCCCAACGCCTTATCTTCACGATGGACATCCAGTACACCTCCATCCCCCATCACGAAGGACTCAAAGCCCTCCGCTTCTTCCTTTCCCACCGCACCAACCAGTACGCTTCCACTGACACCTTCCTTCGACTGACTGAACTGGTCCTCACCCTGAACAACTTCTCTTTCCAATCCTCCCACTTCCTCCAAACTAAAGGAGTTGCCATGGGCACCCGCATGGGCCCCAGCTATGCCTGTCTCTTCATTGGATATGTGGAACAGTCCATCTTCCGCAACTACACTGGCACCACCCCCCACCTTTTCCTCCGCTACATCGATGACTGTATCAGCGCTGCCTCATGCTCCCATGAGGAGGTTGAACAGTTCATCCACAAAACGTTCCTGAAGAAGGGCTTATGCCCGAAACGTCGAATTTCCTGTTCCTTGGATGCTGCCTGACCTGCTGCGCTTTAACCAGCAACACATTTTCCGCTCTGATCTCCAGCATCCGCAGACTTTTTACTCAAAGAGAAGATTTAAGGCAAGATACAATGGATGCTGGAAATCTGAAACAAACACAGAGTGCTGGAAAACCTCAGCAGGTCTGGCAGCATCTGTGGAGAGAAAGCAGAGTTAAAGTTTTGAGTGCCCTCTTAAAGCGGACAACCTTATTAAAACATGGAAGATTTTTAGGGGGCTTGACAGGGTAGATATGGAGAGGTTATTTCCCTTGTGGGGGAATCTAAGACCAGAGGGTATCATCTCAGAGTACATTTAAGACAGAATTGAAGAGGAATTTCTTCCCTCAGAGAGTCATGAATCTGTGGAATTCTTTACTGCAGAGGGCTGACAAGGCTGGGTCATTAAGGATAGTATCCAGAAAAATGGAGTTGAAGAGAATCGGATTAGTTATGACTCCATGAAAGGGTAGCAGACAACAATGGGCTGAATGATCTGCCTCTTTGGCTAACGTTATTAGAGAGGAGTTCTGTTGTGAGGCGTGAATAAAGAGGAATTGTTTCTTTCGGCAGCCGGTTCATTAACGTAGGACACTGGTTTAACATAACTACCAACAACAACAAGGCATTTAAAAAAAACACGGTGAGTTGTATTGATGTGAAACACGCTGCCTGAAAGGACATTGAAAGCATATTCAATAGGAACTTTCAGAAGAGAATTGTACAAATTAGTGTTGAAAAGACAGAATGTGAGGGACGGGGACTAATTGGATAGTTCTCCAGAGAGCTAGCACAGACATGATAGGCCGAACGGCTTCTGACTGCGCTGCAAGATTTTAACTCCACACAGTGATGCAGTGTGATTCTGGTCCACCATCTCGATATTACTCACTTGGCGTAAGCTTTCTCCACCAGTGCACTCCAGAACTCATTCTTGGAATTGGAGTGACAGTAGATCAGCTGGCCATTGACTGTAGGCAGTCGGTCATCGACCACGACATCGACCCACTCTCCAAAACGCCAGAAGCGGAAGTGGAAAATTCCGGCGTAGTTGTTCGGTCTGTCCACTGCCCATTCCTGTTCTTTCCAGTCCGGGATGACCTGCGGCCCACAGGGAGAGACAACGAAAGGGGAGTTAGTTGATCAGCTCTTCCCAAAGCTTTGCCCTCTAACCATGCAATTGATCCCAAGACATCCAACCCTTCCCTTTCCCGCTTCTCGGCATGTGCCACCAGTGCCCGTTTATACCGTGGAGACCTCTGGCCATTGGTGATTAGCCACTACCATTCCCTCCGGCAGTCCAGCCAAACCCTTCAGTGCAAGGGAACCCAGCCATTTTAGTCAAGTATGTGGGCGGCACAGTTATATGTAGGAAGGCAGGCAGTGAGGATGACACAAAGAGTTTGCAGAGGGACATAGACAGGTTAAGCAGATGGGTAAAAGAGTTGGCAGGTGGCATATAATGTCAGTAAATGCATGTTTATGTGCTTTAGCATGAAGATTAGAAAAGCTGAATGTTACTTAAGTTTGGAAAGCGACAGCACAGAGGGATGAAAGTGAGGACTGCAGATGCTGGAGATTAGAGTCAAGAGTGAGGTGCTGGAAAAGCCCAGCAGGTCAGGCAGCATCAGAGGAGCAGGAAAATTGACGTTTCAGGAAAAGCCCTTCATCAGGAGGCCTGCTCCTCGGATGCTACCTCACTTGTTATGCTTTGACAGCAGAGGGGGTTGAGGGTCCAGTTGGATAAATCAGAAGAGAGGTGATAGATTTAAAAAGGGACCTGAGGGATATCTTTTTCACATAGACGGTGGTGCATGTATGGAATGAGCTGCCAGAGGAAGTGGTGGGAGTGGTGGAAATTACAATATTTAAAAGGCATCTGGTACATAGGAGGATGGGTTGAGAGGGATATGGGCCAGTTTCCGTGTGAAAAAGTTGCTGTAAGAATAATAGGATGGTTATGGTCGGGGATTTTAACTTTCCAAACATAGACTGGGACTGCCGTAGTGTTAAGGGTTTAAACGGAGAAGATTTTGTACGAAAAAATTTTCTGATTCAGTATGTGGATATATTTATTAGAGAAGGTACAAAACTTGACATACTCTTGGGAAATAGGGCAGGGTACGTGACTGAGGTGTCAGTGTGGGAGCACTTTGGGGCCAGTGACCATAATTCTATTCATTTTAAAATAGTGATATAAACTGGTGGTGGTAGAAGGTTGTTTTTCAGACTGGAGGCCTGTGACCAGTGGAGTGCCACAAGGATCGGTGCTGGGTCCACTACCTTTTGTCATTTATATAAATGAATTGGATGTGAGCATAAGAGGTACAGTTAGTAAGTTTGCAGATGACACCAAAATTGGAGGTGTAGTCGACAGCGAAGAGGGTTACCGCAGATTACAACAGGATCTGGATCAGATGGGCCAATGGTCTGAGAAGTGGCACACGGAGTTTAATTCAAATAAAAGCAAGGTGCTGCATTTTGGGAAAGCAAATCTTAGCAGGATGCATACACTTCATGGTAAGGTCCTAGGGGGTGTTGCTGAACAAAGAGACCTTGGAGTGCAGGTTCATAGCTCCTAGAAAGTGAAGTCACAGGTAGATAGGATACTGAAGAAGGCCTTTGGTATGCTTTCTTTTATTGGTCAGAGTATTGAGTACAGGAATTGGGAGGTCATGTTGCAGCTGTACAGGGCATTGGTTAGGCCACCGTTGGAATATTTCATGCAATTCTGGTCTCCTTCCTATCGGAAAGATGTTGTGAAACTTGAAAGGGTTCAGAAAAGATTTACAAGGATGTTGCCAAGGTTGGAGGATTTGAGCTATAGGGAGAGGCTGAACAGGTTGGGGCTGTTTTCCCTGGAGCGTCAGAGGCTGAGGAGTGACCTTATAGAGATTTACAAAATTATGAGGGGCATGGATAGGATAAATGGACAAAGTATTTTCCCTAGAGTGGGGGAGTCCAGAACTAGAGGGCATAGGTTGAGGGTGAGAGGGGAAAGATATAAAAGAGACCTATAGGGCAACCTTTTCACACAGAGGGTGGTACGGGTATGGAATGAGATGCCAGAGGAAGTGGTGGAGGCTGGTACAATTACAATGTTTAAGAGGCTTTTGAATGGGTACATGAATAGGAAGGGTTTGGAGGGATATGGGCTGGGTGCTGGCAGGTGGGATTAGATTGGGTTGGGATATCTGGTCGGCATGGACAGGTTGGACCGAAGGGTCTGTTTCCGTGCTGTACATCTCTATGATTCTATGCTCATGACCTTCCTTAGTCCTTTAAAACAAAAAGTGTCCATTCTTTTCAGGTCAGTTTCTACATTCTGCCATTTAATCTTCATTTGTAGAGGTGGAAGCCCACGAGAAGGATGCTGCAGTACAGGAATGGTGGTGGGTTGAGCTTGTTTCACCATCATTGCTGTTGTATCTATGAGGCCCGAGGAGAATTTAAGGCCCACTTACCTTCTGCCACAAAGCATCTCTGGAGGCTAAGCAGGAACAAGCAGCGACAAACCAGCAGTTACCCAACTGGCCCTGGTTCAGGTCATGGGCACTCATCCCATCCACAAAGAGGTGAGGGCTGTTACAGATTTCCTGTGGGGGTTAAAGAGAGAGAAAATAAAACACCACCTGAAGCGAGTGTGTGAGGAGAGTTTACATCTTAGCATCTTAATTCGTTCAGATTACACGGCATTCCTCAGTGACTTGTACCTCTTGACTTGGTGACCCAAGGGCGTATTTTCAGTTTCCTTACCCAGCAAGGAATGTACTTGTAGTGGAAGGAATTCAGAACAATTTCACCAGGTGTGTTCCCAGCATGAAGGAACATGCCTGATGAGGAAAGACTGACCTTATAGTCACTGAAGGTTTGGAAGGAGGAGGATGTAGTGATTGTCATGAGGTCAGCCCGGTGGCCTTCTAGAATATGAGTTCCCTGATTGGGGCTGTTAACCTCGAACACTGTCGAGAATAGACAGTACACTGAGGTAAGCGGGGGACTCATCAAAGATTGCTGAACTTTTAACTTATTCCTTTATGTCCCTACCTTAAACAACAAAAGACTTTAAAGGTAAACTATTCCCTTTTATTTATTTTTCTACTATTGAATGAAGCAATGCTTCAGTTTTAAACTCTCATTTCTCTTAGTGCTTTGTACCTAAGTTCTTTTTATACCTCGGTACCATGGAGTCTAAAACTGCACCATGTGTGGAGACATGAAACTCTTTTCACTGTACTTCTGTACTTGAGTACATATGACAATAACATCTAAATCTAAAAATCCATCGGGGAGTCCTGGCTGACAGATATAAACAGGAGTGTCAGGGGTTCTCCTCACTCTAGGAGCCAGCTCTGTGCTAACTGGACCAGTGTCAAGTACTATGTGTGCATAAATAAAGGGTGACTTGGTGTTGGGGTAGTGGTCTCTGTGGAGTTATTTCACAGATGACCTTATTGGTAGATATAAGAATCGGAGGGAGCTTGAAAATAAGGATATAAAGAGCACGCTTCCTTCTTGTGAGAAAATCTGGAACTAGGGGGCACCAATTAAAGATAAATGATGATCCATTTGAAACAGAAAGAAGGAGGAGGAATCTCTTCTCTCTGAGGGGTAGCTATGGAGGCTGTGTCATTGACTATATTGAAGGCTGCGTTAGACAACACTTTGATCAACTAGAGTAAATGCAACAGAGGGCAAACAAGAAACAGTTATGAATATATTGAATGGGAGACCAGGCTTGATGGGCCAAATGGCCTACTCCTGCTCCTATTTCTTACAATCTGTATTTTTGCTGCCAAGTTGTGGCTGTACAAGACATTGGTTAGGCCACTTTTGGAATATTGTATGCGATTCTGGTCTCCCTCCTACAGGAAGGATGTTGTGAAACACTTAAAGGGTTCAGAAAAGATTTACAAGAATGTTGCCAAGGTTGGAGGGTTTGAGCTACAGGGAGAGGCTGAACAGGCTGGGGCTGTTTTCCCTGGAGCATTGCAGGCTGAGGGGTGACCTTCTGGAAGTTTATAAAATCCTGAGGGGCATGAATGGAATACTTAGACTCCCGCCTGTGTTGGAGGAGTCCAGAACTGGAGGGCATAGGTTTAGGATGAGAGGGAAAAGGTTTAAAAGAGACCAGAGTCAATGTTTTCGCACAGAGGGTGGTGTGTGTATGGAATGAGCAGCCAGAGGAAGTGGTGGAGGCTGGTACAATTACAACAATTAAAAGGCATCTGGATATGGACCATGTGCTGGCAAATTGGACTAGATTAGGTTAGGATATCTGGTTAGCATGGATGAGTTTGACTTAACGGTCTGTTTCCATGCTGTACATAGAGTCATAGAGATGTACAGCATGGAAACAGACCCTTCGGTCCAACCCGTCCATGTGAAACAGATATCCCAACCCAATCTAGTCCCACCTGCCAGTACCCAGCCCATATCCCTCCAAACCCTTCCTATTCATATACCCATCCAAATGCCTCTTAAATGTTGCAATTGTACCAGCCTCCACCATGTCCTCTGGCAGCTCATTCCATACACACACCACCCTCTGCGTGAAAAAGTTGCCCCCATGTCTCTTTTATATCTTTCCTCTCTCACCCTAAACTTATGCCCTCAAGTTCAGGACTCCCCGATCCTAGGGAAAAGACTTTGTCTATTTATCCTATCCATGCCCCTCATAATTTTGTAAATCTCTATAAAGTCATCCCTCAGCCTCCAACACTCCAGGTAAAACAGCCCCAGCCTATTTAGCTTCTCCCTGTAGCTCAGATCCTCCAACACTGGCAACATCTTTGTAAATCTTTTCTGAACCCTTTCAAGTTTCACAACATCTTTCCAATAGGAAGGAGACCAGAATTTCACACAATATTCCAACAGTGGCCTAACTAATGCCGTGTACAGCCGCAACATGACCTCCCAACTCCTGTACTCAATACTCTGACCAATAAAGGGAACCATCCCAAAGGCCTTTTTCACTATCCTATCCACTTGCAACTCCACTTCCAAGGAGCTATGAACCTGCACTCCAAGGTCTCTTTGTCCAGAACACTCCCTTGGACCTTACCATGAAGTGTACGCGTCCTGCTAGGATTTGCTTTCCCAAAATGCAGCACCTCACATTTATCTGAATTCATCTCCACTGCCACTTCTCAGCCCATTGGCCCATCTGGTCCAGATTCTGTTGTAATCTGAGGTAACCCTCTTCGCTATCCACTACACCTCCAATTTTGGTGTCATCTGCAAACTTACTAATTTCACCTCTTATTCTCGCATCCAAATCGTTTATGTAAATAACAAAAAGTAGAGGACCCAGCACCGATCCTTGTGGCACTCCACTGGTCACAGGCGTCCAGTCTGAAAGACAACCCTCCACCACTACCCTCTGTCTTCTACCTTTGAGCCAGTTCTGTATCCAAATGGCTAGTTCTCCCTGTATTCCATGAGATCTAACCTTACTAATCAGTCTCCCATGGGGAACCTTGTCGAACGCCTTACTGAAGTCCATGTAGATCACATCTACTGCTCTGCCCTCCATCAATCTTCTTTGTTACTTCTTCAAAAAACTCAATCAATTTTGTGAGACATGATTTCCCACGCACAAAGCCATGTTGACTATCCTGAATCAGTCCTTGTCTTTCCAAATACATGTACATCCTGTCCCTCAGGATTCCCTCCAACAACTTGCCCACCACCGAGGTCAGGCTCACCAGTCTACAGTTCCCTGGCTTGTCTTTACCGCCCTTCTTAAACAGTGGCACCACGTTTGCCAACCTCCAGTCTTCCAGCACCTCACCTGTGACTATTGATGATACAAATATCTCAGCAAGAGGCCCAGCAATCCCTTCTTTAGCTTCCCACAGAGTTCTCGAGTACACCTGATCAGATCCTGGGGATTTATCCACTTTTAACTGTTTCAAGACATCCAGCACTTCCTCCTCTGTAATCTGGACATTTTGCAAGATGTCACCATCTATTTCCCTACAGTCTATATCTTGCATATCCTTTTCCACAGTAAATACTGATGCAAAATATTCATTTAGTATTTCCCCCATTTTCTGTGGCTCCTTGCTGATCCTTGAGGGGCCCTATTCTCTCCCTAAATACTCTTTTGTCCTTAATATATTTGTAAAAACCCTTTGGATTCTCCTTAATTCTATTTGCCAAAGCTATCTCATGTCCCCGTTTTGCCCTCCTGATTTCCCTCTTAAGTATACTCCTTCTTCCTTTATACCCTTCTGAGGATTCACTCGATCTATCCTGTCTATACCTGACACATGTTTCCTTCTTTTTCTTAACCAAACCCTCAATTTCTTTAGTCATCCAGCATTCCCTATACCTACCAGCCTTCCCTTTCACCCTGACAGGAATATACTTTCTCTGGATTTTTGTTATCTCATATCTGAAGGCTTCCCATTTTCCAGCCGTCCCTTTACCTGCGAACATCTGCCTCCAATCAGCTTTCAAAAGTTCTTGCCTAATACCGTCAAAATTGGCCTTTCTCCAATTTAGAACTTCAACTTTTAGATCTGGTCTATCCTTTTCCACCACTATTTTAAAACAAATAGAATTATGGTCGCTGACCCCAAAGTGCTCCCCCACTGACACCTCAGTCACCTGCCCTGCCTTATTTCCCAAGAGTAGGTCAAGTTTTGCACCTTCTCTAGTAGGTACATCCACATACTGAATCAGAAAATTGTCTTGTACACACTAAAGAAATTCCTCTCTATCTAAACCTTTAACATTATGGCAGTCCCAGTCGATGTTTGGAAAATTAAAATCCCCTACCATAACCACCCTATTATTCTTACAGATAGCTGAGATCTCCTTACAAGTTTGCTTATCTATTGCCCTCTGACTACTGGGGGGGGGGTCTATAATACAATCCCAATAAGGTGATCATCCCTTTCTTATTCCTCAGTCCCACCCAAATAACTTCCCTGGATGTATTTCCAGGAATGTCCTCCCTCAGCACAGCTGTAATGCTATCCCTTATGAAAAATGCCACTCCCCCTCCTCTCTTGCCTCCCTTTCTATCCTTCCTGTAGAATTTGTATCCTGGAACATTAAGCTGCCAGTCCTGCCCATCCCTGAGCCGTGTTTCTGTAATCGCTATGATATCCCAGTCCCATGTTCCTAACCATGCCCTGAGTTCATCTGCCTTCCCTGTTAGGCCCCTTGCATTGAAATAAATGCAGTTTAATTTATTAGTCCTACCTTGTCCCTGCCTGCCCTGATTGTTTGACTCACTTCTGTTCTCAGCTGTACCCGTCCCAGATCGATCTCTTTCCTCACTATCTCCCTGGGTCCCATCCCCCACCCCCCACCCCCACCACCTTACTAGTTTAAATCCTCCCAAACAGTTCTAGCAAATTTCCCTGCCTGTATACTAGTCCCCTTCCAATTTAGGTGCAATCTGTCCTTCTTGTACAGGTCACTGCTGCCCCAAAAGAGATTCCAGTGATCCAAAAATGTGAATCCTTCTCCCATACACCAGCACCTCAGCCATGCATTCATCTGCTCTATCCTCCTATTCCTGCCCTCACTAGCTCATAGCACTGGGAGTAATCTAGATATTACTACTCTTGAGGACCTCCTTTTTAAATTTCTGCCTCACTCTCTGTAATCTCCCTTCAGAATCTCAACCTTTTACCTTCCAATGTCATTGGTTCCAATATGGACAATGACCTCCTGCTGCACCCTCTCTGAGACATCCTTGATCCTGGCACCAGGGAAACAACACACCATTCTGCTTTCTCTCTGCTCGCCGCAGAAACGTCTGTCTGTACCTCGGACTAAAGAATCCCCTAACACAACTGATCGCTTTGAAGCCGACGTACCCCTCGTTTTATTAGAGCCAGTCTCAATACCAGAAACTTGGCTGTTCATGCTATGGTCCCCTGAGAATCCATCACCTCCTCTCTATGACTTTGACATACGGCTGATCAGCTAGTGTTACGTCCAAAAGATGGACTTCAGAAAGCAATACAGGCAGCATTTGCAATCAGTCATGAACGTTATTTTCGAAACAACCTTTCTAGTTCAGAGATGGTACGACACACCTCTGCAGTAGTGAGAAGTTCTGGCTCAATGATAGGGTCACTACCACTGCATCGCATGCAGCAATGAGACTGAAAGGTATTTAATTTACTTCTCCTGCGTTTAAGTCATTTCTGTAATCACAATTCCCAACTGATCATTTCAACCAGGTAATTTCCTCAGTCAATTAAGCGTCACCAGGCTAGCTGTAATAATAATGCCAGTCAACAGAGACTAAGTCTATTGTCAATTAGCCATCATCAGTTACTCGTTAATCTTCATTAAACCCCAGAACCAACAGTTCTCCCTGTGCCATGGAAACACAACATGTACAAGAACAGAACAGAGAATTAGAATCATAGGGTCATAGAGATGTACAGCCTGGAAACACACCCTTCGGTTCAAATTGTCCATATCGACTAGATATCCTAAATTAATCCAGTAGGAGAAAGTGAGGACTGCAGATGCTGGAAATCAGAGCTGAAAATGTGTTGCTGGAAAAGCGCAGCAGGTCAGGCAGCATCCAAGGAGCAGGAGAGTTGACGTTTCAGGCATGAGCCCTTCTTCAGGATTCCTGAAGAAGGGCTAGTGCCCGAAACGTCGATTCTCCTGCTCCTTGGATGCTGCCTGACCTGCTGCACTTTTCCAGCAACACATTTTCAGCTCTAAATTAATCCAGTCCCATTTTCCAGCATTTGGCCCATATCCCTCTAAATCCTTCCTATTTGTATACTCATCCAGATGCCTTTTAAATATTGTAATTGTACCAGCCTCTGCCACTTCCTCTGGCAGTTCATTCCATATACGCACCACCTTCTGCATGAAAACATTCCTGTAGGTCCCTTTGATATCTTTCCCCTCTCACCCTAAACCTATGCCCTCTAGTTCTAGACTCCCCCATCCCAGGGAAAAGACTATTTACCCTATCCATGTCCCTCTTGATTTTATAAACCTCTATGAGGTCACTCCTCAGCCTCCGACGCTCCAGGGAAAACAGCCCCAGCCTGTTCAGCCTCTCCCTGTAGCTCAAATCCTCCAAACCCGGCAACATCCTTGTAAATCTTTTCTGAATCCTTTCAAGTTTTACAACATCCTTCTTATAGGAAGGAGACCAGAATTGCACATAATATTCCAATTGTGGCCTAACCAATGTCCTGTACAGCCGCAACATGACCTCCCAACTCCTGTACTCAATACTCTGAAACGACACAGCAAGCCCAAGCAGTTCACATCTGTAATGAGATCAAGAATTGGTTACAAGGTTCTCACCTGAGAAACAGACAAAGAAACAGGGAGAAAAACTAAAGTACCACAGATGCTGGAATCTGTACCGAAAACTAAACAATGCTGGAGATCATAGCAGGTCCAGCAGCATCATAGAGCTAACATTTCATGACTAAATGACTTTTCATCAGAGCTGACAAGTGTGGAGGGGGCAGGATTTATGCCATCGTGAGGGAGTAGAGTGCTGCGGGAGAAAGGGTGATGAAAGAGCAGATTAAGTGATTGGAATGTGAGAATGGCAGAACAATGGCGTGTCTTACTGCCAGACTGGGAAGGACAGACAGTCCCAGTGGAGTGGGGGAAGGGGAGAAAGGACATGCTGACAGAGAATGTAACAAGTAAAGCTCAAATGAGAAAGTGAGAACTGCAGATGCTCAAGAGTCAGAGTCGAAAAGCGTGGTGCTGGAAAAGCACAGCTGGTCAGGCAGCATCCGAGGAGCAGGAGAATCGACATTCCTCAACTCTCCTGCTACTCGGGATGCTGCCTGACCGGCTGTGCTTTTCCAGTGCCACACTATTAGACTCCAGAACTAAAGCTAAAAGAAAGGGAAGAAATGGGCGTGAGTTCATAACCTGAAGGCGTTGAATTCAAATGAAGTCTAGAATGTCGTAAAATGCCTTGTCTGTGATTTCCAGCATTTTCTGTTTTCAAATTAAAAACAGATTATGTTTCACAAATTTGAATTTTTTGAGCAAGTGACCAGGTGTGGAGATAAAGGTAATGTAATTAGTGTAGTCGACAGTGACTTCAGGTAGGAGAAAGTGAGGACTGCAGATGCTGGAGATCAGAGTTGAGAGTGAGGTGCTGGAAAAGCGCAGTAGGTCAGGCAGCGTCCGAGGAGCAGGAGAATTGACGTTTCAGGCATAAGCCCTTCATCAGGAATCCTTGGACTTCAGTGAGGCTTTTGACAAGGTCTTGCATCGTAGATTGGGTAAGAAGAGGGAGAAAGTGAGGACTGCAGATGCAGTCCCTCCCCCCCCACCTTATCTCAGTCCCAACCCTCGGATTCAGCACCGCCCTCTTGACCTGCAATCTTCTTCCTGACCTCTCCGTCCCCACCCCCTCTTCGGCCTATCACCCTCACCCTCACCTCCTTCCACCTATCGTATTCCCAGTGCCCCTCCCCCAAATTCCCTCCCCCCCACCTTTTATCTCAGCCCGCTTGGCACACCAGCCTCATTCCTGAAGAAGGGCTTATGCCCGAAACATCAATTCTCCTGCTCCCTGGATGCTGCCTGACCTGCTGTGTTTTTCCAGCACCACATTTTTCAACTAAGCAGTTAAGAGCCAATGGGATCCAAAGTTGGCTTCACAGCAGGAAGCAGAGGGTGTTTTCGTGACTGAAGACTGGAGAGCTACAGGGTTCAGTGTTGGGTCCTTTGTTGTTTACAGTGGACTTTAATGATCTAGACCTGAATGTAGATGGTATGCTCAGTAAGTTCAGACAGCACAAAAATTGTTTGTGGGTAAACAGTGAGGGGGAAAAGCCTCAGACGACAGGACAATATCGACAGGTTGGTCAGAGGGATTGAGGAATGGCAGTTGGTAGATTTTTTTTTAGATTAGACTTACAGTGTGGAAACAGGCCCTTCGGCCCAACAAGTCCACACCGACCCGCCGAAGCGCAACCCACCCATACCCCTACATTTACCCCTTACCTAACACTACGGGCAATTTAGCTTGGCCAATTCACCTGACCCGCACATCTTTGTGACTGTGGGAGGAAACCGGAGCACCCGGAGGAAACCCACGCAGACACGGGGAGAACGTGCAAACTCCACACAGTCAGTCGCCTGAGTCGGGAATTGAACCCGGGTCTACAGGCGCTGTGAGGCAGCAGTGCTAACCACTGTGCCACCGTGCCGCCCTTAACAAGTCCACACCGACCCACAACCCACCCATACCCCTTACCTAACATTATGGGCAATTCACCTGACCCACACATCTTTGGACAGTGGGAGGAAACCCACACAGACACAGGGAGAACGTGCAAACTCCACGCAGTCAGTCGCCTGAGGCGGGAATTGAACCCAGGTTTCTGGCGCTGTGAGGCAGCAGTGCTAACCACTGTGCCACCGTGCCACCTAATCCTGGTGGTACTTAATCCTGAATGAGTGTGAGGTGACGCACATTGGAAGGATAAACAAGGGAAGGAGTACCTGTTGAATAGTACAATCCTCGGAAGTACAAAGGATCAGAGGGACCTTATTGTGCATGTCCATAGATCTTTGAAGGCAGCAGGACAGATAGAAAAGGTGATTAAGAAGGACATGGCGTACCTGCCTTTAATAGTCAAGGCACTAAATACAAGAGCAAGGAAGTTCTGATGGAGCTGTACACAGAAGAACCTCAATTATTCGGCATTCGATTATCCGAATTTTGGATTGTCCAAACAAGATTGCAAGGTCCCGATGCTTGGCTAAACTATGTTATCCAGCATTCTATTATCTGTACATTTGATTATCTGAACAAAATACTCCCCACCCATGTCATTTGAATAATTGAGGTTCCTCTATAATATTAGTTAGGTCACTGCTGAAATAATGAGTGCAGTTCTGGTCGCCACATCATAGGAAGGATGTGATTGTCTTGAAGAGGGTGCAGAAGAGATTCACCCATTCTGAGGAAGGATCACTGGATCTGAAACATTAAGTCCGCTATCTCTCTACACATGTTGCCAGATCTGCTAAGCTTCTCCAGTAATTTCTGTTTTTGTTCACATGGTGTTGCCTGGGATGGAATTATTTAACAATGAGGAGAGAGTAGAGAGGCTGGGGATGATTGGGTTGAGGTGTACAAAGATCTGAGAGGCACAGGCAGGGTGGACAGGAGAAACATTGCCCTTTATTGGAGGGGTCTATAATCGGACAGCATGGTTTTAAGGTAAGGAGCAACTGGTTTAGAGAGTGTCTTTATAATCCAGAAGGTATTGGGTATCTGGAACTCACTGCCCAGTGGGGTGGTAGAGGTGGAAACAATTTAAGAAGCATTCAGATGGGCACTTGCAATACTACAGCATACAAGGCTACGGGCTGAGTGCTGAACTATGGGATTAGAATAGGTGGAAGTTTAATGACTGGGAAGAGCCCCATGGGCTGGAGGACCTCTTGCTGTGCTGTAAAAATTCTGTGATTATGGAAGAGTTGGAGAAACTCAGCAGGTCTGACAGCATCTGTGGAGAGAGGAACAGAGTGAACATTTCGTAGTTAAATTTTATTCAGTTTGGAACTTGAAGAAACAGGGAGGGCATGCACCATATACACACACACACATTCATATAGAATCTCACATACTCATTCATACAGAGTCACTCACACACATAAACAATCATAGAGTCATTCATACACACACACACACACACACACACACACACACACACACACACACACACACACACACACACACACACACACACACACACACACTTCGGTCCTCCAAGCCTGAGCCAATCCAAATCCACTGTCTAAACTTGTTGCCCAATTCCTAACCATCTGTATCCCTCTGCTCCCACATACTCATGTATCTGTCCAGATGCATCTTAAATGAATCTACTGTGCCTGCCTCTACTACCTCTGCTGGCAATGCGTTCCAGGCACCTACCACCCTCTGTATAAAGTCCTTGCAGCATGTATCACCCTTAAACTTTTCACCTTGCATACACACACATGTATACACTTAGAGTCTCTCTCTCTTTCTCTCACACTCACACACACGAAATTGAAAAACAGGTTCCACATAAAGCAACAACCTAATATGTGTTAAGCGATTAGAATCAGCCAGGCCAACAGAGGGAACAACGCCCTCTTTTTCAAATAATAGCAAAGGATTCTCTTTGAAATAAACCCCACTGGGTTTCACCTGACTGAAGAACAGGCAGAGCACAGAACCAGCTCAGTAGTCTGGAATGGAAAAGATGGTGAGTGCTGCATCAGAAAACAGAGAACATAGAACATAGAACATAGAAAAATACAGCGCAGTACAGGCCCTTCGGCCCTCAATGTTGCGCCGACCGAAGCTACCTAACCTACACTAGCCCAATAACCTCCATATGCTTGTCCAATGCCCGCTTAAATGACCATAAAGAGGGAGAGTCCACCACTGCTACTGGCAGGGCATTCCATGAACTCACAACCTGCTGAGTAAAGAATCTACCCCTAACATCTGTCCTATACCTACCACCCCTTAATTTAAAGCTGTGTCCCCTAGTAACAGCTGACTCCATTAGCGGAAAAAGGTTCTCACTGTCAACCCTATCTAAACCCCTAATCATCTTGTACACCTCTATCAAATCTCCCCTAAACCTTCTTTTCTCCAATGAGAACAGCCCCAAGTGCCTCAGCCTTTCCTCATACGATCTTCCTACCATGCCAGGCAACATCCTGGTAAACCTCCTCTGCACTTGTTCCAATGCCTCCATATCCTTCCTATAGTATGGCGACCAAAACTGCACACAATAAATATGAGGATATGTTTCGGTGGAGAACTCTTGTCAGAACAACACCATACGGTAGAATTTGTTTGCCTTGAGGCTCAGCTTCCTACGCTGCACATTGCAGAGATGACCACCCTGCTCAATGTCAGAAGCAATTGTACACTCAACTGTTCTATAACGCGATGGTCATGTTCTTATGCAATCCCATGTTATAGAAAAATTGTGCTTTGGAAACAGCGCCTGAAGTGTTGGCAAAGTAAAACAGCCAACACATGTTTAAAAGTCTGTACTTTAGAAACAGTGTCCCCATTTGTCAATTGGTGTTACAGCAAATTTGCATCAATGAAGCGCATATTATAGCAGAACGAGCTGTAAAGGACTTCAAGATATTCAAGGTAATCAGCTAGACAGAACGTGATTTTATAAAAGGGAAATCAGGTTCGATTCAACTTTATGAAGTCCTTTGGTGAAGTACCATAAAACCACAGGTCCATCCAGCCCACTGTGTCTGCTCTGGCAATGAGACCATGGCTGATCTGATAATCCTCAACATCACTTTCCTGCCTTTTCCCCATGACCTTGATTCCCTTCCTGATTAAAAATCATTCTAGGTTAGCCTTGAATGGCCCACTCCCAACAGTTCTCTGCATTCATTAATTCCACAGATTCACCAGCCTCAGAGGGAAATTCTTTCTGATTAGAGATTAGATTAGATTATTTGCAGTGTGGAAACAGGCCCTTCGACCCAACAAGTCCACGCCGCCCCTCCAAAGAGCAGCCCACCCAGACCCATTCCTCTACACCTAACACTACGGGCAATTAAGCATGGCCAATTCACCTAAACTACATATTTTTGAACTGTGAGAGGAAACCGGAGCACCCGGTGGAAATCCACGCAGACACGGGGAGAATGTGCAAACTCCACACAGACAGTTGTGTGAGGCAGGAATTGAACCCAGGTCTCTGGCGCTGTGAGGCAGCAGTATTAACCACTGTGCCACCCACATCTTAAATGTCAAACCTATTATTTTGAGATGATTCCCTCCAGTCCTAGACTCTCCCATGAGGGGAAACAATCTCTCCACATCTACCCTATCAAGTCCCAACCAACTCAACCTCTCCTCATAAGACAGTCCCTCCTTACCTAGTATCAGCCCTATAAACCTTCTCTGGACTACTTCTAATGCTTTTCCTTCATAAAGGGCCAGAAACTATTCACAGTCTTCCAGCTGTGGCCTGACTCGTGCCTTGTAGTTTTCGCTAAACCTCCTATTCCTTTTGAAATAAATAGTACTCCTAAATCTCTCTGTTTTATAGCTTTCCGCAGTCCTTCTCCATTTAAATAACACTAGCTCATCTATTCTTCCTGCTGAGATATATAACCTCACATTTCCTCATATCATAGTCCATCTGCCAAATTTTGGCCCACTTTCTTAACATGTCTAGATCTCTCTGCAGACTTTTTGAATCATCCTCAACCCTGGCCTTCCCATCTATTTGTGTGTCATCTGCAGACTTGGCTATAGTTCATCTCTCATTCAAGTCATTAGTACATATTGAGAACACCTGTGGCCCCAGCTATGATCCCAGTGGCAACCTACTAGTTACAGGTTTCAATCTCCAACACCATGCACTCCTATCTTCTTCACATGCTACAAAAGGGAAACTGGTGGAAAAACCACACTTGGATTTCTAGCTGGTACTTGGTATCGAAGTTTATTGATTAATATAAATGATCATGGTTTAGGGAGTAGCATTCTGGCATGGATAGAAGATTAACTGCTTAATAGAATACAGAGTAGGCATAACTACATGACATACTGCTACTGTGGCAATTTGGACCCATTGTGTAACTATAACTGGATGGCTCAGTGGTCAGCATTGCTATCTCACATTGCCAGGGACCCAGGATTGCCTCCACCCTTAGATGATTGGCTGTATGGAGTTTGCATGTTCTCCCCGTGTCTGCATCGTTTTCCTCCCAATGTCCACACTGGCTGGATGGGTTGGCATTAGTGTCCAGGGCTGTGTAGACCAGGTGGATTAGACATGGAAAATGCAGAGTTGCAGGGATTGGGTGGGGTGATCTTTGTAGGGTCAGTGTGAACTCAATGGGCTGAATGGCCTGCTTCCACAGTGTAGGGGTTTTATGAGGCCATGATCCGAGTAGGCACTGTGTTGGTTTTACAAACCTGGAGCTACTAGGATCAGGTGTGACTTTCAACTAAATCTCCTCAACTTCACACAGAGGGAACAAGACTGTAGAATGCAAAACAGCCTTCACTTAAAGAAGGAGAGTCAGTCACGAGTGTTAACTTTCTCCAATCGTCTCAAATACAATTGCTTTTTCATGTAGATTCTAATGTTCCTGAAAACTGTAGTATACGGGTCAAACTCCCCATATAATAGTCCCCTTCCAACAGAAAAGGAGTTGGGTTTATTCAGTGTTTGATGTAAAAGGTTGGATCAAACTATTTATATTTTAAGTAAACACATGAATTTATTCTAGGTCACAGTGCAATTTTGGTATTTACATAAACATGAATCACAAAGCTAAATAATATACCGAAGAAGGGTCACACAACTAGAAATGTTTGCTCTGTTTTTTGGCGTTGTATAACGAAAAAGTGCTTGGAAGATGGTTGTCCAATAATAGACCATCAAATAATAGACTCAACGATATAAGTCTCAGCCATTCGCTGGTTCATTTCTCCGAGCAATTTCCTGACCAATCAGGGTCAACCGGGCAGGTTTAAAATTTAAATAAAGGCTGACGTTTAACTGTCATTCATTCTTAAATGGTACATTTGCCATGGCAAAGCCTCTACCAATCAAAGCCCACGTGTCAACCAATCAGTACTCTCTTCTCCTGCAGTATCAATGTTACATCTTCGCCTTGAATTGGCATTCTTGTGAATTATCCTGATGAATACAAGATGGGAAACTTTGGAAAATTGGGCCTTTATTTAGTCATAGATCATTGTTATTCATTATCCCATATTAGTGAGAGGATTTTCTTATTCTAATTAAATTGGTTGTTTAATTTTCAGTCATTTTTCTTTTAAAAATAAATCTAGGACTGTGTGACAGTCATATTGGTCAATCTGCATGGTCCAGGAACTGACCAAACAAAGTAGTAGCAGAAGGCGGCCATTTGGCCCTTCAAGTCTGATCAACCATTCAATCAGATCACGGCTCATCTGGTAATCCCCAAATCTACCTTTTTTGCCTTATTACCTGTGCCCAGCGTGAGATGTCAACTTGGGGCCAGTATTGTCTCTAATCCCCTGAATGTCTAACAGGAAAACACACATCCTCCATTGGTCTGGTCTGTAAGATTTCCATTCTGCTTTAAATATACCATTTAGACAACTTAGAGGTTCACATGGACTCAAGAAAAATGAAGAGGAACAGGGCTTGGGCTCTAACATTCCTTCATCAGATTGTGGTTTTACTTATCCAAACTAGCATTGTACAGCTATACTTATTGACAGCTTTAAAATCCCCAGGTTAATGGTTTCAGTTCAGTGTAACCTTCATCAGCAATTGCACATTGTTGGGAGGGGAGTGGCTGGTGTTATGCCTGGTCATTTTTGTCCATGAGAGAATGTAGCTTGCTGTCGGGTTTTTATTCAAAGCCACTTTTCAGTAAATTACTCAGATTCATCGTAAACATTTCAGTCTTTCATCTGATACGTTTATTTTTTAAATTAAATTAATTACAGATTTTAATTCAAATCCTTCCACTTTGCCAAGAGTATGCAGAAGAGTAAAAAATGAGGTCTGCAGATGCTGGAGATCACAGCTGAAAATGTGTTGCTGGTTAAAGCACAGCAGGTCAGGCAGCATCTCAGGCCCTGATGAAGGGCTTATGCTCGAAACGTCGAATTCCCTATTCCTGAGATGCTGCCTAACCTGCTGTGCTTTAACCAGCAACACATTTTCAAGAGTATGCAGAATCCTGCTCTTGCTTCGAAACATAGAAGGGGATTAGAATTATAGTTAGCATTACAATCCGTTTACTTGTAGCTACAGACAAATTACTTGTAATAAGTAATCATTCTTGGTCATGACAGAAACCCAGTGCATGCTTTGTGTCAGCATCGGGGTGAATATCAGCTTCTTGGAGGAACATTTGAGCACTTTTTAAAATCTTTAACATTTGACTTTAACTTGCTGCAGTTAGATTGAAATGACAGTGAAATGTTCAGTTCTGTTACCTCACTTTAGGAAGGATGTGGGTGTCAGGAAGAGGAGATTTACCAGGATGGTGCCATGGTTGAGGGATTACAGGTCAGGCTGAAGAACCTGGGCTCAAATCCCTTGGAGTAGAACAGATGACGGAGCTGTACAAGATGCCAATAGGTTGAGTTAAGGCAGACAAGGAGATACTGTTCCCATTAGCAGATAAGAATATAAAATATGGGGGGACGCTGGGATCAAATTTAAGACTTTGGGGCAAGAAATGTTCATGAAGAAGGAAACTGTGAGAATATTTAAGTAATGGAGTGATAATGAGCTGGAACTATCCATGAGTGTGAAAAGCAATGGAGTTCCAAAAGGAGAATTGGATAAGCACACAAAATAAATAAGCCAGAACCTTGGAGACTGGGCAGGGGAGTGGGACTCACTGGAATACTGAATGGAGTGTCAAAATGGGCTCAAATGGACTGAATGGCCTCTGTCTGTGATGTAAATGACTTGATATAGCGCCTTTGATGTCACAGAATTTCTTCCCAAATACTTCCATGGATAAGCAATCACGAAAGCCCTTCAAAACAATCCAGTCCAAGTCATCCAACTGCTTATGATTACATCCAATAATGGACCTTTCTCCGATTAGTCTGTGACCTTTATCCTAAGTCACATAAGTTATTGGGTCTGGTGACCAAAGCTACACCCGAAAGACACAAGTTAAGGAGTATGTTAAAGGGGGAGGGGGAAGGTAGCAGAGTCTTGAAGGGAGTTGCTTTGAAAGGCTGCAACACAACAGGCCAGCCATTGGAATGGCCAAGTCGTGAGGTGACAAAGACCTCGATAAATAGTTCAGCAGCGGACGAGGTAAGGCAGGGAGATGGGTGGTACCAACAGTAGAAGTTGATAGTTTTTGTGATTGCAGTCGGAAGCTCCCAATCAGCATCAAATAGAACGCATGTGATGTGGGGAATGCTTGGGCCAACCTCAGACAGTGTTCCGAAGACTGGGATGGAGTCAATGGCTGGCTAAGAGAATTTGTTGTCTCATGGTCAACGGACAGCAGGACATTCACAAATGTTAGTGGGACAGAGAGGTTAGAATTGGGAACAAATCTGTCATCAGGAAAGGTGACAAATATTTGTACAAGTGGCCCCGAAAAGCAGAATGTAAAGATTTCTGTATGTTCATTAACAGCAACACAAAGCACCTCCTTCCTTGAAGAGATTCAACACCAGTGAGTGCCAGCTGATGGGGTCACACACATTTTATTTAATAACCTCCATGACTTTTAGTCATTCTTCAATGGTTCACTTGTTGCCCATTCCTCACTTTCATTTTTATTCATTCGTGAAATGTTGCTGGCTGGGTCAGCATTTATTGCCCATCTCTAGTTGCCCCTTGAGAAAGTGGAGGTGAGCTGCCTTCTTGAACTGCTGCAGTCCAAGTGCTGTAGGTAGACCCACAATGCCCTTAGGGAGGAAATTTATTAGACTGATGGATTTGCTAGGGCCATTTAAAAGGACAATTAAGAGTCAGTCACAATACTATGGGTCTGGAGTCACATGTAGTCCAGATCAGGTAAGAATTAACAATCTAGATGAAGGAACTGAGGGCATTCTGCCTAAGTTTGCAGACCATACAAAGATAGGTAGAGGCAGCATTGAGGAAGTGAGGAGGCTACTGAAGGATTTGGACTGGTTAGGGGAGCGGACAAAAAAGTGGTAGATGGAGTACAATGTGGGAAAGTGTGAGGTCATGCACATTGGTTGGAAGAATAGAAGCATGGACTATTTTCTAAATGGAGAGAAAATTCAGAAATCTGAAGAGCAAACAAACTTGGGAGTTCTAGTCTAAGATTCTCTCAGGGTAAACTTGGAGGTTGAGTCAGTAGTTAGGAAAACAAATGCAACGATGGCATTTAATTTGAAAGGACTTGAATATGAAAGCAAGGATGTACTTCTGAGGCTCTATAAGGCTCCTGACAGACTACATTCGGAGTATTGTGCATAGTTTCAGGAAGGTTGTACTGGCCCTGGAGCATGTTCAGAGGAGGGTCAAAAGAATGGTCCCAGGAATAAAAAGTCGAATATATGAGGAGTATTTGAGGACTCTGGGCTTATATTTGATGGAGTTTAGAAGGCTGAGGGGGCGGGGGGTGGATCTAATTGAAACATATAGAATTCTAATGGCCTGGGCAGAGTGGATGTTGGGAAGATGTTTCCATTGGTAGGATAGTATAGGGCACAGCCTTATGGGTAAAGGGAAGACATTTTAGAATGGAGATAAGGAGAAACTTCTTCAGCCAGAGAGTGGGGAATCTATATTCCTGATGAAGGGCTTATGCTCGAAACGTCGAATTCTCTATTCCTGAGATGCTGCCTAACCTGCTGTGCTTTGACCAGCAACACATTTGCAGTGGGGAATCTATGGAATTCATTGCCACAGAAGGCTGTGGAGGCCAGGTCATTGAGTATATTTAAGACGGAGACAGATAGATTCTTGAGTATCAAAGGGATCAAGGGTTACCGGGGGAGAGTGGGAGAATGGGGGTGAGAAATCTATCAGCCATGATCGAATGGCAGAACAAATTTGATGGGCTGAATGGCCTAATTTCTGCTCCGAAGTGGACAGAGAAGAGGGTTACCTCAGATTACAACAGGATCTGGACCAGATGGGCCAATGGGCTGAGAAGTGGCAGATGGAGTTTAATTCAGATAAATGCAAGGTGCTGCATTTTGGGAAAGCAAATCTTAGCAGGACGCGTACACTTAATGTTAAGGTCCTAGGGAATGTTGCTGAACAAACAGACCTTGGAGTGTAGGTTCATAGCTCCTTGAAAGTGGAGTCGCAGGTAGATAGGATAGTGAAGAAGGCGTTTGGTATGCTTTCCTTTATTGGTCAGAGTATTGAGTACAGGAGTTGGGAGGTCATGGTGCGGCTGTACTGGACATTGGTTAGGCCACTGTTGGAATATTGCATGCAGTTCTGGTCTCCTTCCTATTGGAAAGATGTTGTGAAAAAGGGAGAGGCTGAACAGGCTGGGGCTGTTTTACCTGGACCATCAGAGACTGAGAGGTGACCTTATAGAAATTTACAAAATTATGAGGGGCATGGATAGGATAAATAGACAAAGTCTTTTCCCTGGGGTGGGGGAGTCCAGAAGTAGAGGGCATAGGTTTAGGGTGAGAGGGGAAAGATATAAAAGAGACCTAAGGGAAACTTTTTCACGCAAAGGGTGGTACGAGTATGGAATGAGCTGCCAGAGGATGTGGTGGAGGCTGTTACAATTGCAACATTTAAGAGACATTTGGATGGGTATATGAATAGGAAGGGTTTGGAGGGATATGGGCTGGGTGCTGGCAGGTGGGACTAGATTGGGTTGGGATATCTGGTCAGCATGTATAGGTTGGACCTAAGGGTCTGTTTCCATGCCCGACATCTCTATGACTCTATGTCTTATGGTCTTATTTCCCTGAAATGAATGTGTGAACCAATTTTTAAAAAAATTTAACCTATGTTTCTAATCAAGGATGTTATTGCACATCTCTCGAGGAACTGGGACTTAAACCTGGGTCTTCCAGTCCATTGGTAGGGACATTATCATTTAGTCACTGAGTCACAGAGGTCTAAAGCAAGCACATAGGCCCTTCGGCCCAACCTTTTCATGCTGCCCCATTTTCACAATTAAACTACCACTGCACCACAAGAGGGCCTCAGGCTGCAGCGCGACATAGACAGGATGCAGGGCTGGGCTGAGAAATGGCAGATGGAGTTCAACCTGGATAAATGCAAAGCGATGCATTTTGGAAGGTCAAACTCGAATGCTGAATATAGGTTTAAATATATAATCAACAATCCATGGCAATTTAACGGTCACCATTATGTTTCAATCCAGTTACTAATTGAGTTGAAATTCTACCAGGCCTCCTGGTTGGGTTTGAACCCCCACATCTCGGGCATTAGCCTGAAGGCTATGGATTACTCAAACAGTTGCAGTACACTACACCGCAACAATCTTAGAAAACATGGGAGGGAGTGAATTGAGGGAGGAATGGAAGGGGAGAAGAAGGAATGATGAAGGGGGAAAAAAAAGAAGAGTTAATTTTTTTAAATGTTGAGCATTCCATTGCTTAGAAACAAATAGCGGAAGTAAAGTGAAGGATTTATGTTATAGTCTGTGACTGTGCTGGGAGAGTGCCAACAATTACCATATATTCTGGTGTATACATTGCAGCTCAGATTCCAACCCATCTGATTCTGAAAAAATATGTAGCATTGTGTTTTTACGCCTGAGTGAGCCACAGAAATGTGGGTGACTCTTAACTGCCCCCTTGAGGCAATTAAGAGGGGGCAATAAATGCTGGTGTAGCCAGTGACTGCCACATTCCATGAAAAAAATAAGAAAAATAACTGCTGTTTTGGGTAGGTTTATCAATGGACTAACACCATCAGCATAAACTTTGTCATGTTTGACATTGTGGATCTGCTTCATTTTTGTCAGATGTCTTCATGAACAGTTCTTTGAGGAGGTGCCAAGACAGATCGATGGAAGGTCGAGCGGTGGATGTGATGTATCTAGACTTCAGCAAGACATTTGAGAAGGTTCCCCATGGTAGCCTCAGTCATAAAGTCAGGAAGTATGGGATATTTGGGAGATCGGGCTATCTGAATTCAGAATTGGCTGGCTGACAGAAGGCAGAGAGTGGTTGTAGATGGAAAGTATTCTGCCTGGAAGTCAGTGGTGAGTGGGGTCCTGCAGATCTCTGTTCTTGGGCCTCTGCTCTTTGTAGTTATTATAAATGACTTGGATGAAAAGGTTGAGGGGTATGTTAGTAAATTTGCCAATAACACAAAGGTTGGAGGTGTCATCGATAGTATCGAGGGCTACTGCAGGCTGCAGCGCGACATAGACAGGATGCAGGGCTGGGCTGAGAAATGGCAGATGGAGTTCAACCTGGATAAATGCAAAGCAATGCATTTTGGAAGGTCGAACTCGAATGCTGAATATAGGTTTAAAGACAGGATTCTTGGCAGTGTGGAGGAACAGAGAGATCTGGGTGTGCAATTACATAGATCCCTCAAAATTGTCACCCAAGTGGATAGGGTTGTTAAGAAAGCATATGGTGTTTTGGCTTTCATTAACAGGGAGGGCGAGTTTAAGAGCCGCTAGGATTTGCTGCAGCTCTACAAGTCCCTGGTGAGACCACACCTGGAATACTGTGCCCAGTTCTGGTCACCCTACTGTAGAAAAGATACAGAGGCTTTGGAGAGGGTGCAAAGAAGGTTTACCAGGATGCTGTTGAAAAATGTGGTGCTGGAAAAACACAGCAGGCCAGGCAGCATCCAAGGAGCAGGAGAATTAACATTTCGGGCATAAGCTCTTCTTCAGGAATGAGGCTGGTGTGCCAAGCGGGCTGAGATAAAAGGTGGGGGGGAAGGAATTTGGGGGAGGGACGCTGGGAATACGATAGGTGGAAGGAGGTGAGGGTGAGGGTGATAGGCCGGAGAGGGGGTGGGGACGGAGAGGTCGGGAAGAAGATTGCAGGTCAAGAGGGCGGTGCTGAAATCCGAGGGTTGGGACTGAGATAAGGTGGGGGGAGGGGAAATGAGGAAGCTGGAGAAATCTACATACATCCCGTGTGGTTGGAAGGTTCCTAGGTGGAAGATGAGGCGCTCTTCTTCCAGGCGTCGTGTGGTCAGGGTCTGACGATGGAGGAGGCAAAGGACCTGCATGTCCTTAGCGGAGTGGGAGGGAGAGTTAAAGTGTTCAGCCACGGGACGGTTGGGTTGGTTGGTCCGGGTGTCCCAGAGGTGTTCCCTGAAATGTTCCGCAAGTAGGCGGCCTGTCTCCCCAATGTAGAGGAGACCACATTGGGTGCAGAGGATGCAATAGATGATGTGTGTGGAGGTGTAGGTGAATTTCTGATGGATATGGAAGGATCCTTTGGGGCCTTGGAGGGAAGTGAGGGGGGAGGTGTGGGCGTAAGTTTTGCACTTCTTGCGGTTGCAAGGGAAGGTGCCGGGAGTGGAGGTTGGGTTGGTGGGGGGCGTGGACCTGACGAGGGAGTCACGGAGGGTGTGGTCTTTTTGGAACACTGATAGGGGTGGGGAGGGAAATATATCCCTGGTGGTGGGATCTCTTTGGAGGTGGCAGAAATGACGACGGATGATACGATGTATCCAGAGGTTGGTGGGGTGGTAGGTGAGGACCAATGGGGTTCTTCCTGGTGGCTATTGGAGGGGCGGATTCAAGGGCGGAGGAGCGGGAAGTGGAAGAGATGCGGTGGAATGCATTGTCGACCACGTCGGTGGGAAATTGTGGTCTTTGAGGAAGGAGGCCATTTGGGTAGTTCGGTAGTGGAATTGGTCCTCCTGGGAGCAGATGCAGCAGAGGCGAAGGAATATGGGATGGCATTTTTACAGGGGGCAGGGGGTGGGAGGAGGTGTAATCTAGGTAGCTGTGGGAGTCGGTCGGTTTGTAGTAAATAACAGTTGAGTCGGTCACCCAAGATAGAAATGGAGAGGTCTAGGAAGGGGAGGGAGGAATCTGAGACGGTCTAAGTAAATTTGAGGTCAGGGTGGAAGGTGTGAGTAAAGTGGATGAACTGTTCAACCTCCTCGTGGGAGCATGAGGTAGCGCCAATACAATCATCGATGTAGCGGAGGAAAAGGTGGGGGGTGGTGCCAGTGTAGCTGCAGAAGATGGACTGTTCCACATATCCGACGAAGACGCAGGCATAGCTGGGGCCCATGCGGGTGCCCGTAGCTACTCCTTCGGTTTGGAGGAAGTGGGAGGATTGGAAGGAGAAGTTGTTAAGAGTGAGGACCAGTTCTGGAGGGCTTGCCTTATGAAGAAAGGTTGATTAAGCACAGACTTTTCTCTCTGGAGAGAAGAAGGAAGAGAGGAGAACTGATCGAGGTATATAAGGTAATGAGTGGAATACATAGAGTCAATAGCCAGAGACTTTTCCCCAGGACAGGATTGACTGGTACGAGGAGTCATCGTTTGAAGATATTAGGAGGAAGGTATAAAGGAAATGTCAGAGGTAGGTTCTTTACACAGAGAGTTGTGAATGCATGGAATGCATTGCCAGTGTTGGTGGAGGAACCAGAGTCAGTGGGGATAGCAGTGAGTTGAGGGGTATGTAGGTTAAGTTAGCATGTTTTACATTAGGATTAAACCTCAACACAACATCGCAGGCCAAATGGCCTCTTTGGTGCTGTACGTTTCTACATTCTAATATTGTTTGGTCTCTGACAATTCTTACATTTTGACTGGTCGGCAAGTTAAAATTGCATCCACATTTCTGAAACAACTCAACACGCACCCATTGTTTTGTCAATGTGCAATTATAAACTGTGGGAACGTGACAAACCCCGGTCGTCCGGTTCTGTGAAATCTTGGCCTGCTATTGCAGTATCAAACTGTTTCACTTCAGACCATCCAGGACTGGCTTGGAATCTTCCAATGCCCCGTTTTTGTTCATATCAGACTAAAGACTTGGACAGAAAGCTCAAGAATCTGAGGCCACTCTGACTATTTCCTGTGACATATTTTGCAACGTCACTTTGGTCACATGCTCAGCATTCCTCTGATTGCATATTTATTCTTAGGTGTCTGCCTCAAATTGCCTTTCCTCCAATCACCGATGCTGTCTTTTGTCTTTTAATTTTAAAACTAGGCTGTGTCTTCGCCGGGTCTCCATGATGCCTTGTTCCCACATGGAACACGAAGCAGCAGGAGGTAATGATGCTCCTTTGAAGAGCCAGTGCCGACACAATGGGCCAAATGTCCGCCATCTGAGCTGTTACGATTCTGTGATGCTAGAGTGCGGGATCAGTGAAAATGCAACATTAGGGATATCCTTGACATCACATGGTGAAACCCACAGATACAAGGAGCAGAAAAGATGCCATCGACAGAGACTATCCAATGATTTGCTCCATGGAATCATAGAATCCCTACAGTGTAGGAGCAGGCTATTTGGCCCATTGAGTTCACATCGACCCTCTGAAGAGCATCCTGTACGTACCCACCCCCACCCTATTCCTGCAACCTTGCAATTCCCATGCCTAATCCATCTAACCGGCACATCCCAGGACCATGTGGGGCAATTTAGCATGGCTAATCCATCTAACCGGCACATCCCAGGACCATGTGGGGCAATTTAGCAAGGCCAATCCATCTAACTGGCACATCCCAGGACCAGGTGGGGCAATTTAGCATGGCTAATCCATCTAACTGGCACATCCCAGGACCAGGTGGGGCAATTTAGCATGGCTAATCCACCTAACCTGGACATCACAGGACACTATGGGGCAATTTAGCATGGCTAATCCATCTAACTGGCACATCCCAGGACCAGGTGGGGCAATTTAGCATGGCTAATCCACCTAACCTGCACAACTTTGGTCTCACCAGTGTGAAGTCAACTTCAGTGGTGCATGGTGCTCTGAAAAAGGGTTCTGGATTAGTGGTGCTGGAAAAGCACAGCAGTTCAGGCAGCATCCGAGGAGGAGTAAAATCGATGTTTCGGGCAAAAGCCCTTCATCAGAAATACAGGCAGAGTGCCTGAGGGGTGGAGAGAAGGGTTACTGGGCCCGAAACATTAACTCTCATTTCTTTTCACAGATGTTACCAGGCCTGCTGAGCTTTCCCACCAGCTTCTGTTTTGGTTCAGTGCTGAATGGATGGTTAAATATAAAGAGTTTGGATTTTTTTAAAAACTCAGCAGTCACTATGAAACGTATGGGAAATGAAATGTATTTTTTTCCAAATGCCAAGGCTCAATTGTTACACGAGATCGACTGTTATTTGAATAATTACGGTATATTTTCTTCCTCAGCCTCGCAAGGCCAACAGTTTTCTCAAAGCTTTAGTTGCTTTGGTTAAAGGATATCGCATCAAAACTATCATGAGTCACCATATCCCTTAGATATAGGAGCAGAATTAGGCCATTCGGCCCCATCAGGTCTGCTCCACCATTCTCCTGCCTTTTCCCCATACCCTTGGTCTCTTTACTAATCAAGAGCCTGTCCATCTCTGTCTTAAATACACTCAATGACTTGGCTTACAATGGGTTAAACAAAATTTTGAAACGCTCATATTTTCCAACAATTGTTTTTCACTAAATCACTAAAAATGTCAAGGCTCCTCCCTCCAGCTTGCACCAGATGTTGGCAGACTCATGCTACACAGATCATTGAGTAACATTAGAACAAGTCCTCCTACTCCCTGTAGAGGTGCAGCAATCCAGTTCCTCCTTCAGATTTCACTCTCCCCCCACCCCACTCCGTCCCACGCCCACGCCCCCACAAGGATCATGTTTTATTTTCAAAGTCAATAGAACACAGATGCCAGCAAGAAAGAGATGGGGAAATACAAGAAAGAACAGAGATAGACAGGGAGACAGGAAGAAAGAGACAGAGACAGATAGAGAGAAACATAAACAGAAATTGCTAGTGAAACTCAGCAGCGGGGGTAGCATCTGTGGAGAGAAAGCAGAGTTAATGTTTTGTGTCAAGTGACTCTTTATCAGAGAAGGAAAGAATAGAGAGAGAGAGAGAGAGAGAGAGAGATATGGGAAAGAAATGTGTCTGATATATAAATATAATATGCTGCCTCACAGCACCAGGGACCCAGGTTTGATTCCACCCTCAGGTGACTGTCTATGTGGAATTTGCATCTTCTCCCTGTGTCTGCATGAGTTCCCTGAGAGCATTGGTTTCTTCAGACAGTCCAGAGATTTGCAGGTTAGGTGGACTGGCCATGCTAAATTGTCACATAGTGTGCAGGCTAGGTGGGTTAGCGATAAGAAAGGCTGGGCTAAGAGATGGGTGTGGGTGGGATGCTCTTTGGAGGGTTGGTACGGGGCCAAATGGTCTGCTTCTACATTGTAGGGATTCTATGTATACAATACATTAGGTAGAGAGAGAAATAAGCAGGCAGGGAGCACATGTGGGAGGGACAGTGGAGAAACAATTAGAACTGAAGTGCAGTCAATAAATAAAACCAAAGAGTTTGCATTTTTAAAGCACCTGAGTGTTATCAAGTGCATGACTGGAATTTAGTGAAGAATTGGGTGAATGAGATGTAAAATTGGGGTCGAGAATAAGAGGCCAAATGGAGGAGAGTTAAATCTTTCACTTGTTACTTATATTTATATCTTAGTACTTCAGAAGTATATAGATGTACATTGTGATGCCAAGGCATACAAGGCTATGGGTCAAATGCTGGAAAATGGATTAGAATAGTTAGCTGGTTTTTTTTACCAGCACAGACACAATGGGCTGAAGGGCCTATTTCTGTGACGTAGATCGCTATGACTCTATGAAATGGGCCGACGGGCAAGGTTGCTTCAATTGTGGCAAATACTCCCCAAAGCCTGTCCACCATCTACAAATCACAGGCAGGAGTGTGATGGAATACTCCCCACTTGCCTGGATGGATGCAACTCCAACAACACTCAAGAAGCTTGACACCATCCAGGACAAAGTATCACAAAGGTCCTCCCATTTTTCTAAAAGTTGTTCCTTTTCTCAAGGATACCGTGCCCTTGATTTTTTTTTTCAGAGGGGTCGAAAACAGGCCGAGCTCCGATCAGTCTGGTTTGGTACAGAGATGAAAAGGATTTTGAGAGGCCTTGTGTTTATATGTAAACAGATGAGACTTCAGGCCAAAGTGGTCATGTTTTAGAAGTGACCTTTATAATGAAAGGGGAGTGGTCAGCTCTCTAGCTGAGCAGTTCAGTCCAGAACTAGTTGGGAGTTCAGCAGTGGACTGTGGGAACAGGCTCTCTCTCTTTCTGCCCTTCTAACTTCAACCTGTAAGCATTTGTTCCTTTTTTATTGTGTTTTAAGGGGGTTTGCTTCTTGGGAATATTATGTATGTTCGGAACAGCACAATTAAGTCTCGTTTGGATAGACTGAATTCTGTTGGGGTTCTTTATTCTGTTCTTTGTGTTTCATTGTGTAATTTTGTGAATAAATTTCTGTCTGCTTTAAAACCTGGTAGTCAACCTAGCTAACTTACTCCAGGTAATTCTCACTGTCAGCTTACCAAAACAAATTGCCAAGTTATGATCTGGGCTGGCTGCTTAAGAATGTTTTGAGTAGCCTGGCCGAGTCCATAACAACAACTGTCTGTGTAGAGTTTGCACATTCTCCCCGTGTCTGCGTGGGTTTCCTCCAGGTGCTCGAGTTTCCTCCCACAGTCCAAAGATGTGCAGGTCAGGTGAATTGGCCATAATAAACTGCCCATAGTGATAGATGCATTAGTCAGAATAAATATAGGCGAGAGGAATGGGTCTGGGTGGGTTAATCTTCGGAGGGTCAGTGTGGACTTATTGAGCCGAAGGGTCTGTTTCCATACTGTAGGGAATCTAATTTAATCTAAAAGCAGCCCGCTTGATTGGCACCACATTCACAAGTATCCACTCCGTCCACCCACTGTTTCTTAATTGCAGCAGTGTGTACTATGTACAAGATGCACAGCAGAAATTCACCAAAGATCTTCAAATAGCACCTTCCCAAACCCATGACCACTTCCGTCTAAAAGGACAAGGACAGTAGATACATGGGAACATGACCACCTGCAAGTTCCCCTCCAAGCGACACACCATCTTGACTTGCAAGTATATATCACCGTCCCTTCGCAGTCATTGGGTCAAAATCCTGGAACTTCATCCCGAATAACACTGTGGGCCTACCTACAGCTCATGAACCGCAGCAGTTGAAAAAGGCAGCTCACCACCACCTTCTCAAGGGCAACTATGGACGGGCAATAAATGCTGGCCCAGCCTGTGATGCCCACTTCCCATTTTTAAAAAAAAACTAGCATCTAATGAAGAGGCCATGGAAAGGCAGGGGCCTGCAATGATGGAAATGCCAGGATGAAGCCTGTAGGAATAGGCCCTACCAGAGCTGGCAACCCACAAAGCACAATGGTTGACCTGACTGATCCCAAAGGAAAAGGGACACCTTTAAACACAGCTCATTGGCAAAATGTCAGCGACATCATCATCACTGGAGCAACTCTGTTAGAAGAATTTGTACCCCATGAGGTTAATGCATCTCCTTTACAGACATTTGGCTACATCTTTTATATTTTGTTCAACTAAAGCCAAAGAATACTTTGCCAGGTTACTTTGGCAGCGACGCGATGAGGCACTTTTGGGTCAGGTTTGTTTTGTAAACAGATCACAAAAAGGCCAATTTCCTCTCTCTTTGTACCCCCTCCCATTTGAAACTAATGATTTCTTGGTGGGACGATCTTCCTCAGCCCTCCTTTTTGGTACCACCAAGGTGCGGACAATGGTTTTGAGAGAGGAATAAGTTGATTAGTGATAACACGGTTTTGTGAAGGGTAGGTCGTGCCTCATAAACCTTATTGAGTTTTTTGAGAAGGTGAACAAACAGGTTGATGTGGTATGCATGGTTTTCAGTAAGGTGTTTGATAAGGTTCCACATGGTAGGCTATTGCACAAAATACAGAGACATGGGATTGAGGATGTTTTAGCGGTTTGGGTCAGAAATTGGCTAGCTGAAAGAAGACAGTGGGTGATGGTTGATGGGGAATAGTCATCCTGGAGTTCAATTACTAGTGGCATACTGCAAGGAACTGTTTTGGGGCCACTGCTGTTTATTATTTTTACAAATAACCTGGATGAAGGCGTAGAAGGATGGGTTAGTAAATTTGCAGATGACACTAAGGTCGGTGGAGTTGTGAATAGTGCTGAAGGATGTTGTAGGTTACAGAGGGATATAGGTAAGCTGCAGAGCTGGGCTGAAAGGTGGCAAATGGAGTTTAATGAGGAAAAATGTGAGGTGATTCACTTTGGAAGAGTAACCGGAATGCAAAGTACTGGGCTAATGGTAAGATTATTGGTAGTGTAGATGAGCAGAGAGATCTCGGTGTCCATGTACATAGATCCCTGAAAGCTGCCACCCAGGTTGATAGCGTTGTTAAGAAGGTACACGCTGTGCTAGCTTTTATTGGTAGAGGGATTGAGTTTCGGAGCCACAAGGTCATGCTGCAGCTGTACAAAGCTCTGGTGTGGCCGCACTTGGAGTATTCCTACAGTTCTGGTCGCTGCATTATAGAAAGGATGTGGAAGCTATGGAAAGGGTTCAGCTGAGATTTACTAGGATGTTGCCTGGTATGTAGGGAAGATCTTATGAGGAAATGCTGAAGGACTTGAGGCTGTTTTCATTAGAGGAAGAAGGTTGAGGTGTGACTTAGTTGAGACATGTCAGATAATCAGAGGGTTAGATAGGGTGGACAGTGAGAGCCTTTTTCCTCAGATGGCAATGGATGGCACGAGGGGACATAGTTTTAAATTGAGAGGTGATAGATACAGGACAGATGTCAGAAGTAGTTTCTTTACTCAGAGTAGTAGGAGCGTGAAACGCACTGCCTGCAAAAGTAGTAGACTAGCCAAATTTAAAGCTGCAAATGTGTTGCTGGTCAAAGCACAGCAGGCCAGGCAGCATCTCAGGAATAGAGAATTCGACGTTTCGAGCATAAGCCCTTCATTCCTGATGAAGGGCTTATGCTCGAAACGTCGAATTCTCTATTCCTGAGATGCTGCCTGGCCTGCTGTGCTTTGACCAGCAACACATTTGCAGCTGTGATCTCCAGCATCTGCAGACCTCATTTTTTAGCCAAATTTAAAGGCATTTAAAAGGGAATTGGATAAACATATAGATGAAAATGGAATAGTGTAGGTTAGTTGAGCTTCAGATTGGTTTGACAGGTCAGGTCAGGTCTGAAAGGCCTGTACATTGCTGTAATGTTCTATGTTAACAACGAGTGGCGAAGGCTTATTGGCTGCACAAGGCACAGGGAGGCAGAGTTTGCCCTTGTTCACCTTAAAGAAAGGGACTTACATTTTTAGAGCATTTCCCAGGATGCCTAATGCTCCCCATCCCCAAACTCCCCCCTGCCTCACTGAAGACCACTCAGTAACCAGTGAAGAGTGGTCATTGTTATCCCAGAGAGAAGGTGCTGGCCCATTTTCACGCAGCAATGGCAGAGTGACAAAGATAGAATTCCTACAGTGTGGAAACAGGCCCTTTGGCCCAACAAGTCCATACCGACCCTCCAAAGAGTAACCTACCTAGAGCCATTCCCCTACTACTCTATGTTTACCCCAGACTAATGCACCTAACCTAGACACCATTGGACACTATGGGCAATTGGCATGGCCAATCCACCCTTATCTGCTCATCATTGGACTGTGGGAGGAAACCGGAGCACCCGGAGGAAACCCACGCAGACACGGGGAGAACATGCAAACTCCTCACAGACAGTCGCCCGAGGTGGAAATCAAACCCAGAGCCCCAGCGCTGTAGACCCATGGGCTTCACTTTGGAGAGTACAGGGATCCTGAGATGTAACAGGGCAGGGTGGGGTGGGGATGTGCTAAGCGGAACAGGAATCAGAAAGCCCCTGCACTCCTGTGCAAGCAACAAGATAAACAAACAAGAGTCTGTACAGTCCAACGTCCAGGCACTGCCACTACTGAGCAAAACCCCCAGGACCTTGTCCTTCATAGGAGAAAGTGAGGTCTGCAGATGCTGGAGTATCAGAGCTGAAAATGTGTTGCTGGAAAAGCGCAGCAGGTCAGGCAGCATCCAAGGAACAGGAAATTTGACGTTTCGGGCATAAGCCCTTCATCAGGAATGAGGAATGAGGTTCCTCATTCCTGATTGAAGGGCTTATGCCCGAAACGTCGAATTTCCTGTTCCTTGGATGCTGCCTGACCTGCTGTGCTTTTCCAGCAACACATTTTCAGCCTTGTCCTTCATACTCAGCCTCCTAAGTCTGCCCTTGTGTGTGTCTCCTTTAATCCATTACTCTGAAAACTGCCCGCGGTTGTTACCATGAAGATATCACAATCCTTACTCAGTGGTTAACTGTGGCGGAAGTCACAAGACAGGAGTCTGGTCAAACTCACTTTATTTACTGCCACTAGTTTCTGGAGCATTCCCTGAACAGAAAAAAAATACTTCACTTCGCTCTCAAATGGAAACAGTCAAGAGAACAGCCAAGAATGGAATGTGTAAAAGCAAAACAATTCAGTTTCCTGGCTCTCAACATGAATTGGCCCCGTGCTGAGGGAGCTGAGAAACAGCAACAAAACTAATCAATACTGTCTCTCCACAAGCAACTCCTCACGCTCCTCCTTGATGGTGAGCAGGGAGGAATAAAACTCCAAATCAAAGATCAGCCACATGATTGGGATTTCATCGCTAGTGGAGATTTAGTGGGCTATTTGGTGTCAGGACCTTGTGAGTTGAAATCTCACTCTCGACCATTAAGCACACCGTCCAGTTGACACAACAGTTCAGACAGACTGCTACGAAAAAGAGCAACAGGAGGAGGTCATTCAGCCTCTTCAGCTCAGACTACATTGTTTTATAGATAAACATGGGGTGTGGCTGGGCCAGTATGTGTAACCCATCCCTAATTGTGCTTGAACCACTGCAGTCCGTGGGCAGTACGTTGACCCAAAATGTCCTGAGGGAGGGAATTCTGGGTTTTTGACTCAGTGACACTGAGGGAACAGTGATATATTTTGGTTTAAGGTGGGAAGGGAAAGATTTAAAAGGGACCTAAGGGGCAACTTTTTTTCCCATACAGAGGGTGGTGTGTGTTTGGAATGAACTGCCAGAGGAAGGGGTAGATGCAGGTACAGTTACAAGACATTTGGACAGGAACGTGAACAGGAAAGGTTTACTGGGATATACAGGCAAATGGGACTATTTTAACCTGGAAAACCTGGTCAGCGTGGATTAGTTGGACTGAAGGGGCTATTTCCGTGCTGTATGACTCATTGACAGTGAGTGGCTCAGAGGGGAACTTGCAGATGGTGGTGTTTCCACATATCGACTGCCCTTGTCCTCACAGCCTTTCATACTTTTTAATTAAACATAGTCTTGGTAGCAATGAGGATATCTAGAATATTATGCTTCAATCCATGAAGTCCCAAGCTATTCCCATTCTAGCCCATATAAGATTGGATGCTGCCAGTCCTTTCAGAACCATCACCTTCTGCAACATCTCCAGACCCACAAGAACATGATTAACTGCCCCCTGAAATGGCTGAATGAGACACTCAGTCCAAGGGCAATTAGGGATGGGCAACAGATTCCGGTCTTGCCAGCGACGACCACATCCCAATAAAAACCATCTTCACAACTAAACCTTTGTGACACAAGGGAACATTGCAGCGTATCTGTGCTTCAGACTTGATGGAGTGAATGGCCTACTTCTTCTCCTTCTCAAAGGCTAGTCTATCCATTTCTACAGATAGGGGCTGATGGGAGCTTTTAAACTATTTAGCAAGAACAAAAAGCACACATCCACACACTCACTCGGGCACACACACAGACACAAATTTCAAATTGGGTCAGTCAGCTGGGGAGGCATGTGAGTTGTAAATTCCCATGGATTGGATTTGCACCAAATATTACAAACCGTACAAGAGTTAAAGAAAGAAAAACAACCCTGGCAGCCAACACTGTGCTGGAATACTCAAAATACTCCATGCTGACTAAACAGACCTGAAGTACTGTGTATTATTAGACCTACTGAGTTTCTCCAGAATTTGTTGTGGTTTTCTTTTCTGATTTTAAGCATCCGCAGTATTTGGCTTTGTGATGAAAAATATAAGATCCGGAGAGTATTTGACAGGTGGATGCTGACCAGACAATTTCCCTCAGTAGACAAGCAGATACAGTTTCACCACACGGGCCTGAGGAGGGAATTCTTCACTCAGAGAGTCATTGGTCTCTGGAACTGTCTTCTGCAGATTGCATTGGATACTGAAGGGTCACTGAATTTAGTTCAGACTGAATTTGACAGATTTTTGTCTGGCCACAGGGTCAAGGAATTTGAGGAACAGGCAAAAAAATGGTGTTTTGATCACAAGCAGAATAGCCAAGAAGTTAGTGAATGGAGGATACGGCTCAGTGGGCAACTCCTGTTCCTTATATTCTTATAGGCAACTAACTCTTCAGCTTTAAGCTAATTAATGAATAGGATCAAGGACCCATCAAATCTGAACTGACATTCCGTAAGACCATCTTCTACATCAACCCTATTTTTCCTCTGCTACACCTTTATCCCCTTGTGTTCCACAATATCTTAAACCAAGTTTTGAAGAGACTCAGAATATTAAACATAAAAAATTTCTCCCCATCTCAGCCTCAAATAACTGATCCTTTCTCCCAAGGCATTGGTCCCTGGCTCTAGACTCTCCAATGAGAAAGCAGCCTCTCACTGACTACCCTGTCCAGCTCCTTATGAATTCTTTTGTTTTACTTTTTGACAAAGAGATCAGCTTCTCATTTTTCTCAACTCCAGGGGGTACAAAATGATAGAATGGAACTATCCAGCACAGGAGGTGGCCTTTTGGCCCATCAATTCGGTGTTGACTCTTTTGAAGAGTGACTGATTTTCCTCCTCTTTCTCCGTAGATCATTTATTTCAACTATTCATCTAATTCCATTTGAAAGTCAATTTCAGAATTGTGTCCTGTACCACCAAGTCCAAGTCCATCAACTGCATCCAAAAACAATTGCAGTGGGGCAGGTACTGAACTTTTATATGTCCAGATTTTTTTTCCCGAATAATGATATGCAACAAATCCTGACCTTGCCAGCAATGGCCACATCTTAAAAAAAATTCTTGTGCGAACATTTCTAATAAGTCTAAAACTTTCCCTAATCGCCTTGAACTGAGTGACTTGCATGACCATTTAAGAGTCAGCTACATTGCTGTAGGTATGGAATAACATGTAGGCCAGACTGGGTAAGTGTGGCAGATTTCTTCCAATGTAGGAAATTTGTGAGCAAGGTGGGTTTTTGCAAGAATCAACAATAATTTTACGGCCATCATTGCTTATTCTAGTCACAGATTTATGAATGTAATTTAAATTCTATCAGAGCATTAGCCTCGTCCAGGATGACTAATCACTGCATCACTATCTGTATGTGGAGGAATAATGGCAGATATTTCTGTGTATAATCAGTTCATTCCAAAAAGGAAGAAAGATCCTATGAGGAGGCAGGGGTGGCCGTGGCTGACAAGGGAAGTTAAGAAACATATTAAGTCAAAAGACAAAAAGTATAACATAGCAAAGATGAATGGGAAAAAGGAGGAGTGGGAAGCTTTTAAAGAACAACAGAGGATTACTAAGAAGGAAATACGCAGAGAAAAAATGAGGTACGAAGGTAAACTGGCCAAAAATATAAAGGAGGATAGTAAAAGTTTTTTTAGGTATGGGAAAGGGAAAAAAATGGTTAAGACTAAAATTGGGCCCTTGAAGACAGAAACAGGGGAATATATTACGGGGAACAAAGAAATGGCAGAAGAATTGAATTGGTACTTCAGATCTGTGTTCACTGGGGAAGAGACAAGCAATCTCCCTGAGGTAACAGTGGCTGAAGGACCTGAACTTAAGGGAATTTATATTTGCCAGGAATTGTTGTTGGAGAGACTGTTAGGTCAGAAGGTTGATAAGTCCCTGGGGCCTGATGGTCTACATCCCAGGGTACTGAAGGAGGTGCCTCTAGAAATAGTGGATGCGTTTGTGATTATTTGCCAGAGTTCGATAGATTCAGGATCAGTTCCTGCGGATTGGAGGGTGGCTAATGTTGTACCACTTTTTAAGAAAGGAGAGAGAGAGAAAGCAGGAAATTATAGACCAGTTAGTCAGACCTCAGTGGTGGGAAAGATGCTGGAGTCTATTATAAAGGATGAAATTACGATACATCTGGATAGTAGTAACAGGATAGGTCAGAGTCAGCATGGATTTATGAAGGGGAAATCATGCTTGACTAATCTTCTGGACTTTTTTGAGGATGTGACTCTGAAGATGGACAAGGGAGATCCAGTGGATGTAGTGTACCTGGACTTTCAGAAAGCCGTTGATAAAGTCCCACATAGGAGGTTAGTGAGCAAACTTAAGGTGCATGGTATTGGGGGCCAAGTACTAACTTAGATTGAAAATTGGTTGGCTGACAGGAAACAAAGAGTAGTGATAAACGGCTCCCTTTCAGAATGGCAGGCAGTGACCAGTGGGGTACCACAGGGATCAGTACTGGGACCGCAGCTTTTTACAATATATATTAATGATATAGAAGGTGGTATTAATAGTAACATTAGCAAATTTGCTGATGATACAAAGCTGGGTGGCAGGGTGAAATATAAGGAGGATGTTAGGAGATTACAGGGTGACCTGGACAAGTTAGATGAGTGGATAGATGCATGGCAGATGCAGTTTAATGTGGATAAATGTATGGTTATCCACTTTGGTGGCAAGAACAGGAAGGCAGATTACTACCTAAATGGAGTTAAGTTAGGTAAAGGGGCAGTACAAAGAGATCTGGGTGTTTTTGTACACCAGTCAATAAAGGCAAGCATGCATGTACAGCAGGTAGTAAAGAAGGCTAATAGCATGCTGGCCTTCATAACAAGAGGGATTGAGTATAGAAGCAAAGAGGTTCTTCTGCAGCTGTACAGGGCCCTGGTGAGACCACACCTGGAATATTGTGTGCAGTTCTGGTCTCCAAATTTGAGGAAAGACATTCTGGCTATTGAGGGAGTGCAGCGTAGGTTCACGAGGTCAATTCCTGGAATGGCGGGACTACCTTACGTTGAAAGATTGGAGCGACTGGGCTTGTATACGCTTGAGTTTAGAAGACTGAGAGGGGATCTGATTGAGATGTATAAGATTATTAAAAGATTGGACACTCTGGAGGCAGGAAACATGTTTCTGCTGATGAGGGAGTCCCGAAGCAGAGGACACAGCTTAAAAATAAGGGGTAGGCCATTTAGGACAGAGATGAGGAGAAACTTTTCACTTAGAGAGTGGTGGGTGTGTGGAATGCTCTGCCCCAGAAGGCAGTGGAGGCCCAGTCTCTGGATTTGTTTAAGAAAGAGTTGGATAGAGCTCTTAAGGATTGTGGAATCAAGGGTTATGGAGATAAGGCAGGAACAGGATACTGATTGAGGATGATCATTCATGATCATATTGAATGGTGGTGCAGGCTCGAAGGGCAGAATGGCCTACTCTTGCATCTATTGTCGATTATCTGTTTAACAGCCATTTAACATAAAATAGATTCTCTACAGTAGAGAAACAGGCCCTTTGGCCCAACAAGTCCACACTGACCGTCTGAAGAGTAACCCACCCAGACCCATTCCCCTACCCTATATTCACCCCTGACTAATGCACCTAACACTATGGGCAATTTAGCATGGCCAATTCACCTGACCTGCACATCTTTGGATTGTGGGAGGAAACCAGAGCACCCAGAAGAAACCCACGCAGACATGGGGAGTATGTGCAAACTCCACACAGACATTTGCCTGAGGCTAGAATTGAACGCGGATCCCTGGCGCTATAAGGAGCAGTCTAACCACTGAGCCACCAGTGTCTGCCATCTGCCCCGTGGTCACTTTTGCATCTTGTTTCTCATGCCCCATTCATTCCAAGGGGTTTAATTTCACTAACCAGGCTAATATGGTGCTTTAATGCAGTTAATTTTACTGGTTCACACACATTACACAAACCTAGGGGCATTGTGGCAGAGTGGTAATGTCCCCACCACTGGATCAGAAGATTTGGGTTCAATTGCCACCTGTGATAGAGATGTGTCCATAAGACATAGAAGCAGGAAGAGGCCATTCAGCCCATTGAATCTGCTCCATCATCCAATCAGATTGGCACTGACCTGATAACCCTCAACTCCACTTTCCTACCTTTTCCCCATAACTCTTGATTCCTTTCCAGATTAATAATCGATCTCAGCCTTTAATGTACTTTATGACCCAGATTCAACAGCCCTCTGTGGTGAAGAATTCCACAGATTCACAGACTGGGAGAAGAAATTCCTCCTCGTCTCTGTCTTAAATATGTGACCCTTTATCCTCAGATTATACCCTCTGATCCTAGACTCTTCCCCCAAGGGGAAACAACCTTTCTGTACATACCTGTCAAGTCCCCAAAGAATCTTGCATGTTTCAATAAGGTCAGCTCGTGTTCTTCTGTATTACAATGAGTTCAGGCCCAACCTTTCCTCATAAGACAGTCCCTCCATACCTCATACCAACCTTCTCTGGACTGCCTCCAATGCCAATATACCAGTGCTTATATATAGCACTCAAAATAGGACTCCAGCATAACAAACCCAAACAGGTTGGTCAAACATTATAGTCTTGCACAAGATGAACTGTTCTGCATTGAAGGAGGGCACTCAAGTCAGTCAAAAATAATTAGTCCTTAATTCCTAATTGCCCCAGGCTCAGTAGTTTCCACTAGTGAGCCCATTGGTTTTAGTCAAGTCAGGAAGTAGTACTCTCCGTATTCCAGCAACAACCACCTCTAGAAGGAAAACAGAAAATGACTTACAGTTGGGCGTTTCCAGCGGACATTGGACAGCAGTGCCGTTGTACAGAATAGAGATTCATCATCGGCAATGAACAAAGGGTCTTCAAACAGCTGGTTGCGCTGTTGGCACTCCCTCTTCAGGGTGTGGAAATTCTGGTTTCCATAAGGCTTCACTGAGTCAAACATCCTTCAAACCTGCAACAGGCAAAGACACAAGTTAAAGCATGCAAATCAAATCATCACCCAAATTGTAGAAACACTACAATGGAGGAGCAGGCCATTTGGCCCATCGAGTTCCATCTCCCCACAAACCTGCATTTCCCCTGGGTAATCTAGTTAGCCTGCACATCCCTGGACACTTTATCATGGCCAATCCACCTAACAGCACATCACTGGACAAGAGGAAACTGGAGTACCTGGAGGAAAGGTGCAAAGACAATGAGGAGAATGTGTAAATTTCACACAGGTACCCATGGATGGAATTGAACCCTGGGTCCCCGGCACTGTGAGGCAGTGGTGCTAACCACTGAGCTACCGTGCCATCACTAAGCTCGTTGCCTGAACGAATGTAATTAAACTTTCATACGGGAAGGGGATGCTTAACCACTTCAGGAAATGCAATCAATGAGTGATAGTGACTTTAAACCCACATGCCTGTATCCTAACCTGCACCAAATCCCCTTCATCCATGATCTCTGCCTTCACTGGGTGAGGCAGATTGCAAGAGGAATGCAGGCAGTTTATAGAGAGATATTGATAGGTTAAGTAAGTTGAGAAAATGTTGGCAAGTAGAGTATAATGTGAGAAAACTTGAAGGTGTTCATGTTGGAAGGGAGAACAAAAGAACAGAGCATTATTTAAGTGGAGAAAAACTGCAGAAAACTGCAACACAAAGTGACTCATGCAAAAAAACACAGAAAGCTAGCACACAGATGCAGCAAGTAATCAGGAGGGCTATTGCAATGTTGGCCCTTATTTCAAGGGGGTTGGAGTATAAAAGTAGGGCAGTCTTTCTGTAACTGGACAAGAGGCTGGGGAGACCACATCTGGAGCACTGTCAGCAGTATTGGTCCCCTTATTCATTGGAGGCAGGTCAGACAGGGTTCACTAGGATGATGCTGAAAATGTGTTGCTGGAAAAGCGCAGCAGGTCAGGCAGCATCCAACTCACTAGGATGATCCCTGGATTATCTTATAAGGTTAGGACTCTACTCACTGGAGTTTTGGAGAATGAGAGGTGATCTCACTAAAACATATAGGATTCTTAAAGGGCTTGACAGAGCTATTTTTTTGATAAAGGGCTTCTGCCCGAAACATTAATTCTCCTGCTCCTCGGATGCTGCCTGACCTGTTGTGCTTTTCCAGCACCACACTCTTGACTCTAATCTCCAGCATCTGCAGTCCTCATTTTTAAGTGGAGAAAACTGCAACACAAAGACACACTGGTCAGACTAACATTTAGTGCCTGTTCCTAACTGCCCAGAGCAGGGGTCACAACATTTAGTCAACCACATTTCTGTAGACCTGGAGTTACATGTAGGCCAGTCCAGATAAGGATGGCAGTTTCCTTCCCTGAATAGCATTAGTGAACCAGATGGGTTACTCCATGACAACAATGGATTCATGGTCATCATTAAACTCTTAATTCCAGATTTTGTTGGATTCAAATTCCACCATCTGTCATGGCAGGATTCGAACTCAGGTCCAGGAAGAACATTCCCTGGGTCTCTGGGATAATAGTAATAGCACCACTAGGACAATGCCTTCTTTTAAAGGCTGAGAGGATGTTTTCCTCATGGGAGAGTCTAGGACCACAGGGAATAGACTCTTAATAAAGTGGCACCAATTTCCGACTGAGGTGAGGAGAAATTTCTTAGATTAGACTTACAGTGTGGAAACAGGCCCTTCAGCCCAACAAGTCCACACCGACCCGCCAAAGCGTAACCCACCCATACCCCTACATTTACCCTTTACCTAACACTACGGGCAATTTAGCATGGCCAATTCACCTGACCCGCACATCTTTGGACTGTGGGAGGAAACCGGAGCACCCGGAGGAAACCCACGCTGACACGGGGAGAACATGCAAACTCCACACAGTCAGTCGCCTGAGTCGGGAATTGAACCCGGGTCTCAGGCGCTGTGAGGCAGCAGTGCTAACCACTGTGCCACCGTGCCGCCCACCGTACCTCTTCTCCCTGAGGTATATGAGTCTTTGGCATTTGTTGCCACAGATACCTGCGGTGGGGGGGTGGGGGTGCAGAGTCCTTGTGAACAGTTAAGACTGAAATAGATCCTCGATCAGTCGAGGAATCAAGGGTTATGGGGAAAGGGCAGGAAAGTGGACGTGAGGAATTTGGATCAGCCATGATCCTGTTCAATGATGGGACAGGTTTGAGGGGCTGAACAGCCTACTCCTACTCTTACTCCTCATGGTCTTACTTCATTGATTCCTGGTTAAAACACTCAATTATAAAATTCTCATTCTCATTGTCAAATTACCCCCCTTGCCTCACCCAATCTCACCTCTGCACTGTGGAATTCCCTCCCAAAAGCTGGAATTTGGGGGGAGCTGGTGTTGGACTGTGGTGATACAAAGTTAAAAGATCACACAATACCAGGTTGGAGTCCAACAGTTTACATATGAAAGGACTGAAACCAACATGGTCATTCTAAAAGATGAGAGACTTAAACAATCCAAGTCTTTTTCAATATATAATTTCAGTTAGATTACACTTTTGCTATAAATTCTGTGTCCTACGATTTTATACTCCACAACTACCTGATGAAGGAACAGCGCTCTGAAAGCTAGTGTTTCCAAATAAACTTGTTGGACTATAACCTGTTGCTGTGTGATTTTTAACGATGTATCTCCCGAAAGCTCTCCACCTCCTCTCTCCCACTTTTATAAAAAGGCAATTGTGTGCAGTGTTGGAAATTCAATTGACAGAACAGGCTTGGAATGTGAATTGCTGCTAATATTCTCCATTAATGATTTAAACAATGTGGAAGAATGCCACTTAACCATGTTATTTGATGATACAAAGATCAATGGAATGAACAGCCATCAACTTTGGCTCCAAAAGGATATAACAATATACCTTCTCAATAGTGATAATCTAGAAACAGTGAAGGTCCAACGAGACTTGCGTGGCCCAGCTAAATAGAACATTAAAACATCAATCAACAGCTTTAGAAAATAATCAGATATGCTAATTGAGTGCAGATACTTTTATCTGATGAACAGCAATTCAGGTGCCGTGCTATAATTACGAATGAATGTGTGCATGATGCTTTTCCAAAGATTCCTCCATGGCTTCAGCCTCCCTATTTCTTTAGCCTGCGCCAGCTCCGGCGAAATCACTGTTCCTCTAATTCCGGCTTCTTCAGTATCTTCAGTACCATGCCACTTGCTGTAGCCATGCATTTAGCTGTTAAGCAGCTCCTGACATACTGTAGCAATCCATGCCCAAATGCAGGAAGAGCTGGACAAAATCCAGGTTTGGGCTGACAAGTGGCAACTGATAATGACACCATGTAAGTGCCATCTCCAAGGCGAGACAATCTAACCATCATCCTTTGACATTCAGTGACATTACTGAATTCCCTCTTATATCGACATCCTGGGGGTTACCTTTGGCCAGAAATTGAAGTGGACCAGCCATATCAATGAAGTGGCTAAGACAGCAGGTCAGAGACTAGGAATCCTGCAGTGAGTAACTCTTCTCCTGACTCCCCAAGGCCTGTCCACAATCCACAAGGCACAAGTCAGGAGTGTGATGGAATACTCCCCACTTGCCTGGATGGGTGCAGCTCCAACATCATTCCACCATCTACTGAAGGGCAACTAGAGATGGATAATAAATGCTGACCCAGCCAGCGACACCCACATCCCATGGCTGAAGAAAAACAAAGAGATGCTTTTGAATTCTCTTCCGACTGGGCTCTATCCCTCATCTTTTACAATGTTCCACAAGACCACCTTTCTGGACATCTGTCTTTACTTCTCTTTAGTTGGCGTCGTGTCAAGCAGAGCTTGTTCCCTGCCATTATCAGACTGATGAATGGACCTCTCCAACTTTAAATAATGTTGATCTTGTTTTGTGCACCTCCCATGCAGCCATAACCTTATAGGTCTCACTCTGTTTAAGCACCCTAAGATCTGTCTGTACTCATAAAACAAAGCTTTTCATTGTATTTGAGTACACGTAACTACAATAAATCAAACCAAAATCAAGTCAAAACTTAATTGTATGATGACTCTGTAAAGTATCTTGGGATGTATTGTGATGTTACAGGCACTATATAAATGCAAGCTGCAGTTGATGATAAGGTGTAAATGTGGGTATGTGGGGTAGGTTACAGATTAGCTATTCTTTCCCTGAGCAATGGAATAGGATCAAAAGGCTAAATTACCTCATTTCCAATCAGAAAGGGCGGAGTCACATCCTATTTGGATGGGCTTTCTTTCAAAGCACTTTTCATTTGAAAAGCATCCAAAGTGAATTATATATTGCTCGAGATAACATTAGCAGTTAGCTGTACAGAGATTTTATCAGACTGGATTGGCAGCATCAATGAATATATAAATCTTTCATCTCCTGTGAATAGATGGACTAATGGCTTGAGCGAATCACTGATAAAGGATATTTTCTGCCTTAAGCAGTCGACGGGGGAGGTGGGATAAGAAAGAGGAACAGAATCAGAGAAAATGATCAAGTAATCACTCTTGCTTATTTTGAATCCTTCATGAGCCCAGTTACAAGACAAAACACATCACAGCCAATGAGGTGCCTTCTGAATTACTGTCACTGTAATAATGCAGAAAAAAACATTGTAGCCAATTTTCACACAGAGTGCTAAATTGCCCGTAGTGTTAGGTAAGGGGTAAATGTAGGGGTATGGGTGGGTTGCGCTTCAGCGGGTCAGTGTGGACTTGTTGGGCCGAAGGGCCTGTTTCCACACTGTAAGTAATCTAAAAAAAAGAGATAAAGGACAGAAAATTACTCATTCACACCAGAGGAAAAGCCCTGCGTAGGAAAGTGGGAGTCCCCTTAGAAACTGTCTTTCTTTAGTATGAGACGTTTAGCAGCGTGAGACCTCATTTAACTGTGTTACAGCAGTAACTAACCTCTGACAAGCATGAACAAAAAGTTTAATGGGCTGCACACTTATTGTGATGGGTACTTTCAGAAATAAGAAGGCTTAGAGGGAATTAATGGGGTGAATGAGGGGAACAACGGTCACTCTGATGTCATGAGTAGTTGTCAAAAGGATTGAGACAATCCACTGACACTAGAGTTAGGGGCTAGCACCGAGTGGTCAGGGGCAGAGGGCACTCCTCACCAGGCAGACCCTTGGAGGCAGCAGTCCTCATCGGGTGGTCCTCATGGGGTGGTCTTCAGACAACTGTCTTCTTCAGGTGGAAGACGAAGCAGGAGAGAAGGAGGAAGATCCAGGGAAGAGGTCTCTAACATTCAGCTGGAAAGCAGGCTACTGCCTCTCAACCACAATGAGACTGACACACTGTGTACCAACAGCATGTCCATACTCTGGAATCGGTGAACTATCCCCAATTGGCACAGTCATATAGTTTATCTAATACACAGTGAAATAATTCCATGGAGGCTGGTATCCCATCACCAAATTATCCTTTGCTGACACATGCACAATACAGCCGACTCAATGCCAGTGCCCAGAGTGAGGCGGGTCTCTGAATCTCCTGTTTATCTCTGTCAGCCAGGGTTCCCTGATTGGTCCAGGTTCCCCATCGGAAGTCTCATACTCAACATGATCCACCTGGCTAACTTTGTTTCAATCACTGCAGGCTGTAGAAAACATAACAAATATAAACCACTGCAATCTACAAACCCATTATGCCAAAGATGGTCTGGAGTAAAAAATGAGGTCTGCAGATGCTGGAGATCACAGCTGCAAATGTGTTGCTGGTCAAAGCACAGCAGGTTAGGCAGCATCTCAGGAATAGAGAATTCGACGTTTCGAGCATAAGCCCTTCATCAGGAATAAATTCGACGTTTCGAGCATAAGCCCTTCATCAGGAATTATTCCTGATGAAGGGCTTATGCTCGAAACGTCGAATTCTCTATTCCTGAGATGCTGCCTAACCTGCTGTGCTTTGACCAGCAACACATTTGCAGCAAAGATGGTCTGGAGCCAAGTCCCAGTGTGGACTGGAGGTTAGGTGCCAGCGTGGTTTGGGTTGGGAGGCCATTGTTCACAACTTTTATTTATTCAATGCTGGACTTTTAATTTCTCTATTTTTCTAAGATCTTGTAACTAAAGAATCTGTACCTGAGTACTTTTGTACCTAAGATGGCTTCATAAGTAGTGACTTATAAGCTTTTCACTGTGCTCATTTGAGTACATGTGACAATAAAGTTAATTTATTTTAAACTATCAGAAAATTGAGTTTAAAAATGTGTTGCTGGAAAAGTGCAGCAGGTCAGGCAGCATCCAAGGAGCAGGAGAATCGACGTTTCGGGCATAAGCCCTTCTTCAGGAATGAGGAGGGTGTGCCAAGCAGGCTAAGATAAAAGGAGGGACTTGGGGGAGGGGGCGTTGCGAATACGATAGGTGGAAGGAGGTTAAGGTGAGGGTGATAGGCCGGAGAGGGAGTGGGGGCGGAGAGGTCGGGAAGAAGATTGCAGGTTAGGAAGGTGGTACTGAGTCTGAGGGTTGGGACTGAGAAAAGGTGGGGGGGAGGGGAAATGAGAAAGCTGGAGAAATCTGCATTCATCCCTTGTGGTTGGAGGGTTCCTAGGCGGAAGATGAGGCGCTCTTTCTCCAGGCGTCATGTTGCCATGGTCTGGCGATGGAGGAGGCCAAGGACCTGCATGTCCTTGGTGGAGTGGGTGGGGGAGTTGAAGTGTTGAGACACGGGGTGGTTGGGTTGGTTGGTCCGGGTGTCCCAGAGGTGTTCTCTGAGACGTTCCACAAGTAGGCAGTCTGTCTCCCCAATGCATAGGAGGCCACATCGGGTGCAACGGATGCAGTAAATGATGTGTGTGGAGGTTCAGGTGAATTTCTGATGGATATGGAAGGATCCTTTGGAGCCTTGGAGGGAAGTGAGGGGAGAGGTGTAGGCGCAAGTTTTGCATTTCTTGCAGTTGTGGGGAAGGTGCCGGGAGTGGAGGTTGGGTTGGTCGGGTGTGTGGATCTTACGAGGGAGTCGCGGAGGGAGTGGTCTTTCCGGAACACTGATAGGGGTGGGGAGGGAAATATAGCCCTGGTGGTGGGGTCTGTTTGGAGGTGGCGGAAATGACAAAGGATGATACAATGTATCTGGAGGTTGGTGGGGTGGAGGTGAGGACCAGTGGGGTTCTGTCCTGGTGGCGATTGGAGGGGTGGGGTTCAAGGGCGGAGAAGCAGGAAGTGGAGGAGATGCGGTGGAGAGCATCATCGACCACGTCTTGGGGGAAATTGTGGTCTTTGAAGAAGGAGCCCATCTGGGTTGTTCGGTAGTGGAATTGGTCCTCCTGGGAGCAGATGCGGTGAAGGTGAAGAAATTGGGAAGATGGGATGGTGTTTTTACAGGGGTAAGAGTGGGAGGAGGTGTAATCTAGGTAGCTGTGGGAGTCAGTAGGTTTATAGTAAATATCCGTGTTGAGTCGGTCTTCTGAGATAGAAATGGAGAGGTCTAGGAAGGAGAGTGTGGAGTCTGAGACGGTCCAGGTAAATTTGAGGTTGGGGTGGAAAGTGTTAGTAAAGTGGATGAACTGTTCAACCTCCTTGTGGGTGCATGAGGTAGCACCGATACAGTCATCGATACTGCGGAGGAAAAGGTGGGGGGTGGTGCCAGTGTAGCTGCGGAAGATGGACTGTTGCATATATCCAACAAAAAGAGGCAGGCATAGCTGGGGCCTATGCAGGTGCCCATGGCTACCAATACCGTACAACCCAGATGGCCTCCTTCTTCAAAGACCGCAATTTCCCCTCAGACGTGGTTGATGATGCTCTCCACTACATCGCCTCCCCATCCCGCTCCTCCGCCCTTGAACCCCACCCCTCCAATCGCCACTAGGACAGAACCCCACTGGTCCTCACCTACCACCCCACCAACCTCCAGATGCATCGTATCATCCTTTGTCATTTCTGCCACCTCCAAACAGACCCCACCACCAGGGTTATATTTCCCTCCCCTTCCCTATCAGCGTTCCGGAAAGACCACTCCATCCGCGACTCCCTTGTCAGATCCACACCTCCCACCAACCCAACCTCCACTCCCAGCACCTTCCCCTGCAACCGCGAGAAATGCAAAACTTGCGCCCACACCTCCCCCTTCACTTCCCTCCAAGGCCCCAAGGGATCCTTCCATATCCGTCACAAATTCACCTGTACCTCCACACACATCATTTACTGCATCCGTTGCACCCGATGTGGCCTCCTATACATTGGGGAGACAGGCCGCATACTTACGGAACGTCTCAGAGAACACCTCTGGGACACCCACACCAACCAACCCAACCGCCCATGGCTGAACACTTTAACTCCCCCTCCCACTCCACCAAGGACATGCAGGTCCTTGGCCTCCTCCATCACCAGACCCTGGCAACACAAAGCCTGGAGGAAGAGCGCCTCATCTTCCGCCTAGGAACCCTCCAACCACAAGAGATGAATTTCTCCAGCTTTCTCATTTCCCCTCCCCCACCTTATCTCAGTCCCAACCCTCAGACTCAGCACCGCCTTCTTGACCAGCAACCTTCTTCCCGACCTCTCCGCCCCCATCCCCACTCCGGCCTATCACCCTCACCTTAACCTCCTTCCACCTATCGTATTCCCAACGCCCCTCACCCAAGTCCCTCCTCCCTACCTTTTATCTTAGCCTGCTTGGCACACTTTCCTCATTCCTGAAGAAGGGCTCATGCCCGAAACGTCGATTCTTCTGCTCCTTGGATGCTGCCTGACCTGCTGCACTTTTCCAACAACACATTTTTAAACTCTGATCTCCAGTCCTCACTTTCTCCTATCAGAAAATTGATTACACATGATTGACTGCCTATATTAGATAACTGTGATCGCAAGCCCCTCCATATCAAAATAGGGCCACGGGATCTTTCAGTGTTCACCCAAAATGGCCAGACATGGCTAAGTTTTAACATCTTTTTCAAAAGGTAACAGCTCTGGCTCTGCAGCATTCCCTCAGCAGTGCACTAGAGTGTGAGCTTAGATGACTGATTCAATATTACGGGAAAGGTTTGAACCCAGAACTTGCTCATTCTGACCCCTATTAGTTATCCTTCAACTTTGACCTTTTGTAATAGTTCTATTGACACCCAGGTAATGGCAGACAGTGTAAAGGGTGTCCCAGTCTCAGACCCGCTCACCTAGACCTTGCGCTCAGCTTCCCAATCCAGGATGTATCTGGGGGTTGGGGACTGGATTCCTAATGCAAGTTGGAAGCTTGACTTCCCTTCACTAGGTTGTCAAATAGATCAATCTTTAATCACGTGGACAGAATCCTACTTAAGGCACTACTTAACTCGAAACCAACTGACAAATGTCTAACTAAATTCCTGCACAGAGATATTTTAAACAAGATATACCTGTTAAATCAGTTGGTGTTGAAACAGCAACATTTATCAGAGGCAATGGGTCAGGCTGAGACAATAACTCATTCAGAGTGTTGTTCAAACGGGAAAAAAATTAAAAATCACACAACACCAGGTTTTAGTCCAACAGGTTTAATTGGAAGCACTAGCTTTCGGAGCGACGCTCCTTCATCAGGTGGTTGTGGAGAGTTCAAAAGGGAGTTCATATCTGACAGACAGTTACAAAAAACATTCAACACAATCCATTTAAACTTCTCGGACATGAACATTCATGGGATCTGTGTTTATCTTATGAAGCAGAACTTTTCTGCAATTCAGAGTGTGGTGCTGGAAAAGCACAGCAGGTCAGGCAGCATCCGAGGAGCAGGAGAATCGATGTTTCAGGCATAAGCTTGACCTGCTGTGTTTTTCCAGCACCACACTCTCGAATCCAGCATCTGCAGTCCTCACTTTCTCCATGGAATTTTCCTGCAGCCAGCTCATGGCCTCAGCTTCCCAGAGCAGGGATGGAAAGCCAGGAATTAATCTGTCATGTTAAAATTGGTCCAAAATGTGTTTGATGGCCATCAAGTCCATACTGGCAAAAACATACTAGTACAGACATTAGTCCCGCTCTCCCAGGCTTGTCCATTACATTCAAGGTTGCAACACTTCAAGGGCTCTGCAAGTTTCTTTTAAAGGTTATGAGGGTTTCCACCTCAAATACCCTCCCAAGCCACACATTCCAGACCCCTACCACACTCTGGGTGAAAAGGCTTTCCCCAAATTCCCTCTAAGCCTCCTGTTTTTCACTTTAAAATTATACCCCTCGTTATTGACTCTGAAACCAAGGGGAACCACTGCTTCCTATCCACCTTGTCCGTGCCCCTCATCTTATACCCCTCTATCAGGCCCCCCTCAGCCCTCCCTGCTGCAAACAAAACACCCTGAGCTTATGCAACTGCTCTTGAATCACTGAACTGCTCCATCCCAGGCAGCACCCTGGTGTATCTCCTCTGCACCCTCACATTCTTCCGATAGTGCGGGGACAAGACTGCACACAGTGCTCCAGCTGTGGCCTCATCACAGTTCTGTAAAGTTTCAACATAATCTTCCTGCTGTTATAATCTATGCCACCGTTGATAAATGTAAGCATTCTTAACTCCCCCATTAACCTGCCCTGCCACCTTCAGGGATCTCTGGGCAGGCACCCTAAGACCACTCTGTTGCTTAGAGCTTCCTGGTGTCCTACCATTCATTGAGTACTCTCTTGTCTTGTTCCTTCTTCCTAAGTACATCCCCTCACTGTCAACCACCGGCCAATATTTGCATCATATTCAAACCTACTTATCATTCCCCAACCATCTCATCTGCAACATTTATGAATGTCACAAAGAATAAGTGAACCAGCTCTGAGTCATGTGGTGTGCAGCCACTCACCAGTCTCGGGTCAGACAAACAACCATTTCTCACTACCCTCTGCCTCCACCCTCTAAGCCAGTTTTAGATCCACTCGCTGAGTTATATGCCACAAGCTTTTAGCTTCCTTCTCAGTTTCTGGGCAAAAGTCCCTTTTCTCTACTGTAAGATTTCCTGATTCCAAGAATCTAGGATGGGATTCTTGCCACTGACAAGCTCCGGAACGATCACCGCAAAGACCTCAATGTTGAGAGTAGAATCTACCACTCAACAAACCGAGTGAGAGAACAGTTGGAGGAGATCCAGTACTGGCTCAAACCTCCTGGCTTAATTGTAAAATAATAAAATAATGGAAGGAAGGAAGCAGAGTGCATGTGTGGGGAACAATTTTTACATACATTTTAAAAATGACCTTTTGTGCAAAGTAAAGATAATATATTGGCTTCAAAAACTGAACTCACGGGAAACCACTTTATAGTCAACAACATCCAATTCAAATGAAATATTCTGGTAGTTTTGCCTTGAGGTTTAGAGCAGTAGTTATTATCTGTGCCCAGCATTCAAAGAACACGAGAGTTCTACTTCATGTCCTGACCAATGCTTAGTCTCAGTGAACTTAAAGAAAGAATGACTGGGTTACGCATCAACTTGTAGTGGGGGATTTTGTGAGAACTGGTGACTACAATTCCTCACTTGCTTTAGAGTTCAAAAACTAAAGTACTCCCTTGGTTGTGAATTGCTTGGAGACATGAATAGACAGAATCATAGCATCATTTGTCCACAATCCACAATACTTCTCATGTGCCTGGATAGCTGCAGATCTAACAACACTCAAGATCCTTGACATAATTTCCAGGGCAAAACAGCCCACTTCTTTGGCACCACATCCACATACTGATGATTCCTGATGAAGGGCTTTTGCCCGAAACGTCAATTTTCCTGCTCCTCGGATGCTGCCTGACCTGCTGTGCTTTTCCAGCACAACTCTAATCTTGACCACATCTGCACACATCCTTTCCCTCTGCCACCGATGCTCAGTAGCAGCAGTGTGTACTATCCACAAGATGCACTGCAGAAACTCACCAAAGATCCTCAGACTTCACCTTCCAAACCCATGACCACTTCTACCTAGAGCAGCCGGTACATGGGAACACCACCTTCTGCAAGTTCTCTTCCAAGCCAGTCACCAACCTAATTTGGAAAAATATCGCTGTTCCGTCAGTGTTGGAAGATCCTGAAATTCCCTCCCTAACAGCAGCATGGGTAAAACTACAGCATATGAAGTGCAGTGGTTCAAGAGGGCAGTTCACCACCACCTTCTCAAGGGCAATAAATGCTGCCCAGCCAATGCCACTTCCATCCCTTAAAAGAATGAAATAAAAATCTCCCACGGTGTGGGTGCCAGCAAGTTGCGCAGCAGTCGGTCTCCTGCACCCATCTACTCCAGGCCAGCCACTTCCTCCCTTCCTCCTTACCCTTCTGGTCTTCTTTTTCTCTTCTTCTTTCCTTCATTCTCTTCTTATCAGGGCAGGTGACATTTTGGAGGAGGACGGCCAAAGCAGGACACTTGGTGAGGCAGCGGTGCCGGTCTGCCCTGATCTGGCCTGGCAGTGGAGCCAGGGACTACTGGTTGCAGTGGACCCACAGCGGGGACTCCTGGCATTAGCAAGGTGGTGATGGCAGTGTGGTATGCCCGGAGTGGGGACTCCTGGTAATGAAGGTGGTGACGGCAGTGTAGTATGCCCGGAGTGGGGACTCCTGGTAATGAAGGTGGTGACAGCAGTGTGGTGTGCCCGGAGTGGAGAATCCTGGTAAAGAAGGTGGTGACAGCAGTGTGGTATGCCCAGAGGGGGACTCCCAGTGCCATTGAGGTGGCAGCAATGCCAGGGACCCTTGGTAGGCCTGGACCAGGGACTCCTGTTTCATCAATGAGGAGGCAGAGGCAGCTCCTATATGCCATGGGCCCAGAACTGGGGACTCCTGGTTATCAGCGAGGCAGTAGAAGCAGCAGAACTAGGGACTCCTAGTTGTGTGGGAGTATGGTTTCAACATGGGACTTGGCGACATTGGGAGAGTGGGCCCAGCAATGAAGAGATAACAATTGAGGGTGGTGATCCCCCCTGTTGGTGGGTCCAGCACTGGCAGCTGCGAGCCAATGGAGATGGGGTGGAGGCTCAGGTGTCATTGGTGGGCTCATGGTGGAGGCAGTGATCAAAGATAGACTCTCTCTCAGTTACATCTTTTTATTCTTATATTCTTAAACTATTCAAAATGGTGCCAGACTGTGGCAACAGATGAAGCTTTTAACTATATTTAACTGTATTTTTCACTTTAAAGTACAATAAATCATTCAACTCCATTTAAAATAAAGTTGTTGTCACCTGTCCGACAACATTATTGGCGCTATGGAATTGCCATTTCTTGTTTAGCTTAATACTTTGTTGGATTTACAACAGGATCCAGACCACACCTAGCCATCAGAAACAAGAATGGAACAATTGGCCCACTTCATCGCTACACACCTTGTGTAAACATTGCATTATCCACAGGGGTGGTATCCCGTCACCCAAGTCACCCTTTATTTACACATGGAGGGTCCTTAACACTGATCCAGCTCCCTCAGAGTCAGCTCTCAGAGTTTGAACATGTCTGACACTCCAATTTATATCTGTCAGCCAGGGCTCCCTGATTCAATCAGGCTAACAGCCCCAATCAGGGAACTCATATTCTATACGGTCCACTTGGCTGACCTCATTGCAATCACTACATGTACAACCTGACCACAAGTGAAACATACTGTACATTGAGTACAGGCTTTGGGATGTCATGTTATAGCTGTACAGGATATTGGTGAGGGCATTGTTGGAATATTGCATGCAGTTCTGATTTCCCTGCACTAGAAAAATTGTTGTTGAAATTGAAAGGATTCAGGAAAGATTTATAAGAGCATTACCAGGGTTGGAGGGCTTGACCTATAGGGAAAGGCTGAATAGACTGGGGCTGTTTTCCCTGGAGCATCCAAGGCTGAGGGGTGAGGTTTTTAAATTATAAAGGGCATGGATAGGGTGAATAGCCAAGGTCTTTTCCCTGGGGTAGTGGAGTCCAAAACTAGAGGGCATAGGTTTAGGGTGAGAGGGGAAAGATTTAAATAAGGGACCTAAAGGGCAATTTTTTCACGCAGAGGGTGACGAGTGTGTGGAATGAGTTTCCAAAGGAAGTGCTGGAAGCTAGTACAATTACAACAATTAAAAAGGCATCTGGATAGGTACATGAATAGGAAGGGTTTAGAATGATATGGACCTAACGCTGACAAAATATTAATTAAGTATATCTGGTCAGCATGGATGAATTGAACCGAAAGATCTGTTTCGGTCTGTACAACTCTATGACTCTATCCCCAGAAAGTCAATATATCGGAGCTCAGGTGGGTGGGACACTTAACAATAAAACCAAATTATGTTTAAAAAAAAAGCAAAAGATAACCAAAGGAACAGGTACTAAAGGGTGATAGTGAGTGGGAGTAGTTATAAACCTCACCTTGATTTAAGGTCAGTTCTGTTATACTGCATGAAGACAAATTCTAATTGTTCTCCCACCTGCATATTCTCAAGTCCCTGGTACATTTGCACACCCTCTTTATCTGTAGCTTAGTGAACACACACATTCTCTCAACTCTCTGGTAGAGGTTCTGCTCTTTTCCAGTTCTCTCTACATGTTCATGTAACACTCACATTATCGCTATATTCTTATAAATTCTGCAGATTTCTCAATAACTTACAAACTGAAAACATGCCACCTCAGGAATCAGAAACGAGCTGACCAAATCCCCAATCCTTCTCCCCCCCCCCCACCAAAAAATGATAACTTGTAAGTATGTCTACACATGGGTCTTTGTACAGATATAAAAACAGAAATTGCTAGAAAAACCTAATAGGATTGGCAACACCTGTAGAGAGAAATCAGCGTTAACATTTTGGGTCCAGTGACCCTTCTTCAGTTCTGAAAATGTCAACTCTGATTTCTCTCCACAGATGCTGCTCGACTTATTGAGTTTTTTTCAGCAATTTCTGTTTTTGTTTCTGAATTCCAGCATCTGCAGGTCTTTTGTTTTTGCTTTATTTAGGAGTTCGATATAGTTCTTAGGGCTAAAGGGATCAAAGGGTACAGAGGGAAAGCGATAACGGGGGACTGAGTTGGATAATCAGCCATGGTCATATCGAATGACAGAGAAGGCTCGAAGGGCTGAATGGCCTTCTCCTGCTTCTATTTTCTATACTGCACAATGAAATACAAGTACAACTAATTAGGTAGAACACAAAGCACAAGTCTGAAGTGCTGAAGCTCATTCTAAGTGGAGTGAGACATGACATGAGAATGGGGTCAGGCTTATTGGTGTCTGGTCCCAAAGTCCGTGGGTAGGTGAGGGTGCAGCAACTGCCCATGGGGTGTGCCCTGAGATGTTGATGCCTGTTGTCCAAGATGGACGTCTGGATGAGGAGGCGACGAGCTGCAGTCTTTGACTGGTATTAGCACTTTCTATTAGAGCTGTGGGAGAATGGGAAGCTGCACCTCAATGAGATGAGAACAGGCAATCATGAGCTGGTTTCCATCCATGAGTGTTAAAGGAGGTAAGAGAGCACACTACCGATGCCTTAACCATAATCTTTCACAGTTCGCTGGATTCAGGGGCTGTACCTTTGGATTGGAATTTTGCGCATGTTACTCACTCTCTAAGAAGCATGACGTCTATGGCGGGAAACTTGTTGGAGTCTATAATCAAGATGAGTGGCACATTGGATCAGTGGTTAGCATGGCTGTCTCTCAGTGCCAGGGACTTAGGTTAGAATCTAGGCTCAGGTGATTGTCTGTGTGGAGTTTGCACGTTCCCCCAGTGTCTGTGTGGGTTTCCACCGGATGCTCCAGTTTCCTCCCACAATCCACAGATGTACAGGTTAGGTGGATTGGCCATGTTAAATTATCCATAGTGTCCAAGGTGGAGTAGCTATGGGAAATAAAGAGTTGGAGTGGGTCTGAGTGGAATGCTCTTTGGAGGGTTGGTTTGGGCTCGATGGGCCAAATGGCTTGCTTCTGCACAGTAGGGATTCTATGAAGACAGTGTAACTGATCTCCTCAAAACAAAAAGTTAAATCACAGCGAGTCAGCATGGATTCATGAAGGGGACGTTATGTCTGACAAACATTGTAGAGTTTTATTGCAGAGGTGACAAAGGTAGTGGCTAGAACTAGGTCGATGGATGTAGTTTATATGGATTTCCAGAAAGTTTTTGATTGAATTCCATACACAAGATGGTTCGTTAAGGTGGAGGCTCTTGGAGCTGAGGGCAAATTACTGAAATGAATAGGGAAACTGGTTGAGCGTCAGGAAACAGAGAGTTGGAATAATGGGCGAGTGCTCAAATTGGCAGGATGTGACTAGTGGTATCCCACAGGGATCTATGTTGGGACCTCCATTGTTCACAATATTGACTGACAACTCGAATAATGGCTTAAAGAGTCAAATATTCAAATTTTCTGAAGACACAAAATTGGGTAGCATTGTAGACAGTTGACAATAGCATAACATTACAACAGGATATTGATAGAATAGGTAAGTGGGAAAAGTTGTGGCAGATTGATTTTAATATAAGCAAGAGTAGGTTATCCATTTCAGACTGACAAAGGATAGATCAGGGTAGTTTCTCAGAAGGTAGTGGATGTCTAATGGGATTTGGAGTTTCAAGAGCAGGCCTAGATGCCTAGACAACCAAAAAAAATGTTAATCCCAAACCTTTATTAAAAATGCATTAGACCTCTTGCGTTCAATCAGTGGTGGAACATTTTATTTCAAGGAATGAGCATTAATCACATTGTGAGCAGAAACACACTGTCAGTAAAGGTGACAGATATAGATTCAGTGGCAATTTTCAGAAGGGAATTGGGTAAATAAGACAAATTTACAGGCCTGTATGGTAAAATGGGACAAATGGATCAAAGAGATAGCTGCAACAGGTTGGGCCAAGTGCCTTACCTCTGTATTGATCATGACACATCAGAACACAATCGCAAATGTTAACTCTAAAGCCTTTAACCCCAGGGAGGGTCACTAAAATCTCCCCACCAAGGCACATTCCATCCAAATTGGAACTATGTCACTGTTCTTTCAGTGTCACTGGGTCAAATTCCAGGAACTCTCTCCCTAACGGCATTGTGGGTTACTAACACTACAGCAGTTCAAGGCTCCTTGGAGAGTACCTTCCAAACTCACAACCATTTCCATCTAGAAGGACAAGGGCAGCAGAAACGCCACCCCCTGCATGTTTCCCTCTGAGTCATTCACCATCTTGATTTGGAAACATATTGCCGTTCCTTCACTGTCACTGGGTCAAAATCCTTGGATTCCCTCCCACAGAGCATTGTGGGTCTACCTACCGCATGTGGATTGCAGTTGGTCAAGGCGGCAGCTCACCACCACCTTCTCAAGGCTAACTAGGTATGGGCGATAAATGCTGGCCCAGCCAGTGATGCCCATATTCTGTGAATGAAGCAGCTATTGGTACCAAATTGAGGAAAGATGCTCATACAATATTAGCAGAAGACAGACTCAATTTTGCCAAATTGTAAACATGCGAGTTAGTTAGCAACATGTTGTTTACATCAAGAATAATCAGTGAAGCACTGGTTAAGATACTCTATGTAACTCTTGGAGAATTGGTTAGCTCCTGCTGGGATCAGTCCTTTGTACCCTGAAGGGTGGAGCTTATCATGTGATGTACTTTCAGGCTCTAAGTGCTTTGTAACAACACAGATTATCTTTAATATAGAGAAGGCTCGGCTTTGCAACAAGTGAAGTGCAGCCGAAGGTGGCCATCGTTAATGACTTTGCAAGATGGAAATCATCTACCATTGAGCAGCTGCAGCTGCAAGACTTTTAGTGGTTTTCTCTGACTGTGCTCAGTGATTTATAACCAATATCATCATCAGGCTAAGCCAGAACTCAGTGACAATCTGTGACTCATACTTCCACCCTGAATTAAAACTAGAAAATGTCCCATCCATGAGATCTGAGTCCAATCTTTAGGCTGGTGCCTGGTATGCAGCATTGAGGGAGTTGTTGGTGTCTCCATTGTCAAGGTGAGATGGTAAACGGAGGCTCCCTCTGTCACTACATGCACATTTGATTGATTTGTCAAAGGAAGAGGACAGCAATGGATTAGATGCTGGAGGGAGTAGGGAAATATGTCAGAGACGCTGTGGAGACAGAGCAGAGGGTGTGTGTGTGTATGAGTTTTTGAGGAGAGAGAAAGGCATTGATTAAGGTGTAATGTGGTCAATTTGTGCACAGCGAGTTCACAGAAACAGAAATTCATAGGAACACAACAGCAGAAGTGGTCCTTTCAGCCCCGCGAACCTGTTCCATCATTCATTAAGCTTGGGCCTGATCTGCTTGTTATCTCACCTTTACTTAACTGCTTGTCCCTTACAATGACACAATAATGTGCCTTTCATTGGTGAAGATTAATGTATAAATAGTGTGCAGGTCACCAGTGAGTTGTCCCTGCTTGGCACTGACACAGTGTTATATCGAAGATCATTTATTGCCACTGGAGGGCTAATGCAGTGTCGGTTTTATGTCTCATCATAAACAAGGCAAGTGCAGTGTTCCCTCAACACTACATTAGTTTGTCAATCTAGATTAGAAGCTGAAATTGCCTGCTCTTTGGCATGCAAGCCCACAATCAGAGACAAGACAGCCCCCACAATGACCCAAGGAGTGCAGTGACCAAAGTGCTCCAATGAATTAAAAACTAGAAAACGTAAAGAAGATGTCTTGTTTTAACATCGCTGAGCCAACAATTCCAGCATGTGGCAGTGGAAATGTGTGGGATTTCTGCTATGCCCATCCTGCCCACTTCAATGACACAAAATGTCACATTGCCGGATCTTAACTTGTGAACTAAAACTTATTACAAGCTAGGAAATTATATAGAGGCAGGAAGACATAGCCAGCAATTAACAGCACAGTACATTACTTCCCAAAAAAATTCATTCAGAAGCAATCATTGGACCAAGTATTTCATGAAATTTACTGAAATCCTTTTAATGCTACAGAAGACCTCTGACTTGTTGATAACTGTTTTTGGGGCAATTGACCCCTTACCAATCATCACAACTTGGGATCTTAGTTAGCCTTCATAACTACTGTCTTTAACTCTCCTTTTGCTCTTGCTTGTTAGAGAATTTGCTTACATTTGAACATGTAGAAAGAGACTCAAAGCTTTCTGCTTAATAAAACGAAAGTGCCAAACCTTTGATAGATGGGAATATTCAAATCAGAAAATAAACAGATTAACTAGGTGGTCCATGATTTTATTGAACAGTGGAACAGTCTTTAAGAGCAGAATGACCTATGTCTGATTTTTGTTCTGAAGTTTGCACATTTAAATATGGTGCCTTTAACATAATAAAATATCCCAATGCATTTCGTGGTGACTCAGTGGTTAGCACTGCTACCTCACAGCACCAGGGACCTGGATTCAATTCCACCTTCAGGGCCACTGTCTGTGTGGAGCTTGCATGTTCTCCCTGGGTCTGCTTGGGTTTCCTCTGGGTGCTCTCGTTTCCTCCCACAGTCCAAAGATGTGCAGCCTAGGTGGTTTAGCCATGATAAATACAGGCCTACAACCATAGGGTTTGGGCAGGATGTTCTTTGGAGGGTTGGTGTAGATTCAATGGGCCAAGCGGCCTGCTTCCACACTGTAGGGATTCTATGGTTTTAAAACACGAAACACCAAGCCACACTAAGACAAAAACCTGAATGTCTCAGTTTCAATAGCCCTTTGAGGTAAAGAATTCCACAGATTCATTGCTCTCTGAGATTAGAAATTCCTCCTTATTTCTGTCTTAAACTTGTAGCTCCTTATTCTGAGATGAAGCTCTCTGGTCCTAGACTGTCCCACAAGGGGAAATGACCTTCCTGCATCTGCCCTGAGAAGCTGTCTAAAAATCTATTGATACCTCTAAGGTCAGAGAGCAGTTGCCATGCATTTCAGTGGGGGTCAGGTAAACCCCGGACTTTGCAACCTCAAGAAAGAAAAGTGACCCGAGTGGATTTACTGATCCTCCAGGATTGACGTGGAGTAGAAATGGAAAGAAATCTTCAAGCCTGAAAGCAAAACGGGAGATATCAGATAAGTACAGGTACAAGTGTTTAATATCCATTTGGAGTGCTCCCCATGGAAGTTTCCCCATGAATCGCTCTCTGACCTTAGGGGTATCAATAGATTTTTAGACAGCTTATCAGAGTGGATGCAGGAATGTCCTGATGAAGGGCTCCTGCCCGAAATGTCGATTTTCCTGCTCCTCGGATGCTGACTGACCTGCTGTGCTTTTCCAGCACCACACTAATCTTGGCTCTTTGGAAGTTTGCACTGCTTATAAAAGGGTTTGGATTTTTTTTAAAAAAGTCTATTCATATGATCAGGGTGTCACTGGTTATACAAGCATTTATTACCCATATATATTGCACAGAGGACAGTTAAGCATCAACCACATTGTTGAGAGAATGGACTCACAAGTAGGTTAGAGCAGATAAGGACAGCAGTTTTCTTCTCTGAAGGACATTAATGAACGAGTTGGGTTACCCACCCCTCCAATAATTGGCAATGGATTCATAGCCATTCTAGACTTTTAGTAAATTCAAACTCCCCCATCTACCATGGCAGGATTTGAACCCAGGTTCCTAGAGTCTCTGGATCAGTACTCCAGTGATAATACCACTCGGCCATCACTTCCCATGGATTGCCTACTTCAGGAAGCTGGATGTTCCAAGGTAGGTTTTTGCACAGACTACTTTGCTGTTTACTGGTCCGGGCCAGTCTTACAATGGCAGTTTAGTCAGCATTGAATAGAGCAGCTTCACGATCACAGTGGGATGTCACTTACTTCATTGCATTTGCATACAAAAAAAAACTTGAATTTACCTAGCGCCTTGTCATGGCTTCACACCACGACAAAAATCAGGCCTTCAACCCAATGAGATGTTTCCACTGAGGTCACTGCTGTAATTTGGACACTCAGCAGCCTATCTGCACACAACAAGAGCCAAATAGCAACACGGCAACAACAAATCCTATAGGTAGGGGGTATGAAAAAGAGAAACCTTACAAAAATAGCCACACGTTGTCCTGAAAAGAGCCACTAAAAATAAAATACATCATAGCCTTACCAGACCAGAGGGCTTCTCTCTCATTACAGAGTCGACTGGTGGCGATTTAACACAAGGGTCACCACGTCTCAGGTGAGGGAAGAGATTGAAAGGAGATTCTTTCATGGGGGTAACATGAGAAATGAACCATAATGTTGGTGTCACTATGTATCACAAACTAACCATCCCCAGCTGAGTTAACCAAGCCTCTAAAGGGGGAGTGGGTCACTACGCACTGTAATTAAAACATATCAAAGAAGTCCATCTGCTTAAATTAAAAAGCCCTTGATATACTCTTTTATTCCCTCAAAGTGTCACTGGTTCCTTCAATTTTTCAACTTCCTGCAGTAAAATAGATGTTTTCTTTGAAAAACTACCTCAGAGACAAGTCAAAAACACTCCACTGCCTTTCAAAATTAACGAAGAGGATTCTTTAATTACAGGAATGCATAAAAGAGTCTTTTAAAATTAAAATTTAAAAGTTGGATAATCTTAGGCAAGACTTTACCCAGGATATACTTTGAAGTTAACAGGGGGCTGGCTACCTGGCTGATTTTTGCTTTAACATTGTGTAATGATACATTGAGTTGTTAATTGGAAGACATTGCCTTACCACGGTATAATGCCAATTCCATGCTCCAATTAAGCTGTTGACTAAAAGCAGAATAAAGCCTGAAGGACAGAGTTTGTCAATTTATATAAACATTTCAAAATCTTTATAGGAAGCTGGAAACAAATGACCACATTGTAAACCTGCCGCCTCCAACACAAAATGTGCGAGATCTGGGCAATCCAAGATGGAGGATGAGAAAAACATTATGGCTATAAGAGCTGCTCCTTTTTTGAGGTATTTTCAATGTTGGAGCTGATTTTACTGAATTCTAGGAGCAGTGGTTACCGTTTCATTAGCTGGTGCTGGACGGGTGTATGAATAGAGTCATAGAGTCATATACAGCATGGAAACAGACCCTTCGGTCCAACCCGTCCATGCTGACCAGATATCCCAACCCAATCTAGTCCCACCTGCCAGCACCCGGCCCATATCTCTCCAAACCTTCCTATTCATATGCCCATTCCAAATGCCTCTTAAATGTTGCAATTGTACCAGCCTCCACCACATCCTCTGGCAGCTAACCTCATACACATATCACCCTCTGCGTGAAAAAGTTGCCCCTTAGGTCTGTTTTATATCTTTCCCCTCTCACCCTTAACCTATGCCCTCTAGTTCTGGTCTCCCCAACCCAAAAGGGTTTAGAGGGACATGGGCCACATGCTGGCAAATGGGACTAGGTTAGGTTCGGATATCTGATTGGCATGGACGAGTTGGACCAAAGGATCTGTTTCTGTGCTGTGCATCTCTATGACTCTATGATTGCAGTCTTGTAGGAGCAGTACCATCTCCAAGCCACTCACCATCCAGACTGGAAAATCCAATCGCTGCTCTTTCAGTGTCACCGAGTCAAAATCCTAACAGCATTGCGCGTCTACCTTCAGCATGTGGAGTCCGTCAGTTCAAGAAGGCAGCTCACCACCACCTTCTCAAGGAGCCATAAGAGATGGGCACTAAATGCTGGGCCCAGCCATCCATTTTCACATTGGTTGGGATTAGATCTCTCTACCTTTGATAATTTTGTGTAGCATTGACCATGTTGTTGGGGTTTGATGCAGGTAGCCAGCAACAATCCCGATGAACACAACTCTCAGTTGAGTTACTGAGCAAGTATCAGAAGTAAGTGTTCTGACTGATTAGATTTTCCCCTTAAGTAGCCAAGGAATATTGGTTCCGTCTATCCAATAGATGGAGGGAACCCTCTTTTACATCCTTCATCCCTACCAAAGTGGCTAACTAACTCACTCAGTATGAGGTAAGGTGTGTACCAGTCTTTAACTGGGTCATACTTTGAAAATGGTAGCATTTAGTCTGCAAAACAAGGAAGTATCCATATTTAAATAGTGATCACGTTCACAGTCTTTCCCTTAGGATAGTGGTATAGTGTGACTGGACTAGTAACCCAGCACTGTGTTTTCCTACTACACGTAGAAATGCAGAGGCTCAAGCTAATGCTGTAGGCACAGAGGTTCAAATCTCATTCCAGAAGATGGTAGGATTTAAATACATCTGGGATGTAAAAGTATCAATAATGGTAATTGTCAAATTTCCCATCAAGTGTTGTAAAAAACATCTATCGGGTTCACTAACGTCATGTAGGGAAGGAAATCTGCCATCCTTACCTGGTCTGGCCTACATGTGACTCCAGACCCACAGCAATGTGATTAGCTCTGACAGAGCCTTAGAAACACTCTCACTTCAAGGGCAATTAGGGATGGGCATAAACACTGAAGGGAGGAGACATTTATTTACCCAGAGAGTTGGTGAGCCTGTGGGACTCTAAGTCACTGAAGGTAGTTGAGGCCAAAACATGGAGAGTTTCCATGAAAGAGTTAATTATAGCCCTTAGGGCAATAGGGATCAAAAGATATGGGGATACAGCAGGAAGAAGCTAAGAGTTGGATGGTCAGCCATGATCATACTGAATGGTTCAGCAGGCTCAAAGGGCGGTATGGCCTACTCCTGGACCTATTTTCTAAGCTGACCTTGCCAGCAATGGCAACATCTGGTTTCATGTGATTTTTTAAAATTCATGAGAAGTGTAACAAAATGAAACCATCAGAAATAGTCAATAACAAAAACACTTCAAGCATTACTGAGGGAGTGCCACAATGGCAAAACTGCTGCCATTTATAAACTTCATTAAGACAATACCAAACCTGTTTTACAAAATAGATGTTACTATTTTTACCGTAAGATTTTCTGTGTTCCAATTTACATTCTTTACTCAGTTGTCAGTCCCCAAAAATTAAATTGACTGTCCATTAATCCCATTGTTCATTAATCCCATTTTCCATTCATCCAATTTGCTGTTTTTGGTAACTTGCTGTGCATAAATTGGCTTCTGCGTTTACAAAAACAACTGCTCCATTACAGATATATTTAATTGGAAATTAAAAACTGCCAAAGAGTTTGAAAAGCATTTTTGAAGTTACACAAGAGACACAGAGATAGTGAAATTATTCTTCTGTATAAAAGCAAAATGCAGGAGATCTGTATGCAAAATATTGGAAACATTCAGCAGGTCAGATAGGATTCATGAAAAGAAAGAATTGATCAGAAATGTTCCAATGAAATATAGTGATGTGGTTGCTCAGTAAGTTAGCACTGCTGCCTCACAGTGCCAGGAACCTGGGTTCAATTCCAGCCTTGGGTGACTGTTGGTGTAGAGTTTGCACGTGCATGGGTTTGCTCCGGTTTCCTCCGGGTGCTCCGGTTTCCTCCCACAGTCCAAAGATGTGTAGGTTAGGGCAGATTGGCCATGCTAAATTGTCCATAGTGTCCAGGGATGTGTTACTTCAGGGTAAATATGAATAAGAGTAGGGGAATGGGTTTGGGTCAGATATCCTCTGGACAGTTGGTGTGGACTTGTTGGGCCAAAGGGCCTGGTTCCACACTGTAGAGAATTCTATTATAATAAACGAAATGTCACTTTGACCTGAAGTGTTAATACTGTTTTCACTCCACAGATGCTGCCTGACCTGCTGAGTATTATCAGAATGTTGTGCTTTTACTTTAATCTTTTACAGAATTCAATGATATTAACAGTGGCAATGTACAAAGAACAAGAGAATAGCCAAGGAGAGATTTGTTTTCATATAGTGAGCTCTTTGTGAACAGAATCAAAGACACATAGTTTTACTTTGTGGAGAGAGTTTATTGTCTTGCTCAGACTCACAGCTCTCATCCTCATCCAGTGTCACAACTATTCCCTTTCATGTTGCAGATTTTTCTAATCAACCTGACACAGAGATGTTATTACAAACCTCTGAAGCAGGTGGGATGTGAACCTGAGCCTTCTTGATCTGAGGCAGGGACACTACCCTGCACCACAACAGCATTCAAGAACAAGCAATATCCACAACTTGTTTCTCTTAGCCTCAACAATGTGATTGATCATCCTGTAACATTGTTGACACAAAGAAGAGTTGGAGATTCAGATTTCATAGGAACTTTCTAGAAGTATCTGAGCATGAACTTGCTGGAGTTGAAAAGTGTAGCACTGGAAAAGCACAGCAGGTCAGACAGGAGCAGCAGAGTTGACTTTTCGAGCATAAGCCCTTCATCATGAGCTCTCCTGTTCCTCAGATGCTGCCCGAACGGCTGTGCTTTTCCAGCGCCACACTTTTTGACTCTGACCTCCAGCATCTGCAGTCCTCACTTTCTCCATGAACTTGCTGGAGACTAATATCGTGAAAGATCTGGAGTTTAGGATTAACGGGGATAGGGTTTTCAGTGAGACAGTAAGTCAAGACTGAACCGCCGCCTTCTGGATTGCAAAGTTGTTTTGTGTGAAACTTTCTACCAATAACCCAAACAGGAATAACACATGAAACCAGCAGGTGTTCTCCTTTGGATGACATTTGAACCAACACCCCATCTACCCTCACAGGTGTAAAACACTGCATTTTTGAAATTCTATCTTTTATAGCACCAAATTTATTCATAGCAAGTTCCCACAAGATATTGATGAGATCCTTTTTTTTGTGACATTGATTTATGGACAGATATGGACTAGGACACCAGAGGTTAACAACTGTGCTTCTTCAAAATGTATCAAAACTGACCAGGTCCTTTTCTTGATATTGATTTATGGACTGATATTGAACAGGACACCAGGGCTAACCCCCTTGCTTCTTTAAAATACAGTAAAATAAGAAGGCAGAATTTTAAAAACGTAGTGCTTTATACCTGAGAGGATGGATTGGGCACCTGAGAGAGATTAAAGTCTCATCTGTAAGACAACACCTCATAGTAAGCGTCAGCTAGATTTTTATCTTGGGTCTCTGGAGTGAGTCCTGAACTTTGAAAAGTCCAGGTTCAGGCGGTGAGAAGGCTAACCGCTGAGCCATATCCAATGCTGGACAAAAGTGAGGACTGCAGATGCTGGAAACCCGAGTCTGGATTAGAGTGGTGCTGGAAAAGCACAGCAGGTCAGGCAGCATCCGAGGAGCAGGAAAATCGACGTTTCGGGCAAAAGCCCTTCATCAGCCCTTCATCCTCTATTCCTGATGAAGGGCTTTTGCCCGAAACGTCGATTTTCCTGCTCCTCGGATGCTGCCTGACCTGCTGTGCTTTTCCAGCACCACTCTAATCCATATCCAATGCTGTCAAGTGTTTTATATAAATGCACAATATAAATGCACAATGCACAACGTAAAATAAACTCCTAAATGAGTGAACAGAACTAATCACCAGATCAGTAATTTCCACCTCAAACTGACCAAGGTTCTAAACAACTTGACCTTTTATTCCTGTTTTATAGTAAAGCATTTTAATTTAGTTCCTAACACTGGTCTCAGACATTAATATTACAAATGAGTTTAAAAATAAGTAATAACAGGGCATCCTGTAGGGAAGATTGAAAGGGCCTCAGGGAGTCAATAGACATAAGGACATAGGAGGTAAAGGCCTTGTGCTATTAGCGTTAACCTATTAATCCAGGGACCTGGGTAATGTTCTGGGGACCACCATGGCAAATGATAGAATTTGAATTTAATAAATGTTGACCATTAGGAAAAGCTGATCTGGCTCACCAATGTCCGTTATGGAAGTTGTGGAATAATAGAGATGTACAGCACAGAAACAGGCCCTTCAGTACAACTCATCCACGCCAACCAGATATCATGACCTAATCTAGTCCCATTTGCCAGAAATGTTGTAATTGTACTAGCCTCCACCATGTCCTCTGGCAGCTCATTCCATATACATACCACCCTCTGCGTGAAAAAGTTACCTCTCAGGTCCCTTTTAAATCTTTTTCCTCTAACCTGTGCCCTCTAGTTCTGGACTCCCCCACCCCAGGGAAAAGACCTTGTCTATTTACCCTATCCATGCCCCTCATGATTTTATAAATCACACAACACCAGGTTATAGTCCAACAGGTTTATTTGAAAGTACAGAGTTCAGAGCAGAATGGGACTTGAAGGAAGGTCTGGGATTTATATATTAATGAATCGAAACCTGAAACTCATTTAAGTGGTTAAAGACATAACAGCGATCTATGTTTGTTCAATACACTGCATCAGTTGTATGATACTATGGTCATTTACTATAAATTGTGTACTATGATCCTGCCCCACTAGCTACCTGACAAAGGAACGACGGTCCAAAAGCTAGTGCTTCCAAATAAACCTGTCGGACTTTAACCTGGTGTTGTGTGAATTTTAAGTTTGTCCACCCAAGTCCAATACTGGCTCCTCCTCATCATGATTTTTTAAGCTTCTATAAGGTCACCTCTCAGCCTTGACACTCCAGGGAAAACAGCCCCAGCCTTACCTGACTCCAGACCCACAGGTGATTTGAGACTGCCCTTTTCGGTAGGTGAGGATGGACAGTAAATACTGGTCTAGACAGCAATACCAACAGTAAAAAGTGAGGTCTGCAGATGCTGGAGATCAGAGCTGAAAATGTGTTGCTGGTTAAAGCACAGCAGGTTAGGCAGCATCCAAGGAACAGGAAATTTGACGTTTCGGGCCAGAGCCCTTCATCAGGAATGGCATTCCTGATGTAGGGCTCTGGCCCGAAACGTCGAATTTCCTGTTTCTTGGATGCTGCCTAACCTGCTGTGCTTTAACCAGCAACACATTTTCAGCAATACCAACATCCAATGAATGACATTTTTCATAAAGACGCAGCCCCTCTGATGATATATGGGACAAAGCAGAAGTTCAAAACATCTTCTGAGGGTATCCCTCAGTGTGCCTCTCCATTTTGGCCATCGCTGCTACAGCAACACTTTAAACTGCACTCTTTATGTTCCTCTGGCTGTACTAGTGTGTGTGTCGTACAGACACAGTTTAAACCATCATTTACCACCCCACCCCCATCCCCCACCCCGCTCCATGCCTGCTTTCCTCACTGAGTTCTTGGTCTTTTCTCAAATATGGCTTCAAAGCCCCTGGGATCTAACATGACTCTGTACCAAACTACGCCTCAAGGCAGCTGCTGCAACTCAATATCAAAGTTACTCTCAATATGTCACATCCTCCACATCCCCAGAAAGGAACTAAGAATGAGGTTTATGGATGTCTGAACCCATCCCCGGCACTGCTCTTTCTGTGACTGGTTCTGCAGGCTTTTCAGCTTCTGCTACAGTCTGGCTCCTGAGTGAAGAATCGCATGAGAGAGATTAGATTACATTACAGTGTGGAAACAGGCCCTTCGGCCCAACAAGTCCACACCAACCCGCCGAAGCGTAACCCACCCATACCCCTACATTTACCCCTTACTTAACACTACAGGCAATTTAGCATGGCCAATTCACCCGACCCGCACACCTTTGGACTGTGGGAGGAAACCGAAGCACCCGGAGGAAACCCACGCAGACACGGGGAGAACGTGCAAACTCCACACAGTCAGTCGCCTGAGTCGGGGACTGAACCCAGGTCTCTGCCGCTGTGAGGCAGCAGTGCTAACCACTGTGCCACCGTGCCGCCCACGTGCTGACCAAAGTATATTTTTCTGCCTCTTTTGCTGTACTCTGGTTATTTTCTCCGTCAGTTTCCTGGATTTCTATTCTCATGAAGACTACTCCATCGTGTATCCCAGACACTATCCTTCAAACGGCTGCTGGACATCTGTCATTATGCTCCATTTATCAGATTCCCTGCCCACTTAATTAACATATATATTCCTTTACTACTTCCTTATGTCCACTTCACAACTCAACTTTCCACCCATCTTTATATCATCAGGGATTTTATCAACCAGGCCTCTGATCCCTTTTTTTCTCAGCCCTGAGTCATTTATATAAAAATTAAATAAAATTGAGGTCCAAGCACACCACACATTGCATTTTGTGAAACGGAAAGAGACCTATTTATGCCTACTCCGTGTTTCCTGTCAGCTAACCAACCTTCCGTTCATACCAGCTGGTTGGATAGCGAAATAAGTCTCCAGAAGCTGTATCCTGTCACCAAGTCACCCTTTATTTACACGTGCACCATACATGGGCTCTGACCAACCAGCTCAGAGCCAGTCCCTGGGCTGAGAAGAATCCCTGACACTCCTGTTTTTTTTAGTTAAACAATTACAATTTACAAAACAATTAATATTAACAGCTGTATACAAAGAAATAGCAATTTTACAAGGGAGCAGAGCAGCAAAGCCAGGCCCCAAACCCTATCTTTCAACCAGTTTTCATGGATATGAGGACAAACCTCAAATCCTACTTTCAATAACAAAACAGTAACAGTGACAAATACAAATAAAACAGTCCAATTACATAAAAACAGTGCATTAGATACAGATCCCAGCAACCCACCTGTCCCTCCCACCTTCCGGCCACTCTAAGGCAGCCCACCCCAACGCCCCTTCCGGCTCTCGGTCTGCCCTGACACACCTACCGACCACCCATCCTGCAACACTCCGGTTTATTTTTTTCTTTTTTTTATCATCTGCACAAAGCTTTCAGACAACATGACTACAAACAGGGATTCAGGCTTTTATGTACATCCTTTACCTCACTGTCATCATTAATATGGTAAGTGACGTCATACTGTCTAGCATCGAGTTATAGTGAAATAAAAAGGCAAGTTGTTAGGTTTCTTACAGAAAACACTCCTGTTTACATCAGTCAGCCAGGGCTCCCTGATTGACCCAGGTTAATAGCCCCAGTCATACTCAACGAGATCCACCTGACCAACTTTGATCCAATCACGACGGATAGCTTGCTGATGATGCAGAGTGATGCCAAGACTGTGGGTTCAATTCCCATGCCAGCTGAGTTACCATGACGATTCCACCTTCTCAACCTCAGCTAAGGTGTGGTGAACCCTTGGGTTAAACACACTACCAATCATCTCTCACAAGTAAGAAAGTGGGGCCATGCTGACTTTACGTATATGCCCTCTGCCCTTATTTGTTCTTCGTCCCTCTGCTGAGGGGAAAGGTTTCTTCCTGTGCTGTAAACTCACCAAAACCACTTTGTAGTAGGTTTACTCCAAGGTAGCAGCACAGGGTAGCTGTTTCACCTGTGGTTCAAATATCTGAGACACCTGCAGATGCTGGAGATCAGAGTAGAGAGTGTGGCACTGGAAAAGCACAGCAGGTCAGGCAGCTTCCAAGGAGCAGGAGAGTCGATGACTCGGGCATAACATTCCTGACGAAGGGTCATGCCCAAAACATCGACTCTCCTGCTCCTCAGATGCTGCCTGACAGGCTGTGCTTTTCCAGCACCACTCTCTCAACCCCCACCTTCCCAGACCAGAGTAATTAGTGGTAACTGGGCCCTTTTCAGAGCCAATCATGGGGACTATTTGCCTGTAAATGAGCTTGTGCAACGTAGACCAAGTGATGATTTGGGTATCATTATCACACAGGATTATCATGATCTCACCTGTCTCAGGCCATGAGCCCCTGGATGCTCTCTGACAGAGACTCTGACTATCCAATCAGCTGTCTCTGAGGTGGTCCTCTCTCCCAGCTGACCAAACCTCTTCTCAAACGCTCCCTTGACCCAGCCCTGACTCTTCCTCTAGTTTCTGACTCAGAGCTCATTCTATCTAGGAGGCACACTCTCCATTTCCTCTCTCCTACTCCCATTGAACTGATCACCCAGCCTCAGTCTCTAGCTCCCACGTGAACCAATATTGTAAAATGGTTCTCTCACTCTCTCTTCAGGTGTTGTCCTCCTCTCCACAACAAAACAACACAGATGCCTCCATCTTTACAAACTACCCTCCTAATCCAACCACCTTTTTCTCTCAAAGGTCCTTAAATATGTTGTTGCCTCTAATCGGGGCCTATTTTTCCCAAACATTCCACACTTGAATCCTTTCAACCAACATTCTGCACCCACTCGACCTCCCCCCCACCCCCACATCCTCAACCAAAATGGTTCTTATCCCAGTCACTAAAAAACACCTTATGTAAATTATCCCTCTATGTCCTTCTCAACTGCACTGCAACCTTTGACATAGCTGACCACACCGCTTCCTCCATTGGTCCATCACTGCCACCCAACTAGATGGATCTGCCCTCGTGAATCCACTCATCTGACCAATCAGAGCCTGACTCTCCCCGCAATGACTTCTGTCCTTCTTCCTACTCTGTCACTTCTCGTGACCCCTCCCGCTCCCCACCCCCCCACCCACCCTTGCCCCTCTGCCATAAAATTGTTGTCTCTAGGCTACCTCAACTGATAAAATGATTAGGGAAGGTTCACAAAATTGATTCCAGAGTTGAAAGGTTTGCTTTATGAAAAAGATTAAACAGTTTAACCAGGCAAAAGTGGGGACTGCAGATGCTGGAGATCGGAGTCTAGATTAGAGTGGTGCTGGAAAAGCACAGCAGGTCAGGCAGCATCAGAGGAGCAGGAAAATCAAAGTTTCGGGCAAAAGCCCTTCATCAGGAAATCCCTCTTCATTCCTGATGAAGGGTTTTTGCCCGAAATGTTGATTTTCCTGCTTCTCGGATGCTGCCTGACCTGCTGTGTTTTTCCAGCACCACTCTAATCTAGACTCTGATCTCCAGCATCTGCAGTCCTCACTTTTGCCTGATTAACACCAGTGATAGTCCAACAGGTTTATTTGGAAGTACAAGATTTCGGAGCATTGCTCCTTCATCAGATAGCGAGTGGGGCAGGTTTATAGTCAGGACACAGAATTTATAGTAAAAGAAGAAAGTGCCACATCTATAAGTTTAACAAGAGCTTTATTTGTTAGCCACACTCCTTTAATGTAACCAATTCAAACCCAGTTTTCAAAAAAATTGAGCTGAAAACGTGTTGGTGGAAAAGGGCTCATGCCTGAAACGTCGATTCTCCTGCTCCTTGGATGCTGCCTGACCTGCTGCGCTTTTCCAGCAACACATTTTCAGCTCTGATCTCCAGCATCTGCAGTCCTCACTTTCTCCTTTAAAAAAATTGAACCTGTTTTTTCTAATCAATATGTTCAGCGATGTTATTACACACCTCTGGAGTAGATGGGACCTGAATCCAGGCCTCCCAGTCCAGGGGGAGGGACATCATCACTGCACCACAAGACAGCCCCCTTTTTTCCCCCACCATCAAACCCAATTGATGTTTAAGTAATATATCTATCAACTTTCCCTTCATTCATTCAGCCTCAAGCATTCCTTCAGACTATATCAGGTGACAAGAGGGCTGACAGGCTGCAGAATCTGTTCTGCTAATGGTGATAGGCAGGAGCTGGTGACTTGGAAGTCAGTGGGGAGTGGTCAGTAGTATTGGGGTGACAGAACTAGGTTCTGATGTAAGTTGTAGGGCCTGTGTGCACTGAACATTGAACACAGCATCATTCAGGTTTCACATATCCATTCTTAACTTTGTCAGTAAGAAATGGAGAATAGCTACATGTAGGAGGTACCAGCCACACAATGAACTGGAGCTCAATTACCCTCAGGGCAGGAGCAGGAACAGGCTGGAGAGCTCCCCAAGCCTGTTGTATAATCTGCCGTCACTAAAGGGGGAAAAAGAACCAACTTCCATTTACATTGCAAAATACAGATTGATAGAATCCCTGTAGTGTGGAAGCAGGCTATTCAGCCCATCACCAGCCCTCTGGAGAGTATCCCACCTCATCCTGTAACCCCACATTTCCCCAGGCTAATCCACCTAACCTGCACATAGTGTCATAGAGTCATAGAGATGTACAGCATGGGAACAGACCCTTCGGTTCAACTTGTCCATGCCAACGAGATATCTCAACCCAATCTAGTCCCACCTGCTAGCACCTGGCTCATATCCCTCCAAACCCTTCCTATTTGTATACCCATCCAGATGCCTTTTAAATGTTGCAATTGTACCAGCTTCCACTACATCCTCTGGCAGCTCATTCCATACATGTACCACCCTCTGTGTGAAAGGTCTGCCCCTTAGGTCCCTTTTATAGCTTTCCCCTCTCACCCTAGACTATGCCCTCTAGTTCTGGACTCCCCCACTCCAGGGAAAAGACCTTGTCTATTTATCCTATCCATGCCCCTCATGATTTTGTAAACCTCTATAAGGTCACCCCTCAGCCTCTGACGCTCCAGTGAAAACAGCCCCAGCCTGTTCAGCCTCTCCCTGTAGCTCAGATCCTCCAACCCTGACAATATCCATGTAAAATCTTTTCTGAACCCTTTAAAGTTTCACAACATTCTTCCAACAGGATAAGAATTGCACGCAACATTCCAAAAGCGACTCAACCAATGTCCTATACAGCCGCAACATGACCTCTCACCTCTTACACTCAATGCACTGACCAATAAAGGAAAGCATATTTTTGGACAGTGTGAGGAAACCCAATGCAGGCACGGGGCGAATGTGTAAACTTCACATCAACAGCTACCTGAGGCTGGAAACAAACACAGGTCCGCGGCGCTGTGAGGCAGCAGTGCTAACCACTGACCCACCCTGGCATCTTGGTATACTTCAGAAGGGTTTTATCGAACAAGGTTTGGTTGCAAATGACATAAGGAGATTTTGAACAGGTGACCAAAGAAGCAGCTTTTTAAAACACGTACCTTAAAAGGAAGAAAAAGGAGGCAGAGAGTTTGAGTAATCAAATTCCAGAGCGTAGGAGCCAGTAGTTGAAGACAGGCAACTCTATAGCCCTAGGGATTTCTTAAAAGCTACAAAACACTCACTTAAGCTGGCTTGTCCAAACAAGCAGAAATGCTAGTCATATCCTCAGCCCTTGTACTCAGTCCTATCAGACAGTAACAGACACCGTGCGTGGTGTAGGTTGTGAAAGTTATCACTTAGTTGAGCAGCACTTTGTGAAAGCTAGACAGCAAATTAGCACTGTCATGGCGGCAGTTTAATAGTCTGTTCCTGCATTTCACATCCACACTGGGATGTAACAGTACCAACACACCATAAAAACAATGAACAAACTGACCTTTGTAACAAATTAAATATTTTTGCAGTCACAATGATAGGAAACGTAGCTGCAAATCTGCACACAGCGAACGCCTACCGAAGAGGACACTGTCCAGATTGTTTTATTCATGATAGTCGAGGGAGACACATTGGCCAAGAAACTCTGGAGAACTATTCGGCTGTTTTTGGAAGCAGTGCGGTGGAATATTTTACATTTTCATAACTGTGTAGACGGGGCTTTAATTTTGAAGCTTGTCTTGAACCACTCGCACTGTCCGAGTACTGGGAGAATCAGCTGTAATTTTGTGCTCAGGTTTCTGGAGTGTAGAATCCACAACCTCTGACTCACAGAGTCAACAGGGATAACCACTCAACCACAGTCAAAGACTCGCAAGTAAACTAGCAAATAAACTCCAGTAAGTGAGGAAACAAAGGCACTATTCCAAAATTGTTGGCATCCATTTTCTGCACTCCTTTCCAACCTCAGCCATGCAGACACATGTTAACTCAGGAGGCTGAGAGAGCTTTGTTGGTCCACGGTAACTTGCCAATGTTAACATTTATGACACTTCAGATGTAATTTATTGGAGAATGCCTGTAGTGCAGAAGCAGACCATTCAGCCTATCAAATCCACACCATCCCTCTGAAGAGAATCCCACCTCAGACCCACCATCCCTACCCTATTACTAGAACCCTGCATTTCCCATGGCTAATCCACACAGCCGACACATCCCTAAAACTATGGGGCAATTTAGCATGGCCAACCTATCTAACTTGCATGTCTTTGAACTACGTATGGAAACCAGATACTCAGAGGAAACCCACGCAGACACAGGGGGAATGTGCAAACTCCACACAGACAGCTACCCAAGGGTGGAATGCCTACAGAAGGCATTAACACCTGAAACATTGGTTTCTCCACCCCCTGATGCTGCCTAGCTTGCTGCATCCTTCCAGCCTCCTGCTGGTCTACTGCTGATTTTTTTTCAGCAATTTCTGATCTACAGCACTGTGTTTTAATTAATCATATGAAGCGATTTGCAACATTGCTATCCACAATGGTCATTTATAAATGCCACTGTTGCGTAAGATCACAGAATCCCTACAAAGCAGGGAGAGACCATTCAATCCAGCGAGTGACCCTCTGAAGAGCATCCCCCCCTATCCCTGTAATCTTGTATTTACCATGGCTCGCCTGCACATCCCTGGACACTACAGGGCAGTCCACGAAACCTGCACATCCTTGGACTGTGGAAGGAAACTGCAGCACCCGGAGGAAACCCACACCAACATGAGGAGAATTATCAAACTCCACATAGATGGTCGTCCGAGACTGGAATCAAACCCGGGTCCCTAGCGCTGTGTAGATTTAACATGACCCTCACCTTCATAACCAAGGTGCATAAAATCCAGCCCAATGTTCCCATGGAGGGAGAAAGCAGAGTTAACTTTCCAGGTCCATTCTGAAGAAGAGTCACATGACTTGAAATGTTAATTCAGTTTCTCTCTCCACAGATGCTGCCAGACCTGCTGAGTCTCTCCAGCACTTTCTCCTTGTGTTTTAGATTTCCAGTATCCATGGGTTTATTTTCACGTTCCTAGGGTGATCCTGCCCTACAAAGGGAGACGGGGCCTCAACATCACCACCTGCGACCAGGTGGCACTCCCTCAGGACTGTGCTGGCTGTGCCAACTTAGAACCTGTGCACCATTCGGGGCAGTCTAAACTCCAGGGAGGTGGGGTTACTCAAGATCAACTGGATTTGGGAACCACAGGCTTTGAAAAGCCACATCTGAAAATGCTCCATAATGACCCAACCTGCACACTTAGTGATTAATCCACAATTTAAAAACTGCCGGGTTGATAATGACATGTCAACATTTAATGCCTCCCCATCCAACTCAAGCAGCAGTCACTCAGAGCTGCTATTGAAGGGTACAGTATGGTGAAGACATACATAATGATAGGTTATCAACCAAGGAAGCCAGGGGAACTAGAAGTGGTCATTACCCTGTCTTGTGATTTTGGTTATCCCATAATCTCAGACCTGAAAGACAGAAGGGAAATCACAAAGACAAAGCATGCGAATACTCTAACAATTTCCTCTTCTCAAGTACAGACTGAGATGGGAAGGAAGCTTATAATCACAGCAATTCTATTCACTGATCATCCCTTCTCTTCAACAACCTAGCATCCCAATGGAATTGCTGGAAATACTCCCAAGGATCAGGGGACTGGAGTTACGTGTAAACGTTAGAGAAGCTAGAAGCAACAAAAACAGAAAATGCTAGAAAAGTTCAGCAACTGATTTCTGAGGAAGGGTCACTGTATTAACTCTGATTGCTCTCCACAGATAAGCCAGACCTGCTGAGCTTTTCCAGCGATTTCTGGTTTTGTTTCTGATTTCCCACATCCGCAGTTCTTTCAGTTTTTAAGAAAAGCTAGAGGGGTTCCCTACTTCCTAGATGGGCAGAGATAGGACGGATTAGAAAGCAGAAACAAAACAAAACAGAAATTGTTGGAAAAACTCAGCAGGTCTGGCAGCATCTGAGAAGAGACATCAGTGACCCTTCTTCAGATTTGGATTCGAAAGCAGTTTTATTTTCCATTGTAAGCGAGCCCAATAACCAGGGGGATAGACTTAAGCTAAGATTTGAATTGATTTGATTTATTATTGTATCTAAGTATTGTGAAAAGTTTTGTTTTGTGTGCAGTCCAGCAGGTCTTACAATAGAATGCGTTAGGGTAATAGAACAGAGCAAGGACTACAATGTTACAGCTGGAGAAAGGGTGCACAAAAAGTAAGATCAACATTGGATTTAAAATTTGAGAGGTCCATTCAGAAGTCTAACAGCAGCGGGGAAGAAGCTGTTCTTGAATCTGTTGGTATGTGTTTAAGCTTTTGTATCTTCTACTTGACAGAAGAAGTTGGAAGAGATTATAACCAGGGTAGGAAATTGAGGAGAGTTCTGTTCACTCAGAGGGTGTTGGGACTGTGGAACACATTGCCTGAAAGGGCAGTTGATTCAGAAACTCTCGTAATATTTAAGCAATATTCAGACAGTCACTTGCATTACCACAATCATACGGAGCTATGGATGAAAAGCTGGAACATGAGATTGGTGCAGACAGATCTTTGTTAACAGACAGAAACACACTGGACTGAACATCCCTCTTCTGTGCTGTAAATATCTAGGAGTTTAAGATGGCATAGATTGTCTTGGAGTATAGAAGCCCCATGGAGAGATTCATTGAGGTAATTTTGATAGACAAGATAGGAAGAAACAATTTGATTTGACATATCATTGTCACACATACCTATGAACAGTGAAAAGTTTTGTTTTGTGTGGAGTTCAGCAGATCATAACATACAAAGGTCATTGAGTAATTGAACAGAACGGGGTATAAAAAGTTACAGCTGCAAAGAAGATGTACAAAAAGCAAGATCAACATTAGATTTGAAATTTAAGAGGCCTATTCCGGTCTGGTCACAGCAGGGAAGAAGCTGTTCTTGAACCTGTTGGTACGTGTTTATTTTCTGCTTGGCAGAAGAGGTTGGGAGAGATTATGACCAGGGTGGAAGAGGTCTTTGATGATGTTGGCTGCCTTTCTGTGGCAATATATAGATGAGGTCAATGGATGGAAGGCTGGTTTGCGAGATGGACTGGGCTGTGTTCACAACTCTCTGTAGTCTATTATAGTCCTAGGCAGAGAAGTTGCCATACCAGGCCATGGTGCATCCAGATAGAACGCTTTCTATGGTGCATTGGTAAAAGTAGATGAGGGTCTTTATGGACATTTCAAACGTCCACCAATGAAGAGCTCAGGAAACAAAAGACACAGAACCAAGGAAGGGAAATGAGGAAGGAAAACAAAATACTATGGATGCTAGAAATCTGAAATAAAAACAGAACATGCTGGAAATACTCAGCAGGTTGGGCGGCATCTGTGGTGCAGAACAGAGTTCATTGTTTTGGTTCAACCTGAAGCCTCCACCCCAGAACATGAGAGGAATTACTATCAATCTGTAACATGCTGCCTGAGGGGATGGCAGGGGCAGATTGACTGGGGACTTCCAAAGGGGAATGGTGTTAATACATGGAAGGGGATTTGTGGGATTTGAGGAGGTGGGGGAGAAGGAAGTGGGACTAATTGTATAACTCTTGCTGATACAGGAACAATGGGCAGAATGGTCTCTTTTTATACTACAAGAGCTTATTAGATTAGATTACTTACAGTGTGGAAACAGGCCCTTCGGCCCAACAAGTCCACACCGAACCGCAATTCACCCATACCCCTAACCTAATACTACGGGCAATTTAGCATGGCCAATTCACCTGACCCGCACATCTTTGTGACTGTGGGAGGAAACCGGAGCACCCGGAGGAAACCCACGCAGACACGGGGAGAACGTGCAAACTCCACACAGTCAGTCGCCTGAGGCAGGAATTGAACCCAGGTCCCTGGCGCTGTGAGGCAGCAGTGCTAACCACTGTGCCACCGTGCCGCCCTAAATATGTAGTGGACTGCATCATTCTCAGCAGCCTGACAATATAATGCAAGCCCATTTAACCTTGGCCTTGCTCCAAATCATTTCATAACCGGAGGATGAGTAAAGCAGCTTGATTCGTGCCTCAGGCCTGATTGGAATATCAGAAACCAGGAAGCAGGCTTTGCTGAAGGCTATCATGGCTGCCTATTGGTGTTTACCTTTCTGTGAGCTAACTAACCAACCACCCTCCCTCCAAACTCTGCGAACCATACCCAGCAGCTAAAAAAATCTCACATCTCGAGCTGAACTAGCCAGTTCTTAAACACAGAAGAGTGTGGTGGCCTTTCTTGCAAGAGGATTTTGAGTACACAGGAAGAAAGATATCTTGTTGTAATTGTATTCAGATATGATGCTACATGTAGAGTATGGTGTACTTTGCCCAGAGAATGATGTAGAGTCATAGAGGTGTACAGCACAGAAACAGACCCTTCGGTCCAACTCGTCCATGCCAACCAGATATCCTAACCTAATCTAGCCCCATTTGCTAACACTTGGCCCATATCCCACTAAACCTTTCCTGTTCATATTCCCATCCAGATGCCTTTTAAATGTTGTCATTGTACTGACCTCTACATCTCCTCTGGCAGCTCATTCCACACATGCATCACCTTCTACACAAAAAAAGTTGTCCCTTAGGTCCCTTTTAAAATCTTTTCCCTCTCACTTAAACCTATGCCCTCTAGTTTTGGAATCCCCTACCCTGGAGAAAGACCTCAGTTATTCACTCTATCCATGCCCCTCATGGTTTTATAAACTTGTGTAAGGTCACGACTCATCCTCCAACACTCCAGGAAAAATAGCCCCAGTTGCAAATCAATTTGTACGCAAGTTGGAACACCATGCAGGATAATATAAAAAGCCATAAATCTTCAGAGATTGCCTCTTTAAAATCACAACCGTGTATAGGATCACGTTCATAAGTATGAGCATTTGTAAGTTAGATGTTCACAATTTGTATGATAATGGCGTCAACTGCACTTTTACCTACTCTCTGTGTTGAACATGTCTCCGAAAATCAGGATGGATAATTTTCAGAACAACAAAAACACTCCAATTTAAATTTCACAGAATGAGCTGCACCACTTTCAAGCTATTGATTCTCCTACTTGCACGTGCCGGGGGGGAAACACAACAGTATTTGTGCAAACTGTAGCCCAGAAAGGTGTCAGCTATATTTTTCATCTTCACCCAGGTTCCAGAAGCAAACTACTGGAAATCTAAAATAACAACAGAAAACGCTAGAAACATCAGAACACGGCTAATGAAAGGTCATTGACTTGAAAAGTTAGCACTGCTTCTGTGTGTATATGTATGTGAACCTCTCTTTCACAGATATTGCTAGCTCTGCTAATGCTGCATCCCTGTATTGACAGGGTCAGTTAGCTGCTTCACAACACACAGTGACACCAACAGTATGAGTTCAATTCCAGCAAAGACTGAAATGAAGGACCCTCCTTCTCAACCTCTCCCTTTACCTGAGGCACGGTGACCCTCAGGATAAACCACCACCTGTCATCTCCCCCTCTCTAATGAGAGAGCAATCCCTGTGTCTGCATCTCATCTATGTACAGTTTAAAGTGAAGAGGGATGAAGTGAGTAAGGAACATCGGTTTACAGTGTCATTGATCAGGGGAACAGAAGTTTGACAGTGTTGGTAAAAGTAGACAGTGCATTTATATGCTCTGGAGAGTTCTGACTGAAAGGAGACACTGAAATAAGTCGCAACAGGAAATTCATTCGAAGAATTAATTTATAAACAGCTCCAGTAAATAGGGTTTTCTTCCAAACTGTACGATTTCGCAGCAACTTCTCCCTTTCTTAAACCCTGACCACAAAAGATGCAAACAGGACACATTGCAAAACAAAAGGGCAAGTCTGTCACACTCAGGTTACAGCGAGAGGAGGGGAAGCATATCGCTAAATGTCACCGAAAAGTACATGTCCCTCCCCCAGATGGCATTAAACACTCGATGAGTCACCAAGAAATATTGACTTAACGAGCGATTCGACCTCTCTGGTTTCAAAACCTGTCAAATTTACGAAACTCTGGATGGTGTATACACGCTGAATTACGACAACCTACAGTCTGAAATAAACAGAAAGTGTGTCCCTTGTCGTTTACATTGCAGACCCCGCCTTAAAAGTTACAATCGCGCAAAACGCACCAACATAGAAAGACTGGTGAACGGTATGTTCAAATCTAACATTTTAGGAAAGCAGTTACAATCTAACAAGTCGGAGTGAACAATAAAAAAGACATCTTTTAGCCCTCTCGCCCCTGAGAGTGGGGAGTCTGAATGAACTGATTCCCTGCCACTTTGTTACAGTCCAACAACAGCAGCAGCAACATTGTATCCGATCAGGGAGTGGGGATCCCGAATTGGAAGTAACTGATTTGTATCCGATTATTGTGAGGGATAAGGAAGGGCCCGGGAGAATTCTGCTAAGGTCTCACCTCCCAAGAGAGCGAAGTGTCCTGGTCGGCTGCAGATTGCTGGCCTCTACTGGGCTGTCGAAGCGCTGTCTGGACTGGGGAACTGAGCCAGACTGGACACTTACTGCTACTCGCTTTCACCCACAAATACTCCTCACCCCCTGAGTGGGAGGAGTGCGGAAACGCCGCTGCGCATGTATGCTGGCTTTATTATAATACAGACACACACACACACGTTAGATAAAGGCTGGGAACTGTAGTTCTCATTGGGCAGGGAGGGAGCGCTGAAAAAAAGAAACAGAAATTGCAGGAGGAACTCAGCAAAGTTTAACAGCATCTGTGGAGAGAGAACTGATTGTGCACCAATCCTGTGGCTTATGATTGATTAGGTTAGGATTATGCTCACTGGAGGTTTGGGGGAGTGGGGGCATATCGATAAAACAATTCTAAACAGGTTAAATGCAGATAGGTATGAGCGAAATGACTGCTGATGCTGGAATCTGTACTGAAAACAACAAATGCTGGAGAGCACAGCGGGTCCAGGAAGGATGTTCCCGATGGAGGTGGTTGGGCGAGTGCAATGCAGAACCTGGGGTCATGGTTTAAAGGTCAGGGGTAAACCTTTTAAGACTGAAATGGGGAGAACTTTCTGCAGCCAGAGAGTGGGGACGCTGTCATAGAAAGCAGTTGAGGCTAAAACATTTGAAGAAGGAGGTAGCTATAGCTCTCGTGGCTAAAGGGAACGTGGGAGGTAGGGGGTATGTAGGTGAGTAGGACTGAGCACAATGACAGCTAGGAACCTAATGAATGGGGAAGCAGGCTTGAAGGGCTGAATGGCCTACTCGTGCTCCTATCTTCTATGAGTTCAGTGATTCTTAAAAAAAGATGATTTGCATTTCTTTAACCCCCACCTTCAGCCTACAGAATCCTTTTGGATTAGATTAGTAAAGGGGATCAAGGGTTATGGGGGTGAGAAGCACATCAGCCATGATTGAATGCTGGAACAGGCACAATGGGCCGAATGGCATAATTCTGCTCCCACACCTTATGGCGGTATGGTCTCAATGTGGACACTCCACTGAATGCAGAAATGAACATGAATTCTGAAGAGCAGTTGTAAACCGTTGGAAGTATTAACTTTGTTTCTCTCTCCACTGCAGTTACCAGATCTGCTGAGTTTCTCCAGCACTCTCTGGAACCCTCTGCAGGACCCCGTTCCCCAGTCTCCCTGTCCTCACAAATATCACTCACCCAACTCGTCTGCAGGGTTACGGTTCCCTTGATCTCGGAAGTTTGAGGGTTGATCTTACAGAGGTTTATAAAATCATGAGGGGCGTGGATAGGGTGAAGAGCCAAAGTCTTTTCCCTGGGATGGGGGAGTCCAAAACTACAGGGCATAGGTTTAAGGTGAGAAAAGAAAGATTTAAAAGGGACCTAAGAGGCAGCATTTTCATGCAGAGGGTGGTGTGTGTATGGAATGAGCTGCCAGAGGAAGTGGCAGAGGCTGGTACAATTACAACACTTAAAAGGCATCAGGGTGGGTATATGAATAAGAAGGGTTTAGAGGGGTATGGGTCAAATGCTGGCAAATGGAACTAGATTAATTTAGGATATCTGGTCGGCATGGATGAGTTGGACTGAAGGGTCTGTTTCCGTGCTGTACACCTCTATGACTCTATGACTGATTAAGTCCCACAAACTGCTTGTAACCACCTGCACTGCCCACTCCAGTAACCTACCCACCTCAGTGCCCACTCCAGTAACCTACCCACCTCAGTGCCTATTCCAGTAACCTACCCACCTCAGTGCCCACTCCAGTAACCTACCCACCTCAGTGCCCATTCCAGTAACCTGCCCACTCCAGTAACCTACCCACCTCAGTGCCCATTCCAGTAACCTACCCACTCCAGTAACCTGCCCACCTCAGTGCCCACTCCAGTAACCTACCCACCTCAGTGCCCCATCTGGAGTGTGATTCCCAAACAAGCTCCACTGGTAAAACATTATTTGGACCACAGAATGGGATAGAGGGAAGTTCACCAACAAAGCTCGTGACAAAGCTCGTCTGTTGAAAGACAGGCTCTGAACTACCACAGCAAGAGTGGCCCTTGTTGAACACATATTGGAACAACAAAAACTGGAGCAGGAGTAGGCCATTCAGCTCTTTGAGCCTGCTCTGCCCATTCAATATGATCTCGGCTGATCATCCAACTCAGATTCCTGTTCCCACTTTCTTCCCCACACTCTTTGATCCCTTTAGCCCCAAGAACTACATCTAAGTCCTTCTTGAAAACATTTCAATGTTTTGGCCTCAACCGCTTTCTGTGGTAGAGAATTCCCCAGGCTCCCCACTCTCTGGGTGAAGACATTTCTCCTCTCTGAGTCCGAAATGCCTACCCCTGTAGCAATGGGGCCTCAGTGCAACCCCCCCGTGTTGTGGAGAGACATAAACAATGCTGCACATTATCGAGGGCTGTTCCCCTCTGCAGACTGAGGGGTGGACTAATCACCCCAAACTGAACAAACGAGGAGGCTCTGGCAACTTAAGTGATTAAACATACTCCTATAATATCAGAAATAAGCAACTAATTTACACCCAGCAAGCTCCCACAAACTGAGGGGTGCGGAGGTTAGGTTATTTTATTTTACATTAGGATTAATTCTCGGCACAGCATTGTGAGCCGAAGGGCCTGTTCTGTGCTGTACTTTTCTATGTTCTATGTAAACAATGAAGGTGGCACAATGGCACAGTGGTTAGCACTGCTGCCTCTCAGCATCAGGGACCTGAGTTTGATTCCAGCCTTGAGTTACTGACACTTTTGGGTTTGCACAGTCTCCCTGAGTCCACCTGGGTTTATTCTCAGTGTGTGCAGGTTAGGTGGATTGGTCAAACTAACTTACCCATAGTGTTCGGGGATGTTCAGGTTAGATGTATTAGCCACAGTAAATATGGGGATAGGGTGGAGGTGCTGGGTCTGGGTGTGATGGTCTTCGGAGGGATGGTACAGACTCAATGATGAAGGGCTTATGCCAGAAATGCCGATTCTCCTGCTCCTCAGATGCTGCCTGACCTGCTGTGCTTTTCCAGCGCCACACTCTTTGACTCTGATCTCCAGCATCTGCAGTCCTCACTTTCTCCCAAATGAGTGGAACTCCAACAATACTGAGGAAGATTGACCCCACCCAGGCAAAGCAACCTATTTAACTTGCACCTCATTGGTCACCTTCAATATTCACTCCCTTCAACACTTAACCAGTAGCATACACTGTCTACAAGATGATCTGCAGCAAGGCTCCTTTAGCACCACTTTCCAAACCTCTGACCTCTACCATCTAGAAGGACAAGAGTAACAGATGCATGGGAACATCACCACCTTCAAAATTCCTTTTTCCCACATACCTTCCTGACTTGGAAATATACTGCCATTCTTCCATTGCACTGTGCCGAAGTCCTGGATTTCCCTTCCTAACCGCAAGGTCCCTACACCCCAAGGACTGCAGTGGTTCAAGAATGCAGCTCACCATCCCTTTCTACAAATAGAGGCAAACTGAGCAAATGGGCAAATAGAAATGGGCAATAAATTGGAACCCGGTTAAAGCACAGCAGGTCAGGCAGCATCCAAGGAACAGGAAATTCGACGTTTCGGGCCAGAGCCCTTCATCAGGAATTCGGGCTCTGGCCCGAAACGTCGAATTTCCTGTTCCTTGGATGCTGCCTAACCTGCTGTGCTTTAACCAGCAACACATTTTCAGCTCTGATCTCCAGCATCTGCAGACCTCACTTTTTACTCGAATAAATTGGAACCCAACCAGCGATACACGTCTCATGAAAGAAAAAGAGGAAGATTGTTGTCAAGCTGATCTCAAGTGGTTTAGGGTAGAACAATTAGATTAATAAGATGCTGGAAATGGTAACTGAAAACTGAAAATGCTGTAAGACCTCAGGTCAGCTAGCTAGCATGTCCTTCTTTGACTCAGTATCTGATAATACTGCTGTGGGGAGTTTCACTGTAATGAAGGTGGCTTATAATTTTAATAGGAACAATGTCCCTGCCTCTGAATCAGAAACTCTGGGTTTGAGGCTCATTCCATGAATCTATCATTTTCAGATTGGCAACAAGTGCTGTGCCATAGGGGCCAGTGATGGCTCATCAATGTTTTGCAATTTATATAAATGACTGGGATAAAGGGACTGAAGATACAATTCCTAAATTTGATAATTGTACAAAGACAGGGAGGAAAGCAAGTTGTGAAGAAGACAGGAGGAGGCTGCAAAGGGGCACAGATAGAGTCATAGTCACATAGTCATAGAGACGTACAGCATGGAAACAAACCCTTCGGTCCAACCTGTCCATGCTGACCAGATATCCCAAACCAATCTAGTCCCTCCTGCCAGCACCCGACCCATATCCCTCCAAACCTTCCTATTCATATACCCACCCAAATGCCTCTTAAATGTTGCAATTGTACCAGCTTCCACCACTTCTTCTAGCAGCTCATTTCATACACGTACCACCCTCTGTGTGAAAAAGTTGCCCCTTTAAGTCTCTTTTATATGTTTCCACTCTCACCCTAAACCTATGCCCTCTAGTTCTGGACTCCCTGACCTCAGGGAAAAGACTTTGCCTATTTACCCTATCCATGCCCCTCATAATTTTGTAAACCTCTATAAGGTTACCCCTCAGCCTGAATTAAACTCCATCTGCCACTTCTTAGCCCATTGGCCCATCTGGTCAAGATCCTGTTGTAATCTGACGTCACCCTCTTTGCTATCCACTACACCTCCAATTTTGGTGTCATCTGTAAACTTACTAACTGTAACTCTTATGCTCACATCCAAATCATTTATGTAAATGACAAAACGTAGAGGACCCAGCATCGATCCTTGTGGCACTCCTCTGGTCACAGGCCTCCAGTCTGAAAAACAACCCTCCACTATCCTGTGTCTTCTACCTTTGAGCCAGTTCTGTATCCAAATGGCTACATCTCCCTGTATTCCATGAGATCTAACCTTGCTAATCAGTCTTCCATGGGGAACCTTATCGAATGCCTTACTGAAGTCCATATCACGTGAATGTGCAAAGGTCAGGCAAATGGAGCATAATGTGGAAAACGTGAAATTGTTCATTTTGGCAGGAGAAATAAAGAAAAAGCATATTATCTAAATGGTGAAAAATTAAAGAGCTCTGAGATCCAGAGAGTACTAGGTGACCTGGTGTGTGAATCACAAGAGCATGTGTGCAGGTACAGCAATTCATTAGGATAGCGAATAGAACACCATTTATTGTGAAGGGAATTAAATACAATTGAATGCTTCAGCTACATACGGTGTTACTGAGACCGTGTACAGTATTGACCTTATTTCAAAAAGAATACAAATGCATTGGAAGCATTTACTAAACTAATTCCGGAAAGGGTGGTTGTCATATGAGGAAAAGACTAGACTTGTATCCACTAGAATTTATTGAGAAAAGTGAGAGGCAACTTTATTGAAATGTATAAAATCCTGAGGGGTCTTGACCATGTGGATATGGAGGGGATGTTTCCTCTTGTGGGGGAATCTAGGGGTCACTGTTTCTAAATAAATGGTCTCCCACTTAAAACAGAAATGAGGAGAAATTCTTATTGATTACTGTGAATTTTGGAACTTCCTTCCTCAAAAGGTGGTGGGAGCAGTTTCCTTGAATATTTTTAAGACAGTGGGAGATAGATTATTGATACACAAGGAAATGAAAGGTTATTGGTAGGGGTGTAGAGTAATCAGATCACCTATGATCTTGAAAGCAGGTTGAAAGGGATGAGTGGTGCACTCCCTTCTAGTTTGTATGTCGCTGTGTTTGACTTGGAGGTGCTGATGTTGGACTGGGATGGACAAAATTAAAAATCATGCAGCATCCGAGAAGCAGGAGAATCGATGTTTTGGGCTTCCTGATGAAGGGCTCTTGCCCGAAACGTCGATTTTCCTGCTCCTCAGATGCTGCATGGCCTGCTGTGCTTTTCTAGCAACACACACTCTCGACTCTGATCTCCAGCATCTGCAGTCCTCACTTTCTCCAAGTTAAAAATCACACAACACCAGATTATAGTCCAAAAGGTTAATTTGGAAGCACAAGCTTTCAGAGCCTCCTTCATCAGGTGGTTTTGGAGATTAAGATCATGCTCACAGAATTTATAGCTAAAGGAGTCCAGTGTCATGGAGATGTGATACAGTAAACAATTTTAGATTAAAACATTGATCTTTTATAATGGGATATGTTGATTTCTGTTCTTTGATATGCAAATCCCAGCTAGTGCTTCCAAATAAACCCATTGGACTGTAACCTGGTGTGATTTTTAACTTTGTTCCTGCCTTTGTATGTCCAGGACTTAATGGCAAAGAAGGTGCCAAACAGGTTGAACAACACACCTCAGGCAGATGGTAGGAGTGGCAGTTTCATGGGCAGCCATATGTAATAACACTATCCATAGCTACAGGCCGCAACTTGCACACAAAAAAATGCTGCCGTGGCAACTCAGACTCCCTGACCATATATGTTACAAGCATGTTCGATTGAATGGTCTCCTATGTAATAAACGGGGCCTTCAGTTGTTGTGGTTCTGTTTGCCGAGCTGGGAGTTTTTGTTGCAAACATTTCATCCCCTTTCTAGGTGACATCCTCAGTGCTTGGGAGCCTCCTGTGAAGCGCTTCTGTGCTGATTCCTCCGGCATTTATAGTGGTGTGTCTCTGCCGCTTCCGGTTGTCAGTTGCTGTCCACTGCAGTGGCCGGTATATTGGGTCTAGGTCAATGTGTTTGTTGATAGAATTTGTGGATGAGTGCCATGCCTCTAGGAATTCCCTGGCTGTTCTCTGTTTGGCTTGCCCTATAATAGTAGTGTTGTCCCAGTTGAATTCGTGTTGTTTGTCATCTGAGTGTGTGGCTACTAAGGATAGCTGGTCATGTTGTTTCGTGGCTAGTTAGTGTTCATGGATGCGGGTTGTTAGCTGTCTTCCTGTCTATCCTATGTAGTGTTTTGTGCAGTCCTTGCATGGGAATTTGTACACTACATTGGTCTTGCTCATGCTGGGTATCGGGTCCTTTTCATGGTGAGTTGTTGTCTGAGGGTGGCTGTTGGTTTGTGTGCTGTTATGAGTCCTAGTGGTCGCAGTAGTCTGGCTGTCAGTCGGAAATGCTCCTGATGTATGGTAGTGTGGCTAGTCCTTTGGGTTGCGGCATGTCCTCGTTCCGTTGTCTTTCCCTTCGGCATCTGTTGATGAAATTGCGCGGGTATCTGTTTTTGGTGAATACCTTATATAGGTGTTCTTCTTCCTCTTTTTGCAGTTCTGGTGTGCTGCAGTGTGTTGTGGCCCTTTTGAATAGTGTCCTGATGCAACTTCGTTTGTGTGTGTTGGGGTGGTTGCTTTCATAGTTCAGGACTTGGTCTGTGTGTGTGGCTTTTCTGTATACCTTTGTGGTGAATTCTCCGATATATATATGAACAAATCAACGGAACACCCATGGGCTCACCAATCTCTGGACTCATGGCAGAAGCAGTAATGCATAGGCTAGAACAAACAGCCTTAACGCAAATACAACCCAAACTCTGGGTAAGATATGTGGATGACACCTTTGTAATCATTAAAAACACGGAAATAGAGAACACACACCGGATCATCAACGCCACACTCACAGGAATCCGATTCACGGGAGAGGAAGAAAAGGACAACCAGCTCCCATTCCTAGACGTGATGGTACAGAGAACACCGAACAGAGAATTCAGCACAAAGGTATACAGAAAAGACACACACACAGACCAAGTCCTGAACTATGAAAGCAACCACCCCAACACACACAAACGAAGTTGCATAGGACATTATTCAAAAGGGCCACAACACACTGCAGCACACCAGAACTGCAAAAAGAGGAAGAAGAACACCTCTACAATGTATTCACCAAAAACGGATACCCCCGCAATTTCATCAACAGATGCCGAAGGGAAAGACAACGGAACGAGGACATGCTGCGACCCAAAGGACTAGCCACACTGCCATACATCAGGAGCATTTCCGAACTGACAGACAGACTGCTGCGACCACTAGGACTCATAACAGCACACAAACCAACAGCCACCCTCAGACAACAACTCACCAGGACAAAGGACCCGATACCCAGCATGAGCAAAACCAATGTAGTGTACAAAATCCCATGCAAGGACTGCACAAAACACTACATAGGACAAACAGGAAGACAGCTAACAACCCGCATCCATGAACACTAACTAGCCACGAAACGACACGACCAGCTATCCTTAGTAGCCACACACTCAGATGACAAACAACACGAATTCGATTGGGACAACACTACTATTATAGGGCAAGCCAAAAAAGAACAGCCAGGGAATTCCTAGAGGCATGGCACTCATCCACAAATTCTATCAACAAACACATTGACCCAGACCCAATATACTGGCCACTGCAGCGGACAGCAACTGACAACCAGAAGCGGCAGAGACACACCACTATAAATGCCGGAGGAATCAGCACAGAAGCACTTCACAGGAGGCTCCCAAGCACTGAAGATGTCACCTAGAAAGGGGATGAACGTTTGCAACAAAAACTCCCAGCTCGGCGAACAGAACCACAACAACAATTTGCCACCCAGGTAAATAGTGCTGAGATGTTAGGGGTAGATTCTTTACACAGCGGGTTGTGAGTTCATGGAATGCCCTGCCAGTAGCAGTGGTGAACTCTCCTTCTTTATGGTCATTTAAGCGGGCTTTGGATAGGCATATGGATGTTATTGGGCTAGTGTAGGTTAGGTAGGATTCGGTCGGCGCAACATCGAGGGCCGAAGGGCCTGTACTGCGCTGTATTTTTCTATGTTCTATGTTCTAACGAGCACCCGAGCTACAAATCTTCTCACAAACTTTGGGGCCTTCAGTCCCATCATTAATCTTAACCTGAACTGTTCTCTGTAGTGGTCTTCCTTGGGTAACAAGGTAATAAGTGCCAATGGCATAATGGTACTTAATAAATATGCATAGCTGGTGGTGTGGTAGTAATGTTACTGAGTTCATAATCCAGAACTCCAGGATAATGCACTGGAGATACGAGTTTGAACCACACTATAGTAGATGGTGAAATTTACATTTGGTAAAAGTCTGGAATTAAAAGCTGTTGTTATTGTGTCACATTAGTTTGACCAGCCCATAGGGGATGCTCTATCATTGGAGAGAGAAGTGACTGGTGGTGATTTAACCTGAGGTAATCATTATCGATTGTTGTAAAAATCCATCTCATTCATGAATGATCTTTCAGGAAGAAAAATCTGCTTACATGTGACTCCAGACCACCAGTAATATAGTTTACTCTCAACTGCCTCTGAAATGTCTTCACAAGCCACTCAGTTCAAGGACAATCAGGGATGGGTAACATATGCTGGCCTTTTGTGGTAGGTAATGGCCTAGTAGCATTATCACTGGGTTGTTAATCCAGGTAATGTTCTGGGGAGCCAGGTTCAAATCCGATCACTGCAGATGGTGGAATTTGAATTCAATGAAACAATCTGGAATTAAGAGTCTAATGATGATCACAAATCCATTATCAATTGTTGGAAAAACTTGTCTAGTTCACCAATATCCTTTCGGGAAGGCTGCTACATCCTTACCTGGTCTGGCTTATGGTGACTCCAGACCCACAGCAAGGTGGTTGACTCTTAACTGCCCTCTGGGGTAATTAGAGATGGTCAGTGTACGCTGGCCTAGCCAGTGAAATCCTTGCCCCATGAATGAAAAAAAACTCAAGTCCAGTGAACAAATATTCAGAAAGAGTATGATTTGAGTCTGTGTTCAAGCATGTTTTCACGTATTTAAAGTTATGAAGGTTTGTCACAAGTTCAACGGTAATTAAGTTAATAAAACGAATTAAGTTCATTTGTTAAACGAGATGGGATTAAGTGACGATGTTCAAGTTGCCACGTTATCACTGTTAAATTGTAACCAAGTGAGCAGGCAGAGACGGTGCTGCAATCTTACAGAACGGGTTACAATGTGTCCTGTTCTAACCTGCCAGCTGCTCATAGTCTCAACAATGCTGTACAGACAGTTACCAAGGTACAGTCTGCTACTTAATAGATGCCTTGTTAACATGATGGTACCAAGCCAGCTACAAGAGGTTTGCAGAGAAACAACAAAAAGAGGAACCTTAAAATATCAGGGAAAGTGAAAAAAGGGGAGTTGTCAGCATTCTAATTCAATATCAATTCCTAGCTTAAAAATGTGAAATCTCCAAGCATTTGAATTTAGAAACAGAGAAAAAGCAAAGCAAAGGGACAATTTTATGCCAAATAATTTGAACAATTTGAATCTGAATTATGATTAGATTCTGTCAACAGTATTTATATATGATTGAATGATTCTATGATTATTTGTTTTTCATTTACTTGCATTAAATGTTCTTCCCAGTAAGGTTCAACTGCAGTGATCCCAACTTTGAATTAGTAGGTTCCAGATTGAAAACAAACTCTAGATTTCAGGTGTAAAAACCATGCCAACATTTCAGTGTAGGATTGAGGGAATACAGCACTGCATTGTTGCAGGTATTATCATTGTTAAACCAAGACCCAGTCTGTCCTCTCAGGCAGCTGTATAAGATTGTGTGGACCGATTTTGAAGAACATCAGGGAGTTCTCCCTTGGTGGCCTGGCTGACACTTGTCTCTTCCTCCATGTTACAAAATGAGATTATCTGTGGGAGTTTGCTGAACATATGAATTGATTGTTGTGCTCTCTACATTATAACTGACTACACTTCGACAGAGTTTAATTGGCTATAACGTGCCATGACTCCTCTTATGGTCATAGAGTGTGCTTTAGAAATGCAAGTCTTTATTCATTGTCCTGAGATGGAAGTGGTAAACCTGTTCCTAGAAGCACATCTAGGAATACAGTCAAAGTCATGGAGTCATACTGCATGGAAACAGTTCCTTCAGTCCAACTAGTCAGTACTGGACCATGTTCCCAAACTAACATAGTCCCACTTGCCTGCAGTCGGCCCATATCCCTCCAAATCTTTCCTCTTCATGTTGTAACTGTACCTGCATCTACCACTTCTTTTAGCAATTCATTCCACTTGAGAATCACCCTCTGTGAGAAAATGTGGTCCCTCGGGTCCTTTTTAAAACTTTCTCCTCTCGCTTTAAAAGTATTCTCTCTAGTTTTGAATCCCCCAGCCTCAGGAAAAGACCCTTGCCATTCACCTTGTCTGTGCCTGTCATGATTTTATAAACCTCTGTAAAGTCACCCCTCAACCTCCGCTGCTGCAGTGAGAAAGGTCCCAGCCTATCTCGGCCTCTCTTTATAACTGAAGCCCTCCTTTCCCAGCAACATCCTGGTAAATCTTCCCTGAACTCCCTCCAATATCATTCCTATAACAGAGCAACCAGAACTGTACACGGTTCTCCAGAAGTTAAAGATCACACAACACCAGGTTATAGTCCAACAGGTTTAATTGGAAGTACTTTAGCTGTCGGAGCGATGCTCCTTCATCAGGTGATTGTGGAGTATGAGATCATAAGACACAGAATTTATAGCAAATGTTTACAGTGTAATGTAACTGAAATTATATATTGAAAAAGACCTGGATTGTTTGTTAAGTCTCTCAGCTTTTAGAATGACCATGATGGTTTCAGTTCTTTCGAATGTAAATCACAAAACTTTTTTTTAAAAGTTACATTCTCAAGTGCACTTTAACAATTGGTGTCATGTCGGCCCAGGTAAGGTATTGAAGGTGTTAACTCTCTGTGAGACTATCTGTGCCACAGTGGTCAGACTGATTCTAATCTAAAAAAAATGGATTTACAGATTATTACATGGATTCATGCAGTTTTTGAACAAAGTAAAATGTAATTCTGCAAGTACAAATTCACCCCACAAACTTATACGTGAATGTGTGCATGTGGGTGTGTGCGGTGCAGGGGGTTATGAGTGTCTTTGAGAGGGTGTGTGTATTTGTCTGAGTGTGAGTGTAAAGTGGTTTAAGTCTGTGAGAGGGTGTGTGTGGGAGCGTATGTGTGAGTGTATGAGAGAGGGTCGTGTGCGTGTGTGTGTAGTGCACTGGAGTCACCTGTTGTGTGAAATGAACCCAAGGTCCCAGTTCAGGCCATCCCCTTGGCTATCAGCCTCTGCTCGGTCACTTTGCATTGTTGCCTGTCCCGAAGTCCGCCTTGGAGAATGGTCACCCAAAGGTCCGAGGTCAAAGGTCCGAGGTCGAATGTCCCGGAACACTGAAGTTTTCTCCGACTGGGAGGCCTCACCAACATCCTGTGCAGCCTTAACATGACGCCCCAACTCCTACACTCAAAGGTCTGAGCAATGAAGGCATCTTAAACACCCTGTCCACATGTAACTCAAATTATGTACCTGAACCCTCAGGTCTTTCTACCCTACAACACTACCTTATTCCATTCTGCTTTGCTCCTACATCTCCTGCTAATACTGCATTTACTGTGTTATACAGGTTAGCTCTGGGTCCAGAAACCCCTCGATTTTTAAACACTTCTGCTGGACTTCCACCACCTAAACTCTTCCCCACTCAGCCCTAACACACACATAAACACACACTGACTCACTCACAGGCCAAACCCCTCCCTATCTCTATTACCTCCCTAGTACTGCAACTCCCTGAAGACACATGTTCCTCCAATTCAGTCTTCCGTACATTCCCCATCATTCCTCCATTTAGCAACCTTGTCTCCAACATTCCAGATGTTAGACTCTGGAATTCCCATCAATAGTATCTCCAGTTCCTTCTTTGTTTTTAAATCGCTCCTTACCCCTCTGTCCTAATAGCATCCGAAATGCCATCTTTGGATCCAATCACAGTTTCTGCGCAGGAAGTTACAAATGGCACTATATAAATCTAAATTGTTCTTATTTAGCTACAGAGGTGTCAATCCATAAAGCCTTCAGTTGTTCTCATAACCCCGAGTCAGTCTTAGTGTTTATCCCACATTGTGAAAAGATTGACTATTGAGCAAAGTAGAAAAGAACAGCACAGGAAGTGATAGTCAGCTGTGGAGATCTGTTGTCTCCTGTGACACAACCCAACTGCATCCAGTCAACGGCTGTACCTGATAAATCATAGTTAACTCGGAGAAAGTGAGGACCGCAGGTCAGAGTTGAAAAGTAGAAAAGCGCAAGAGGTCAGGCAGCATCTGAGGAGTAAGAGAGTGAATGTTTTGGGCATAAACCCTTCATCAGGAATGTGGGGGAAGGGGAGGGTTCTGAGAGATAAATAGGAGGGGTGTGTGGGGCTGGAGGGGAGGTAGGTGGGAAGACAATAGGTGGAAGTAGGTGGGGGTGGTGATAGTGATAGGTTGGAGTGAACGCTGGTGCAGATAAGTGGGAAGGAAGATAGGCAAATGGGATAGTTGAAGAGGGCACTCTGATTTGGAGGGTTGGATCTGGCATGAGGGTGGTGGGAGGTGAGATGAGAAAACTGGCGAAACCGACTTTGATACCGTGTGGTTGAAGGGTCTCAAGGTGGGAAATGAGGCGCTCTTCCTCCAGCCATTGGGTGGCTAGGATTTGGCAATGGAGGAGGCCCAGGATTTGCGTGTCCTTGATGGAGTGGGAGAGGGTGTTGAAGTGGTCAGCCACAGGGCAGTGGGGCTGGTTGGTGCGTGTGTCCCAGAGATGTTCCCTGAAATGTTCCACAAGTTGGTGTCCTGTCTCCCCAATGCAGAGGAGACCACATCGAGAGCAATGCTTAGAGTAGATGAGGTGTTTGGATGTGCAGGAAAATCATCGTTAACCCCAGGGTAACAATGAAAGCCTTTGTGGGGTTACTCCCAGATGTTGCAACACTGGCCCTCACTCTGTCATGTGCAGCTGGGTGGTAAGGAAATGAGGAAACCTGGGGTGAGGCTTCCCAAAGGCATATGAGCAGTGAATGTCTCCCACCTACATTTCTACACAGAAACAATTCTGATCCTTTGGAAACAACAAAGAAATCCAGGTTGGCAGTGTGGTGATAGAGGAATATCACAGAATCCTTACAGTGTGGAAGCTGGCCATTCAGCCCATCGAGTCCACACCAACCCTCTGAAGAGGATAACATTCAGACCCACCCCCTACTCTATCCCTGCATTTCCCCTGACTAGACACGATGGGCAATTTAGTACAGACAATCCACCTAACCTACATAACTTTGGACTATGGAAAGAAACCAGAGCACCCAGAGGAAACCCACAGAGAGAACAGTGGCACAGTGGTTAGCACTGCTGCCTCACAGCGCCAGAGACCTGGGTTCAATTCCTGCCTCACGTGACTGGCTGTGTGGAGTTTGCACGTTCTCCCCATGTCTGCATGGGTTTCCTCCGGGTGCTCCGGTTTCCTCCCACAGTCCAAAGATGTGCGGGTCAGGTGAATTGGCCATGCTAAATTGCCCGTAGTGTTAGGTAAGGGGTAAATGTAGGGGTATGGGTGGGTTGCGCTTCGACGGGTCGGTGTGGACCTATTGGGCCGAAGGGCCTGTTTCCACACTGTAAGTAATCTAAAAAAAAAGAACATGCAAACTCCACACAGATAGTTACCCGATTTGAACCCAGGCCTCTAGCAGTACTCGCCACCAAGCCACCCCATGTTCTAGGTACAAATTAGATAAATAACCAAGGCCTTGTTACTCTGGCTTTTGGATGTAAAAGACCCATGGCCCTACTGCGAAGAAGCGTAAGGGAGTTCTCCCTGATGTCCTGGATGATATGCATCCCTCAACTAACATCCCTGAAACGAAAGCAGAAATTCCTGGAGAAGCTCAGCCTATCTGGTGGGATCTGTGGAGAGAGAAAGCAGAGTTAATATTCTGAGTCCAGTGACCCTTCCTCAGTTCAGTTTCACTTCAGTTCTTTGTGTTTTACATCATTAAAACAAATTAGCTCCTCATTATCGTGTTTTAATATTACATTTGTTTGTGTGATATGGACACCTCTGACTGGTACAGCAAGCATTGCCCATCCCTAATTGCCCTGTAAAGGTGATGGTGGGCTAGGGGGCCTTCTTGATCCCCTTCAGTCCCAAATGGCCAAGAGACACCAAGAGTGTGGGAGGTCAGAGAGTTCCCCAGTATTTTAATCCAGCAACACTGAAGGAATGATGATACGGTTAGTGATAAGTCAGGATGGCGAGCAGCTTGGGAGCTGGGTTTGTGCAAACTGGTGATATATTCCATTCCAGACAGAATAAAAAAATCTGAAATACAGTTGGCACAGTGGTTAGCACTGCTGCCTCACAGCGCCTGAGACCGGGGTTCAGTTCCCGACTCAGGCGACTGACTGTGTGGAGTTTGCACGTTCTCCCAGTGTCTGTGTGGGTTTCCTCCGGGTGCTCCAGTTTCCTCCCACAGTCCAAAGATGTGCGGGTCAGGTGAATTGGCCATGCTAAATTGCCCGTAGTGTTAGGTAAGGGGTAAATGTAGGGGTATGGGTGGGTTGCGCTTCGGCGGGTCGGTGTGGACTTGTTGGGCCGAAGGGCCTGTTTCCACACTGTGAGTAATCTAATCTAATCTAATCTAATCTAAGGTGTTCCCCCATATCCACAGATGATATGTTCCAAGAACTACTGCAGACACCAGCAACTGTGGATAGTAGTGAACAGACTCATTTATTTGGGAAATTTACCTACTCTAACAGCCCCCTAGAATTAGTTCTGGAATGTTCCATGTAATATTTTTGGGCTGTGGTAAACCACGGATAACAATGAAAACCTTTGTGGGGTTACTCCCAGATGTTGCAACACTGGCCCTCACTCTGTCATGTGCAGCTGGGTGGTAAGGAAACGAGGAAACCTGGGGTGAGGCTTCCCAAAGGCACATGAGCAGTGAATGTCTCCCACCTACATTTCTACACAGAAACAATTCTGACCCTTTGGAAACAACAAAGAAATCCAGGTTGGCAGTGTGGTGATAGAGGAATATCACAGAATCCATACAGTGTGGAAGCTGGCCATTCAGCCCATCGAGTCCACACCAACCCTCTGAAGAGGATAACATTCAGAACTGAAACTGTGGAAACCGAATCCAGGGATACAGCCTTTCTGCTGTACTTGGTAATGCATGTATCTGTTGTACCGGTATTCCATTCTGAGGTATGTGAGTTTTATTGGTAATTTCTTCTGGGTTACATCACAGCAGTGTTTACAGTTCAAGAATTACATCATTGGCTGTAAAGCACTTTAGGATGTCATGAAAGTTTGTGAAAGGTGCTGTAGAAATGAAAAGCATGCATTGGCTCAACAGCCCAAAGGGTCTCCCTATGTGCAGTAATAACGTTCTGCCTGTAAAACCAAATTTTCGCTTCATTTATAATAAATTAATTTTGAAATACAGTCACAATGTTGTTGCAAGCAAAATAGGACTGTTCATTTGTGCACAGCAAGATGCCACAAATGGTAAATGTATTAAATTATCAGTCAGTCTCTTCTTTTGTTTGGTAAAAGAATTTAAGTCAGGTCTTGGGAGGTTCCTTGCTGTTACTGTCTCTGATCTTTACCACTGACCTGAAGAGACAGACTTTGTACAGTTTAAGATTTATTTGCTCAATGGTTCTCTCTAATGTGGCCTTCATTAGCACTGAATCATGTGTTCACTCTCCCTAGAAGAGAAGGTGGCTCAGTGGCTCGGGGACCCCGGGTTCGATTCCAGCCTTGGGCAACTGTCTGTGTGGAGTTTGCACATTCTCTCTGTGTCTGCATGGGTTTCCTTTGGGTGCTCCAGTTTCCTCCTATAGTGCAAAGGTGTGCAGGTTAGAGAGATTGTCCATAGTGTGCAGGCTAGGTGGGTTAGCCATGGGAAATGTGGGGTTACAGGGATGGAAGTGGGGCTGGATCATTGGTGGGTCAGAGGGCTGAATGGCCGCTTCCACATTGCAGGAATTCTATGAAGTGCCTAAACAGAGAACGTAATGACTTGCTGTGTCAATTTTGCTATCTTTTACTCAGACAAAATACACCCAGAATAAGATAAACAACTACATATCTTGCATCAGTATTTACAGTGGAAAAAGCTGTGGAAGATTTAGAATGTAGGGAAATAGATGGTGACATCTTGAAATATGTCCATATTACAGACAAGGCAGTGCTGGATGTCTTGACATGCATAAAGGTGGATAAATCACCAGGACCTGATCAGATGTACCCTCGAACTCTGTGGGAAGCATGGGAAGTGATTGCTGGGCCTCTTACTGAGATATTTGTATCATTGATAGTCACAGGTGAGATGCCAGAAGACTGAAGGTTGGCTAACATGGTGTCACTATTTAAGAAGGGTGGTAAGGACAAGCCAGGGAACTATAGATCAGTGAGCCTGATGTCAGTGGTGGACAAGTTGTTGGAAGAAATCCTGAGGGACAGGATGTAAATGTATTTGGAAAGGCAAGGACTGACTAGGGATAGTCAATACGGCTTTGTGCATGGGAAGTCATGTCTCACAAACTTGATTGAGTTTTTTGAAGAAGTAACGAAAAGGATTGATGAGGGCAGAGTAGTAGATGTGATCTACATGGACTTCAGTAAGGTGTTCAACAAGGTTCCCCGTGGGAGACTGGTGAGCAATGTTAGATCTCTTGGAATACAGGGAGAACTAGCCATTTGGATACATAAGTGGCTCAAAGGTAGAAGACAGAGGATGTGGTGGAGGGTTGTTTTTCAGACTGGAGCTATGGGGAGAGGTTTAACAGGCTGGGACTGTTTTCCCTGGAGCGTTGGAGGCTGAGGGAGTGATCTTATAGAGGTTTATAAAATCATGAGGAGCATGGATAGGATAAGTAGACAAAGTCTTTTCTCTGGGGTGGGGGAGTCCAGAACTAGAGGTCATAGGTTTAGGGTGAGAGGGGAAAGATATAAAAAAGACCTAAGGGACAACTTTTGCACACAGGTAAGAGTATGGAATGAGTTGCCAGAGGAAGTGGTGAAGGCTGATACAATTGCAACATTTAAAAGGCATCTGGACGGGTATATGAATAGGAAGGGTTTGGAGGGATATGGGCCGGGTGCTGGCAGGTGGGATTATGTTGGGTTGGGATATCTGATCGGCATGGACGGGTTGGACCGAAGGGTCAGTTTCCGTGCTGTACATCTCTATGACTATGACTCGATGACATATGCTAAAGATATAAATTAAAATAAAAATTGCTGAAGAAACAGCAGCATCTGTGGTACGAAAGCAAAGGTAATGTTTTGAATCCAGTGACCCTTCTTCAGAACTGCAAGTGTGTGTTGAGAGGTGACAGTAGGCCATCTTGCTGTCACATTGTCAACACCCATTCCCAGAATCACATGGTGTTATGGTTGAGTATGAGGCCATTCAGCCCATCATGACTATACTGGGTCATTGAATGAGCATTTTCACTGAGTGTCACTTTCCTTTCCATTACCCTGCACATTATTGGAATAGAAATAATCATCTAACTGTGTCTTTAACACTTTTATTGAACACTCAATGCTATATTGCCAACCATTTCCATGGCCATTCACTGTCCTGTTCACCTGTTGCTCTACCCATTGAATGCCCTGTTCTCTCAAATAGCTGATACTTTTAGAGTAAGTACAGTAATACTTACCTAGAATTAAAAGTTATCGTCATAACTCATTTGAGCAGAGTTTCAATAACCCCCCAGGCTCTCATTGCTAACATTTCTATCCTGTGCCTGATGTAATGTTACAATGAAGCACAACACAAGTTCGAGAAACAACTCATTTTCCACATAGACGCTTTACAACCTCAAGCTCTCCATATTGAATACTACACCTTCAGAAACTGACCACATAATGCCTGTCCCTAACTTTGTTACATTCTTTGCCTCTTCTATAGCCTTGTCGGGTTGCTTTTCTGTTTGTCCTCTGTTGTTTTCAAAGGCTTCCTGCTAATCCCCACCAACATTGCATGCTTTCTCCTTTTGCTTTTGTGCTTTCTCTGACTTCCTTCACCAGCCATAGTTGCTTCATCCTCCCCTTAGCACATTTCTTCTTCCTTGGGAAGAATTCCAGCCATTGCTATTCTACCATCTTCCCTGCTAGCCTTCCCTTTTAATTGACTCTGGACAGCTCCTCCCTCAAGACTTTGTAGCTACCTTTACCCAACTGCAGAACTGCTACATCTGATTATAGCTACTTCCTTTCTAACTGCAGGGCAAGTTCTATCACATAATGGTTACTGCACCTCATGGTTCCTTCATCTTAAGCTCCATAATAAAGTCTGCCACATTACATCTATACTTCAACCCCCTTGAAATAAGGCCCTTCCTGATTACCTGCTGCCCCTGTGTGCCAGCTTTCAACTTCCTCATTGGAAACATCGAGGAGTCTTGGTTGAGGCTTCCATGTTGACAAGTGTAAGCTACTAGGATGACCCCTTATGTCTCCATGTATCTCTGAAAGCATTTAGGAAATGTTCCTCAACATGACCCAAAGTAAAAAGCTGCCCTTACGCTGGGAGGTGGTCAGGGGAGAGGTAGTCATCCCACCATCATGGTTATCTGTCTTATGTTCAGTGGTTAGAAAGGTTCAATCACGTGATTGTCATATGGAAAGCTACCAACCCCGAGAAATAAAGTATTTTAAGGGGCCCTTGTGCACAGTTTTAATCTCATAAAATCCCTAAAATCCCTGTAGAAGCAGGTCATTTAGTCCATTGAGTCCATACCAACCCTCTGAAGAACATCCCAACCACCCCCCCCAAACTTATCAGGGTACAAGGTTATGAGGAAGGGGTGGGGGGGCGTGGTGAGTAAAAGGTATTGAAGTGATTGATTGGCCATGATTGTATTGAATGGCAGGGCAGGCTTGACGGGTTGAATGGCCTAGTTGTAATGTTTGTCAGGTGAGTCTTTCTTTGTCTTCCTTCAATGGGAGATGGGCCATGAGCAATGGAGGAAGAGTTCCCAAAAACATCAGCTAGAGAGCAGAACATCAACAATATTGAGATTAGTTCCCTCTGTGTTGGTTGTCTGTTCCTCCTCTGGTATCATTGAAGAGCTCTCAGCTGTGATGGGTGGTAGAACATTCCTGTACATTTAGCTATAGTATCATACCTAAAGTACTGCTTCTTAGAGAACTGAATGAACCAGCTTAAAATTGTGTACAAGTACTCAGCTACCCAATTTTTTTGACTCTATTACTTCCAAATACAAAACCTTACAGTACCCTCTCGAAGCCATGCCTTGCCTCTGTCATCAGCAAGATTCCACAGTCAACGATGAGTTGAAGGACCACGCAATTGTTTGATGAAGTCAATCAAGGCATGAGCATTGCTCAGGACACAGGAGACAATGTCCTCACTCTCCTTTGAGATGGGAGGAGTGGGATATTTTCTGTCAGTAATATGAACAGACAGAGCTCAAGGTCCAAAGTAACCCCCCAAACTATAATAATTAGGCCTGCACTATAATATATTATAACATTCATCATTCTGGGAAGTGAAATAACAGAGTCCTTTTGTAATTCACATTTAGAATTTCAAAGTCGCTTGAATATGTTAAATCTCTAATTTTTAACCTCTCCATTCAGTCTTTTGAAGTTGTATTTTCAGTCTTGATATTTAAATACATTGCGTTTGACTAAGGCAGTAAATGGATGAAGTAATTCACATCATTTACAGCACAGTCTGTGAAGATCCAAGTATTACTCAGTGATTATGGATCAAGCAACAAGAACCACCCCTTTGATCCCGAGACCAATTTATACTTCCCACTCCTTAATTACAAATCTACACATTTGTAACAGTCCCAATCTTTTGAGTGGGTTGCACAGAAACATCTAAAATACAAGCCAGAGGAAAAGGTCTGAGCTTAAAATAGAAGTCTTTGTTCTTCTTCACTTATCTCCTTGTTTTATGGCAAGGAGGTCTTCGTAATTCCTGATGTGGAGGTGCCGGTGTTGGATTGGAGTGGACAATGTCATGACATTGAGTTATAGTCCAACAGGTTTCTTTGAATTTCCAAGCTTTCACAGCCCTGCTCCTTCATGAGGTGAAGTGACTTGACCCTTTCAAAGTTAAAAATCCCACAACACCAGGTTATAGTCCAGCAGGTTTCTTTAGAAGCAT